>NC_090347.1:36993881-37647631 GCF_035084215.1 Heptranchias perlo
GTAACAAATTCTACGAGAGCTCCAACATGAGTCGACCACAACCACCTGGTCAGGTGGGTACATTATCAGATTAAAGCCTCTCAAATAAAGGGAACAAGATAGATCTTCCTCATTAGGACTTGAAAGTAAAGCATCACTTGGTGGGAGTGCGTAGAAGGAAGTCAGGTGGGGAGGATTGCATGTCTTCCCAATTTTCCTCTATGTACTGAACTCAGGCAAGTACTAAAGAGGAAACTTTGCCCCAACAATTGATATTCATTGTTGCCAATTTAAGTGAATGATGCCTATCAGCTGTTAAGTATGACTTAAAGACTCAAAAAGTAAAACACAGGCACCAAGTCCCATTCACCCATCACCCTTGTGCTTGTTGACCTACATTGGCTCCCGGTCCCCGAACGCCTTGATTTTAAAATTCTCAACCTCGCATTCAAATCTCTGCATGGCTTCGCCCCTCTCTCTCTCTCTCTCTCTGTAACCTCCTCCAGCCCTACAGCCACCCCCAGAACTCTGCATTCCTCCAACTCTGGCCTCTCGTCCATCCCCCATTTCCTCCACCCCAGCCTTCAGCTGTCTAGGCCCTGAGCTCTGGAATTCCCTCCCTAAACCTCTCTGCCTCTCCACCTCTCTCTCTTCCTTTAAGATTCTTTTTAAAATCTACCTCTTTGACCAAGTTTTTGGTCACTTGTGTTGGCTCGGTGTCAATTTTGTTGTCTGCTAAGGCTCCTGAGAAGGACCTTGGGATGTTTTACTACTTTAAAGATGCTATATAAATGCAAGCTGTTGTATATATATATATATATATATATATATATGTGTGTATATATACACACACACGCACATATATATATATATATATATATATACACACACGCACATATATATATATATATATATATACACACACACGCACATATATATATATATATATATACACACACACGCACATATATATATATATATATATACACACACACATACATGTCCCTGTATTTCACCCAACAGCCACACTCAAGCAAGAGTGGGAGCATTCACATGAATTTCACATTCAGCAAAGACACATCCTCTGCACAGTAACACAATCATATAAAAATAGCCTCTCCAACTGGGAGATGTTAATTTCCCGTCCTACGCCGGTATAAACCATAGTCTCCGAGCAAGATGAAAAAGTCTGTGGGAGAGGAGGCTTTTCTTCTTCATAACGTGGACCTACCTTTCTTTGAGTTCAACCTAGTTCCAAAAGAAGTTTGAAGTTCTCCACTAAGCTACAATAAATTAATCTTATGTATCCCATGTTCAGAGGCTGTAGGGGTGACTCATGTCCAGTGAGAATTGTGCACACGTACAAAGGTTGTAGGAGTGAATCATAAAAACATAAGAAATAGGAGCAGGAGTAGGCCATACAGCCCCTCGAGCCTGTTCCGCCATTCAATCAGATCATGGCTGATCTTCGACCTCAACTCCACTTTCCCGCCCGATCCCCATATCCCTCAATTCCCCTAGAGTCCATAAATCTATCAGTCTCAGCCCTCTGGGGTAGAGAATTCCAAAGATTCACAACCCTCTGCATAAAGAAATTCCTCCTCATCTCAGTCTTGAATGGCTGACCCCATATCCTGCAATTATGCCCCCTAGTTCTAGACTCTCTAGCCAGGGGAAACAATCTCTCAGCATCCACCCTGTAAAGCCCTCTCATAATCTCATATGTTTCATTGAGATCACCTCTCATTCTTCTAAACTCCAGAGAGTATAGGCCCATTCTACTCAACCTCTCTTCATAGGACAACCCTCTCATCCCAGGAATTAATCTAAACAATCTTACAACACCAGGTTATAGTTCAACAATTTTATTTGAAAATCACAAGCTTTCGGAGGCTTCCTCCTTCGTCAGGTGAATGTCAGGAAATCCTTGAACGTTTCGCATTTATATTCAGAGAACAATACCTGGTGATTACAGATAATCTTTCCAACTGCCCGTTGTCAAGGCAATCAAAGTGTTCAGACAGAGAGGTGTTACCTACAGGACCACCGAATATACAAACGGCCAGAACACAAAACAGAGAGAGAGAGGGAGAAACATCCAAAAGGAAGAGAAAGACAGAAAATGACCCGTTGAATTAAAGACAGATAACTTTTATTCGCTGGTAGGGTTACGTGTAGCGTGACATGAACCCAAGATCCCGGTTGAGGCCGTCCTCATGGGTGCGGAACTTGGCTATCAATTTCTGCTCGACGATTTTGCGTTGTCTTGTGTCTCGAAGGCCGCCTTGGAGTACGCTTACCCGAAGATCGGTGGCTGAATGTCCTTGACTGCTGAAGTGTTCCCCGACTGGGAGGGAACCCTCCTGTCTGGCGATTGTTGCGCGGTGTCCGTTCATCCGTTGTCGCAGTGTCTGCATGGTCTCGCCAATGTACCATGCTCCGGGGCATCCTTTCCTGCAACGTATGAGGTAGACAACGTTGGCCGAGTCACAGGAGTATGAACCATGTACCTGGTGGGTGGTGTCCTCTCGTGTGATGGTGGTATCTGTGTCGATTATCTGGCATGTCTTGCAGAGGTTGCCGTGGACGCTGTTCACCAGCGTCCACGACACCACACATCCCTGCCACGGCCAACGTTGTCTACCTCATACGTTGCAGGAAAGGATGCCCCGGAGCATGGTACATTGGCGAGACCATGCAGACAGACACTGCGACAACAGATGAACGGACACCGCGCAACAATCGCCAGACAGGAGGGTTCCCTCCCAGTCGGGGAACACTTCAGCAGTCAAGGACATTCAGCCACCGATCTTCGGGTAAGCGTACTCCAAGGCGGCCTTCGAGACACAAGACAACACAAAATCGTCGAGCAGAAATTGATAGCCAAGTTCCGCACCCATGAGGACGGCCTCAACCGGGATCTTGGGTTCATGTCACGCTACACGTAACCCTACCAGCGAATAAAAGTTATCTGTCTTTAATTCAACGGGTCATTTTCTGTCTTTCTCTTCCTTTTGGATGTTTCTCCCTCTCTCTCTCTGTTTTGTGTTCTGGCCGTTTGTATATTCGGTGGTCCTGTAGGTAACACCTCTCTGTCTGAACACTTTGATTGCCTTGACAACGGGCAGTTGGAAAGATTATCTGTAATCACCAGGTATTGTTCTCTGAATATAAATGCGAAACGTTCAAGGATTTCCTGACATTCACCTGACGAAGGAGAAAGCCTCCGAAAGCTTGTGATTTTCAAATAAAATTGTTGGACTATAACCTGGTGTTGTAAGATTGTTTACATTTGTCAACCCCAGTCCATCACCGGCATCTCCAAATCAGGAATTAATCTAGTGAACCTTCGTTGCACCGCCTCTAAGGCAAGTATATCCTTCTTTAGATAAGGAGACCAAAACTGTACACAGTACTCCAGGTGAGGTCTCACCAATGCCCCGTACAACTGTAGAAAGACTTCCTTACTCTTGTACTCCAACCCCCTTGCAATAAAGACCAACATGCCATTTGCCTTCCTAATTGCTTGCTGTACCTGCATACTAACTTTTTGTGTTTCTTGTATGAGGACACCCAAGTTTCTCTGGACACCAACATTTAATAGTTTCTCACCATTTAAAAAATATTCTGTTTTTCTACTCTTCCTACCAAAGTAAATAACCTCACATTTCTCCACATTGTACTGCATCTGCCACCTTCTTGCCCACTCACTTAATCTGTCTATATCCCTTTGCAAACGCTTTGTGTCCTCCTCACAGCTTCTTTTCCCATGTAGCTTTGTATCGTCAGTAAACTCGGTCCCTTCATCTAAGTCATTAATATAGATTGTAAATAGCTGAGGCCCAAGCACAGATCCTTGCGGCACCCCACTAGTAACAGCCTGCCAACCTGAGAATGACCCGTTTATCCCTACTCTCTATTTTCTGTCCTTTAACCAATCCTCTATCCATGCTAATATATTACCCCCAACCCCATGAGCCCTTACCTTATGTAACAACTTTTTATGTGGCATCTTGTCATGCCCTGAGAATTATGACCACTGAGATTTGGTAACGCTACCTGACACAGATTTCTTTTTCTAAATTCTCTTGAGATCATCTCTCAAGTTGTCTATAATGTTACAGCTGTTCAGTCTTGGCTGCAGATGTCACAACCGTTAGACCAGCTGCCCTCCACCGCCCTCCTCCCCCCGCCGTACATACACGCAAATCAGTACTGGACATCACTCACTCAAGACTCTGGCAGTGCTTCAGATTGTGACAACATCTGCAGTAACTTGCAGCATCTAACATGGTAAAAATATGACATTTTCCAATTAAGGATTGCCATTTTTGTCTTTGTGCTCAATGAGGTAAAGGACGTTAGTACTGGGGAGTGGAGCACTGCCCAAGTCAGGCTAGCGTCAAGCACTCCTTGCACGTCACAAAGTAAAACTCCCTCTACTCGGCCCCAGCAGTGAGTCTGCCCAGGTGTACTTGGAGAGGGAACTTGCGGTGCCCTTGAGTATGTTTGAGGCTTTCTGCGACGCAGGGGATAGAGTGTCTAATAGACACTGGGAATAACATTATCATTTAGTCGTTACAATTTCTTTTGGCTTTGTTGGAACTTTGTTGCTTATTTTAGCATCTTTTACTTTGATTGGATCACATGGTTGTTTATTATGTTGGCGGTGCCCTTAAAGGGGCACTGGTGATGATGATTCTTGTCAGGTGACACTGGGGCAACTCAAGTGGTCTAATTGAAATAGGCCCAACAATGTGCCTCAGCCCCAGCTGTGGAAGAGCAGTTCCCACTGCACCATTGTGGCCTTTCTATTTCCTGTACCAGCTATTTTTAATGGCATCTCTGTGAGAGACTGAAAGTTCCATGTCAAATTAGAAGCACACTCACTGGGTATAAATTACCCAAACTCATTTCACTTGGGGCCCTTAGATTTTCCGATAGTAGTGGGTGAACACCTACTATGTTTGAACAGATTTTTGCACCGGTCTTCAAATAATACCCATTGAACAACCTAAGTTTGATACTCAAAAGATTTCAGCTGTGAGGGGCTTCAAACCCAGGCTCCGGAGGAGGAAATAGTTTCTCTGTATAAATTAATGGGCAGAAAGTCGGGGGGATTTTGTCCTGCGATTCCCCAACTAGCACTCCCTGGAAGCACCACTCCTCCCCAGGAGGTGTGGGCATCGCTGGCAAGGCAGGCATTTATTGCCCATCCCTAGTTGTCCGAAGAATGTGGATGTGGGCCTCCTTCTTGAACCACTGCAAGTCTTGCGTGGAATTTTTAGTGGTTTAATACAACTGAATGGCTTGTTGGGCCACTTCAGAAGGCAGTTAAGAATCAACCACTTTGACTGGAGTCACATATTAGCCAGACCGGGTAAGGACGGCAGGTTTCCTTCCCTAAAAGGACGTGAGCATGCCAGTTGAATTTTTACGACAATCCGACAGCTTCATGGCTACTGATACCAGCTTTTTATTTTATTTCCAGATTTTTTAAACTGAATTCTTAGATTTTCAAACTGAGCAGAAACATCAACTCACTTAAAATAAATGGATTAACAGCCAGGCCAAATACTGGGCAAGGTCATAAAACCAGCATCCATTAATATCACTAACTGGAACGCCTAGGTTTATTTTGGATCAGATCACTTTTGTGCTTAAAGCACCCAGTGTCAGCATCAGGAACTCTTCAGTCATGTATAATATAGCTAGATGCAGAGAACAGTAGCTCATCTAGTGCCCCAAGCCCCATGGGAACCCCTCACGGCACCATTTTTATGACCATGCCACCCATGCTGGTGCTCTTTGAGTGGCACTGCCAATTTAAGGGGGTAAAAATTCCACACACACCAAACGCCGGCTGCAATTGCTCAAATTTTCGATATGCATGCCAAAGTATGGCGGGTCAAAATTTGTGTTTAATCCTTCCTTAGCTTCACTTGTATTATATTTAGGGCAGCTCTGTACTGCGGACTTGCAACCACTAGAAACTGGGCTGAGGTTTGGCCAAACTCATTGCATTGCAACCAATTGAAGGGAGATTCTTTCATCCCATCAGTCTGGCCAAGAATTCTAACCAGATGGGAAAAAAAAATGTTTACCACGCACTGTTCCACCCTCCTCAGTTATTCTATTCTAATATATACGGGGCACATGACTTCCCCCTAATTAACAGCTCATTGTTTCTCTGTAACAGTGTCAAGAGTTTCATTACCGCTCTGTGGATGACATATGGCACTACAATGCTCAACAAAGTCACCTACTACTGATATGACACATGCCCACTGATTCCTCACCACACACAGTTGCAAGGTGCCAAAAACCTGCTCCCCAGGCCTCTGCCAATGCTCCGTCGTAGGCCCGTTGCTAGGAGATGCCTGAAACTGGCCCAGGGTGACTCTCCTGCTGATTTCCCCACCCACTCCTCCTCCCCTTCTGACGAGGCCAATCCTACACTCAATGCCTCCCACGGCTGATTTTGAGAGTTAGTCATGTACAGAACTGTGGGGTTTTGAAATTCTGAAACAGAATGAAATTATACATTTCTGGATTAATCTAGATGTTACCTTCAGGGTTAATCTTTGAAAGGACATCAAACAAATCAGACCTTCTCACTTTCGCTTTCCAATTTTTTCTCTCCCCTGTCCCCATCTCAGGGTCTCTCCCTCTCCCCTATCCCCACACTCGGTCTCCCCCTCTCCCCTGTCCCCATCTCAGGGTCTCTCCCTCTCCCCTATCCCCACACTCAGTCTCTCCCTCTCCCCTATTCCCACAATCAGTCTCTCCCTCTCCCCTATCCCCACACTCAGTCTCTCCCCCTCCCCTATTCCCACACTCAGTCTCTCCCCCTCCCCTATTCCCACACTCAGTCTCTCCCTCTCCCCTATCCCCACACTCAGTCTCTCCCTCTCCCCTATCCCCACACTCAGTGTCTTCCTCTCGCCTATCCCCACACTCAGTCTCTCCCTCTCCCCTATCCCTACACTCAGTCTCTCCCTCTCCCCTATCCCCACACTCAGTCTCTCCCTCTCCCCTATCCCCACACTCAGTCTCTCCCTCTCCCCTATCCCTACACTCAGTCTCTCCCTCTCCCCATCCCCACACTCAGTCTCTCCCTCTCCCCTATCCCCACACTCAGTCTCTCCCTCTCCCCTATCCCCACACTCAGTCTCTCCCTCTCCCCTATCCCCACACTCAGTCTCTCCCTCTCCCCTATCCCCACACTCAGTCTCTCCCCCTCCCCTATCCCTACACTCAGTCTCTCCCTCTCCCCTATCCCCACACTCAGTCTCTCCCTCTCCCCTGTCCCCACACTCAGTCTCTCCCTCTCCCCATCCCCACACTCAGTCTCTCCCTCTCCCCATCCCCACACTCAGTCTCTCCCTCTCCCCATCCCCACACTCAGTCTCTCCCCTATCCCCACACTCAGTCTCTCCCTCTCCCCATCCCCACACTCAGTCTCTCCCTCTCCCCATCCCCACACTCAGTCTCTCCCCTATCCCCACACTCAGTCTCTTCCTCTCCCCTATCCCCACACTCAGTCTCTTCCTCTCCCCTGTGCCCATCCCAGGGTCTGTCCATCTCCCTTGCCCTCATCTTGGGGTCTCTCCCACTTCTCTGTCCCCATTTCAGTGCCTCTCCCTTGCCCCCATCTCAATGTCTCTCCATCTCCCCTGTCCCCACCTCATGGTCTCTCCTCTGCCCCCAACTCAGTGTCAGTGTCTCTCCCTCTCCCGTGAGCCCACCTCAGTGTCTCTCCCTCTCCCGTGTCCCCACCTCAGTGTCTCTCCCTCTCCCGTGTCCCCACCTCAGTGTCTCTCCCTCTCCCGTGTCCCCACCTCAGTGTCTCTCCCTCTCCCGTGTCCCTACCTCAGTGTCTCTCCCTCTCCCGTGTCCCCACCTCAGTGTCTCTCCCTCTCCCGTGTCCCCACCTCAGTGTCTCTCCCTCTCCCGTGTCCCCACCTCAGTGTCTCTCCCTCTCCCGTGTCCCTACCTCAGTGTCTCTCCCTCTCCCGTGTCCCTACCTCAGTGTCTCTTTCTCTGCTGTCTTGCAGTTTGTGAGGTTGTTACACATTCAAGGTTTAAGTTGGGACTGACTAAATAATCACAAAGGACTGCATGCTAATAAAATACAAAAATATTTAATCAGATCTTTAAATAAAGAATTTTAAAAGGACGCAGGGTGCTCCATACTGGAAAATAAACTGGGGTCAGTGATTCCAGCGTGTTGGAAGCTGAGAGCGGCACGAGTGAGAACATGAGACACCGCCAGGTGGCGCCGCTGTGTCCGCTTTAAAGTTGTGAATGGAGCAATGACATTTTCGAAGGATTCATTTTTACCTTCGCATCGTAAACTGTGACACAGTGCGGGGAACGTCCCCACCCAGTGAACACACTGCAGCTACTTACAGTCACCTGCAAACGCAATTGATAATATTATATCTACATCATGTTTGTGTGCAGAAGCCCTTTAAATGTTGGAAGGAGTGACGGGGCCGTCTCTTCAAATATTCATGCAACACTTTCTTTAAATATTCACGGATATAAGTAGATCTCGGGGCGGGGGAACTAGACTTCATGTCAACTAATGCACCGTGCTTGATATAAATACTGTAGAAAGACCCAACTCCGGTTTGATCCCAATGAGATTCCCAGGGCCCCGTGTGCAGTCCATTTAATACAGATTCAGTGTAAGTATCGTGTAATCTTTGAACTAGACAACTTGTCGGGTGGTCGCGGTTTTCCGCGTGATACTAACAATCAGGTGAATAAAGACTATTACGATTTTAAGATGCTGAATTGAAATTGACACTCTATTGTATCCCATAATATTTCCATTCAGTGCTGGGCAGTGATGTCAAACCCGCTGAAACATTAACCTCCCATCAGACTCTGGCATTCACATTCAGCCAGTATAGCAGATCCGCTTGAATCAATTCTGCTTTGTTACCGATTCCTATTTAAAAACACTCCAACGGGAATAGTTACAGATTTCAATATATAAAGCAGACCCGCACTGTTTATAAATTAAGGATAATCCTTTTTTAATCACGTTTAAGGTGAAATGAGCTCGCAATGAGACTATCAAAGTTGTGATAAACTCAGGGCAAAGGTGAACACGGGGAGCTCTCGCCTCTGTCCCTTTGCAATACGTTCCTATTACAGGTGTTAAATTATTGGACAGGGTGAGTCTGACCATCCCGCTTACTGTGTCTTGTTAAGATTTCTGCTTTGTTGGAATCGCCTCTAACTCTAGAGAGAAGGGGTGAGAATGTGGAATTGGATGGAGTGGTTGATGCAGAGAGTATTGATGCATTTAAGGGGAGGCTTGATGCATACATGGGGGAGAAGGGAATAGAGGGAACTGCATAGAATGTACAGCACAGAAACTGGCCATTCGGCCCAACGGGTCCATGCCGGTGTTCATGCTCCACACGACTTTATCTAATCCTATCGGCATAACCTTCTATCCCTTTGCCCCTCGTGTGTTTATCTAGCTTCCCCTTAGGATCGGCTACCAGTTGGGCTGAATGGCCTGTTTCTGTGCTGTAAATTCTATTTAATTCTGTATAAAACTAGCACCCAAACCCCTGACAGCAGCACAAGAACTGATCAATTCAGTCCCCCTTTTGTTTTTTGCATGGGATAAATATCCTGCAGCGTTTAGCCCTTGAACCAAGTACCAGCGGAGAGGAAACACGCAGCGATATTAAAGGAGACGTTTTTCTGTTTCTCAGTGTTCTTCCCTCCTCGGGTTTCACGGGCTCGGCGCGGAGAGCGCGCAATATTAGTCGGTGATGGCGTGAAATGCGAATGGACGGGATCTGGCGATAGAAGGGGACCAAGGGAGGGGAGGGGGGTGGTCCGTGTTTGGACGGATCAGAAAGGGCAGGGGAAGCACATCTCAAGGTTCAGCTGGACCCGTGCAGTTCGGAGAGCTACTAAAAAATAAAGTACAGACACAGTGGGCGAGTAGATAGATAATAGACAGAACGGAGATAATAGATGGGGGAGAGGAAGATGGATAGGCAGGGAGATCCTGATGGGTATTATAGGTAGATGGAGAGAGATATTTATAGGAAAATCGTGAGATAGGCAGGTAGAGAGACAAATATATAGATAGATGATACAGTATCTGGATAGATCGATAGGCACAGTAAATGATTGTACAGTAATAGTTACACAGATTAATAGACAATTTACAGGAGCAGCTAATAATGTGATATGATAAATAGATAAACAGAGACAAATGGCCACAGATAATGACTATAAATGGGGTTGTTAGTCTGCAAATTGATAAATTATACATATATATGGGTTATGGCTGGCTCAGATTAATAGCTTGTGAAGACTTTTGATGTAAATAAATACCTACCTCCATCTCTGACACTGAACCCTGCTCTTTCAGAACTCGGGTCGATGTGAAGAGGAGAGCGCACAGCTGTGTTTGTGTTTTGGGGACTTTGTCCCGCTGCTCCGACGGTTTGAAGTATCTGTGTCCCTGCTCTGATGGTTTGAAGTATTTGTATCCCTGCTCTGATGGTTTGTTAGGTGCTGACTCTGGGTTATTGAAGTATCTGTCCCTGCTCTGCGGTATCTGTGTCCCTCCTCTGATGGTCTGAAGTATCTGTGTCCCTGCTCTGATGGTCTGAAGTATCTGTGTCCCTGCTCTGATGGCCTGAAGTATCTGTGACCCTGCTCTGATGGTCTGAAGTATCTGTGACCCTGCTCTGATGGTCTGAATTATCTGTGACCCTGCTCTGATGGTCTGAATTATCTGTGACCCTGCTCTGATGGTCTGAAGTATCTGTGACCCTGCTCTGATGGTCTGAAGTATCTGTCCCTGCTCTGATGGTCTGAATTATCTGTGACCCTGCTCTGATGGTCTGAAGTATCTGTGTCCCTGCTCTGATGGTCTGAAGTATCTGTGACCCTGCTCTGATGGTCTGAATTATCTGTGACCCTGCTCTGATGGTCTGAAGTATCTGTGACCCTGCTCTGATGGTCTGAAGTATCTGTCCCTGCTCTGATGGTCTGAATTATCTGTGACCCTGCTCTGATGGTCTGAAGTATCTGTGTCCCTGCTCTGATGGTCTGAAGTATCTGTGTCCATGCTCTGATGGTCTGAAGTATCTGTGACCCTGCTCTGATGGTCTGAAGTATCTGTGTCCCTGCTCTGATGGTCTGAAGTATCTGTGACCCTGCTCTGATGGTCTGAAGTATCTGTGACCCTGCTCTTATGGTCTGAAGTATCTGTGACCCTGCTCTGATGGTCTGAAGTATCTGTCCCTGCTCTGATGGTCTGAAGTATCTGTGACCCTGCTCTGATGGTCTGAAGTATCTGTGTCCCTGCTCTGATGGTCTGAAGTATCTGTGTCCTTGGAGTTCGCTGTTAATGATTCTCAGCGGGTTCTCCCAGCATCTTGTCCCCCATCTCTCCGCTACTTTACCCGGGCTCTTACTGCAGATAGTTAACAAGTCCCCCCATCTCTCTTACCTGTACCACTGCAGCCCTTTCCCGTAGTGTCTGTCGAAGAAGTGCGGCTCTGCTCCCAGTGCCCTGACTGCCGGGTGCAGCCGCATGAACTCCAGCAGAGCCCGGGTCCCTCCCTTCTTCACCCCGATGATGAGAGCTTCGGGTAGCCGCCGGAGAGCGCACCACCACCGGGTGCCCGCTTTGCCCGTCCCGTTGACCGCTCGGGCTGCGGCAGACCGTCCCGCCGCCGGGGCTCCGCTACCCTGCTGCGGCTCAGCACCGTCCGGACCAGGCGAGGTGTAGGATCCGGACGAGGGCTCCTCCTCGCTGGGCTGGACCGTCGTCATCCTTCTCGGCCGTCCTTCCGACTGGGTTTGCCGGCTCAAGCCGACCTCCTGGCTCCTGGGGTCCAGCGGGATGGAGTCGCAGCAGCCGGCGAGGAAATAGAAGCAGAAAAGCGAGAGGGTGAAGAGGGAGAACATGACCAGGAGTTTGTGCAAGACCCTCCGGATGCCGGCACCAGAAGGAGACAGGCTGGGTTGGTGTGCAGCCCTACATGCCATTCCTCAGAGCGATGCCCATTTCCAGCCATCCTACTGGGATCAGTGCCCCTTCATCTCTGATGCTCCCAGTAACAATGAGCATCATCCCATCTTCTGCTGGTCTCCAAACTCTTGAAGGATCCTTCAAACCATCAACTCTCAACTTTTCCCCCCTTGGTGGCTGTGGGTTTAAAGCCAGACTCTATTCCAGCTCTGTGCTGTGTAGCAGAGCTCAGTGTGTGTGCTCTCTCTGGCAAGCTGGGTTGCTGGATTTAATTCCCCCTCTCTCTCAATGTCCTCCTCCAGCCCTGCATCATTCCATCTCTCCCCTTCTCTCCATCACTGGCTCCCGGCACTTTTCATTCATTCATTCATTCACCGAGGATCACAAACTCCCACCCAGCTGGACTGGCACACAGGCAATTTCCATTGGACCAGGCTGGATTGGGGGCGTGGTTATTTAAATGAGGTGGTTTTTAATTGGACGCGGCTCAGAAAAGGCTTTACAGGAAGTTAATTCTTTTGAGGAAGAGGTTGGGAATTGAAATTTATATTTCAGGAACAACGGCAAGGTGATTGACCCTATACATTTAAAGACAATCTGGGTGACCAATTGAAGGTATGATTGAATTAATTATGATTACATAGACTGTATCGTGTATCCTTTATGAACCACGGTATTATTCTTCAGTGAAATTGTCTTTTGTCACTTTATTTTTCAGGAAAACTTTCTGTCATGTGCTGTGAAAATGAGGTGCCAGAAAGTGTTTCATTAGCGGCAATGGATCAGATGTGAATGTAAAATAGAGGCTGAATCAATGGCTGACTTCAAACATCGATAAAAAATTATTGAGAGTCTAGTAAGGTGCATCTTAGTATTTAACTCTAGGAACAGAAAATCTGCCACGCTAATCTGCTTTCCTTAGAAGCAATGAAAAAACATGTTACCACTATCCTTTTCCTTCATTGTTAGGAAAGGGTATTAAGGGATATGGAGCTAAGGCAGGTAATTGGAGTTAAGGAAACTTAACTGGACCAGCCACATAAATACTGTGGCTACAAGAGCAGGTCAGAGGCTGGGTATTCTGCGGTGACTGACTCACCCCCTGATTCCCCAAAGTCTTTCCACCATGTACCAGGCACAAATCAGGAGTGTGATGTAATACTCTCCACTGGATGAGTGCAGCTCCAACAACACTCAAGAAGCTCGACACCATCCAGGACAAAGCAGCCCGCTTGATTGGCACCCCATCCATCACCCTAAACATTCACTCCCTTCACCACCGCGCACTGTGACTGCAGTGTGTACCACCCACAGGATGCACTGCAGCAACTCGCCAAGGCTTCTTCGACAGCACCTCCCAAACCCCTGACCTCTACCACCTAGAAGGACAAGGGCAGCAGGTACATGGGAACAACACCACCTGCACGTTCCCCTCCAAGTCACACACCATCCCGACTTGGAAATATATCGCCATTCCTTCATCGTCACTGGGTCAAAATCCTGGAACTCCCTGACTAACAGCACTGTGGGAGAACCTTCACCACACGGACTGCAGCGGTTCAAGAAGGCGGCTCACCACCACCTTGTCAAGGGCAATTAGGGATGGGCAATAAATGCTGGCCTTGCCAGCGACGCCCACATCCCATAAATGAATTAAAACAAAGGCACAGGTCAGCCATGATCTAATTGGAGCAGGCTGGAGGGGCTGAATGGCCTAGTCCTTTTCCTATGTTCCTATTCTCAACATATCTCTCTCAAACTCCTACCACCTCCTTTGATTCACTGTGAGCAATGCCAGGGGAGATATCTAAAAAGTATATCTAAAAAATAATGGTTACGAGCATGTTCTAACAAATACTTACACCACACAATCTTCATTCTTATGGCTTCTGATCACATTCCCATGCAGTGCACTCCCATTTACCTTCATTGGGCAGCAGTTAAAGACAGAAGCATAATTCCTGAAATTCATTGGCAGTCAGCCCAAAACCAAAAAAAAGGAGCCTCTCCATCCCTCTCCTCAGCACTTGCCCAAAATTCATCCTTTGCCTATTCCTATTTTAAAATTTCATACTAGTGGACCTCTTATGGCATGGTTTACAGAAGCATAGAATTATAGAATGGTTACAGCACAGAAGGAGGCCATTTGGCCCGGCAAGCCCGTGCCGGCTCTATGCAAGAGCAATCCAGCTAGTCCCACTCCCCCGCCCTATCCCCATAGCCCTGCAAACATTTTCCCTTCAAGTACTTATCCAATTCCCTTTTGAAAGCCACGATTGCATCTGCCTCCACCACCCCCTCAGGCAGTGCATTCCAGATCCTAACCACTCGCTGTGTAAAAAAGTTTTTTCTCATGTCTCCTTTGGTTCTTTTGCCAGTCACCTTAAATCTATATCCTCTGGTTCTTGACCCCTCTGCCAATGGGAACAGATTCTCTCTATCCACTCTGTCCAGACCCTTCATGATTTTGAATACCTCTATCAAATCTCCTCTCAACCTTCTCTGTTCCAAGGAGAACAACACCAGCTTCTCCAGTAATGCACATAACTGAAGTCCCTCATCCCTGGAATCATTCTAGTAAATCTCTTCTGTACCCTCTCTAAGGCCTTCACATCCTTCCTAAAGTGCGGTACCCAGAACTGGACACAATACTCCCATTATGGCCAAACCAGTGTTTTATAAAGGTTCATCATAACCTCCTTGCTTTTGTACTCTATGCTTCTATTTATAAAGCCCAGGATCCCGTATGCTTTCTTAGCCGCTTTCTCAACCTGGCCTGCCACCTTCAATGATTTATGCACATATACTCCCAGGTCTCTCTGTTCCTGTACCCCTTTCAGAATTGTACCATTTAGTTTATATTGCCTCTTAGTTATTCTGCAGTCTGGATCACAGCTGTGATGCTCAGTTTGCTGACCTGTTCTGTCCCTTTAAGGCTCAAGTCCTTGTAATTGTAACTGATGTCAATTAGAGGTCAATAAATTTCTTGTAAACCTCTGGCTCCAGGTCAATGGCTGACTTTCCCTCTTTTTTTTAATCTGTAACAAGGTGTGACACTTTGAAGTGTGACATCAGGAGTTTGCCGGACACAGAGCTCCCATTGCATTGTTTGTGGTTTTAGAAGGACAGGAGTGCTAAGCCCTCCTATGCACAATGTTTCCCTTGCTAAGGTGGAACAGTGCCCCTTTAAAATCACAAAATCTAATTGTTGTTAAGTAAACAGAGCCTCCGTCAGAGTTTAGTTGTTTGATAAGGTAATTATGCAGATTGCTGATGCTTGTAATTTTCAGGCTCCAGATTAGCAACACCCGGTATTAAGTGACTGGCTTGTTCCAAAGAAGACTTTGCACCTGAAACAAAGTATGACATTTAAATGTGTGGTGTCTGGTATGTGATGGACAAAACACACACTAGACGCAATGTTTTTAAAGATATAATTATAGACGAGTCAATCCCCAGTGGAGTTGCAAACAGGGTGTCAGCTGTGGCTCAGTTGGAAGCTCTCTTGCCTCTGAGTCAGAAAGTTATGGGTTCAAAGACCCACTTCAAAGATTTGAGGCCCTGTTTGCTCTCTCAGGTGGATGTAAAAGATCCCACTATTATGAAAAAGGGGAGGTGTCCTGGCAAATATTTGCCCCTCAACCAACATTGCTTAAAAACAGATTATCTGGTCATTTATTTCATGTGGGATCTTGCTGTGTGCACATTGGCTACTACACTTCAATTGCTATAAAGTGCTTTGGGACATTGTGAAAGGCATTTTATGTCCTTTTCTTTCAAGACCTGGTGAAACAATTATTAATAATTGATAATTAGACCAGGGTGCAAACAGATGTAATTCATTCCCCCCCCCCCCCCGCCCAGGTTTCCATCTGATCTTGTGGGGGTGGAGCTCCTGTGCGCTTCAAACAAGGCCATTGACGTAGGAAGGGACGGGGAATCCCAACGCCTGGAGTTCTCCCATCCCCAGGCTCCCATCAACTGGGCAGATCATCGGCAGCTGGTGTACCAAGCCAATGAATGGCGGATGTAGATCCCACCTGGCTTACGTTGTCGCCTAGACCCCCCTGCAGAAAAAGATGAAGCATTTAAAAAATATATATTTTAAACTCAGCCCCTTCACAAAAGGGGGGCCAATGGGGATACAACTTTGGATTTCTTTTCGGTGGTGGGGGGGGGGGGGGCGTGGGGCGGGTTCAGCGCCTCCTTGAATCCAGCAGAGAGGATGGCTGATTTTCCAGCCTATGGGGGCAGTCCTGGTGGTGCAGGGAAAACAAGGGATATCCCCCAGACCCCACAAACTGCAGTGGGTCCCAGTCCCAGGCGAGCAAATCCCAGCACTTACTCCACTGAGGCTCTTCATCCAGATGATCTATTTTCTTGAAAGGGAAAACAATAACATGTTGCATACCCTATCTGCTAACTTGTTCTCTATTAAGGACCATTAGGACCATAGGAATTGCTGGACAAGAAAAGACCAAGGTCCATCTGGTTCACCTTCTACCATCCTGGTAATGATAATGGAGTTGTTGACTAATTGGAACATAGGAACAGGAGTAGGCCATTCAGCCCCTCGTGCCTGCTCCGCCATTTGATAAGATCATGGCTGATCTGTGATCTAACTCCATATACCTGCCTTTGGCCCATATCCCTTAATACCTTTGGTTGCCAAAAAGCTATCTATCTCACATTTAAATTTAGCAATTAAGCGAGTATCAATTGTCGTTTGCGGAAGAGAGTTCCAAACTTCTACCACCCTTTGTGTGTAGAAATGTTTTCTAATCTCACTCCTGAAAGGTCTGGCTCTAATTTTTAGACTGTGTCCCCTACTCCTAGAATCCCCAACCAGCGGAAATAGTTTCTCTCCATCCACCCTATCTGTTCCCCTTAATATCTTATAAACTTCGATCAGATCACCCCTTAACCTTCTAAACTCGAGAGAATACAACCCCAATTTGTGTAATCACTCCTCGTAACTTAACCCTTCATAGCAATTAATCTCTGTCCATTAGTCTACAACAGATCCA
Source organism: Heptranchias perlo (assembly GCF_035084215.1). Lineage (NCBI taxonomy): Eukaryota > Metazoa > Chordata > Chondrichthyes > Hexanchiformes > Hexanchidae > Heptranchias > Heptranchias perlo. Next base: position 37,010,913 of record NC_090347.1, read on the forward strand.
GGCTTTATGCAAGGGAAAACTCCAGTGGTGGAGAGCTTTGGGAATCATAGGTCCAAAATTACCTGTTCCTCTCAAGCATGCTACACTAACCACATGCTAGATCTCAAATTACTCATATACTGTATCCCAAAATGTTATTTTCTGAAAGAAATCTATCTAATTTGCATTTGAATGAATCAATAATAACTGCTTCCCCACGGAGTCTGTTCCATAGATTGACGTCTCGCTCACAGATTAGTTTGAATTTACCTTCCTTCAAGCGCAGGCCGTGTCCTCTAGTTCTACTGTTCTGGCCAAGGTGGAATAGTTTGTCATGTTCTACATTATCCAGCCTGTTACATTACCAGCTTCCCGCCTTCTTATCTCCCTATGAGCTTCGGGAATCTACCTGCATTTCAATCAAGATTTCAGTTTGTTTGATTTAATTTCACTCATTTGTTCACCCTTTTTATAGTTCTTAACAAGTTGCCAAGGCCAATTAAGAAACTTATAACTGACAGTCTCATTTAAGAAATAACAGGCTGTCATATCTGACTGAAATAATCACAATGCCCGCATATTTTTAAAACCATGCATTAGACTCCTCTTAAGCCCGTTACCAGGGAGACAGTAATGAGGAATTTCATTACATATTAAACAATATGGGCGGCAGATGAGCAGGTGTCTTTTTAAACTCTCATGTATTGTGGTTGATTTAAATGGACAGCTACCAGACCAGGACAAAACAGACCTGCTTCATATTTCTTATGGATACCACGGTTGGGTTGGAGAGAGGTGAGCAGCTGTTGCTGAACTTCTGCACCTCCAACTAGTGGAGCCACCATTCAATAGGGTACAGTGGGCATCCACATTATGGGAGTGGGACTGATTGGATAGCTCTTTCAAAGAGCCGACACAGGCATGATGGGCCGAATGGCCTCCTTCTGTTCTAACAAAAAACACTCAGTAGCTTCTCCCGAACATGTGATTAGCACTTACATGTGTTAATTGTATGATTTATATCAATTAGTGTTAATTGTATTCAGGTGGTGGGTATCAATTGGGGACTCTCGTTTCTTTTTATAGGAGAGCTTAGCTAGGGTGTGGTGTGTGTGTAAGTCTAAGCTCTGTGAATAAAGGCTTGGAAACAACTAAAGACCAGGCTCCAGTAATCTATCCTTCACCGCATGGCTATCCATTTATAACCACCTGCCTCACTTTACACTGTGGAGTGTAGTGTAAGGATGCCACAGTCTCTCAAGACCTTTGTTCCCACCCCTTCCTTCAATCTCTTCCCACCCAGACACACACACACACACCTTTCACTGCTCTACATTGTCTCCTGCACCAAGATTTTTTGCAATTTTTTTCCCCCCCCAAATAGTGAATGAATGCACTGGCCTTTCACCTATCAAATCTGGGTTCAAATCCAGCTGAGGCCAATGGTCTGTTAACCGTAAGGACCCTAAGTGAGATAAAAGTACGGTAATGTAGTGGTTATGTAACTGGAGTAGTAATCCAGAGGCCTAATAATCCAGAGGTCAGTTCAAATCCCACCATAGCAGTTTAAGCATTTGAACGCGGTTTATCTGGAAAAGCTGTATCACTAAAAGTCAACATAAAGCTATCAGATTGTCGTAAAAACCCAACTGCTTCTCTAATGTGCTTAAGAGAAGGAAACCAGCCATCCTTCCTGGCCTGGCCTATATGTAATTGCAGACTCTTAACTGCCCTAGCAAGCCACTCAGCTGTATTAAACCACAACTGCAGTGGTTCAAGAATGCGGCCCACCACCACCACCTTCTCAGGGCAACTAGGAATGGGCAATAAATGCTGGCCCACATACTAAGAATGAATTAAAAATAAGTTCCTTGTGAACTTGTGTTCACTTCACAAAATGGCTGCTAATTTGGCTCTGCTTGGCAGTCTCACTCATGACACAGGATGGCTGCTGTGTCACACCGGTGCAGTCGGGGGAGTTGAGCTGAGGTACAGTTTTGGGAGCAGATGCTTCTAACTGCCCTGCACTTGCACTTGACTGGGTGACTAAAATGGGAAAGTGTTGCAGTCCCCAGTGTTAATAGTGGTTTCAGAGTTAAATCTTCATCAGTTTACTTATAATGAAAAAGAAAACATGTGCCTGATATTTTCTCTCACTCTTTCCGTCATCACTTGGTAACGAGTTCCAACAAAAGCACAGAAGCTTTATTTCATATTGATGAGCCTGGGCACTGCACAACATGCAAATGCATACAACGTACTCTGGTCACAGTGCTCCACATTGAACCATTAAGAGGTTGAAAGCTACACATTATACAAGGACTAAAAGTTACATGGAAAAGCTTTTGATAATACCCAATCCTAGGAGAATTGTTTTACTTTTAAAAGATTTACAACTGATTCACTGCTGCCTACTCATCATCCACCAGGGAGTCCTGGGCACTCAGTTATAATTCACTTCTTTCAGTTACTAGATCACCAGCTCCTTCCTCACATTCAGCACTGAGCAGCAGCAGCAGGTTTAACAATGCGGAGGATTCTCGAAAGGTACATTTTTGCAGGTCTGTAAATAAACGTAGCAACTGCAGTCTGCAATGTGGCTGTTACCTTGTGTGGATGGATGTGTTCAAAAGGGTGTGAGTTTAAAGAAATGACTTTTAGCAGTTAACAGAGAATAAGGCTGTCTGACGTTTCTAAGTTATCACAGATGATGCCGTGATCATGAAGGAATGGTCAGACTTCACTGGGCACAACTGAACTACACATAGGCACACAAATATAATACAATACACAAATATAATACACAAATATAATACAATACACAAATATAATACACAAATATAATACAATACACAAATATAATACAATGTGCACATGTACAATACACACACATACAATACACACATATAATACACAATACACACAGACACACATATAATACACGCACATACAATACAATATGCATACATACAATACACAAGACATACGTGTACAATACACACAGACACACATACAATACACACACATATACAATCGTACAATACACAAGACATGCATACAGTTCACACAGAAAATGTATACAATACACAGACACACATGCAATAAACTCAGGCACACACATTTAATACACATAGGTGCATACATATAAAATAAGCACACGCATACAATACACAAATATATGAGACACAATATACAAATATAACACACACAGATGCATACATTTATATATAGACACACAGGTGCATGCCTGTTGCATTCAGGTGCCTTGTTGGGAGCACTATGCAATGCTTATTGCTTGCCACATTTCGTGGGCCACAGAGCAAATTCATTGTGATGGCAGCAATGTAAATGTCCTGGCAGAACATGGGCATAGCTGTGCACTTGGCAAGTAGATGAACAGTTGCTGGAATGCTGTGCGCTCCTCTGTGATGCACGAATCAAAGTGCTGTTAAGAAGCCTTGCAAGACAACATTTTTCAATTGAAGAAAAAGACTTGAACTTATATAGCACCTTTCGCAACCTCAGGACATCCCAAAGTGCTTTACAGCTAATGAAATCCTTTTGAAGTGTAGTCACTGTTGTAATGTAGGAAATACAGCAGCCAATTTGCACACAGCAAGGTCCCACAAACAGCAATGTGATAATGACCAGATAATCTGATTTAGTAATGTTGGTTGAGGGATAAATATGGGACCTTTTACATCCACCTGAGAGGGCAGATAGGGCCTCGGTTTAATATCTCGTCCAAAGGACGCCACTTCCCACAGTGCAGCACTCCCTCAATATTGCATTGGGGTGTCAGCCTAGATTATGTGCTCAAATCTCTGGACTGGGACTTGAACCTACAACATCCTTACTCAGGCAAGAGTGCAACCACTGAGCCATGGCTGACACTCTTACACAAAGTTTGAGCACGGTTACCTTGGCAACCTTCCATAGCCCAGCAAATATATTCCTCATCTGCTTCCCAGGTTTGGGCCACTGGTGAGACAGCAATGACCTCCACCAAGGCTGCTCTAGCAGCACTCGACAGGAGGCTGCCCCTGCACGACCCACCCCTCTCTGTAGAAGCATCTCCAAAGCAGAGGGATTTTAAAATTTTCATCCTTCTTTTCAAATTCCTCCACGGCCTCGCCCCTCCCTATATCTGTATTCTCCTCCAGCCCTACAACTATCCAAGATCTCTGCGCTCCTCCAATTCTGCGCATCCCCGACTTTAATCGCTCCACCATTGACGGTCGTGCCTTAAGCTGCCTAGGCCCTAAGCTCTGGAATTCCCTCCCTAAACCTCTCGGCCTCTCTACCTCTCTCTCCTCCTTTAAGATGCTCCTTAAAACCTACCTTTTTGACCAAGCTTTTGGTCACCTGACCTAATATCTCCTTATGTAGTTCGATGTCAAATTTTGTTTGGTAATGCTCCTGTGAAGCATCTTGGGTTGTTTTACTATGTTAAAGGTGCTATATAAATGCAAGTTGTTGTTGTTGTCACTTTGGAATTGATACAAAAACATTCACACTGACAGACATGTACATACGTATATGCAGGCACAGAAAACAGAGATATACAACAATCATGTACCTGCCTGTGTGTCTGCATAGGTTTATAGGCAACCGTGCACACTTAAATGTGCGTACACGTGCAGGCAAGTACACTACACATAGGCACACAAGTACATTGGCAATGCTTTTCTAATTCAGAAACAAACATGTCCCCAGGCACCATACACCTGTCATGTTGCATTACAACAACCAATGGCAGAAATGAAACAGAATGTCACTTCGTGTGTACAGTAACACCATATACGTGTAAACATTTTGAGCTGGAAAAATATTGAGCAGTTGAAGGGTTAAGTCAGTTTTTAAAGCCAGTGAAAGATAAGATGGTCGATGATTATTGTTCAAAATGTCAAATAGTTTCTATTGAGGATACTGCAGGGTTAATAGGATTTGAACATTATAAGGAGCTCAGTGGATGAAGGGAATATTGCAATCTGTCCACCATATAGTCTCATCATTTCTCAGACTCTGAGATGGCAGCTGGTGACATTAATTGCCTGCCATCCCCCAAGACAACAACTCTAGTCCAGCTGTGCAGAACTGTAGGCACCATCTAAACCGACATGGACAGTCTATGACCCCTGTCCAACACCCAGTACCAGTAACACTCACAATATCTAAGACACTTTCCCTTCAGTTCCTCCATCTACCTACACAGAAAACATTGTCTTTACTTCTATGTTGATAAGTCTTTGTGATGCTGTAAAATAAGGCCTTTTCACACAAGGCCATGGAGCTGGCCAATATCCAGAAGGGTTGTACCATATCCAGTCCATGTACTGAATGTGCTCAAAGTGCCATTCTGGCTTCCACACATCCTTATGAATATGGATTCTACATTGATCAGACTGGCGCAGTAAAAACCGTACAACCAACCATCAGAGTAGAGGGTTTATATAACTCTTTAACGTCAGGAAACAAGGACAATATATGCATTATGGACTGTACCTCCCTCAGTCTTTCCTTCTTTTTACACTTTTAAATCCAAGGTGGGTATCACCTAATCACCACATTTTCGTAAACAACAATCATCATTGCATTTCAAGTAATTCATTGTACATGAAACCCTTTGAGATGTTCCTGAGAGACACTATGGAAATCCAAGCCTTTCTTATTCGATGATTTACCCTGTCTTATCTTCAGGAGAGAGTTTCTGCTCCCAGCCACCAGCGATGCGTATGTGCTTGGCATGGTGGGTGCAGAAAATCGGTCGCTGAGTTTGAGCACCAGAGATGCGCTGTATTTTCTGACTGGGTAGTACTGGACAGAAGGAGGCTCCATTAAACCTTTGAAACTTCTGCAACTGAAGACAGGTTCCCTGATCCGCATTTCCCACAGTTTCGTTCCACCAGCACAAGATTATCACTGCATAAAGCAGGCGTACTGCCAAAGAGAACTGACGTCCTGGTCCTCTTTGAGCTTAACTGTCAGCTTGGTTCACTAGTAGCACTCTTGCCTTTGAGGTAGATGGTTATGGGTTCAAGTCCCATTCCAGGGCTTGAGAAAATAATCTAGGCTGACACTTCACTGGAGCTGTATTGTTAAAAGTGCTGTCTTATGGAAAGACATTGAAACCAAGGCCTTATCTGCCTGTTCAGGTTAATATAAAAGATCCCATGGCACTATTCAAAGAAGTGTAGAGGAGTTCTCCTGGCATCGTAACCAACAATTATCTGTCTACCAACTACTCAAAAAAATAGTATATCTGGTCATTTATCCCTTTGCTGTTTGTGTCTGACCTTGTGCACAAATTGGCTGCCAATGTTGCTTACGTGACTATACTTCAAGAGTATTTCATTGGCTTGAAATGCTTTGGCAAATCCTGAGGATGTGAAAGGTGCTATATAAATGTAAATTCTTTGTGTCCTTTGCTTTAGTGAGTGATTAACTTTGTTTTTTTTTGCATTCTGGTTTGTTTTTGTTGCATTTACTGAAGAGCAAAAGCTTTTCTTTTGCATTTTAATTTAAGGCTGCCTTTTACTGACTTTTTAAAAAACGTTTTCTGTTTTAGCTGCCTACCCTTGAAGGTGATTTTACTGTGATTTGCGATAGATCCACCCCACCCACCTCCACAGCTTGGCAAAGGCTAGCAAATATCTGAAACTCATTCCAAAGCTTGATGAAGGCTGAAACAATTGTGGGGGGGGGGGTGGGGGTTAGAAACTGGGCGGTGGGGCAGTTAAAACGGAAGGGGTGAAATACCCACTGCGCTCCCGCTCGACTGGGATTTTTACCTACCTGAGCCAGGCAGAATCCTCATATGTTCATGCAAATCGGGTTCCAATAAATCAATAGGATCCCAACAGAAACAACCTGGTCGAACAGGCCCTGTAGGGCAAGTTTAAAACTTCCCTTTGTGGGGCAGGGAGCAGAAGTGCTCGACTACCCCACTTCTTCCCAAACTCCTGCCCACCACGGAACCCCCATCCTTGCACTTACCTTAGGTCCGACTTTTGGCCGCTTGCCTCATACTTCCCGGCCGTATTGGTTGTGAAGTCTGCCAATGGCTTGTTAATGAGGCCCGGCCATTAAAATCAGCCGAGCCTCCCTCTGCCGCTTCTGGATAGGCTGGCCGTTCACTCGGCCTGCTTGCCTATACATGGCCGGTAGCCTTTAAGTGCACGTATCCCTTTAATTTAGACCTGTTGGCCAGATTTGCTGCATCCCCCATTGCTCCCTGCAAAAGGCCAAAGCTTCACTGACTGCTATTAATAATTATTCAAATAAGCTGACCACAGAAAATGAAGGGCGGTCAGCACAGAGTGCTCCAGGTCCTGCTCCAGCTCCAGCTCCAGCAATTCAACCTTGCTGATATCTCCATTAAAAAAAAGTACTGCAAGTGAATCAGATTCTATACACATGCGCACACATACACACACACTCTCACAAACATGCACATGTGCACACACATGCCACACACATACATGCACAAACACACGCATGCACACACACTTACATGTGCACAAACATATGCATGCGCACAAACACATATGCACAAATGCACACACGCATACATGCGCACACACATGTGCATACACACAGGCACACATACAGGCACACACACACATATACATAGGCAGACAGATATACACACAGATACATATATATACACACGTACTCACATATCCACATGCATAAACATACTACAGACACATGTAAATATACAAATATACACACCCATTTAGATATGCACACATGCACACACACACGTAGACACACACATACACTACTTCCTTACCCGCTGGATGACCAGAAGGAATTGATTTAACCCAGGCCTCTCAGGGGAGTCTGAGATTTAATACTCATCAAACATGGGATTCCAGGCTCCCCCGATGGGCAAATGCATGACCTGGTTGACACTAAGCCATCTGGGCTAACGAGCTCCCAGGTTCAATTCCTGGTCTGCACTGAGTTAGCTGTTCACCGCCGGGACAGAGGTAAGGGTATTGCAATTGGTCATGGACTAGGGAAGGAAAGAATCATACAGGGTTCCAGTTCCTCATCTCCATCAGACTCAGCTGTGCTGCTCCACAGTGTTGAATCACCTGATGACACCCACAGCCTAGGATATGCAGAACTTTGGTATAATGTTGGAAGATTGCCGATATCCATAGAACCATACCCCACGTGAGGCAGGAAAGGAGCAGAGAAATGGGGAGAGAACGGGGTTAAAAACAGTGGGATTTCAAAATCGGTCACTACAACCCAAGAGGTATCAGCCCGTCTTAGAAATGTCACGATACCCCAACGGGTATCACCCCGTCTTAGAAATGTCACGATAACCCAACGGGTATCACCCCGTCTTAGAAATGTCACGATACCCCAACGGGTATCAGCCCATCTTAGAAATGTCACGATAACCCAACGGGTATCACCCCGTCTTAGAAATGTCACGATAACCCAACGGGTATCACCCATCTTTCCTACATTACAACAATGACTACACTTCAAAAGTACTTCATTGGCTGTAAAACACTTTGGGACTTCTAGAGATCAAGAAAAGGCACTATATAAATGCAAGTTCTTTCTTTCTTTACCGTAGAAATGTCAAAGTGACCATTTTCAAAACAGTGAATTGACCTGTTTAAAACCCAGCCTGCCTTGTTCACGTAGAAAGCAAACAGTCGGTTAAGCTGGGCGTACACAGCAAGCTCGTCAGCATCGATAAACAGAAAAGGCAGGGTAATGCTTTGGATGCGGATCCTTCGTCAAAACTGCACCTCTTCCCTTTTCAGATTCTGATGCAACTGCCGTGTACTTGCAGAATTTCTGATGTGCTCACGATGGATTCTCTCTGGATAGTGACAGTCCTTTATTTTTTTATTTACAATTAATACATTTGTCAACGCGGAATGTTGACAGCTTTAAGCTTGGGCTGGAGATCTTTGGAGAGATTGGTTTGGGAATGTCAGAAGCACAATAATCTGACGTCTCCGTCTTGTCAGGAAGGATGGGTTCTGGGAATTACTCTGTCATTTTGAAAACAGTTTACCAGTCCCTAGATTCAATACGTTGCTGCTGGCTGTGATTTTTTTTTTAGGATTTATTACATTTCTGCAAATTATTTTCACTCATAAATTCTCTTACTGGTTTTGTTAAGTTTTACAATATTACTTCTCTTTATATAGATGACTGTACATTTGGGAAGGAATCGGATTTAACTCTAACTGCAAGATTGGAATGTATGTGGGCAAAAGTCAGTTATCAGGTAGGTTGGGGAAAAGGGCAGTTCATCGATGAATCAAAGGTCTCTTCTTAGAACCTGAAACTCTTCATCTCCACCTCCCCTCATGGGTTGCTAGACGTAGCTGGAGTGTCCACACCAGGCCCAGTAAACATCATCGTGTTATCACCCTCTCACACCCAGTGATATTTCTTCTGATGACAAATTTATAAATTAAGTCAAAAATGACATTTATTATGACATGAAATCAAGTAATATTTCCAGCTGATCAATGCAAAATCTATGCTGCCCCAATTGTGCAGTTTGTAATGAGACTCTTTGATGAGGAACTCAGTCATACAGAACTATCCTTTCTTATGGGGTTACATTCCATGAACTGATGCTCCCACCACAGAAATTTGCATAATGGGAGCGCCTATCAGATATTTGGCACTGAGGCCAACCTCCTCGAGTCATGATCCCCATATTTGGGCAGACATACGAACATACAAAATTGATGGGCAGGAAAAGATCAGCTGGTCCATCAGCCTGCCCACACTTATAATGGCTGGACCATCATGACTAGACACTTCCCATCAATCACCCCCCCCCACCTCACTCCCACCGCAGCCATGTAATCTCCTGGGAGGGACAAAAACACAGAAAAACCCAGGGCCAATAAGGGAAAAAGTACTCTGGAAAATTCATCTCCGACCCCCCGCAGGCTATCAAAGCCAGTCCAGGAGATCACATGGACCAAGTATTATCTGTAAATCCACTTACCTTCTATATGATGCGATCTCTGCTCCAGTCATGAACCGGTCCAGCTCCCTCTTGAAGGCAATACAGAGAGTCAGCATGCACCACACCAGCCGGCAATGTATTGCAGAGGCTCACTACTCTCTGGGAAAAGAAAGACCACCTAACATCCAGTCTATTCCTACTCTTGAGTGGTTTAATTTCACGTCCCCTGGTCCTCCCCAATCTGTTAAACTGGAATAATCTATCAATAGGGACGCTATCCAGCCCTTTCATTATTTTATAGCGCTCTATCAAGTCACCTCTAAGGTCTACGCTGCTCTAAAGTAAATAGGCCCGAATCGTTAAGCCCTTCTGAGCAGCCAAGGTTCTTTAAGCTAGGAATCATTCTCGTAGCTCTCTTCTGGACCTTTTCCAAGGCCGGTATATCACATATTCAGCGGCTGGTGGAAAATCCTAGAAGTGACAAAGATTGTCAGGAAGCAGCTTTCCGGCCAACTTTTCACTTCCACTTACCCTAGATCTACACAAAATCAGGTGGAAACTCTGTGGAAAATCAGGCACGAAAATCATTTATTTCCCCCCCCCCCCAGTCAGTATTAATCGGTATTACGTGCTTGAAATCTAAATGTATTACAGAAGCTGCAAATAAAATTCAGTGCTGGAAGGGTTAAAGAGCTTGCAAGGAGTTCAAGCCGCAGCTTATCATATTGCAATCCATCAAGTCTCCCCTTCCCTTCCCACAGTCTTCCGCAATGACCTGTTGGATCGTGCTCCAAAGTCATCCAGCCATCGTACTGCAGAGTGGGTACACAGTCGAAAGAATTTGCCATTTGGAATTTCTATAAATATCCGATCAGACAGTTCTTCATACAGACACGTTGAAAGGTATCTTGTGGCTTTAAGGGAAGGTTAGAAATCTGACACAAATTATACAAATTGGTTCCAAATGTTTTCACTCTGGATTCTGATGGTTTCAGCTGCAATAGAATGAAATGTTTTTCTTTAGTGTCCGAAAGCATCAACATTATACCAAGGACTACATTTCCACAGCCAAAGAGAGATGTTTCTCATGTCCACTGTATTAAAGGCCTTTACTATGAGTTAATGGAGTGTCAGCCTTGCTCAGTTTATAACAGTACACTCTTGTCTATAGGTCATGGGTTCAAGCCCCACTCTAAGACGTGAGCACATAATCTTGACTGACACTTCAGTGCAGTACTGAGGGTGTATTTCATTATTGGAGGTGTCATCCTTCAAATGAAATGCTAAACCAAGGCCCTGATTGCCCGCTCGGGTATTTTTCAAAGATCTCCTGGCACAAATTGAAGAAGAGTAGGGAATTCTCCCTGCGTCCTAGTCTTCCCTAAATCAACATCACCAAAAACAGTATGCATAAACTGACCATCATCTCATTGCTTTTGTGGAGCTTGATTGTGTGCAAAATGGCTGCCTTGGTCACAGAGCAAAAAAATTAATTCATTCTATGTGAAGTTCTTCTGCACAAGCTGAGAGGTGCTGTAAGGTGCTATCTAAATGTAAGTAGCTTTCCTTCTCTGGGTCTGCACCCCTCCCCTGCCATTCCTACCTCATACTCCGTTCCTTACTTCCTTGTTAAAGATCTTTCCTTTCTCATCCCATAACTCTCTTTGGCTTTCTCTTTTCTTGTGATCACTCCTTCTTCTTTCCATTTTCTTTTTATTTCTGGAAACCAAGGAAAAAAATCTATTTCTAACTCTATTAATGGAAACTTGTCACTTCTGAGTGTGTCTAAAGGATTTGGTTTAGATTAAAACCCCACTGTTCAACAATCTCCTTTATTATCATTCAGCTGGTACCATCTGACAGATGCACAATTGAGGAAGGCTGAAGTTTGTAAACTGTTTGATGATGAATTCTCAGCTTCAAACCGACTGAGCAGATAATAAAAATGTCACCCAAAGCTGTGGGATGTGTCCCCAAAATCAACTACATCTGCTTTGGTTTTTTGGGGATTTTTGAGATTTGTTTTATAAAAGTACAAACATTCGGCTTTGCAAGTTGTTTCTCACCCTCCCTGGTCTCTCCATACTTTAAAAAAAATCATTCGCAGGATGTGGGCATCGCTGGCATTTTTTTGTTCATCCTTGGTCACCCTGAGAAGATGGTGGTTGTGGTGCAGTCCATGCTGTAGCGGTTTGATACAACTGAGTGGCTTGCTAGACCAGTTCAGAAAGCAGTTAAGAGTCAACCACGTTAAGATGGGACTGGAGTCATATATAGGCCAGACCAGGTAAGGACAGTGGGTTTCCTTCCCTGAAAGGACGGTAATGAACCAGTTGGGTTTTTACGACAATCCGACAGCTACACGGTCACTTTTACTGATACCAACTTTTTATCTCCGGATTTTTTAAAAACTGAATTCAAATTCTCAAAAGGCTATGGTGGGATTTAAACTAACATTCACAAGTCCAGACCTCTGCTTTACTAGTCCAGTAACATAACCACTATACTACCATACCAGCTGCAGTTAAGCAGGTGTTCAACTATTCTCGGTCCTCTGTCTAAATGACATTATCTCACCCCTTACGAGATGTATAAAGAGGTCCAGTTATTATTTTCTGCCAATTTTCTCTTTCTTGCTATCGAGGGGTTCCTGGGCTGGCCAGCAGCATCGAGTAGAGACCACGTTGAGATCAGCAGTATGGGGATCACCGAAACTCCTATTCCATGGAACTACACACTGGTGTTCTGATACGCTTCTGCATGATATTTTTTTTAATATTCATTCTCTGGATGTGGGCATTTATTGCCCAAATCTGGTTGCCCTTGAGAAGGTGGTGGTGGTGGGCTGCTTTCTTGAACTGTGTGGTGAAGGCACTCCCACAATGCTATTAGGTAGGGAGTTTGACCCACCGACAATGAAGGTAACAGGGATGAGGAGTTTCAGTTATGTGGAGAGGTTAGAGAAGCTGGGATTGCCCTCCATAGAGCAGAGAAGGTTAAGGGGAGATTTAATGGAGGTGTACAAGATTATGAGAGGGTTTTGAAAGAGTAGATAAGGAGAAACTGTTTCCACTGGCAGGAGGGTCAGTAACCAGAGGAAATAGATTTAAAATAATTGGCAAAAAAGCCAGAGGGAGATGAGGAGAATTTTTTTGACTCAGCGAGTTGTTATGATCTGGAATGCAATGCCTGAAAGGGCGGTTGAAGCAGATCCAGTAGTGACTTTCAAAAGGGAATTGGATCTCTAATTAAAAAGGAAAAATTTGCAGGGCGAAGGGGAAAGTGCATTGATGTGGGACTAATTGGTAGCTTTTTCAGAGAGCCGGCACAGGCACGATGGGCCGAATGGCCTCCTTCTGTGTTGTATGATTCAATGAAGGAATGGCGATATATGTCCAGGTCAGGATGGTTTGTGATTTGGAGGGGAACTTGGCGGTGATGGTGTTCCCGTGCACCTGCTGCCCTTATCCTTCTAGGTGATGGAGGTCGCAGGTTTGGGAGGTGCTGCCGACGATGCCTTGACGAGCTGTGTGTGGACATGATGTGAGGACATGAATAGCATTGCGGTTGAATAGCATTGCTTGCGTTCCCTGTCCAGTCTCGCGCATGTAGAACTGAAGTGTGGCTCGGATACTGGAGGATGCTGGTGTCTGTACAACTGGGCCTCAGGAACAATCATCACCCTCACAGGAAAAATCAACATCTTCGGCAGAAAGTGAGAGCAAAAAGTTAAATAAATAGCCGCATTGTTAACGGCAAATAACGTTACAGAATTTCCATACTGCAACACGGGAGCTCATCTGACTTATTAATACTGTACCGGGTCGTGTCTGTAATGATTGAATCACTGGCATTCCTGATTGTTGGAAATCCTGGGAAAATAAATTGCAGTGCAGCTTCAACAAAAAAAACATTAAAAAAAAACCTGAACTAACCCCAGCTTGAAAAAGAAATAGTTTCCAATTCCATTTAATTGCTGAGATGTTTACTTTCCGAGCTGTCAGTCAACTGCATGGTGTAATTGGGAGGGCAGGCTACAATCTGACAGCAACCCATAATGGGCTACATGAACAAGTCAGCTCTCTCTGAAATAGCAGGACCCACCCGGGAGTGTGAAAATGGTGGCACAAACTTTGAACTCACTGGGACTCCCTATTGTATTTTTCAATTGAAGATTTGTCCCCCTCGCCCCATCGTGCACCCCACCTCCCCAACACACAGACAACTTTCCTCCCTTGTGTCCTGCAAGCACTGAGATATTTTGGGGTATGGTTCCACAGGCACTGGTCACCTTCAAGTGTTTTTGCATAAATGGCCAACAGCAACAACTTACATTTATATAGTGCCTTTAACATAGTAAAACGTTCCCAAGGGGCTTCACAGGAGCTTAATCAGACCAGAAATTGACACCGAGCCAAATGAAATATTAGAACAGGTGATCAAAAACTTGATCAAAGAGGTAGGTTTTCAGGAGCATGTTAAAGGAGGAGAGAGAGGTGGGGAGGCAGAGAGGTTTAGGGAGGGAATTGCAGAGCTTAGGGCCTAGACAGCTGAAGGCACGGCCGGCCAATGGTGGGTTGATGGAAGTGGGCGATGCACAAACGGCCAGAATTGGGGGAGCGCAGAGTTCTCGGAGGGTTGTAGGGCTGGAGGAGGTTACAGAGGTAAGGAGAAGCGAGGCCATGGAGGGATATGGAAACGAGGATGAGAATTTTAAAATTGAGGCGTTGCCAGACCGGGAACCAATGTGGGTCAGCGAGCACAGGGGTGATGGGTGAATGGGACTTGGTGCGAGTTAGGATACAGGTAGCAGAGTTTTGGATGAACTCAAGTTTCCAGAGGGTGGAAGATGGGAAGCCAGCCAGGAGGGCATTGGAATAGCCGAGGCTGGAGGTACGAAATCATGGACGAAGGTTTCAGCAGCAGATGGGCTGAGGCAGGAGCGAAATGGGCAATGTTACAAAGGTGGAAGTAAATGGCCGATCTTCAGATGGATGCTTAGCCAATAAGGGCAACTCCATAATCTCATGCTCCTCAGCGAATAGTAGTGCTTGCAAAGAGCATGGAGCAGAGACAGGGCTACAACACCCCTTGACCTAATTCTCTGACTTACAACCTCCGTGATCATGGGACGATCCCTGGTGCACGTTGGCAGGAGTGTGGGGGACATCACCACGGATCCACTCACCCCACATCCACCCCCACCTGGTTGTTTATTTCTGCTACCAAGCCTTGAAGTACTGAAGTCAACTGTAGAATCCCTATAGTCACTCTTCGGATCATCAAACTCAGCACAGACTGAACCTGGCATCTTACTGATTCACACTATAAACGGCTTTTACTGACTGAGCTAGCCAGGAAGCTAATAGTTTTCTTTGCGAAAAGAAGAAAAAGACCAATAGTGGAAATGCATAGCAGATGGGTCAGCACATGGAAAGGAAAATAGACCGATTGACCTTTTAATTAGAGACGCTTCATCAGAGCTCGACTAGAAATGGGTTGCATTGAGAAAGGGGAAGGTGAGAGGAAATGGGGAGAAACCCAACAAACAGACATCCAGACAGGCATGAGGTTAGAAGTGGAGATGGGGGGTCAAAAGAAAGGGACAAGGAAGCAGGTTTGCATCCAGGAATTTCTGTCAATTAAAATATGGCCAGAGTCTAGTTCAAAGGACATAACAGACACAAAAACACGGGAACAGCCAATGGGAAGACCCGAGGCTTGATCCCAGTGCTAAGTTAGCAAGGGCAGCAAATGGGATGCTGCGGGCTGTGTTTGCAGGAGGGGGGAGGATCATGTAGGATTCCTGATCCTGGGGAGATGACCTTGTCTAGTTGCTATGTGTAACAACACAGTAAACAAACATACTGGTTGGTATTTCCAGTAAAATGGTAAAGATGTTCTTTTTGAGAAATCACATTGAAGAAGAAGAAAGCTATGATATTATCTACAGACTCAGTTTTAATGAAATATTAGTTGTCCTCATCACTTTTGGTAAACGGCCTAATGAAGTCAATGACAACCTGAGCAAATACCTTGTCCCAACTAGAACTGGGTGCAGAAAGGACTCAGCTACCTTTGCACCTGCTCTCACTATTCACATGTGCTGATGGATTCCTTCATGACATGGCTAGTGACTGCAACTGTTAACCTTGAGTAGTGTAGTCTCATCCAAGGTGACCATCACCTTTGTTATAGGAACATAGGAACATTAGGAATGGGACTGCTCCGCCATTCAAATAAACCAAGACTGATCTGCACCTCAACTCCATTTACCCGCCTTTGACCCATGTCCCTTGATAGCCTTACCTAACAAAAATCTATCGATCTCAGACTTGAAAGCTCCAATTTTCCCAGCATCTACAGCCTTTTGGAAGAGAGAGTTCCAGATTTCTACTACTCTTTGTAGGAAAAGGTGCTTCCTGATTTTGCTCCTGAATGGCCTAGCTCTAATTTTAAGATTATGTCCCCTTGTTTTTGATTCCCCCACCAGAGGAAATAGGTTCTCTGTATCTACTCTATCAAATCCTTTTAACATTTTGAACAACTCGATTAGATCACCCCTCAATCTCCCATATTCAAGGGAATACAAGGCAAGTTTATGCAACCTCATAATTTAACCCTCTAAGCCCCGGTATTATTCTGGTGAATCTGCGCTGTACCCTCTCCAAGGTCAATATATCCTTCCTGAGGTGCGGTGCCCAAAACTGAATGCAATACTCCAGATGGGGCCTGGCCAAGGTTCTGAAGGAGCATCACTTCCTCCCCTTTGTATTCCAGCCTTCTCTTCGTTTTCCTGCCACTGACCTTCCCTGTCTCCCCTGGTTTCAAAACTCTGAGGATAAACTGCTTCTTTGTCGTTGGACCAGTGACAACTCCTTCCTTGGTCTCGTCTCATGTACACAGAAACAAAAATAATATGCTAGCAAGCCATAGAGAAAAAAAGTACAGAAACTGGATGAGCTGAGGGCCAAAGACCCTAGTTCGCAAATCTATGCATTTAACCAACATAATTGCATAAAAATGTAACAGATATAAGGACCCATAGTGCAGTCGTCCACTCATCCTGATCTATTTGATCCATCTTTCCCTAAATTCTGTTTTTCTTTACTCAGAAGGATAACAGTATTTAGTAGAAATGAATGGACAACATTCTAGTGCAGTCCTGAAGGTTAGGGACTAATTGATAGCTCTATCAAAGAGCTGGCACAGACACGATGGCTGAGTGGCCTCCTCCTGTGCTGTATGGTTCTATCATTCTATGAGTGATTAATTCTTGGATAAGATATTAAACTGAGGTCCCATTTTCCTGTTTTCACTGTTCCAGTGGATGTTAGAGATTCCATAGCATTATTTGAGGAAAAGCCAGGTCCCCTGGCCTCCTGGCTAAATACTTCCCTCAACCAACACCACAAAAACAGATTAACTGGTCATTAGTCTTGTTGTTTTTTTATGGGATTTAATTGCCTTGTAGCCTACGTCACTACCACATCTCAAAGTAATGCATTGTACGGGAAACGCATTGAGATGTTTTCGAGAGACGTGATAAGGTGTTATATAAATGTGAGTTCTTCTCTCCTCTGGCGGCCTTGCAAGCTGCGACCCACGGGCGCCTAGCTCAGAGCAGTAATTCACTGGAAGTGTTCGAAGGATAAATCCCGCCTTCTGTCATTGTCAATGCGTGTGCTCTTTCTCTCCTTAAAAATACCTCCAGAGAGCAGACGGAGAACCAACAGCTATTCTCTACCTAACCCTAACCCACGATGACTTCCTCGACCTTTGTTCTCTCCTTGCCCAGGTTCCTGTCGGCACAACTTTTAACTGTCAAGGAAGAGAACATCTTACTGAATCTTCCGCCTCCTTGGAGCTCCACGAGCTTCCTTTGGGAGCAGAGGAAAGGCTGCATGTTTTCTATCCCTCCCATCCGTACATTAACACTCCATTTTCCATCTCAACCGATGAGCACAGCAAGTTTATTAGAGTATTAAACTATCTCAGCTTCCTCTTTGGTCCAGACAGAGGCTGTGTTACCTGACTCTGCAAATCAAATACTGTTTTATTTTTACCTAAATTTAATGCTGAACTTAGCTGGTTGCTAGAGGCGTCCTTCATAGAGGGATATGGCTCTCATATTAAAGGAGTCGTTTCTGCTAGTTTTTGTTTCGATTGCTCATTAACTCCTCGTCCTCATTTTAATCGCCCAGAATGTCCATCCTCATCTCCTTGTGGGGTACATCAAGGCCAACTGAAAAAAAAATAAGGAAGAATGGGCGCTAAATTGAGCCATGTAACGCCTGTTGGATGGCGTCTTGAATGCGCACGCATGTTTCCAGCGTGACATGCACCAGACGCCATCTTGGTATAGGAGTTAGCGCAGGCGCAGATAATGAACGCTGGAATCATGTAAAGTAGGGAGAAAATGGCCTCAATCATTGTGCAATGCTGATTTAAAGTGATGGACGCCATTTTGGGGCTTAACGGTAAACTCAACACTCAGTCTTAACCACGACCATCTGAACGTGTCTTAGAGTGCCTGGAGGACCCCCCCACCAGCGCTATTTAAAGGGACCATGCAGGATTTACAGGTTAGTGGCTGGATTATTGCTTCTGGCTGCCGAGACATTTGTAACTGTTTTTGGAGGTCTCCTAGACTTGAATACTACGACGCAGGGACATAGCCTAACATAGCCAGGATGTGCAGTAGTGAAGTTAGGAAATGCTTCTACACGCAAAGGGTGGGAGATGTTTGGAATGCTGTTCTGCAGATGGCAGTTGATACTAGCTCACTTGTGAAAGTTAAATCTGAGATTGATAGATTTCTGTAAACCAAGGGTATTAAGGGATATGGGGCTAAGGCGGGTATATGGAGTTAGGTCACAGGTCCACCATGATCTCATTGAATGGTGGAACAGGCTCGAGGGGCTAAATGACACTGCCACTTGCTGCCTCTTGATATGCGCCACCTTCTCCTGCAAGAAAGCAGGACGTGTGTCTGTGTGATGTGCCTGTCATGGTTGAATAGCTGCCAGTGTGTGTGGCCTGTGAGTTGCGGGTCAGTGACTTGAAACAGTGGTAATGTGTAAGGGTGAGAGGAAGCATCTGGTTAGCAGAGTTGAGTACTGATGAAAAGATTTTGTTGGTATGTGGGTGATGGGGGTGTAGTGTGTGGTGCAGTTGGTAGGAGACGCCACTGGACAGTTGACCTCACTCACCTTGACCACTCATGTCAAAGCATCGAACTTCTTCCTGCATTGCATCCATGTTCATGATGCTGTGCACCTGGCATTGACTTCGTCGCTCGCTGCCTCCCACTGCCTTCTCGATATATGTCTGGAGGGCCGCTTGCCCCCCCCCCACCATCCACCCCCACCCTGCGGATATAGGATGTCCCTCCATCTGTCCACCTCTTGCACCAAGGTCTCTAGTGCATCAGCAGAGAACCTTGCTGCACGCACTGTCGCAGGCCTGGTACCAACTCAGATCGGCAGATTGGTGAAGACTGGCGTGCAGATTGGAGGATGTGGGATTTAGTAGTGCGCAACCTTTATTCAATGTTTTAACATAACTTATCAGTGTGTAAACATAGGGAAGGGACTTGCATCTGTGTTTTACGCGTGCGATGTCTGATCTCCGTGCAGACAGTAGACTGTTATTTTCAGCAAATAACAGGTACCAGCTACCTTTAAGAGATTTCTAAGAAACATCCTCTCTTTAAGAGATTGAGCTCCCTCTGCTGGTGGAAAGTGCGAATTGCATTGATTCCACGTGCAAGGCCTGGAATGGAATGCTGATTGCAGGTAAGTCCTGGAGTGGGCTGAAACTTGCATCCTGCCTGCGCAGGGACCACTGGGCACAGGGTAATAGCACATCATGCTACCTACGTCCAAGAACGGCCCCTATCCAATTTTTCCCCCAATAATTTTGGTGAGGAATAAACCCAAAAATGCAAAAATAGAGATCTTTCCCATAAAACCAAGTAATGCATGGACCAAAACGCAACCAAGTGAACATAAAACTGAAAAACAAAACAAAACAAAAAACTTACCTTCTTTTAAGAGTCACCTGGAGCCAGTAAACTCAAAGAGATCATGGTGCGTACAAGTTTCACGGCGAGCTCATGCTGTGGATGAAGCCTGTACTCAGAGTTGTAAAATTAGACCAGGGCTGTTTAAAGGGCTATTTACATATTTTAATGAGACCCACACATGCCTTAAGTGTGAGCCTCAAAAAAGGACCCCAAAACTGCACTTGCAGGACTTTGGGCGCAAAACATGCCGGGTCCGCCCACCAACAGAGCTCCGCAAGATCAGGGTTTAAGTTCACAGTGTGCCTTGTGGTATTAAAAAGTGACAAAGCCACAATTTTGACAGCTGTATGGAGAGAAATAGATGCAAAGAGGACAATTGGAGTGAGGGTTAGGATAAGTGAGAGTTCGGGTCATTGATGTGGATATGGTGATTGTTAGGGTTAGGGTTACAGTTATGGTGAGAGTTGGGATTATGATTATGGTTAGGGGGAGGGTTAGGTTTGTGTTTATGGTGAGGATCAGGATTATGGTTCTGGCCATGGCGCGGGTTAGGGTTAAGGTTATAGTTATGGTTAGGATTAAGGTGAAGGTAATAACGAGGGTTAGGGTAATGGTTAGAATAAGGGTTATGGTGAAGGTCAGGGTTAGGTATAAGATTAGGTTTAGGGTGAACGCTACAATGAGGGTTACGGTAATGTTTTTAGTTAAGGTGAGGACTATGGTGATTGTTAGGGTTAGGGTTCTAGTTAGGCTAAGGGCTAAGGTAAGGGTGAAATTTAGCATTATAGCTAGATTTAGAATGAGGGTAAGGGATAGTGCCCCTCTGTCTATGTGGTTTTATTTTTGCATGAATTAGACTAGAAAAAAAACACATTCTAAAATCAGAGAGTTCTTATTCTGTTGAGAGTGATTTTGGTAAAATAAACCATCAGTGATATTTTAATATAAATAATTCCCATAGAATGGTGGAGCCCCTTACTTGTCAGCTCTTTCAGTATTTAAATCCTTGCTGGCCTACTTTACGAATAAATGGGATCCAAGTGTTGATGGTGGTGAGAAACCCTCAATGCCACAGAGTAGGTACAGGCAGAGCTTCGAGTCCTGCGCCACTCAGATGATGATCTGAGCTCTGTTGAGTGTTAAAAGTGCTGAGAAGATGCTGTGATGCTACATCTGTTTAAAGCTTTGGTCAGATTCCATCTGGAGTACTACGTTCAGTTCTGAGAACCACACCTCAGGAAAGTTTTAATGCTCTTGGGAGGGGATGCTGTACAGATTCACCAGAGTGATACCTGGGCTAAAAGGGTTAAATTATGAGGACAGGTTGCATAAATTAGCCTTGTATTCCCTTGAGTTTAGAAGACTAAGAGCTGAACTAATTGAGGTGTTTAAGATGATTAAAAGGATTTGATAGGGTAGATGGAGAGAAACTACTTCCTCTGGTGGGGGAGTCCAGAACAAGGGGGCATAACCTTAAAATTAGAGCTAGGCCGTTCAGGGGGGATGTCAGGAAGCATTTCTTCATACAAAGGGTAGTGGAAATCTGGAACTCTCTCCCCCAAAAAGCTGTTGAGGCTGGGGGTCAAATGAAGCTTTCAAGACTGAGATTGATAGATTTTTGTTAGGCAAGGGTATTAAGGGTTATGGAGTTAAAATACAAAAGAGCCATGAACTAATTGAATGGTGGAACAGGCTCGAGGGGCTGAATGGCCTACTCCTATTCCTGTGTTCCTATGTGTTGCTCCCAAAGCAGAGGTACGGGGAAATTGAAGCAAAAAAATTGAACCCTGGTGGTCCTTTGCCTGCTGGTATTGTTTTCAGCTTGGCAACAAACCCTCACTGCAGACGTCAGGCTGAGTGGATGAAGTAATGGAGCAAAATAGCACTGCCACCTGTGGCAAGTCAAAACCCAGGCAACAGTTGGCACAGAGCGAGGTCAGAGCTTGAACTCTGAAGTTTGTCTTGCTGCAAATAAAATTTCATTGAAAATCTTAATAGCCTGCATAATTAACGATTAGCAATCTCTGTAATTTGCCTGTATTATTAATTATCAATATCATTAATGATCTCTATAATTAATCACCTCTATAATTAATAATCTGTATTATTGATCATCTCTATAAATAACCTCTATAATTAATAATCTATTATTAATGCATCCAGATGATCAGGCACAAAAATCAGTGGATAAAATGGGCTTTTCTTGAAGAACAATAACTTTCAAATTACTCTCTGTGTAGACTAGTATACAAACACCTGGCTTATTTGTACACAATTCCTCGGTCTGTAGTTTTAACAAAGGCTTGGCTTGATTGTTTGAAATAGATCAACGTCTCTGTAAAATCCCAGACAAGGGAGCTACGTTCAATCACAATAAAGGGTTCAATAATGTGGTCCCAGAACGGCAGTGCGGGGTTTGCTGTGTACTGAGCCCTGGCTGCGTCTGTGTCTGTGGGGCTAGTGCAGTGAGAATGTGGAACTCGCTACACATGGAGTGATTGAGGCAACTAGCATAGATGCATTTAAGGGGAAGCTCGATAAATACATGAGAGAGAAAGCAATAGAAGGATATGTTGATAGAGTGAGATGAAGTAAGTTGGGAGGAGGCTCGTGTGGAGCATAAACACCAGTATAGACCTGTTGGGCCGAATGGACTATTTCTGTGCTGTAAAATTCTGTGTAATTCTATGTAGAGGCTAACATCGGATTTTTGTTAGGCAAGGGTATTAAGGATTACAGAACCAAGGCGGGTAGATGGAGTTAAGATACAGATTAGCCATGATCTAATTGAATGGCGGAGTAGGTTTGAGGGGCTGAATGGCCCACTCCTGTTCCTATGTTCCTATGCTCATAACGATCGGAGAGTTAGAATATTCAGTGGCCGTTCCCATCATGTTGCTGATGAAGCACCAGCAGAATGACAAGGTTCTGTGGGAAGGTCATTGGGTGCCAGCAATGTTAAAGGTCTGCTGGCTGTCCTTAAAGGCATGCCATATTGGAAGAATAGCCCAATTTGCAGATCAGGCACTAGAGGCTGTGGTTCGCAAGGTCCCGTAATGAAGGAGGTCCCCGTGTGGAGGAGATGGCCACTCAAAGGTGCAAACCTCTGAGTTTTTTTTGCAGGCTTTCCTTGAAGCGCCATTACAAACAGGCACTGAAGTCTGATTACAAACAGGCACTGAAGTCTGATTACAAACAGGCACTGAAGTCTGATTACAAACAGGCACTGAAGTCTGATTACAAACAGGCACTGAAGTCTGATTACAAACAGGCACTGAAGTCTGATTACAAACAGGCACTGAAGTCTGATTACAAACAGGCACTGAAGTCTGATTACAAACAGGCACTGAAGTCTGATTACAAACAGGCACTGAAGTCTGGATCATTGCTTAGGTGCTTGAGCACATTATGGGACTCACCCATGGTTTGCACAGGGATTAGGTTGCCTCAATGATCCTTGCACACAGATGTACTGACAGGACTTGGCGCACACATACGGCAGGGCATATTGGAAGAATAGCCCAATTTGCAGATCAGGCACTAGATGCTGTGGTTCGCAAGGTCCCGTAATGAAGGAGGTCCCCGTGTGGAGGAGATGGCCACTCAAAGGTGCAAACCTCTGAGTTTTTTTTGCAGGCTTTCCTTGAAGCGCCATCTGGTTGGACATATTCCTGAAGTTTTCATCACATGGCCTCCTGCCTCAAACAGCCCTTTTTCCCCCCATCTTCAATATTTTTATAATCAATAAACGAAAGTGTTCAAAGAAAATTAAAAATAAAACACAGAATTTATTTAATTAACCCCTATGATATTTCTCCCAGTTTCCAGGAGATTAATCTTTAATTCCTGGAGATACCAGGCCAATCCTGAAGGGTTGGTAACCCTATGTGGGGCTCTGTGTACTTTAGGTGCTGAGTAGGCCTCAGGCCTCAGTGCCTGATAATGCAAGGCATCCATGCCTAGATGTACAGCGATGCTTCAGGTGCTGTGGATCATACGATCGGCCAGTAAATATAAGCCAATCTTGCACAGGGCAATTTCAAGTCCAGGCTTTTTGGAAATGTTCAGACACCATCCTCAAAAAGTGGACTGCCTGTCCGAAAGCAGACCAGCGACAGCCGTAGGATAAAAGTAAAATGGTGATTGTCGCCAAATGTACCATAAAAATAGGATGAAAAACAATCAAATTCTATTCTTGCCACATTGCAGACCTCAAAAATGTTCCCACTGCTATTGAACAACAGATTTTTTTTTTTAATTAATTCTGAGGATATGGGCTTCGCTGGCAAGGCCAGCATTTATTGCCCATCCCTAGTTGCCCTTGAGAAGGTGGTGGTGAGCCTCTTCTTGAACTGCTGCAGTCCATGTGGGGAAGGTGCTCCCGCAGTGCTATTAGGTAGGGAGTTCCAGGATTTTGAGCCAGCGACGATGAAGGTACGGCGATATATATCCAAGTTGGGATGGTGTGTGACCTGGAAGGGAACTGATTGGTACAAGTATTCATTTTATTATTGGCACTGATGCAAAATTTCACTTGCTTTCACACCTGACGCAAAGTACTATCCATTTTGGTGCTATTGAGTCCAAGGCATTGTAATGTGTTTGCATTATTCCCTTTTTTTGAGTGGCTCCTGTGGTTTAATTAACGATTTTGTGTAGCAGCAGCTATACTAAATACATGAGCAAATAGACACTGGAACTCCGAGATAGTTGTCTACAACCTTGAGTGTCAGAGAAGACAGTGAGCTTCAGAAATAGCTGGTCCAGTCCAGCCTCCTCGATTGTCCTGGAATCTCCAAGAACTTAAAGAATAATCTCCGGGACACTGCTAACAACAACATGGGAGAAAAATCATTGGGGCATAAAAAAAATTAGAGATGGGGAAGAACGGCTGTTTGACTGACAGTCAAGAATCATCCTAACAGGCAACAAAGAGTCTACTCGCTTTCCAATTGGGTTGGGAAGGCCGCGAAGATTAACTTGTCGGGAGACCAATGGCGGGAGTGTAGGGCGGGGTTATTGGAGGCGGCAGGTTATATGATGAAACCTCCAGGAATACATCCAACCAGTGTTGGCAGAGCCTAGTCCAGCATCTGCATCATCCGCAGATACATAGTGTAAAGTTCCTCACTGGATTAGTCAGAACCATTTGTCTAAAGAGCTGCTGCAGACTCAGCTCTAGAGTTTTCAAGGGGCTGGGCCCGACCAGACTTACTCCTGGGGCAAAGCAGGAGCTGTCTGCATCTGACTTCTGATAGAGTGTCCTCCGGGTGACATATTAACAGGCCCAAGAGAAAATTACTTCATATATTCACTGCAAAGACAGGTTAATATTAAAGCATCAATACTGGGTGTGAAATTGAGACATGTCGAGACTGATTGCTATCAATTACAGATTGAAGGCTTGTGTTAAAAAAAATGCTCTGTGTGTGGGAAGTCATCTTTTACTGCCACAGTGGCTATTGGAATCACCTTTATTGCACCCTGACAAATGGCTAAAGCCCTCGGCTGTGCTACAGTCATTAGACGCCAGTAACTAGCATATTGATTTAATTACGCGCAAAAGTTTGACAAATGCTACTGTGTGTCAGTTAAGCGAAGAAAAATAAGGCCTGGTTCATTAGAAATTTTTGCAATTCGCATAGCCATTTATATCATTTAAACGAAGATGGCAGGTACCAATATTAAGTATTGATCATGTGCGTACTGTGGAGAGTCTCCGTCATTCTAAAGGACGGAGAAATCTTAATGTGCGTGTTTCACATAACCTTCAGTGGAGAGTAAAACTCCGTGGGGGATACTGCAAGTGCGGCAGCTGGATGAGGTTTTAATTTTAATATTTATTTCGTTCCCAAGTTTCACTCTTTATAGATTCCATGTTCTTTGTTTCCAGTTCCGTACCCCTTAATCCTGGACTGGGGCTGTGTGGGAGGGAGAACTACTGGATTCCCCACCTCACAACTTTGGTATTTTGCTCAGGGTATTGTGTGTTTCCAGCCCCCATCCCACCAATCAGCCAGTGCTCTTTAGAAGAAAGCATGTCTCAAACACTGCTACAAACACGTGCAGACATGTCTATGCACACGCAAACACGAACACGCACATGAATCGACATATAGATGCAAGCCTGCTTGGCTATTTATATATAGACACAAAAAAACATTGTACACGTGCATACATATGTATATATATATTTATAGAGACACAAATTCATATATATATGATACACATGTCACAGTATCATAGTATCATAAAAGGTACAGCAAGGAGGAGGCCATTCAGCCCATCTTGCCTGTGCCGGCTCTTTGAAAGAGCTGTCCAATTAGTCCCCTTCCCCTGCTCTTTCCTCATAGCCCTGTAAATTTTTTCTTTTCAAGTGTTTATCCAATTCCCTTTTGAAAGTTCTATACGAGGAGGCATAGATTTAAGGTGAGAGGGGAGAGATACAAAAGGGTCCAGAGGGGCAATTTTTTCACTCAAAGGGTGGTGAGTGTCTGGAACGAGCTGCCAGAGGCAGTAGTAGAGGCGGGTACAATTTTGTCTTTTAAAAAGCATTTGGACAGTTACATGGGTAAGATGGGTATAGAGGGATATGGGCCAAGTGCAGGCAATTGGGACTAGCTTAGTGGTATAAACTGGGCGACATGGACATGTTGGGCCGAAGGGCCTGTTTCCATGTTGTAAACTTCTATGATTCTAAAGTTACTATTGAATATGCTTCAATCACCCTCTCAGGCAGTGCATTCCAGATCATTACAAGTCATTGCATACAAAAATGTTTCCTCATGTCGCCTCTGGCTCTTTTGCCAATCACCTTAAATCTGTGTCCTCTGGTTCCAACCCTTCTGCCACTGAAAACAGTTTCTCCTTATTTACTCTATCAAAACCGTTCATGATTTTGAACACCTCTATCAAATCTCCCCTTAACCTTCTCTGTTCTAAGGAGAACAACCCCAGCTTCTCCAATCTCTCTACATTACTGAAGTCCCTCATCCCTGGTACCATTCTAGTAAATCTCTCTCACCCTCTCTAAGGCCTTGATACCCTTTCCAGAGTGTGGTGCCCAGAATTGAACACAATACTCCAGCTGAGGCGTAACCAAAAAAAAAAATAAAGGTTTAGCTTACTTTCTTGTTTTTGTACTCTATGGGCATGATTTTAGCACCCGCTATCGGGTGCGTTCCTGGCGGGGGGGCTCCGAAAATCGGAGAATCCCGGCGCGGTACCGGAGCCCGCCCCGAACCCGCGCACTTCCGGGTTCCCCGCTGACGCGCCGGCGTGCGCGCACAGCCCCCGCTGGTGGGAATCCCGCAGGCAATTAAAGCCAGTGGGGTTCCACTTGAACGTATTTATTTAGGTATTTCAGGTCACTAACTGACCTGATTAAAGGATTATGTGGGATTTTAGAGCAAACTGGGACTGTTTCCCACACTGGGGGAAAAACTCCCAGGTCAAATGGATGTGTTGCAGCTGCAAAGGTCCATTTGACAGGTTGGGGGGGAGACCCTCATCCATTGCAGGAGGCCACTCTCACTTGGGACAAAGTTTGGCCTCCACCACCCTCCTCCTGACAGTCAAAGTCACCAACCTGCACACTTACCCCGGGGTCCGGAGACATGTACCTACCTTGCGGACCCCCTCAGATGTACATCTTGCGGATGGGGGCCGCCGTAGCTGCAGTCATGACCTCCTCGGAGGGCGAACAGCATCACCAGCTTCACCAGCCTCGCCATCCACGCCGTCCACCTCTGACACGTGGAGCTCCACAACGGAGTGCTGTGACACATCCACTTGTACAGCAGGAGGGAGTGCTACCGCAGAGAGAGATGCGTCGCAGAGGGCACTACCCTCGCCACAGGGTCCACAGACCGAGGCTCAGCTTCCTGGACCTCTCTGAGCAGCAGTGCACACGGAGGCTCAGAGTCACTCGACATGTAGTCGTGGACATCTGCAGCCCCCTTCCTGCTGAGCTGCTCCCGGCTGGCCCGAGCACCATCTTACCTGTCGCTGTCAAAGTTACCACTGCCCTCAACAACTTCTCCTCTGCATCCTTCCAGGGTGCAACCGGGGACATCACCAACGTCTCTCAGCCGTCTGCACAAAAGAGCCCTGCAAATACACCTACACCCACTCTGCAGTGACACAATGGGTGGCATCAGGTGTGGGTCCTCATAGTGATCCTCAGGAGCGGGCATTATTGCACAGACCAGACAAGATTCGCAAAGACGTGGCAGCAGTGGTGCCAATATAATATGTAATGTGAGTTGGTCAGAAATTCAATATAGTAACAACCATGACAAACCCTCAAACACCCTTGTGCATCCCCTTCATGCTCACGACACGTTTGCCTTACGCTGCCTACTGCACATATGTGATGCATGCCCTGTGGCTGCAGCACAGGTAGTGGCAGGTTGAGTGAGGCTGACCGTGAAAGAGATGCACGAGAGGGTGAGTATGAGATAGAGCCATGAGATTGTATGAGGATTGGGTTGAGTGGTAGTGGCGGGATGAGTACTGGCGAGGTGAGTAAGTGCAGGTAAGATGAGGATGAGGTTTGAGTGGGTATGAGGGGTGATGTGACAGAGTAGTGTTGGCAGTGCTGAAGGAGATGTGGGGTGGGGGCAGTGATGTGGCAGACGGAGTGTAGGGGAAAGAGTAAGTGTACTCACTTTGGCTGACCTACTGAGGTCATTGGAGCGCCTCCTGCACTGTATGCAGGTGGGCGATATGTTGGTGGCGCTGGTGACCTCCTCTGCCACCTCGAGCCAGGCCTTCCTGGTGGCAGAGGCAGGCCGCTTCCTCCCGCCCGCCGGGGGGATGATCTCTGTCATCCCCCTCCTCCTCACCCCATGTATTGATACCTGGAGTGAGGCATCATTAAACTGGGAGCAGCCTTCCCCCTGGGCTGCTCCATGCTGTAATTTTTGCTATTTGTTGCAGCATCTGTCAGTGGAGGACTGCCCCTTTAAATAGAGCTCCTCCAGCTGACAGACCTTACTGCGCATGCGCAGCCCGCCCGACGCGCAGATCAGCAGTGGGGAACCCGGAGGACCAGGTAAGTGGATCCAATTAGTGGATTGGATCCCACAATCGCGCGAGAAACTGACTAATTTCACCGGGCGCGTTACCCACGCGCCCGATAGCCCCCCCGCCGAGAACCCGCAGCCCTGCTAACATCGGGCCCTATGCCTCTATTTATAAAGCCCAGGATCCCATGTGCTTTTTTAACAGCCTTCTCAACTTGTCCTGCCACCTTCAAAGATTTTTGTACAAAGACCCCCAGGTCTCTGTTCCTGCACCCCCTTTAAAATTGTACCATTTAGTTTATATTGCCTCTCCTCATTCTTCCTATCAAAATGCATCACTTTATTCTCTGCTTTCTGTCCCTTAGCCAATTTTTATCCACGCTGCCAGTGTGGTACTTTATCAAATGCCTTTTGAAAGTTCATATACACAACATCAATCACGTTACCCTCATCAACCCTCTCCGTTACTTCATCAAAGAAATCAATCAAATGAGTCAAACACGATTTTCCTTTAACAAATCCGTGCTGATTTTCATTTATTAGCCCACACTTTTCCAAGTGCCAATTAATTTTGTCCCGGATTATTGTCTCTAAAAGTTTCCCTCCACCAACGTTAGGCTGACTGGCCTGTAATTGCTGGGTTTATCCCTCTCCCCTTTTTTGAATGGGGTGTAACATTTACAATCCTCCAGTCCTCCAGGACCGTCCCCATACCTAAGGAGGATTGGAAGATTGTGGCCAGAGCCTCCGCAATTTCCACCCTTACTTCCCTCAGTAACCTGGGATGCATCCCATCTGGACCAGGTGACTTTTCGACTTTGAGTACTGCCAATCTTTTAAGTACCTCCTCTTTATCTATTTTTATGCTATCCAATATCGTTATTATCTCCTCTTTTACTGCTACAATGACAGCATCCTCTTCCCTAGTATGTGTAATAAAAACAGAAAATACTGGAAACACTCAGCAGGACAGGTAGCATCGGTGGAGAGAGAAACAGAGTTAATGTTTCAGGTCGATGACCTTCCATCACACCCAATTCCAGGACAGGTGACAACACAGAAACAGTGGAGGGGTCGAGAGAGGTGGTAGAGAGGTAGAGCTGGGTGGTCGTCAGCGTACATGTGGAATCTGACCCCATGCCTTCGGACGATGTCGTCAAGGGACAGCTTGTAGATGAGGAAGAGGAGGGGGTTAAGGATAGACCCTTGGGGGTCTTCAGCGGTAATAATGTGAGCAAGAAGAAAAGCCATTGCTGGAGATGCTCTGGCTGAAATTGGACAGGCAAGAGTGGAACCAAGCGAAAAAAGGGGTGAGAAGTGGAGGAAAAGAAAGGCCCTTTTAAATTGAGGCTGTTAATCGAACCCACATTTGAATTCAGCAGTATCTGGATCAAACTATCCCTACACAGTGATTTTCCAGCATTGGTTTTCTGTTTCCTAGAGTGGTCAATGTCAAGACATTTAAAGAGCCCCCCGTGTAAAAAGTTAGAAAGTAAACCCCGACAACTTTTAAACCTCATCTTGGATCACTTCTTGGGAAACTTGTCAATGGCCATTTTCAAATTGGAAAGGGAATTTGTATAAATCAGAGAATAGATGATTGACAGTGTAGTGCCCCACAGAGGGGTATATTTTGCAAGGCACCGCACTGCACCTTGAACATTGCACTCGGCTCTGGTACCCCGAGGTACAAGTGAAACCGTCTTAACCCAGTTCTTTGAAGGGATCAACCCACTGTAGAAAACTGGCTGTTCTTCACCACTAAACAATACTGCCAGTCTCAGCCTAATGTAGTTCGAACTAGCACACTTTGGGCTTGGAATATCTTGGTCACCTACATGTGGTGACTTTTTAAATGCGTTGATGATATTTTTTGGTGAAATCTGAAATATGTTCCAAAAGAATTGACCAGAACCACGAAGGAAGGACCTAATGGAGGTATTAATACACTGAATGAAATCGAAAGGTAAACATGGAGCATTGTTTCAAGTTAAACAGCAACTCTAGGACAAGGGGATCGGGGTACAAACCTCTAAAAGGTAGGTTGAGGATTGATATCAGGATGGACTCATTCACAGAGAGTGATTGGTACCTGGAATGGGCTTTGGGTAGGGTACTGAAGGCAAAAAAACTCTGGAGTCATTGGAAAGGTAGTTGGATGTTGTGTTGGAGAATAGTGAGTTTCTACAACATGATGAGCTGGATGGGCTGATTGACCTCCCTCATCTGTACTTATCTTTGTGAATAACTGAGCAATGTTTAAGTATAACATTCTTTGAGTTAAATGTCTGAGGAAGTTCTACCCACCCTCTCTCCACTTTGCAGCAATGCAAGGGTGGTGTGAGACGCCCAGGGGAGGCCATTTTGTATCACTTGGAATGACATTCCAGAAAGTATAACCCGATTTTGCATTCCTAAGGATATGATAAGGTGCTAAATAATTGCAAGTTATTTCTTTAATGTATTGGTGAAGTACAGCACAAGTGGAGGGATGAGTATTTTTACAACACCGATGGAAGTGGAATCAGAAACTAGAATTTAGCCAATAGATACTTTATTAGTTCTCATTCAGACACACACAACTGCAGAAATGAATCCAACAAGCACAGAAGTACACAGGAGATGGTGCCTCTGATCGCTGTGTGTATTAACATCAGAAAGTATTCAGGAAGATTACCTCTGGTCGCTGTTTCACACAAAACCAGAAATACTTTCAAAAAGAACTAGGGAAACCAACCAGGGAAATCTTCATGATCACATTTACAGCATTGCTAGAGATAGCGACTGGAAAAATTGGCGCCTCACAAAGGCAAACACGACCCCATACAAGGAATCAGACAAGCATGAAGGTACAGTGAGAGATACACCCATATATACAGCACCATACAGAGACAGGCAGACAAGCACATACAGTGACAGATACACCCATATATACCACCAGAGACACATATACTATTACTCATATATAAATGTACACACACATTTACACAGACACAGGTATAAACAAAGAGCTACACGGATAGGTGAATACCTGAGCACACTCAGTATTTGTTTTATAATTACAGATGTATGTGTGAGATAAATAAAGACAAACTAGCACCCACAGAGAGCTGTGCAGACACACATTCACACTCACATACGCACAGGTACATACACATACAGACACACACATTCACACACAGTTACAGACACACAGACACATTCACACACAGACATACATTCACACAGACACGCACAGGCACTGCTTTAATCCACTTTGCCTCAATAGCAACAGGAATCCATAATTTTATTGATCGGATCATTCTGCCCATTGTGGATTTGGTTTCCTTTCATGTTTTAATGCGACTCAGACTCTATCAGCCTGCATAACTCACTAACTAGTCACACTTGGACTTAACACACATTTTACTATGAAGTGTTATCATTGAATAAAAGAGTGATGGAGGCAGCAGTACCTGAACTGGCAGATAATAAACCAGCTCATGACAATGCGTCTCAACCATTCTATGCTTGAAGATTATTCTCCAGGATAACTTTTTTGAGAGGAGTTTAAGCCTTTCCTGACAGCCAATTCATCACTGAGATTGTACCAGTCAAGGTTGGACAGGTATATGCATCAATCCAATCACACTCCCACGAGCTCATAGCCTGGCTTTCCTTATTTGTATCTTTTGCTAAGTTCCCCAACTGCTTTCATTAATGAAAGGCACTGACACCGAGCTCACTCCATGAAATGCTCGGTATTATTAGGGAGGAGTTCCAACCCTGAATATATCTAAACTGTCATCGAACTAGGCCGAGGCTTTTCTTGGTTTTTAGACTGATCTATCAGCAAACAGCTGCACAACATCTTAGCTTCAGTTTGATGAGGTATTGACTTTACAGGGGGTTTCTCTGGAATTTTCCTTGGTACACTCCTTCCTCTGTCACCCGATTCTCTTAAAGAGATAGTCCTATGATTGACAGCAATTCTTCACCACGTAAAGTGCATTAAAACTTGGATGTTTAGAAATACCAGATTGCTCCAGGTTTTCAACTGTTGGGGTTCCTTTTGTGTTCCTTTGATGAAAATTACATTGTACGGCCACAATTTTCAGGTTTCGCTTGCTGTTCTTTGTTTGCGAATTTTGTGCTCAAGTTATGCGATGCTAGTGCTGCGGAATAAAATACAGGCAATCGGAGTCGGCATCAAGAAGGTCAGGTACACCACAGTCAAATGTTGTAAAAGAAAGAAGAAAGATTTGCATTTCTATAGCGCCGTTCATGACCTCAGGACATCCCAAAGTGCTTTACAGCCAATTTTGAAGTGTTGTCACTGTTGTAATGTAGAAAACGCAGCAGCCAGTTTGCACACAGCAAGGTCCCACAAATGACATAAATGACCAGATAATCTGTTTTAGTGATGTCGGCTGAATGATACATATTGGACAGAACTGCCTTGCTTGGGATCTTTTATGTCCACCTGAGAGGGTAGAAGGGGCCTTGGTTTAACATCTTATTTGAATAATAATAATAACCTGCTGTTGAAACTCTGAATCTCCAAACAAGGGGCAGCTTTCAACATGCCAAACTTAAGTCCAGAGCCGGTATCAGGCTTACTCATCACCAAACACTAAATCCAGGTTCTAGTGAGGAGACATGTCCTTCATGAGGTTAACTTTTCCCCCATGGTACTCAGTGACAGTTTTTTTTTCTATTTGTTCATGGGATGTGGGCGTCACTGGCAAGGCCAACATTTATTGCCAATCCCTAACTGCCCTTGAGAAGGTGTTGGTGAGCCGCCTTCTTGAACCGCTGCAGTCCGTGTGGTGAAGGTTCTCTCACAGTGCTGTTAGGAAGGGAGTTCCAGGATTTTGACCCAGCGATGCTGAAGGAGCGGCGATATATTTCCAAGTCGGGATGGCGTGTGACTTGGAGAGGAACGAGCAGGTGGTGTTGTTCCCATGTGCCTGCTGCCCTTGTCCTTTTAGGTGGTAGAGGTCGCGGGTTTGGGAGGTGCTGTCGAAGAATCCTTGGCAAGTTGCTGCAGTGCATCCTGTGGATGGTACACACTGCAACCACAGTGCGCTGGTGGTGAAGGGAGTGAATGTTTAGGGTGGTGGATGGGGTACCAATCAAGTGGACTGCTTTGTCCTGGATGGTGTCAAGCTTTGAGTGTTGTTGGAGTTGCACTCATCCAGGCAAGTGGAGAGTATTCCATCACACTCCTGACTTGTGCCTTGTTGATGGTGGAAAGGCTTTGGGGAGTCAGGAGGTGAGTCACTCGCCGTAGAATACCCAGCCTCTGACCTGCTCTTGTAGCCACAGTATTTATGTGGCTGATCCAGTTAAGTTTCTGGTCAATGGTGACCCCCAGGATGTTGGTGGTGGGGGATTCGGTGATGGTAATGCCGTTGAATGTCAGGGGGAGTTGGTTAGACTCTCTCTTGTTGGAGATGGTCATTGCCTGGCACTTGTCTGGCACGAAAGTTACTTGCCACTTATCAACCCAAGCCTGGATGTTGTCCAGATCTTGCTGCATGCGGGCACGGACTGCTTCATTATCTGAGGGGTAGCGAATGGAACTGAACACTGTGCGATCATCAGCGAACATCCCCATTTCTGACCTTATGATGGAGGGAAGGTTATTGATGAAGCAACTGAAGATGGTTGGGCTTAGGACACTGCCCTGAGGAACTCCTGCAGCAATGTCCTGGGGCTGAGATGATTGGCCTCCGACAACAACTACCATCTTCCTTTGTGCTAGGTATGACTCCAGCCATTGGAGAGTTTTCCCCCTGATTCCCATTGACTTCAATTTTACTAGGGTTCCTTGGTGCCGCACTCTGTCAAATGCTGCCTTGATGTCAAGGGCAGTCACTCTCACCTCACCTCTGGAATTCAGCACTTTTGTCCATGTTTGGACCAAGGCTGTAATGAGGTCTGGAGCCGAGGGGTCCTGGCAGAACCCAAACTGAGCATCGGTGAGCAGGTTATTGATGAGTAAGTGCCACTTGACAGCACTGTCGACGACACCTTCCATCACTTTGCTGATGATTGAGTGTAGACTGATGGGGCAGTTAATGATGCTAATTTCAAAGATGTGCTCCCATTACACAAAGTTCTGTACCACGAGCGTTAATTCTTAACATATTTGGGTTAGGTTTCTTGGTCCACTACTTGAACAGCGGCATTAACCTATTTGTTTTAAGGAAGTCTTTGCAAACCAATTAACACGTTGAAATGTCATGGACTATGCTTTTGAGACAGGAAGGGGCAATCGAAGTGAACACATGCTCTACTCTTTTGAGGAAGATGATCATTTTGATTGTCCCAAATCAAGGCTCAAATTTAAGCCATTCTGATGCTCAGTAATCCAGTCGCTGGAACAATACTGCCGTGAGGTTTTGTGACTCAACGCTCAGTGTTCCAATACTAATGCTTCATTGTGCCCTCTAATATATTAATCTTACCACAATTGCTTAAGAGAAAAAAGCAACTGCTATTGATATTGACAAAAGGACTTGCATTTATATGGTGTCATTCACAACCTGAGGACATCCTAAAACGCTTTATAAACAATGAAGTACTTTTGAAGCATAGTCACTGTTGTAATGTAGGGACCACAGCAGCCAATTTTCACACAGCAAGATCCCACAAAGATAAATGACCAGCTAATCTGTTTTTGAGATTGGTTGAGGTATAATTATTGGCCAGGACACTTGGAGAACTCCCCTGCTCTTTTTTGAATAACGCCTTGGGCTCGTTTATGTCCACCTGAGTGGCAAGCTAGGTCTCAGTTTAACGTCTCATCCGAAACACAGCGCCTCCGACAGTACAGCACCGCCTTACTACTGCACTGAAGTGTCAACCTGGAATTATATGCTCAAGTCTCTGGAGTGGGACTTGAACCCACGACATTCCGACTCAGAGAGGAGAGTGCTACCACTGACCAAAGGTGACATCTAAAACAAAACATTGATTGCTTATGAAGTTTTAAAAATAAAAAAATAAAGCATGAAGTAAATAATTCTGGCTGTTTTTAAGGCAAATTCCACCCAGGTGTTTAATATGGTGGTTTTACCTGACTATGACTGTTCAGACCAGATATTAAACTGTTATGAGGAATCTAATCTGGAACGTTCCCCTCCAGGATGATCTATTACATTCTGGGAAGGCAAGTTCCCATTGAATTTTAGTTCCAGACAAAGTAACATATATCCTCTCCGTTCTTGAACCAAAATCCTTTGGCAGGTCACACAACACAGCTACACAGCACAGGTTGGACACATTTATAAAAGCCTACCCTGAATTCATTATAGAAAGGGGTGGAGGTACATTCCCCAAGTGCGAGTGAAAGATAACACATTCAAAGAATGTGGAGACCTCCAAACCTAAGAAGTGAATCTATCTTTGCAGTTTATTCATTATCTGCATATATCAAAGAGTTCTCACATAGCAGTACTTAACGAAGAGCAGGATGATGTTAAGACAGGTATGGTGACTAGTGGTTATGGTGCTGGACCAGCAACAGAGAGATCCTGAGTTGAAATCGCATCATGGCAAGTTATGAATTTGAATTTAATAATTTGTGAACTGGCACCATAAAAAAATGGCCAAGAAAGCACAGCACGGAAGGAGTCCATTCGGCCCATCATGCCTGTGCCAATTCTTTGAAAGGGCTATCCAATTAGCCCCACTCCCCCGTTCTTTCCTCATAGCCTTGAAAATATTTCCTTTTCAAGTACATATCCTGTTCCCTTTTGAAAGTTACTATTGAATCTGCTTCCACCACCCTTTCAGGCAGCGCATTCCAGATCATAACAACTCGCTGTGTAAAAAAAAATTCTCCTCATCTGTGCTTTAGATTTGCATCAGGAAGTGATATTCATGAAATAAAAACCTTTTTTGTCAGGTAATTCCAAACAGTGGTGTGTAATTATATTCTGAGGGACGCTGTAAGTGGCAATTTGCATGCTCTAGGGCTACCTTTTTGAATCGGTAAAAGGTAGTCATTGCTATAATGGAAGTTCCTTTGACCTTACCCATCAAGGTTCTGTCACTGCTGGATGGTAGTAGTGCAAAATGCATGTGACGAATCGCTTAGCTAACTTTTGCTTGGCCATAGGAGTTCCCATAGTGCAACCGCAACAAGAAATAATTCTGTTTAAAATGCAAATCATATACCTGTATAGGGCTGGAGCCTTTTAATATCCATAT
The DNA here is from genome assembly GCF_035084215.1 of Heptranchias perlo. Classification (NCBI taxonomy): domain Eukaryota; kingdom Metazoa; phylum Chordata; class Chondrichthyes; order Hexanchiformes; family Hexanchidae; genus Heptranchias; species Heptranchias perlo. The sequence goes on from NC_090347.1 coordinate 37,048,108, forward strand.
CAGCCTTAGCTCAGTGGTAGCACTCTTGCCTTTGAGTCAGGCTAACACTTCAGTTCAGTACTGAGAGAGTACTGTGTTGTCAGAGGTGCCACCTTTTGGATAAGACCTTAAACCAACACACCATAGGCCCGATGAGGTGGACATAAAAGATCCCAGGGCACTAATAGAAGAAGAGCAAGGGTTCTCCTGGTATCCTAGCCAACATTTCTCCCTCAACCAACACCATGAAAACAGATTAATTGGCCATTCATCTCATTGCTGTTAGTGGGACCTTGCTGATCACAAATTGGTTGCTGTACGTGCCTAATAAACAATAGTGGCCATACTTCAAACAGCAATTCATTGGCTGTACAGTAATTTGGGACACCCTGAGGATGTGAAAGGCGCTATATAAATGCAAGCTCTTTCTTTCTATGTAGTTGAATCCGTGTCCCACTTCAGAAGCATTCAAAGGTGAACAAATAGAGTGTACTTGGGAATATCTTGAGATCTGGCCAATGCTTTGATATAATGTCATAAGATAAGGTTAGTCAACAACCAGAGACAGAAGTTATGAGTTTTTATACAAGAAATATTATTTTAATTTGTTTAAATAGGAGATACATTAAGCCTAACACCAGATTGATATCCTGGCTAGAACAAAAATAAATGATTTCCACTTGATAACATGGGAGGAAAGAGCTTTTTTAAAATACCCCGAGCCAATTGAGTTCATAATGCTACACACTGCAAAAAATTCTAATTCATTGACATTAATGTAAGGACTCTCAATGTTTGCCTGATACATTGAGACAATAACAGTTTAGTCCACACCTGCATATTATCATTCTCTTCTGAATATCACTGGTGCTAAGATTCCAATTCTTTGGATGTGTAAATAGACAGTCATGAGGTTTTTTTTTGCAGCAATTCATGGTTTTCTGTCCTCCTTACACTGCGGACAAACAAGTTTCAGGATTCCACCCTGGTCATATCTGCGTATAGCATCTTGTTTGTGAATGTTCGTTGTGCTTTTTGAAATGACCATGTTGAATGCCTTCCTATCCCCTTGAGATGGGAGTCCAGTGAATGATCAAAGGTTTTATTGTTCTCTTTATTATGGGAGCAATGGGACCTTACCTTAGGACAACAGGCAGCCGTTCCTCCAAAAGTGACCAGTAGATCTCCACATGACTGCAGAAGTGACTCACATTTTAAAAAAATATTAGCCTACTACTCCCTTGCACCTTAATCAAGGCTAACATATTCGTGCTTTGAGGCAAATCAAGGGCATTTGTCCCTGATTTTGCATCAATTTTTGTGTTTGTGGCTGGGGTGGAGAAGTCTGGGACCAGAGAGAGGAAGCATCTGGCTCGTCCTCGTTGAGAACTCCCTTTGGAACTGCAGAGTTCACCATAGGCGCCTTTCTAGGGCAATGTTGTTTTATTATTGATTCATCAGTAGCCAACCAATCAATTACTGATATGGATTGTTCAGTTAGAAGAACATGCCACTGAATATATTGGCGAGGTCAGGATATCTGTGTAAATGTGGTTGAGGTCAATGATTTTCTGATGCTTCTGTTTCGGTTCCTTATTGGAAACACTCAAAAGGCAACTTTTCTTTATTAAATACTGGACATCACTAATGCAGGTCATTTTAAAAATTTATTTTCCTTCCATGCATGTAGCCCCAAGAGCCCTTGGCTAACTCCTCTGCTGGGATTATATCTAAACTGATGCACAGAGCGAGAATCTCTCAGACGCTGCATGCAAAAATTAACGTCAACAATTCTGGCACACATCAACAACGAAAAGTTCATCAATCCCAAAGTTGTAAACAAATTAAAGAAGAAGTTTTTTAAAAGTATGAATAACCTCAAAGGCTCCAAGAAGCAAATAAATACGACAGCCATATGACCTATGATCCCCTTCTCCTTGTTAGTTGTATTATTAGGATCCGAGCTGGAATTGCTTTGTATTTCCTTTTTTCTTCCTGCCCAAACTGATTAAAGAAGCTTTGATTCCAGTGAACTCACTCACAAATTCTGATGAAGATGTTTGAAGACTTTCTTGAGAAATTTTGGTAATGACAAATAAACAGATGAGTAGATCACCAGCAGATCTGCCTCCTCACCCCCATCATATAGGAGATTAATAAAAAAATAAGATCTCCATTTATATAAAATGACATCACATCGTGAGAAACACGTCAAAGCACTTTATTAACAATAAGATGTTGTGAAGTGCAGCAACTGCCGTCTTTTGGTTGAGATGTTAAACTGAGGCCCCCTCTCAGGTGGACATAAAGGATCACATGACACTATTTTGAAGAAAAGTAAGGGAGTTCTCCCCAGTGTCCTGGCCAATATTTATCCCTGAACCAACACCACTAAAAACAGATTATCTGGTCATAATCACATTGCTGTTTGTGGGATCTTGCTGTGTGCAAATTGGCTGCTGCATTTCCTGCAGCAGTGACTACACTTCAGAAGTACTTAATTGGCTGTAAAACTCTTTGGGACATCCTGAGGTTGTGAAAGGTGCTATATAAATGAAAGTTTTTCTTTCTTTCTTTTAAGCAGGCAAACATGATAGCCATTTTGCTCAAAGCAATGCCCTACAAACATCAATGAGATGTATGACCAATTAATCAGTTTTTTGGTACTGTTGGTTACAGGAGGAATGTTGGCCAGGGGAACTCGCCCCCCCATCGTCAAATAATAATATGGATCTTTTAACATTTACTTGATCCAGGAGACAGGTCCTCATCTGAAGGATAGTGCCTTTGACAATGCAGCACTCCTTCAATCATACACTGGAGTATCAGTCTAAATCTCGTGCTCAAGGTTTGGAGTGGGGCTTGAATCCACAACCTTCTGACTCAGAGGCTACCAACTGAGCTGGCCTGACATAAATCTAACATTTTGTATGGGCAAGGAGAATCCTTCGCAAATCGAAGGAAAGCAGAGTGTCCAGTGGTATCACCTAACATAAGGGACTGGTCAATAGCATCTCGGCAAGTGACAGCATTTATGGAGGCAGTAAATCAATAGCACTATACAGATAGGCACATAACTTCTGAAATCCCCGGACAGATACTATAGCAGGGCCCTTTTATTGCCACGTTCAATTTGTGAGCCCCAAACAAAGTGACAGTAAGAGGAGAAATGACAATAACAAAGCCTCAGGTCTTCGGTGATGTAGATTTCCTCAGGGAAAGATTCACAATGAACCACTTTGCAAGAAAATTACTATCAAAAAAAGGGCACTTTGATTTTAATAGCAGGCACAGACATTGTAACGTAGCGGCGATCTTGTTCATATTGTCCGGGAGCGGTAAATACCTGCGCACACTGCAGGAGTGCTGAGCAGCTAAAGAGAAACAGACCAGTCCAGGAATACATTAAGCTGGGCAACTGAGAATGTGCAAACAATCTATTTCAATCATTTGTATCTGAATTGGCCTATACTGAGGGACTGCAATGGAGTGGATCAATGACAGATGAAATTTAATATGGACGAGATTAAAATAGAATGATGTTAAAACAGCTAAGGATGAAGTTTTGACCGCTCAATGGACATGATTTTAACTGGGAGCCAGGAACCCAGCACATGCATACATATTCGCCTGGGGAAACCGGAAGTCAATCTGCGATAGCGACTCAATTCAAGGTAAGTATTTGTGCTTCCGGGTTTCCCACGCAACAGGCAGCCAGGTTGACAGGCTGACTGCCTGTCAGGAGGGAAAGGAGCCGCAAATTGGAGAGGAGGGGGAGAGAGAGAGAGATCGTGGGCCGTGGAAGGAAAAATGGGGGGTGAGGGGGTGGAGGGATGTGGACGACATCGGGTGCACCTTGGAAAAGATCGGGGGCGGGTGGTCCCCCATTGGAGGTGGGGGGTCCACCATCAGTGTGGGGGGGTCGGCCAATTGTGGGGTTCCTGCCGCTCTTGTTGGGCCTGGATGAAGCACTCCTGCTCCTCCTGGCCCTCAAGCAGTGCAATAAAGGCACTCACCTCATGGATCCGGCCCTTCCCGCCTGCTTTCATCTGATGTGAATCAGAAGCAATGGGAAACCCGAACAGATAAGGTTAAATTCGTTTTACATTTCTAATACACAAAAAATTAAGTGCCTCAACTACCGCCATGAGGTACATTGTCCCTTTAATTATCGGCTCGCCGGCTTTAAGTGGGGATGGGGCTTCTGGATTTCTATTGCGTGCGCACATCCTAACGCACCTGGGTTAAACCTAGGCGGGATGCAGTCCCGCTGAAGAATTCAACAATCTTTACGACCAACCACCCTCAGCCCACCCGTTCTTGGGGGTTAAAATTACCCCCATTGTTCAACATGTCCAACCTCTGCATAGCAGTAATCAACAAAGCAAACAGAAAGCTGAACTATAGCTAAAACATGGAGTACAAGTCATTGAGTCATGCTGAAATTGTTCAATGCTCTGGTCAGACCATATCTTGAGTGCTGTGTCCAGTTCTGGAAACTGAGTCCTGGAGGTGGTTTAGAGAACAGCCACGAGTTTGATCCCTAGCTTCAAAGGATAGGAGGGAATGGTGAATCTTGGTCTTTGAAAGGAGGCAACTGAGCGATGACTTCATAGTAGTACCTAAGATAGTAAACAGTGTGGAAAAAATGAATCTAGAACACTACTTCGAACCAATCCATGAGAATAGGACACAGATTTACAGGAGTAAAAGAAATATTTGGGACAGATAGCAGGATGTTCTTCTTCACACAAAGAGTGATCAACATATGGAATAAACTTCCAGGCAGAATGGTGGAGCAAAAACCCTAGAACCATTTAAGAAACAGTTGGATGCCATGATGGGGGTGATCATAGGGTCTTCCTGAATGGATGAGTTCAGTGAGTCTAAGGACTTTCCTCATCTCAGTCCAACTTGTGATTTTGTGAGGGATATGGTGAGAAGGCAGATCGATGAGTTGCGAACAATCTGATTCAACCTGGAGACAATTGGTGGTGAGGGTACAGAGTTTGTGGCCGGGGCCAAAGATAATAGCTTCGGTCTTCCCAATGTTTAACTGGAGAAAATTGCAGCTCATCCAGGACTAGGTGTCGGACAAGGAATCTGAGAGCACGGAGGCAGTGGAGGGATAGAGCTGGGAGTCGACAGCATACATGTGGAGCCTGTCCCCATGCCTTCGGATGTATGGGACAGGTTTCATGGACCAGCTGCTCCTTTCTTGTCCGACGTTTTCACATGTTGGTATGATGTCACCAAGGAAGAGAAGGGGACCAAGCATATATCCTTGCAGGACTCCAAAGGTAATGGTGCAGGGACAGTAAGAGAAGCCATTGCTGGAGATGCTATAGCTACGCTTAGATAGATAAGAGTGGAACCAAGAGAGGGCAGTCCCACTGACTTGGAGTTGGAGAAGGATAGTGTGGTCAACCATATCAAAGGTTACATAGAGGATGAGGAGATATAATTCACCATGGTGGCGGTGACTGAGGATGTCATTACTGTTCCATGGGCGGCAGCAGGCCATTCTTCAAGAGTGAGCCTTGGCAGTGAGTGTTGGCAGGCGATTCGATTCTGTGGGGGATTTTCAGCTAACCCAAATCCTGATCTCAACCCATGAACCCATGTCCACACTCGCAAGCACCACAGACATACATATGTGGATGCACACACATACATGCACATACACATACATGCGCGCACAAATACACACTTTCCAGCAGGGATAATTGAATGATGAATAGGAGTGGGACCCTGACTGATTTTTACCCCTACCTAACCCAGGAGCGATGAAAACAATTGCGGCATCCTTGCCGCTACCCTAGGTCATCAGACTGAATGCAGACAACAACAGCTTGTATTTATAAAGCACCTTTAACGTAGTAAAACGTCCCATAGCACTTCACAGGAGCGTTATCAAACAAAATTTGACACCGAGCCACATAAGGAGATATTAGGACTAAGGAGTGTCTTAAAGGAGGAGAGAGAGGTGGAGACGTTAAGGGAGAGAATTCCAGAGGTTAAGGTCTAGACAGCTGAAGGCTACCAATGGTGGGGAGAAGGAAATTGGATATACACAAGAGGCCAGAATTGGAGGGAAGCAGAGATTTCAGAGGGTTGTAGGGCTGAAGGAGTTTACAGAGATAGGGAGGGGCAAGGCCATGGGAGGATTTGAACACAAGGATGAGAATTTTAAAATTGAGGTGTTGCTGGACTGGGAGCCAATGTAGGTCAGCGAGCACAGGGGTGATGGGTGAACGGGACCTGGTGTGGGTTAGGATACGAGCAGCAGAGTTTTGGATGAAATGAAGTTCATGGAGGGTTCGGTGAACAAGACCTTTGTGCTTTGAATGGCTCAGCACCACAACAGGTGGTGCATTTTACCCAGTAGTCTATTGATGGAGCCATTGCATTGAAATGACACTCGGCAATCTTAGCAGACAAACGCTTAATGCATTTAAATGACATTCATTTGTCGGCTTTTTAACACAAACGGTAATCCATTTATTTTAATTGAGTTAATGGGCATGATTTTAGCATGGAGACGGGAAGGGACTGGGTGGGGGATGGGGGGAAGATAATCGGCCGCAAAACCCAATAGGTAAGTTAGTGTGTCACAATCTGCGATCGCAACCTTAAGTCAATTAATTTTACTTCTGGGCGTTGGGCCCAGCCACCAGCCTGATTGATGGGGTTGTGTGCCATGGAGGACATGGGGAGGCGCTGATGCCGATAGGATATCGGGTGGGGGGGGGAGCTGATCCCGGGAAGAGATTGGAGGTCCCTGGAAGTGGAAGAAGAATTCGGAGGTCGGTCGCAGATCGGGAGACGAGTTCGGAGGTCAGGTGAAGAATCGGAGATGGGGGTGGGCCACCATCTGGGGGGGATCCAGCATCGAGGGGTTGGGGGGAGGCGTGGGTCAGTCGCACTCGGTGAGCTTGTTGGGCCTGGAAGAAGCACGCCTGCTCCTCCGGGCCCACAAGCAGTGCAATAAAGGCACTCAGCTCATGGATCCAGCCCTTCCCGCCTGCTTTCACTTGACGTGAATCGGAAGCGATGGGAAACCCAAACAGGTAAGGTTAAAGTTGTTTCCCTTTTGTAATACACAGAAAATTAAGTACCTCAGCTATTTCAAATAGATACATTGCCCCTTTAAGTATTGGCCCACCGGCTTTAAGTGGGGGCGGGACTTCTGGGTGTCTGTTACGCACGTGCATCCAATCGCTGGGGTCAAACCCGGAGGTTGGTGCATTGGAGCCGGGATGTGGTCCCGCTCCAAACATCTACTATTTTGACTGCCCACCCGCCCCCAACCCATCCGTTCTTGGGGGTTAAATTACCCCCAATGCCACTGCTAACATAACGAGCATAACAAACGCATTAAGTGCTCACATACTAATATCATACCATACACATACCAACCGCAACATCGTCATCAAACCAGCGGACAAAGGAGGAGCCATCGTCATACAGAACAGAACGGACTATTGCAAAGAAGCATACCGACAACTGGACAACCAGGAACACTACAGACGGTTACCCGCAGATCCAACCAAAGAACACACCCACCAGCTCAACAAACTGATCAAGACCTTTGATCCAGACCTTCAAAGCATCCTACGCACTCTCATCCCACGTACTCCCCGCGTGGGAGACTTCTACTGCCTCCCAAAGATACACAAAGTCAACACACCTGGACGTCCCATCGTATCAGGCAACGGAACCCTGTGTGAGAACCTCTCTGGATACATCAAGGGCATCCTGAAACCCATCGTACAAGGAACCCCCAGCTTCTGTCGCGACACTACAGACTTCCTACAAAAACTCAGCACCCACGGACCAGTTGAACCAGGAACACTTCTCACCACGATGGACGTCTCAGCACTCTACATCAGTATCCCCCACGATGACGGCATCGCTGCGACAGCATCAATACTCAACACCAACAACAGCCAATCTCCAGACGCCATCCTACAAACCATCCGCTTCATCCTGGATCACAATGTCTTCACCTTCGATAACCAGTTCTTTACCCAAACACACGGAACAGCCATGGGGACCAAATTCGCACCCCAATACGCCAACATTTTCATGCACAAGTTCGAGCAGGACTTCTTCACTGCACAGGACCTCCAACCAACGCTATACACCAGATACATCGACGACATTTTCTTTCTATGGACCCACGGCGAAGAATCACTGAAGAGACTACACGATAACATCAACAAGTTCCATCCCACCATCAAGCTCACCATGGACTACTCCTCAGAATCGGTTTCTTTCTTGGACACACGAATCTCCATCAAAGACGGGCACCTCAGCACCTCACTCTACCGCAAGCCCACAGACAACCTCACGATGCTCCACTTTTCCAGCTTCCACCCTAACCACGTCAAAGAGGCCATCCCCTATGGACAGGCCCTGCAAATACACAGGATCTGCTCAGACGAGGAGGAACGCGATGGAAACCTACAGATGCTGAAAGACGCCCTCGTAAGAACGGGATATGACGCTCGACTCTTAGATCGACAGTTCCGACGGGCCACAGCAAAAAATCGCATAGACCTCCTCAGAAGACTAACACGGGACGCAACCAACAGAGTACCCTTCGTCGTCCAGTACTTCCCCGGAGCGGAGAAACTACGCCATGTTCTCCGCAGCCTTCAACATGTCATCGATGACGACGAACACCTCGCTAAGGCCATCCCCACGCCTCCACTACTCGCCTTCAAACAGCCACCCAACCTCAAACAGACCATCGTTCGCAGCAAATTACTCAGCTTGCAGGAGAACAGCGTCCACGATACCACACAACCCTGCCACGGCAACCTCTGCAAGACATGCCAGATCATTGACACAGATACCACCATCACACAAGAGGACACCATCCACCAGGTACATGGTTCATACTCCTGTGACTCGGCCAACGTTGTCTACCTCATACGTTGCAGGAAAGGATGCCCCGGAGCATGGTACATTGGCGAGACCATGCAGACACTGCGACAACGGATGAACGGACACCGCGCAACAATCGCCAGACAGGAGGGTTCCCTCCCAGTCGGGGAACACTTCGGCAGTCAAGGACATTCAGCCACTGATCTTCGGGTAAGCGTTCTCCAAGGCGGCCTTCGAGACACACGACAACGCAAAATCGTCGAGCAGAAATTGATAGCCAAGTTTCGCACCCATGAGGACGGCCTCAACCGGGATCTTGGGTTCATGTCATGCTACACGTAACCCCACCAGCGAATAAAGGTTATCTGTTTTTAATACAACGGGTCATTCTCTGTCTTTCTCTTCCTTTCGGATGTTTCTCCCTCTCTCTCTCTGTCTTGTGTACTGGCCGTTTGTATATTCGGTGGTCCTGTAGGTAACACCTCTCTGTCTGAACACTTTGATTGCCTTGACAACGGGCAGTTGGAAAGATTATCTGTAATCACCAGGTATTGTTCTCTGACTATAAATGCGAAACGTTCAAGGAGTCCCACGCTCACCTGACGAAGGAGATAATCTCCGAAAGCTTGTGATTTTCAAATAAAATTGTTGGACTATAACCTGGTGTTGTAAGATTCTTTACATTTTCAACCCCAGTCCATCACCGGCATCTCCACATCATACTAATATCATCAAGAGTGTATTCCAGGCTTATATGTCTATTTGCAATAATAAATGCAAAGGGAACCATAACTGGGCAGTATTACCATACCAGTGACTGTTTTGGGGGATGAGGTGAAGTTGGATGTTAACACAGAGTCTGATGTGGTTAAAAAAAACAAATTTAACCACTTTTGAGTCTGTTATTTCTGTGAGGTTAACAGATTTTTTTTGTACTTGGGCAATAATGGTAGAGGCGAAATGTGTAGTGCGAAACTGTCCTTCATACAACGTCAATTCAACAGATAATACATGAATAACAGTGTCACCTGTGCATTTTGATTCCGGGGTGTGAGTTGGATAAATATTATATCTGACAGGTGGCACATTTCCCATTTAAACACCGGATAAAACAGACGTAGGCCTGAAACTTACACTACACAATGCTGTATGAACACTTAGTGCATTTGGATCAAATTCCTCTTCTATTTTAATGGAGGTGCTAACTGGTTATTTTAAGCAGGCTCCTGACTATTAAAATAATGAACACAAAAACTTGATATGGACACGTTAAGCATTAGTACAATGTCACAGTGTCACTTGTAGATATCAATTACAAACAAGAAACATTAAAGTTGTAAATAGATGGATGTAGGAATAAAAGTGAAGCAGATTGAACATAGATTAAGCTGATACAACACATTAATGATCTCATTATCGGGGTAATTTTCAGACTTCGAGCTGCTGTTGGGGAGCTTCACTTGCCAGAAATGCAGAGCAGAAATTCAGGAGCACTGTGCATGGCTTTCCGACCATTTAAAAAGAAAGACTTGCATTTATATAGGGCCTTTCACGAGCTCAGGATGTCCTAAAGCGCTTTACAGCCAATGAAGTACTTTTTGAAGTGTAGTCACTGTTATAACGTAGGAAACGCAGCAGCCAAATTGCATATGATGTGGCAAAGTGTGGCAGAACAAGGCCCTCTTCATAGATGATTTAGTTTGTCCATAAAAGGCTACTTAAGATTTTAAACCCAATGCTATTAGCAACTGGAACAGGAAGGTAAGGTTAAAAAGAATTTTAGAATTGTGATAAACCAGTTGGAAAAGAGGCAACATGAGGAGGACCTTTTGTCCATTTTCCCATGTACAGATGTTGAGCCAGCTTCTGCAGGGGGACAGTTTACCACAAATAGCACGTGAGGCGGAAGATTGAGAACTTGTGCCCTGACACATCAATCCGCAACTTAATGCGCAAGAAAAACCCTGCAACATCTGGCAAATCAAGGGCAAGAAGTTGAGGGATGTAAACAGACCATTGAGCCCATCCAGTTCCTTCTGTCCTATCCCAAATCTCTGGATTAGTGTTGCGTCCAATCATTCCTATCTTATTCTTTACATCATAGTCCACGGCCCACTGTCCATAACTCTTTGCCTATGCGTCACTGCCAAACTTTCAAAGTAGTTTCAAGCCTGCACCTCCTGTCTGACTCTGAACCCATCCAATTCTTTCTTAAAATACTTCAACCAGCTCTTCATTAACCCCGAGTGGTAATTTATTCCATTAATCAACAGCTCTTTGAGTGAAAAGGTTTCTTTTTCTTATTAATTCTTGCTTTGCCAGTAGTTTTCTAATTTGAAAATTATGCCTCCTCATTCTAACCTTCTGGATTGGATTCAAAGAGCTTATTAGTTTCTAATTTATCTCTTCCTTTCATTACTTTAATTACTCCAATCACGTTTGCTCTGGTTCTACATTGAATGACCCAGCACCTATTGTACAGCTCTGGGCAGTGGCAGAAACACTAATGGAAAAGAGTTAGATTGCTTTCAGAAAATAAAAATAAAAGATTCATTTTTATGAATTTTGTCCTCAGCAGCATTACTGCTAAGTAATGGAACATTCTGGACAACCTAGTCAGCAGCACGCACTTCCAGGCCCAATATGGCGCAGTTAGGAGTCAGCCGTGACTCAATTGTAGTCAGAAAGTTGTGGGTTCAAGTCCCACTCCAGAAACTTGAGCACAAAATCTAGGCTGACATGCCAGTGCAGTACTGAAGGAGTGCTGCACTGTCAGAGGTGCTATCTTTCGGCTGAGATGTTAAACTGAGGCCTCGTCAGCCCTCTTAGGTGGATGTAAAAGATACCGTTCCACTATTTCAAAGAAGGGTAGAGGAGTTCTCCCTGGTGTCCTGGCGAATATTTGTCCCTCAACCAATACCACTAAAATGATGATCTGATCATTACCACATTGCTGTTTGTGGGACCTTGCTGTTATTTACTACTCGGGGTTAATGAAGAGCTGGTTGAAGTATTTTAAGAAAGAATTGGATGGGTTCAGAGTCAGACAGGAGGTGCAGGCTTGAAACTACTTTGAAAGTTTGGCAGTGACGCATAGGCAAAGAGTTATGGACAATGGGCCGTGGACTATGATGTAAAGAATAAGATAGGAATGATTGGACGCAACACTAATCCAGAGATTTGGGATAGGACGGAAGGAACTGGATGGGCTCAATGGTCTGTTTACATCCCTCAACTTCTTGCCCTTGATTTGCCAGATGTTGCAGGGTTTTTCTTGCGCATTAAGTTGCGGATTGATGCGTCAGGGCACAAGTTCTCAATCTTCCGCCTCACGTGCTATTTGTGGTAAACTGTCCCCCTGCAGAAGCTGGCTCAACATCTGTACATGGGAAAATGGACAAAAGGTCCTCCTCATGTTGCCTCTTTTCCAACTGGTGTATCACAATTCTAAAATTCTTTTTAACCTTACCTTCCTGTTCCAGTTGCTAATAGCATTGGGTTTAAAATCTTAAGTGGCCTGTTATGGACAAACTAAATCATCTATGAAGAGGGCCTTGTTCTGCCACACTTTGCCACATCATATGCCTGTTTGAAACAAGGTGGGAGTATAATCCAACCCCAGCTACATGCATCGGCCTTGGCTACCTAGGATGCAGAATTCTGACATTGTATATTGCACCCATAAACGGTGGGGAACCTAGGCCCTTTACAGTCTGTTTCACTCAAGCCAGTGTCAGGCAGTTTGAAACCCATTTCTAGAAACATGATGAATCAACACTACCTGACTCATTTCATTTGTGGGTGCTCTGTAGGATCCGAACCAGACTTGAATAACACACAGCTATCTATCGTCCATTCCTACTGTGTGGCCCAGATAGCACAGCTGATGTATTTGAATAATGTTGTCAGCTCAATCAAGGTTAAAGCCTTTTTTAATAACAATCCGCTGTCTTGATGTTGTGACCCAGAAGGAAGTTCCCTACTTCACGTACTGTGGCATTGTCCCAAAACCTCCTCCTTTTGGGAAGCAATATTGAGAAGCGTATCAGGATGGGATAGACATTGATAAAGATCCTAAGGTATATTTATGGGGATTACTATCAGACATTAATAGGAACATAGGAATATAGGAACAGGAGTAGGCCATTCAGCCCCTCGTGCCTGCTCCGCCATTTGATAAGATCATGGCTGATCTGTGATCTAACTCCATATACCTGCCTTTAGCCCATATCCCTTAATATCTTTGGTTGCCAAAAAGCTAGCATCAATTGCCGTTTGCGGAAGAGAGTTCCAAACTTCTACCACCCTTTGTGTGTAGAAATGTTTTCTAATCTCACTCCTGAAAGGTCTGGCTCTAATTTTTAGACTGTGCCCCCTACTCCTAGAATCCCCAACCAACGGAAATAGTTTCTCTCTATCCACCCTATCTGTTCCCCTTAATATCTTATAAACTTCGATCAGATCACCCCTTAACCTTCTAAACTCTAGAGAATACAACCCCAATTTGTGTAATCTCTCCTCGTAACTTAACCCTAATGCTCCACAGTGTTCACATAGAATTATTCTTTCAGCATTGTTAGTGGAGAGGCTGATTATCCCATGTGGCAATCAAGGGAACTATCTATATACTCTGCAGTCCTCACGAAGATGAATGTGGAGAGATGGACATTTTATAATGTGTGGAATCATAGAATCCTTAAGCACAGAAGGAGGCCATTCGGCCCTTCACACATGTGCCAACTCTCTGAAAGAGCTATCCATTTAGTCCAGTTCCCCTGACCTTTCCCTATGACCTTTAGATTTTAAAAAAATATTTATCCACTAAATATATATGGTAGGACTCTGCCATCAAAATTGAGGAGGGATGAGGAAAACACTTGGAGGTTATTTTCTGAGTTGATGGGGGGGAATCCAGCGCTTATTGGAAAATGGCAGGCAGGGCCTTGTGATTTTCTGACATGAGCAGTCGACAGGCGAAGCTCCCCACCGCCAACTGATACTTGGAAAACGACCGCTCCTGGAGAGCGGCCGAGAGATGGAGATCCTGCACTGGGAGCGCAGGCCTCCTCCCCGAGTATTACATTGGGACCCAGTCCCTCTCCCAGGATCAGAGAAAGTAGGGGAACTAGGATACTGGGCACATCCTGTACTTGAGAACCTGTTGCTGCTAACTCCTGCTGAGTGCTTCACCACATTCAGAGTAATCTAGAAGCTACAAAATAAAGTCAACAGCTCAAGCACAGGGTTATATTCAGGCCACATGTATAACATCAGTATTACAAAGCACGATTCAAAGGTTTCATGAAATTCCCCCTTCCATGCAACCTGATATACAGAAAAGAGATGGGTCTCACTCTCTAACCAAGCCAGGGTGTCATTCTCTGTGCTGATGCTTGGGAATGCTAGACCACGTGGCTGTGTCTCCTCAAACAGTTGGCAGGCTATTTGATCTTGGGGAGAGTCACAGCCAAGCCCAGTCCTGTCCTCACTTAACATATATACGCACCCACTTTTCAGCACTAGATAATGATCAGGAGCAGGATCCCCGGTTGATTTTTCCCCTCCATACCCTAGATGTATACTGTGGTGCGTTAGTGTCAAAGAATGGGAGTCGTGAAGAAGACATCTCAAGAAGGGTCGGACTTGCTTCTGCTGCTTTTGGAAGTTGTTATGATCTGGAATGCACTGCCTGAAAGGGGTAGTTAAAGCAGATTCAAGAATAACTTTCAAAATGGAATTGGATAAATACTTGAAGGGGGGAACATTTGCAGGACTATGGGGAATGGGACTAATTGCTCGTTTAAAGAGCCAGCACAGGGACGATGGGCCGAATGGCCTCCTTCTGTGCTGTATCATTCTATGATTCTATGATTAAGAAGGCTATGGAAAGCTAAACATATTTTAGTAATTACAAAGGTAAGAGTTTGCGAGGCGATGGTTATCCCCATATTATTATTTGGATCTGAGTGCTGGAAGATGAGAAAAGTTTACAAGCAAAAGATATTAACAGCGGAGATGAGTTGGTTGAGAGGAATACTGGGAGCATCCAGGATGCAAAGAATCAAGAATGATATAATAAGAACATGGCTTGAACGAGAAACAAGAAGGTCCAAGAAAGGCGACTGTGACAGCTTTGGGCCCGTTTCAAGAATGGAAACAGCTAGAATACCTTTCATGGCCCTGCACACATAGGTAAACGGAACAAGAAGCTGAGAAAGACCAAGGAAGCTCTGGATAGACAATATCAAGATTGACTCGTCACAGAAAGGGATACATATGCCCGAAGCGGCCAGACTAGTTCAGAACCGACAACAGTGGAGTGAATTCATTCGGCCCCATCATCGCTGCTAAGCTGATGGACGGGAATTTAGTAGTTAGTAGTCCAGACGTCCTGAGGCCCATTATAGCACTCCTATTGTCACCCTGCCTGAGATCAACTAACTCAGCACAGACCGGGAATCGAACTTCTGATCTTGCTGTTCTAAATGTGGTGGTGGCGAATGTGGAACTCGCTACCAAATGGAATGGTTGAGGCGAATAGCAGAGATGTAACTAAGGGAAAGTTAAACAAGTACATGAGGGAGAAAGGAATAGAAGGAGATATTGATAGTATAAAAATGAAGTAAGGTGAGAGGAGGCTCACGTGAAGCCTAAACACCAGTATAGACCTGTTGGGCCGAATGGTCTGTTCCTGTGCTGTAGAATTCAATGTATGTTTCAGTGCCACACAAGCCAGTGGATTTACCCAATGTGTGAAGCTGCTTCAAAGAACATTATTAAAACTAGACACTTGATACAAACTGACAAAGAAACAAAATGACGAACAATAAAAAAAACAGTGGAAGCGATCGCCCGCCTTTCCGAGAACCCACCTGACTTTCATTCTATTGATTGCAATGGATTGAAAATCAGGCAGGTTCGATAACGGCAGACTGTCTGGCACCACCAGATTAACAGCTAGGTGGCGAAGGTGAAGATCTATCCCGTGGATTTATTAGGTACAGTGGGGATTCCTGTCATTTATTTTTTTAACCACCCAACAAAGAAAACTTGAGGTGCAGCTGGTGAACCAAATAATCCAAAAAGCTGCGGTGACCAGGAAATGATGGCAGAACATCAGAGGCAGGAATGACATTGTAAAAAGTAGCAATGACGGAAGTATCGATTACAAATTCAACAACAACAGCTTGCATTTATATAGCCCCTTTAACGTAGTAAAACATCCCAAGGCGCTTCGCACGAGTGTTATCAGACAAAATTTGACGCCGAGCCATTAAGGAGATATTCGGACAGGTGACTAAAAGCTTGATCAAAGAGGTAGGTTTTAAGGAGGAGAGAGAGGTGGAGAGGTTTAGGGAGGGAATTCCAGAGGTTAGGGCCTAGGCAGCTGAAGGCACGGCCGCCAATGGTGGGGCGATGAAAATTGGGGATGCTCAGTATCTTATGTTCAATCTGTAGTCCCCCCCTTCACCCCCCGCCCATAACACTGCAGGTGCTGAGAGACAATGGGCTTCACACCAGGAGGATCTGCTCACCCTGACACATCACAGCCATGGGATGACAGTTGCTCTGTGCTGCTTTCAGATCACTGATGCACAACCTGTTAGTGTCCAAACAGTGAATAAATGCTGATGCTGGGCAGATAGCGGGGGGTGAAACACATTTACAGTGGGAGTGACTGCTCCCTCTGGAATAGTGAGTGCAGTCTGCTGCAGCTGAAGGATAGGAATATGAAGAAAAAAACATGCTGCCTCTGGTCTGGCTCTGCGCTCAGATTAAACTCACACTTCACGCACCCACACTCATGGTTCGATGAAGAGCAGGAACCCTGGTTAGTTTTTGTTCCCGTTCTCCTAAAAAAATGAGTACCCTCCCCACTGCTACCCTAACTGAGACTGACCAACTTGGCACAGATTCAAACTGGGAGCGGAGAGCATGGGCATGATTTTAGCCTGGAAAAACGGGTGGATTGGGGGCGGGGAGGAGGGGGGCAGTAACAATCGCAAAAATCTAAAACCCGCCCCTAACCCGCCTCCAACCCGCCCATTTCCGGTTTCCACGGGGACGGCATGAGGGGCGGGCGACCAACCCACTCTCAGGAGACCGGTCGGGCATTAAAAGCTTTTAAGGAAGCTGCGGGCCTCCATTTTCCAAGCGTTTTTGATTTTAGCCCCTGAGGGCCGGGATTCCCGGGCCTTCTCCTTCATCTCCCCTATGAGAGGGGGCGAGAAGGCCCGAAACAGCAGGTAAGTGCTTTTATAGCACAGCGTGTGGGCCCGGAGGAGCTGGAGTGCTTTCCCCAGGCCCAACAAGTTTATCTGCAGCGAACACCCCCACGATCTCCGACCCCCCCCATGCGATCTTCGACCCCCCCACCACAATCTCCGACCACTTCCCCACTATCTCCGACACCCCCCACGATCTCCGACCCTCCACCATGATCTCCGAACCCCCCCAATGATCTCTGACCACCCCCCACCATCTCCGACACACCCCCACGATCACTGACCCCCCCACGCTCTCCGACCCCCTCCCCCACAATCTCTGACCCCAGCCCATAATTTCCAACCCCCCTACGATCCCTGACCCCCCCATGATCTCAGACCACGCTATGACCCCTGACCATGACCCCCCACCGATGACTGACCCCCCCCCCCCATGACTGACAGCCCCCTCGATACTGACCGCCTCCCCCAATGACTGCCTCCTCCCGGTGACCCCAGACCCCCCGATGACTTACTCCCCCATGAACCAGGACCCCCTGCCCCCCATCTAACACTTACTTGAACATGTCCTCTTCCTGGCTCTTCTCCCATGTGAGTGAGAGCCAGCCTGTCAATCAGGCTGGCCTGTCGGGCGGGAAACCGGCAAAAAAGCAAAAAACGATGTCCTTACGTCAAAATCGTGCTTCCGGGTTTCCTGTTGGGAATTCCACCACCCCTGCCCCTGGATAAAATCATGTCCCATACCTCAGGACATGGTACCATTAGCCAATGAGCAGCGGACCAGCTCACAGTGGCAGTTTATCAAAGCCGGATTACTTAGATTGCATCTGATTTATTTCACAGATCCTGTTTTTTGAGATTGTGGGAGGGTTTTTTTTTTACGTCTTCTCTCCTTCCATTTTCTCAGGCCTTTGCTGTGACACGCACCGTTCCCCAGGTGGCACGTCATGCAAGTGACCCCCTCCCCAGCCTCTGCCAATACTGTCCTCTGACCGACCGCTAGGGACTGCTCAGAAACGGCTTAGGTTGCCTTGCACTCTCCAGCCCTGTGAAACAGTAATAGGCTGGCACCCTCCTAGCCAACACTGTCTGGAGAATTTCATTCAGAAGAAACCGGTGTCCTCCTCCCCATGCCAACCACCTTTCTTTGCTACTCTGCAAATCCCCTGGACCTAATGGCCTACATCCTAGGGTTTGCAGAGATAGTGGATACATTGGTTTTGATCTTCCAGAATTCCCTAGATTCTAGAATGGTCCCCGTGGATTGGAAGGTAGCAAATGTAACCCCGCTATTCAAGAAAGGAGGGAGAGAGAAAATAGGGAGTTTAAAATCTAGAAAACCACAGGTCAGTTAGCCGGACATCAGTACTTGGGAAAATATTAGAATCTATTATTAAGGATGTAGTAACAGGGCACATAGAAAATCATAATATAATTAGGCAGAGTCAACATGGTTTTATGAAAGGGATATCGTGAAACTTATTAGAGTTTTTTGAGGATGTAACTAG
This sequence comes from Heptranchias perlo, assembly GCF_035084215.1. Lineage (NCBI taxonomy): Eukaryota > Metazoa > Chordata > Chondrichthyes > Hexanchiformes > Hexanchidae > Heptranchias > Heptranchias perlo. The sequence continues at coordinate 37,066,712 of NC_090347.1, forward strand.
CAGGGTAGATAAAGGGGAACCAGTGGGTGTAGTATATTTGGATTTTCAAAAGGAATTCGATAAGGTGCCACATAACGGGTTGTTACACAAGATTAGGGCTCATGGGGTTGGGGGTAATAGATTAGCATGGATAGAGGATTGGTTAAAGGATAGAAAACAGAGAATAGGAATAAACAGGTCATTCTCAGGCTGGCAGGCTGTAACTAGTGGGGTGCCGCAAGGATCGGTGCTTGGGCCTCAGCTATTTACAATCTATATTAATGATTTAGATGAAGGGACCGAGTGTCATGTATCCAAGTTTGCTGACGATACAAAGCTAGGTGGGAAAGTAAGCTGTGAGGAGGACACAAAAAGCCTGCAAAGGGATACAGACAGGTTAAGTGAGTGGGCAAGAAGGTGGCAGATGGAATATAATGTGGGGAAATGTGAGGTTATTTACTTTGGAGGAAAAACAGAAAAACTGAATATTTTTAAAATCGTGAAAAACTATTGAATGTTGGTGTTCAGAGGGATTAGTGTGACTTTGTACACGAAACACAAAAAGTTAACATGCAGGTACAGCAAGCAATTAGGAAGGCAAATGGTATGTATGGTATTGCAAGGGACTTGGAGTACAAAGGTAAGGAAATCTTGCTGCAATTGTACAGGGCTTTGGTGAGACCACACCTGATGTACTGTGTGCAGTTTTGGTCTCCTTACCTAAGGAAGGATATACTTGCCTTAAAGGGGGTGCAACGAAGGTTCACTAGATTGATTCCTGGGATGAGAGAGTTGTCCTATGAGGAAAGATTGAGTAGAATGGGCCTATACTCTCTGGAGTTTAGAAGAATGAGATGTAATTTCATTGAAACATATAAGATTCTAAGAGGACTTGACAGGGTAGATGCTGAGAGGATGTTTCCCCTGGCTGGAGAGTCCAGAACTAGGGGACATAGTCTCAGGATAAGGAGTCAGACATTTAAGACTGAGATGAGGAGGAATTTCTTCACTCAGAGGGTCATGACTGTTTGGAATTCTCTATCCCAGAGGACTGTGGATGCTCAGTCATTGAGTATATTCAAGACTGAGATCAACAGATTTTTGGTCTCTAAGGGAATCAAGGGATATGGGGATAGGGCGGGAAAGTGGAGTGGAGGTCGAAAATCAGCCATGATCTTGTTGGATGGCAGAGCAGGCTCAAGGGGCCAAATGGCCTACTCCTGCTCCTATTTCTTATGTTCTTATGACATTTAATGAGATATTTCATTACACTCAGCAAAGATACATTCCAGTGAGAAAGAAAGACTCTAGGGGAAGGACGTACCATCCGTGGCTAACTAAGGAAGTTAAAGATAGTATCAAATTGAAAGAAAAAGCATACAACTCCGCAAAGATTAGTGGCAGGTCAGAAGATTGGACAGAATATAAAAAACAGCAAAGAATGACTAAAAGAATAATAAGGAGGGAGAAATTAGAGTATGAGAGAAAGCTAGCTAGAAATATAAAAATAGATAGTAAGAGTTTCTATAGGTATTTAAAAAGGAAAAGAGTAAGTAAAGTGAGCTTTGGTCCTCCAGAGAGTGAGTCTGGGGAATTAATAATGGAGAACAAGGAAATGGTGGATGAATTGAACAGATATTTTGTGTCTGTCTTCACTATAGAGGATACAAATAACATGCCAGAAATAATTGTGAATCAAGAGGTGAAAGGGAGTGAGGAACTTAAAACATTTACAATCACCAGGGAAAGGGTTCTGAAAAAAATATCAGAACTAAAAGCTGACAAGTCCCCAGGTCCTGACGGACTTCATCCTAGGGTCTTAAAAGAAGTGGCTGCAGAGATAGTAGATACATTGGTATTAATTTTCCAAAATTCCCTAGATTCTGGAACGGTCCCATCAGATTGGAAAATAGCAAATGTAACTCCTCTATTCAAGAAAGGAGGGAGACAGAAAGCAGGAAACTACAGGCCAGTTAGCTTAACATCTGTCATAGGGAAAATGCTTGAATCTATTATTAAGGCGGTTATAGCAGGGCACTTAGAAAATCTCAATGCAATCAGGCAGTGTCAACATGGCTTTGTGAAAGGGAAATCGTGTTTGACTAATTTATTAGAGTTCTTTGAGGAAGTAACAAGCAAAGTGGATAAAGGGGATCCTGTGGATGTGGTGTACTTGGATTTCCAGAAGGCTTTTGACAAAGTGCCACATCAAAGGCTACTACACAAAATAAGAGCTCATGGTGTAGGGGGTACCATGCTAGCATGGATAAAGGATTGGTTAGCTAACAGGAAACAGAGAGTAGGCATAAATGGGTCATTTCCAGGTTGGCAAGATGTAACGAGTGGAGTGCCACAGGGATCAGTGCTGGGGCCTCAACTATTTACAATCTATATCAATGACTCGGATGAAGGGACCGAATGTATGGTTGCTAAATTTACTGATAACACAAAGGTAGGTAGGAAAGTAAATTGTGAAGAGGGCATAAAGAGTCTGCAAAGGGATATGGATAGGTTAAGTGAGTGGGCAAAAATTTGGCAGATGTGGGAAAATATGAAATTGTCCACTTTGGCAGGAGGAATAGAAAAGCAGTATATTATTTAAATGGAGAGAGATTGCAGAACTCTGAGGTACAGAGGGATCTGGGTGTCCTAGTACATGAATCACAAAAAGTTAGTTTGCAGGTACAGCAAGTGATTAGGAAGGCAAATGGAATGTTGTCATTTATTGCAAGGGGAATGGAATATAAAAGTAGAGATGTTTTACTACAGTTGTACAGGGCATTGGTGAGACCACATCTGGAATACTGTGTGCAGTTTTGGTCTCCTTATTTAAGAAAGGACATAACTGCTTTAGAGGCAGTTCAGAGAAGGTTCACTCGACTGATTCCTGGGATGAGGGGGGTATCTTATGAGGAAAGGTTGGACAAGTTGGGCCTGTATACACTGGAGGTTAGAAGAATGAGAGGTGATCTTATTGAAACTCGAAGGGGTAGATGCTGTGAGGAGACTTGTGGAAGAGACTAGAACTAGGGGCCACAGTTTAAAAATAAGGGGTCTCCCATTTAAGACGGAGATGAAGAGAAATTTTTTCTCTCAGATGGTCGTGAGTCTGTGGAACTCCCTTCCCCAGAGAGCGGTGGAGGCAGGGTCATTGAATATTTTTAAAGCTGAGTTAGATAGATTCCTGATTAACAAGGGAGTCAAAGATTATAGTAGGTAGACGGGAAAGCAGGGTTGAGGTGACAATCAGATCAGCCATGATCTTGTTGAATAGCGGAGCAGGCTCGAGGGGCCGAATGGCCTACTCCTGCTCCTATTTCTTATGTTCTTATGACAACAGAAGATACCAGCAACCACCAGTTATCCTGCTGTTCATTAGAGGCCAACCAACTCTCCTGGATTCAGCAGCAGATTCGTGTGCGAGATCAGAATTTCACGCTCTCCTGCTCGAGGTTCACAATCTCGTACATGTACGGATTGCAAATTCTTGGCAATTCCTTTTACCACATTTTTCTTTCTCCTTTCGCCGTCTGCCCTGGCTATGACATATGCCAATGTTTTCCCTTGCTTTCCCACACCTTTATCCCTGCATTCATAGGACTAATGAAAGCCCTCTGATAAAATTACAGGACGTTCAATTTTGGGATAACCTCACTGCCTCAGCATTCTAGTGAGAGGTGGCAAGAATAAACCCTCAAACATATAAGAACATAAAAAATAGGAGCAGGAGTAGACCATACGGCCCCTCATGCCTGCTCCACCATTCAGTGAGATCATGGCTGATCTTCGACCTCAATTCCACTTTCCCGCCCAATCCCCAGATCCCTTTATTCACCTAGAGTCCAAAAATCTATCGATCACAACCTTGAATATATTCAATGACTCAGCATCCACAGCCCTCTGGGGTAGGGAATTCCAAAGATTCACAACCCTCTACATGAAGAAATTCCTCCTCAGCTCAGTCTTGAATGGCCAACCCCATATCCTGCGACTATGCCCCCTAGTTCCAGACTCTCCAGCCAGGGGAAACAATCTCTCAGCATCTACCCTGTCAAGCCCCCTCAGAATCTGATACGTTTCAATGAGATCACCTCTCATTCTTCTAAACTCCAAAGAGTATAGGCCTATTCTACTCAACCTCTCCTCATCGGATAACCCTCTTATCCCAGGAATTAATCCAGTGAACCTTCACTGCACCGCCTCGAAGGCAAGTATATCCTTCCTTAGATAAGAGACCAAAACTGTACACAGTACTCCAGGTGAGGTCTCACTAAAGCCCTGTACAATTGTAGTAAGACTTCCTAACTCTTGTACTCCAAACCCCTTGCAATGAAGGCCAACATGCCATTTGCTTTCCTAATTGCCTGCTGTACCTGCATACTAACCTTTTCTGTATCTTGTAGGACACCCAAGTCTCTCTGAACACCAACATTTAATAGTTTCTCACCATTTAAAAAATATTCTGTTTTTCTATTCTTCCTACCAAAGTGAATAACCTCACATTTCCCCACATTATACTCCATCTGCCACCTTCTTGCCCATTCACTTAACCCGTCTATATCCCTTTGCAGACTCTTTGGGGTGATTTTGAAACGGAGCCGGGAAGGAGGTGGGGGTCAAATTGAGGTCGGGAAACCCACTACTACGGGTTTCATGGTCGTCCTTCCGATTTTGATGTAAGGAGATCTTTTATTTTTTTTGTCAGTTTCCCGTCCAACTGACCGGCTAATTGACAGGCTGGCCTCTGTCGGATGGGAGACCAGCCAGGGAAAGGATGTTTTCAGGTAAGTCTGCAGGTAAGTCTTTGTTTGCATGGATGTGGGGGAGGCACGGGGGCCATGGGTGGGCAGGGGGTGCATGTGTGGGCAAGGGGCATGGGTGGGCATAAGTGGACACAGATGGGCATAGATGGTCACGGGGTCCGCGAGTCATGAGGGATGGGATCGGGGGTCAGTCACGGGGTGGGCCTGGATCAGGGGTCCATAATCGTTGAGGGGGGAGGGTCAGGGGTCGGAGGTTCAGAATGGGAGGGAGGATCAGGGTCGGGGGTCAGAGGGGGAGGATCGGGGATGGGAGATCGAGGGTCGGAGGGTGAGGATCAGGGTCGGGGGATCGGGGGTCGGAGAGGGAGGATCAGGGTCGGGGGATCGGGGGTCAGAGAGTGAGGATCAGGGTCGGGGGATCGGTGGACGGAGAGGGAGGATCGGGGTCTAAGGTCTGCGATCGGGGAGGGTTCATGATTGGGGGTCAGGGGCCCGCGATCGGGGGCTCCGCGATTGGGTGTCGGGGGTCCGCCATCGGGGCGGAGGGTTAGGTGCAGGTAAACTTGTTGATCCTAGGGGAAGCACTCCTGCTCCTCCGGGCCCACAAGCTATGCCAGAAAGGTACTTACCTGTTAGTCTCGGGCTTTCTCGCCTTCTTTCCTGAGTCATAAAACAGAAGATCCGGGAATCCCGGCTCCCCGGGGTTGAAATCGGGAATTAGTGAAAAATGGAGGCCTGAAGCCTTCATGAAAGGTTTTAAGACCAGATCCACCCCCTGGGAGCAGGTTGGTCACCTGCCCCTCATCCCGCCCCCGTGAAAACCGGAAATGGGCAGGTTGGAAGCGGGTTGGGGGCGGGTCTGAAATGGTGGCAATTTTCAATGTACCCCCACCCCAACCCACCCATTTTTTAATTTGAAAATTAAGCCCTTTGTGTCCTCCTCACAACTTACTTTCCCACCTAGCTTTGTATTGTCAGCAAACATGGATACATTACACTCGGTCCCTTCAGCTAAGTCATTAATATAGATTGTAAACAGCTGAGGCCCAAACACAGATCCTTGCGGCACCCCACTAGTTACAGCCTGCCAACCTGAGAATGACCCATTCATCCCTACTCTCAGTTTTCTGTCTTTTAACCAATCCTCAATCCATGCTAATATATTACCCCTAATCCCATGAGCCCTTATCTTGTGTAACAACCTTTTATGTGGCACCTTATCGAATGCCTTTTGAAAATCCAAATATACTACATCCAATGGTTCCCCTTTATCTACCCTGCTAGTTACAGCATCAAAAAACTCTAATAAATTTGTCAATCATGATTTCCCTTTCATAAAATCATGTTGACTCTGCCTAATCATATTATGATTTTCTAAGTGCCCTGTTACGACTCCCTTAACAATGGATTCCAGCATTTTCCCGACGACCGATGTTAGGCTAACTGGCCTGCAGTTCCCTCTTTTCTCTCTCCCTCCCTTCTTGATTAGCGGAGTCACATTTACTACCTTCCAGTCCACTGGGACCATTCCAGAATCTAGAGAATTTTGGAAGATCATAACCAATGCATCCATTATCTCTGCAGCCACCTCTTTTAGAACCCTAGGATGTAGGCCATCAGGTCCCGGGGATTTGGTGGCTTTCAATCCCATTAGTTTGTCCAGTACTTTTTCTCGAGTGATATTAATTGTTTTAAGTTCCTCACTCCCATTTACCCCTTGGTTCCCCATTTTGGTATGCTTTTTGTTTCTTCCACTGTGAAGACAGATACAAATATTTATTTAACGCATCTGCCATTTCCTGATTCCCCATTATTATTTCTCCTGTCTCAGCCTCTAAGGGACCCACGTTTACTTTTGCTACTCTCTTCCTTTTTACATACTTGTAGAAGCTCTTACAATCCATTTTTATATTTCTTGCTAGTTTACTTTCATATTCTATTTTCTCCCTTTTTATCAATTTTTTGGCTTTCCTTTGTTGGTTTGTAAAACTCTCCCAATCCTCAGGCTTAATATTGTTCTTGGCAACATTATAGGCCTCTTCTTTCAATCTAATAATCTCCTTAACTTCTTTGGTTAGTCACGGGTGGATCACTTTTCCTGTGGAGTTTTTATTTCTCAATGGAATGTATACTTGTTGAGAATATTGAAATTTTTCTTTAAATGTTTGCCATTTCTTTTCAACTGTCAAACCCTTTAATTTAATTTCCCAATCTACATTAGCCAACTTGCCCCTCATACCTATGTAATTGGCTTTATTTACATTTAAGACTCTCTAGTTTCTGACTCAAGTACGGTAGTTTCAAACTCAATGTGAAATTCTATCATATTATGATCACTCTGCTGTGGGCCATCAGCAGCAGCAGAATTGTATTCCAGCACAATCTGTAACCTCATGGCCAGGCATATTCCTCACTCTACCATTACCAACAAGCCAGGGGATCAACCCTGGTTCAATGAGGAGTGTAGAAGAGCATGCCAGGAGCAGCACCAGGCGTACCTAAAAATGAGGTGCCAACCTGGTGAAGCTACAACTCAGGACGACATGCATGCTAAACAGCAGAAGCAACATGCTATAGACAGAGCTAAGCGATTCCACAACCAACGGATCAGATCAAAGCTCTGCAGTCCTGCCACATCCAGTCGTGAATGGTGGTGGACAATTAAACAACTAACGGGAGGAGGAGGCTCTGCAAACATCCCCATTCTCAATGATGGCGGAGTCCAGCACGTGAGTGCAAAAGACAAGGCTGAAGCGTTTGCAACCATCTTCAGCCAGAAGTGCCGAGTGGATAATCCATCTCAGCCTCCTCCCGATATCCCCACCATCACGGAAGCCAGTCTTCGGCCAATTCGATTCACTCCACGTGATATCAAGAAACGGCTGAGTGCACTGGATACAGCAAAGGCTATGGGACCCGACAACATCCCAGCTGTAGTGCTGAAGACTTGTGCTCCAGAACTAGCTGCGCCTCTAGCCAAGCTGTTCCAGTACAGCTACAACACTGGCATCCACCCGACAATGTGGAAAATTGCCCAGGTATGTCCTGTCCACAAAAAGCAGGACAAATCCAATCCGGCCAATTACCGCCCCATCAGTCTACTCTCAATCATCAGCAAAGTGATGGAAGGTGTCGTCGACAGTGCTATCAAGCGGCACTTACTCACCAATAACCTGCTCACCAATGCTCAGTTTGGGTTCCGCCAGGACCACTCGGCTCCAGACCTCATTACAGCCTTGGTCCAAACATGGACAAAAGAGCTGAATTCCAGAGGTGAGGTGAGAGTAACTGCCCTTGACATCAAGGCAGCATTTGACCGAGTGTGGCACCAAGGAGCCCTAGTAAAATTAAAGTCCATGGGAATCAGGGGGAAAACTCTCCAGTGGCTGGAGTCATACCTAGCACAAAGGAAGATGGTAGTGGTTGTTGGAGGCCAATCATCTCAGCCCCAGGGCATTGCTGCAGGAGTTCCTCAGGGCAGTGTCCTAGGCCCAACCATCTTCAGCTGCTTCATCAATAACCTTCCCTCCATCATAAGGTCAGAAATGGGGATGTTCGCTGATGACTGCACAGTGTTCAGTTCCATTCGCAACCCCTCAGATAATGAAGCAGTCCGAGCCCGCATGCAGCAAGACCTGGACAACATCCAGGCTTGGGCTGATAAGTGGCAAGTAACATTCGCGCCAGACAAGTGCCAGGCAATGACCATCTCCAACAAGAGAGAGTCTAACCACCTCCCCTTGACATTCAACGGCATTACCATCGCCGAATCCCCCACCATCAACATCCTGGGGGTCACCATTGACCAGAAACTTAACTGGACCAGCCATATAAATACTGTGGCTACGAGAGCAGGTCAGAGGCTGGGTATTCTGCGGCGAGTGACTCACCTCCTGACTCCCCAAAGACTTTCCACCATCTACAAGGCACAAGTCAGGAGTGTGATGGAATACTCTCCACTTGCCTGGATGAGTGCAGCTCCAACAACACTCAAGAAGCTCGACACCATCCAAGATAAAGCAGCCCGCTTGATTGGCACCCCATCCACCACCCTAAACATTCACTCCCTTCACCACCGGCGCACTGTAGCTGCAGTGTGCACCATCCACAGGATGCACTGCAGCAACTCGCCAAGGCTTCTTCGACAGCACCTCCCAAACCCGCGACCTCTACCACCTAGAAGGACAAGGGCAGCAGGCGCATGGGAACAACACCACCTGCACATTCCCCTCCAAGTCACACACCATCCCGACTTGGAAATATATCGCCGTTCCTTCATTGTCGCTGGGTCAAAATCCTGGAACTCCCCTCCTAACAGCACTGTGGGAGAACCGTCACCACACGGACTGCAGCGGTTCAAGAAGGCGGCTCACCACCACCTTCTCAAGGGCAATTAGGGATGGGCAATAAATGCCGGCCTTGCCAGCGACGCCCACATCCCGTGAACGAATGAAAAAAAACTCTTCCCCAGAGATTCTTTTACTGTGAGATTAACCCTACCTCATTACATAGTACAAGATCTAAAATAGCCTGTTCCCTGGTTGGTTCCATAACGTATTGCTCTAGGAAACCGTCTCGAATACATTCCATGAACTCGTCTTCCAAACTACTTTCCAAACACCTCACCACCAGGTACGCTGTGAAGAAAGAAAGGCCCTTTGAAAAATGCATATGATTTTGACATGACTGAAAATCTCAGGATTTATTCAATATTGACGGCTATCAAGTTAAAACAAAAATTTGCTAAACTCCGCTGATCACTGGCTAATGCCACTGTGTCTTGAGGTATGGTCTCCACTTCCAGTTTGCCAAGTTGGTCAGTCTCAGTTAGGGTAGCAGTGGGGAGGGTACTCAGTTTTCTAGGAGAAGGAAAACAAAAACTAGCCAGGGCTCCTGTTCTTCATCCAACCGTGCGTGTGGGTGCATGAACATAGGGAGCAAGTAAAAAATCAGGCTTGGCTCTGATATCTCTCACAGTCAATTAGTACACTCATGCACGATAAGCGGTCAATTGGGCAAGATCATGGAGGATGCCATGACCTGTGAGACCATACACGAAAGCAACTACTCCCTTCAGGAGAGGAGAGATACGAGGAAGCTTGTCTAACCAAACTGCTCCATGGTGAAGAAATCTTAACCCTTTTTAGCTCCATCAATGGCTCAGTGAATTTATCCGGTGAGTCACTGAATTGTATTGACCAGGGAGGGCCCAGGTTCAATCATTGGTCTGCACTGATGTTGGGAGCACAACTGTTGGTCCCAATATCCTCGCTATATGGACTGGAAAATCGGCCAGAGAATCACTTCCCAGTGACCCTCTTCATTGAATGGCGGAGCAGGCTCGAGGGGTCGAATGGCCCACTCACGTTCCAATATTTTACTCCAAATATTTACATTTCTTGTTTCACGTGTTTTTTTTTAAAAGTTACGTCTCTTAAATAGTGCTCGCTCTGAGGTTACACCACGAGCTGCTCGCGATCGTCTGAAATTCTTGTGACTTGAGAGGAGGCGTCAGCTAACCTGTTTAAAATTAACAGTTAAAAGAGTGGCATGAGGAACGCTAGCCAGTGTGTTTGTGGTCCTATGCTAGAATCCCACATGCAATGCCAGGGACGATATTTTTTGAAATTAGTTTCTTTTTTAACAAAAAATAATAACAAAATAAAAAGCTATTTGACCGTCCAGCCATACAGTGTCGCTGTAATCTGCTGTGGTTCAGTTTTAGTTGGAGCTCAGGACCAAGGGATAAGCATCAGTATGGCACTCCATAAAAAATTCACCAGACTCTGCCCTAAAAAAAACATTTATAGTAACGCATGCATTTACAAAAAAAAAAGCATAAATAATGCAGAGGTTTAAAATGTAGATGATGTGCTAAGGGAATCCAGTTTTTTCACTGTACACCAAGATTTGGCTCCTTTTCAGACACCAGCCCGTGAATTACATCGAGTTACATCGAAACTACAGCACAAAAATAGACCATTCTGCCCAACTGATCCAAGCCAGCATTTATGCTCCACATGAGCCTCCTCCCTCCCTACTTCATCTAACCCTATCAGCATATCCTTCTATTCCTTTCTCCCTCATGTGCTTATCTAGCTTCCCCTTAAATGCATCTATGCTATTTGCCTCAACTACTCCTTGTAGTAACGAGTTCCAAATTCTTATCACTCTTTGGGTAAAGAAGTTTCTCCTGAATTCCCTATTGGATTTATTAGTGACTTTTATATTTATGACCTCTAGTTTTGGAGTCCTCCATGAGTGGAAACATTTTCTCTACATCTACCATATCAAACACTATCATTGACCTCTATCAGGTGACCCCTCAGCCTTCTCTTTTCTAGAGAAAAGAGCCCCAGCCTGTTCATCCTTTCCTGATAATTATATCCTCGCAGTTCTGGTATCACCCTTGTGAATCTTTTTTGCACCCTCTCCAATGCCTCTATATCCTTTCTATAATATGGAGGCCAGAACTGAGCACAATACTTCAAGTGTGATCAAACCAAGGTTCTATACAAGTATAACATAACTTCTCTGCTTTTCAATTCTATCCCTGTAGAAATGGATCCCAGTGCTTGGTTTGCAATTTTTATGGCCTTATTAACCTGCGTCACCACTTTTAGTGATTTGTGTATCTGTACCCCTAGATCCCTTTGCTCCTCTATCCCGTTTAGAATCTTATTATCCAAGCAGTAAGTGGCCCTCTTATTCTTCCTATCAAAATGCACCACCTCACACTTATCTATATTACTTATCTATAGTGATGCGGTGAAATGAAAATGAAGAGCCTGCTTGTCAGAACTGACAGTAGTGAGTTGGGGAGTTGGGTGGGGGTGGCTTTAAAGACACTTGCATGTCAACAATGAACTCGTTCGTAAATTATTGACAAAGAAAGCTTGGGCTCTGCTACTACCCTGTCAAAAACTGCATTTCAGGTCTTGTGCAAGAGAAATCCGCGTTCCTTTCAGATTGTCCCATTTTAATCAAGATGCTCTGACACGAAGGGGCGATTTTAAGGATGAGCAGGATCGATGCAGCCCCTGGATGGAGGCAAATGGGAAGCCATATGGCCCCCTACAGCCTGAGGCCCGGGAGATGTTAACTCCTAGGCCTCGTCTACATGATTGGAGTCTTATCTCCCAACCGAACTCAACAAGAAGAGTGGCTGGTGGGTGGGAGCAGGATGAAGAAGGCCGTTCGAACGGTCCCTGAGACTATGGTAAGTGTTTGGGAGGGGGGATTTCGGGGTTTTCATGTGGGGCCTAGAAAAGCACTCCTGCTCCTGCTCCTCCTGGCTCACAAGGAAACAAAAACTAATGTGCCTTTCTGGGCCTCTTCTGGCCTCGGCTCCTCTTCCTGACAGGTTTGGCCTGGCGGGGAAGTCACCAGGGCCTTTCCGCGCGCAGGCCTGGGGTTAAAATTGCAGTCAGGCCCCAATGACATCATCGGAGCCCGATCTGCATAAAGAAGGACCCTGATGCCTTCCAGCAGGTGTCCTGCTCGCCTGCTAAAAAGGGCAGATTAATATTGGGACCTGCGGGAAAGCAGCAGGATTGGAGGTGGTAAGTCACATTGGGGGAGTATTTTAACTGCCCCTCCTCCCAGTTGTTGTCGGGTTGGGAGAGGTTAGAATTTCCCCCCTCATTGCTGAGAAAAACAGCAGTGATGATGTATAAGACCCGCAGCCCCCCCAAAAAATCAGCCAGTTTGCTGTTCCTACTAAAAACTCCACCCCCAGCTCGAACACCGACCCGCATTTCACCCCGTCAAGACATTGCAGGTAAAGAGGGATGGAAGTAAAGGCCCTAAAATAGGGTTGCCAACCCTCCAGGATTGTCCTGGAATCTCCAGGAATTAAAGATTAGTCTCCAACTGCTGCAAGTTACCCAGGAGAAAAATCATTGGGGCATTAAAAAAAGTGTTTTTCTTTCATTTTCTTTGGTAATTAAAAAATATTGGAGATTGGAAAAAAGGCGGCTTGACGGACAGTCAAGAGTCATCTATTCGGGTAATGAAGAGCCTGTTTGCCTTCCAGTTGATGGGGGAAGGTGTTAAACCATGAAGATGGACGTTTTAGGCGATCGATGACGTGAGTGTGAGGGCGGGCGCTTGGGAGCACGAGATCACGTGATGAAACCTCCAGGAATACGTCCAACCAGAGTTGGCAACCCTACCCTAAAACGATGAGTGTACAAGCAGTTGATACATTTGTCTGAAATTCTTCTGTCCCCCAAAGTAACGGAGGGAGGAGGTCCAAACACATTGGCCTGCAAATTGCGCTGAGCAGCGAACGAATGCCGCCCGCAGCTCGTAAGTAACTAACTCACCCACAAACTTTTCACGGGCTTCGGGGTGACATCGTCCTTCAGTGGAGACCTGCAAGAAGTGCAGCCTTCTTTCCTGGGCTTCTCTGAGGTGTGAGAGTGGGGTAAGGATCACTCTCTCTCCTCAACCAATCAGCTGGAAGCCACGCTGTCCATGAACCAGGAAGTGTCAGGTAGGTTAGTAAATTCTCTATAAAATGAGTTAGAGAAAGCTAAATAAATAGAAGCTAAGATTAAAAGACAGAGGTAAAAGAGACAGTAGGAATAATTTTAAAAATTACAATTTAAAATTTAAAAAAATATTTTTTTAAAATGCCCCCAACAATAATTAATATTGGGAGGAATGAGACTCCACATTTTTAAAAGTTAATTTTTAGTGCCAGAGAGGTTGTTTGGCAGTCATGGAGATTTACCACGCAGTTAAAAGTTAGGTTAGATCTAAAAAACCCAGCGTACCTTTTTTATGGAGCACTTAGTTCATTTCCAGCTGGGCACTGCAGCAAGTTCACGCTGATCCATTCATTCAGCCAACGAGGTCTCTTTAACGCAAAGCTTTCAAACAATCAGGGCAAATGGTAGAGCAGTTTCCAGACTTCCGCGTTTGACTGCGCATGTGCACTTTCTGGAACTTGCTCTTCCCTTTGCCCGGAAATAACGATGAGCCCTGTTAGCCTGAGTCCTCCGTACACTCGTATCCCGTGCTATAACATCAGGGCACACAAATATAGGGCTGATTCCGCAAATGAGAGTTCCTTATGAGGTGCAGCCACCGCTGGGAGCATGACTCAGGAAATCGCAGGCCTGTCGTCCCCCCTCCCCCCCCCCCCCTTACATTTCCGTCCCGATCGGGGGGGATGAGCCCTTATATTTAAAAGAAAAACTGCCTCAGGTAGTGAAAAAAAACTGCATCTCAAGCCCCACCTTGCAAGAGAAATAAGTTGATTAAAAAAAGAATAAAGAGAGACTAAAATAAATTTGCTCCAAAAAAATAACAGAATATTATGTGGAATATTCCGGAACATTGGTTGTTGTGTAGATGTGATGACAGGGGCTGTGGTACATCCCCTTAACACTTCTCATTATAATGAGCGGGGAAAAGAAAATGAATCCTGTATTGATTCAGCTGACCGACCACGAGTTGATCAGCCCATACTAGGAACAATGAGGAAAGCTCTAGGGATTGGAGATGAGCAAGGGTCATCAGTCTTAGGCTATTTCTACCTGTCATATGCTAGTGGGAGGGTTCCCTTTCATTATGAGACCGTTGTTGACCTAGATAAGCAATGTGGCTTTCTTCCCTATTTCTCCCTGCAATGTGGAGAATAAATCGTTGTAAAAAAATATATTACGTAACTGTTCTTTTTAAGGTTTTTTTTAATGTAACATTTGATTCAGCAATGGCTAAAATAAAAGTCCGATCATACACTACTTAGTCTTGCTCATCTATCATTCCTGTCCTTGCCAATCTCCATTAATTGCCCACCCCCCAATGCACTGATTTAAAGATCTTCAGGCTTGTTTACCAATTCCTCTATGGCCTCTCCCCACAGTATCACTGCACTCTCCTTTGGCCCTACATTCCAGCTCTTCTCCATACACCCCTCTCTCCATTCCGCTTAACACAGCTGTTCCCTTGACTTCTCTTCCGAAACTCGTCCACCTTGACACCTCTCTCTCCCTACCCTCAAAACGTAGTGTCAGCCTTGGCTTATTGGTGGTACTGTCCCCTTTGAGTCAAGAGATTATGGGTTGAAGTCCCACTCCAAAGACTTGAGCACATAATCCAGGCTGACATTCCAGAGCAGTACTGAGGGAGTGCTGCACTGTTGGAGGTCCTGTCTTTCGGATGAGATGTAAAACCAAGGCTGCCCGCTCAGGTGGATGTAAACGATCCCATTGTGCTATTCGAAGAAGAGCAGGGGAGTTCTCCCCAGTGTCCTGGCCAATATTTATCACTCAACCAACATCACTAAAACAGATGATGTATCTTATTGCTGTTTGTGGGACCTTGCTGTGCGCAAATTAGCTGCCACATTTTCCTCTATTACAACAGTAATCACACTTCAAAAAGTACTTCATTCACTGTAAAGCACTTTTGGACGTCCTGAGGTCATGAAAGACACTACATAAATGCAAGTCTTTCCTTCATTTTCTCCTCAAAACTTCACCTTCAATCACCTCCCCCACCCTTTCCCAATTATTGTTTGGCGATGGAATTTCTAGCCCCCACCCCATGAAGCACATTGAGATGTTCCACCATGTCCAAGACACCAGCAAAGTGCAAGTTGCTGTTGTAAAATAAAGAAAAAAGTCTTGTATAAACCATACTCGTGTATGATGTGACCTCTGACCTGAAAATATTGTCCTGCAACGAGGTAACACTTGCAAATCTCCTGCAGTTTTATTTGATTCCGTTTGTATATTTTCAGTCGTTTACGTTCATTCAATCACTGAAGCTCTATAATCTCCTGATTGTGTCAATTATTTATCTCATGAATAGCTGAGAGTACATTACAAGGCAGTAATCCCATCAAAATCAGATAAACCAGCAGAGCAAAGCTTGAGTGGTGTCTACAATCTTCTGATTATATGTGCAATGGAGTCTAAGGGTTGCTTTTATTCTGTTTTAGCGGCCGATGACTGTCATAGTGGATGTCGACAGCCAGCGCACTCCATATTGTGTGTTGATGCTGCACCTTGAAGGATTAATAACTGTAACGTGGTCGCTGCAAGCTTCCTGAGTAATGATCGATAGCTGATTAGTAAGAAATAAGGGTCATCGTAGATCACATCTTGCCTTTGCCATCTGAATCTTGAGACTGTATTACTGCCTATGACCTGTAGCTCCTCCCTCCCCTCCGCCCCCCCAACCACTGTGTGTTCCAGCACAAGGTCCAACGTTTGCGGCAATTGTTTGTTTTTATTGAGAAACCATATCGCAGGGCAGAGGCAGGATATAAAAAGACAAGATGAATCTGGAAGTAGTGATGAGATGATGCTAAAATTAGGGAGAAAAGAACGAATTAGACTGTGAGGATATAGGGAGTGGGAAGATGGGGGATTTGGGGCTTAGAAGGAATAAGAGAGGAAAGTTCTCATTGAAGTGAACAAGTCCTCTGGTGTTCTGCCTGATAGCAGAAGAATAAGCAATCTATTAGACTCTATGGCCTCGATATTAATGGGAGGGCAGCGCCAACATTATACTTTAGTGTATCCTCTGACATCGTGAGCAATGCCACAGGAGACATGCTAGTAGAAAATACCAGTATATCTCATGTGGCATAAATGTATAGGGATCTTGGGATTTAAATTGTAACACAACTCCTATTTGTCACAATTAGCACATATCGACCACATTGCTGTATTATTGCAACTGTTCAACATCCCTGTAATATTGAGCCTGTGTGCAGAACAGACGCTGATCAGACTGCTGATGCCACAGATAAGATAGCTCACCCTGCAGCACAGGAGTCTATGTAACATTTAAAAATGAATCAAGGATTGATCAGGTCATGTCCAAGAAGTAGCCGTGCCAATCTGAGTTGTGGCACCAGTCTGGCTGAATCACTTGATCTCAAGCCAGTATTAATCTTTTCATGTGTCCGATCTCTAAAATGGAATGCAGGACCAGCAAGATCTAACTTCTGCATGTATTAATTTAGGACATGACTGTGCAAGAATAAAAGAGCATCACAGGAGGACGAACAGTCCAAGAAGTCAAAGTACCCAGTCCTGGTGTGAGGGGATTTATCAGCCTGTGCATCTACTGTACTTTAATCTATTATTATTAAAGACTAACTCACTTCTTACATCAATAGGATACAAAAGTCATGAAAATTAATGGTTTATTTAACAAGTCTTCAAATTAAAGAGGATAAATTTTAGCCTTTTTACATAGTAAAAATAAAGTTTCGTGTAACTACTTTAATGTTCCTACTAAATCATACTTTGATAACGTCAGTTATTTAATTTGTCTTTTTCCACCAATAATTTCTTGACTGATTTGCTCCAATTAGCAGCTATTCATCCCAGGATGCATTTGGGCGGGTGATAGTCATCCATGCAATGGTTGCCCCTGGATGCACTTTCCTTCCTAACAGGTTTTTGGCAGTGCTGCCTGCTCCTGGGACACTGAGCTTTCTGACTCAGTGCTCACCACTTCCTCAGAGTCTTCAGAATCCCTTTCTTCATCCTAACTAGAAACCGTGACCATTTCCTCTCCAGGAGAGGCTTTGGTGTCTTGGGACTCATCAGTCAAGGTATAAACAGAGACTCAATGAATTTATAAGTTTGGAAAGGTCTATGGAAAGATTTGTAAACCTGTGCATTTTTAAAAGGTAATCTCTATCTTTCATTCAGATTTACAGACAACAGATGCAAAAAGACATTGAAAATTGCAAATATTAATATGATTGGAATACATAGCAATATTGTTGTCCATGTCCAGTTGACTTAAGACATGGGTCAGCTAATTGTGCACAACAAACGAAAGTATTTTAAATGTATTTTGAATAAATTTGCCAGGCATAGCTGAATCAGTTTTCGTGTCTCCTCTTTCATAAGAATATGAAAGATGGTGCCTGTGTTTCTCAGGTTTTCTTTCAATTTTCTCTCCTCCTGCTTTGAAGGCACTGATTTATCCTGGGATATGATTCCACAGGCACTAGCCACTATCTGGCCACTTGGCAGTGAGCTCCCACAGGCATTTGGATTGTCAGGGTCACCACAGCCGAGCTCGACCCTGTCTTCAGCAGAGGGGTAGACCTTCCGAGTCCTTACCCGAGATGAGGAACCTGGCGCTCCACAAGTGGACATCAGAAAATCACGGGAACGCTCCTCTCAATTTTCCAATGCACGCTCGTGGCATGAAGATCCTCACCACGAATAAGGGCACAGAAATCTACCCTCATGTAGTGCCTTCCGGCAAGGGTCACTACGTAGAAACTAGGAGAGGGGGTTCCTGGCTGATTGCATCCATCGCTAGCCTAAGGGCACCGAGGTGAATTGTGCCACCTGGCTGAGATCAGTCCAGATTTAACCTGGCATTTTTCTGATTGGAATGTAGCGCAGCACACTCAAAAAGGATATTCTTACTGTGCCATTGGAGAAGCAGTTTCTTGGAGGGACACAATTTGCACCTTGGTAGCATTTCAGTTCTGGTTAGACTTCATTTAGAGTACTGCATTCAGTTCTGGGCACCGCACCTCAGGAAGGGGATGCAGCACAGATTCACCAGAATGATAATTAGGCTAAAAGGGTTAAATTATGAGAACAGGTTCCATAGACTAGGCTTGTATTCCCTTGATTATAGAAGATTGTGTGGTGATCTAATTGAGGTGTTTAAGATGATTATAGAATTTGATGGGTGAATCGAGAAAATCTGATTCCTCTGGTGGAGGAGTCCAGGACAAGGGGGCATAACCTTAAAATTAGAGCCAGGTCATTCAGAGGTGATGTCAGGAAGCACTTCTTCACACAAAGGGTAGTGGAACTCTCTTCCCCCAAAAGGTTTTTCAGTCTAGGTCAATTGATAATTTCAAAACTGATAGGAACATAGAAACATAGGAACAGGATTGGGCCATTTAGCCCCTCGAGCCTGTTCTGCCATTCATTGAGATCATGGTTGATCTGTGACCGAACTCCATAAACTCACCTTAGCCCCATATCCCTTAATACCTTTGGTTAACAAAAATCTATCAATCTCAGATTTAAAATTAACAATTGAGCTAGCATCAACTGCCGTTTGTGGAACTGAGATTGATAGATTTTTGGTAGGCAGGGATATTAAGGGTTACGGAACCAAAGCAGGTAAATAGAGTTAAGATACAGATCAGTCATGATCTAATTGAATGGCAGAACAGACTTGAAGGGCTGAATGGCCTACTCCTGTTCTTATGTTCCTTTTTCTTGCCTCATTGAAGTCATTACATATAAATCTTACGACTGGTACGTGTACATCACACTCGAAACATCACACTTTGTGACAGATGCAAAACAATCTCAAGAAAGAGAAGTTTTTTATCCTGAGTTCTGATCTGGAGTCTGAAACGTGCAATCAATTGACTGACCTCGGGTGTTTAAAAACCAGGTACAATTTCCTGGATTATTTGAGTACAAGGAGCACTTGAGCAGCGGGCCAAGGGGGACAGACCAGGTCAGGTCAAACATAGTTCCATCTAAACATCAGAACCACCCTATGGACCCCAGACTACATGTGAGCAATGCCAGGGGAAATGGGTTAGAATTTTACTTGGTCAAAAACGTTAACCAAGAAAGAACGAAACTGTGAGAAATGAAAGAGATTGACATGGATAGAGTGCAAATGGCTCCCGCTCCTCAGGTACTGTCCCCTTTTCTTTCAGAACTGCCACCATCCCTCCACTCGTCAAAAAACGCACCCTTGACCCCTTTATCATTGAAAACTACCATCCCATCTCCAACCTCCCTTTCCTTTCCGGAGTCTGTTCCCATCTTACCTGCAATTTCATGCTTGAATGTCTCCAATCAGGTTTCTGCCTCTTACCCCAGTGCCGGCCCTAACCAAGGTAACAAATGGTATCCTCTATGATGGTAATTATGGTGAATTATTCGTCCTCATCCTCCTTGACCTCTCCGCAGCCTTCGAGAAGGTCAACCATTTCATCCTCCTCCAATGCCTCTCTTTCGTTGTCCGGCTCAGTGGGACTGACCCCACTCAGTTCCACTCATAGCCAGAGCATCTCCAGCAATGGCTTCCCTTCCCGTCCTGTTACCTCCATAGTCCCCCAACAATCTGTCTTTGCACACCCCCCTCCCGGGCCTTCCTCATCTACATGCTACCCTGGGCAATGTCATCAACAGACATGGCATGAGCTTCCACAATGTATGCTGACAGCACCCAGCTCAACCTCTCCGCCACCTCTCCACTGCCTTTGTGTTGTCAGACTGCATGTCCGGCATCCAGTCCTGAATGAGCCACAATTTCTTCCAATTAAACATCTGGAAGACCGAACCCATTGTCTTCATCTTCCACTACAAACTCCTTACCCTTGCTACTGGATTTCTTTCCCTCCTGACCCACTGCCTCAGGTTGAATCAGATTATTTGCCACCTCGGTGTCCTATTCAACCCCGAGCTAGGCCCAACACTCTCAAACTCCCCTCGGCCTCTCCACCTCCTTCTCCTTTTACACCCTCCTTAAAACCCACCACTTCCTAAAATCTCTTTCCTTGGCTCAGGGTCCACTGTTTTTCTGATTACGCCTCTGTGAAGCGCCTTGGCACATTTTCCGACATTAAAGATACGATCTAAATGCAAGTTGTTTTTGTTGCTGAAAATGGGAAAAACAAATAGGGAGAAAGGAAATAGATTGGGGAATAAGATGACACAGGAAGGTCGTGGGGATAAAGCATGTATTTTTCTCTTTCTCTCCCCACTGTCCCCACCCAGGGCGATGGTGACGAGAGAGAGGAATATATAGGACAAAAGAAAAGTATGGGATAGAGACGTGACGAGAGTGTTGATTGGGAGACAAACGAGGCAGGAGAGAGAGACAGATTTTGAGGTGGCATGAAAGGGGAGAGACAAAATGAATGAGCTGGAAAAGAGGATGCATGTGTGGGTGCACGTGCGCAGGAGAGATAAAAGCCAGTACTAAAAGTCACAGGTTGGAGTCAATGGTTAAAGTGCAACTTCAAAGGTTAAGTAGGGCTGTTGATGAATACCCTTTCTTATAATCTGAACTTTAAGCATTGAAATAAACTATATTATACCTTCATGTACATGCATGAAATTCTAACCTTGTGTACTTCTGCACTTTGTTTTGTGGTTATAACACTCACTTATATTTTCCTCATTGTTCTTTCTCTCTCTAATTGTCTTGTCTTTGTTCCTGAAGAGGGGTCAAGCAGTTGGCTTGCTCTTAGGGAATGATGTCAATTCCCCTCCGAAGTTGGCTGCCAAAGGTCAGCATGGAAGACAAGGGAACAATTCTCCTTCTCATTTCCCATCATTGATGTGGGAGAGTTGCTGGCCTATGTGTGGTAGTCCCCCAGTTGAGATTGGGAACTCAGGAAAATAGGAATTAAAGCTCTGGTGCTCTATCTCCTGCAATGGCTTCTCTTTCTGTCCCCACACCATTATCTCTGGAGACCCCCATGGATCTATCCTTGGCTCCCTCCTATATCTCATCTCCCTGCAGCCCCTCGGTGAAATCATCTGGAAGTGCAACATCAGGTTCAACATGTACGCTGATGACACCCAGCTCTACATCACCACCATCTCTCTCTACTGTCCCTGTGTTGTCAGACTGCTTGTCCGACATCCAGTCCTAGTTGAGCAGAAATTTGCTCCAATTAAACATTAGGAAGACCTTGCCACAAACTCCGTTCCCCATCCACTGAACCAGACTTTTCACAACCTTCGTGACTATTTGACCCGAAGCTGAGCTTCCGACCCCCTATTCTATCCATAAGCAAGACCGCCTACTTCCACCTCTGTAATATCACCCATCTCCGCCCGTGCCTCAGCCCATCCATGCATTTGTTATCTCAAGGTTCGACTATTCCATTGTTTTCCTGGCCGATCTCCCATCTTTCACCCTCTATAAACTTAAGCTCATCCAGAATTGTGCTGGCCGTATCCTAACTTGCACCAAGTCCCGTTCACCCATCACCCCTGTGCTTACCGACCTGCAACAGCTCTCATTCCCTGAACGCCTCCATTTTAAAATACTCAATTTTGTGTTCAAACCTCTCCCTATCCTTGTAACCTCCTCCAACCCTACAACCCTCCGTGATCTCTGCGCTCCTCCAATTCTGGCTTCTTGTGCATTCCCGATTTCCTTCACCCAACCATTGGCGGCCGTGCATTCAGCTGTCCAAGCTCTGGAATTCCTTCCCTAAACTTCTCTTTCCTCCTTTAAGACCCTCCTTAAAACCAAACTCTTTGACCAAGCTTTTGGTCGCCTATCCTAATGTCTCCTTCTTTGGCTCGGTGTCAATTTTTGTGAAGCGCCTTGGGACATTTTACTACATTAAAGGCGCTATATCAGTTATTGTATACCGATGCTCTTTGTTTCTATGCCACAAGCCAATAGTTGTAAGTTCTCATGTCATACGTGGACTTGATGCTTATGTCCCAATATCGTATATCCAGATTATTCACTTTATATATTGCATTAATAGCTTGCTGTGCAATGTGTTCATGAAGTGTCCCATATCAGGAGACCCAATGTGTTAGTACACTGTCCCACAGACAGGAGACCCAATGTGTTGGTACACTGTCCCACAGACAGGAGACCCAATGTGTTAGTACACTGTCCCACAGACAGGAGATCCAATGTGTTGGTACACTGTCCCACAGACAGGAGACCCAATGTGTTAGTACACTGTCCCACAGACAGGAGATCCAATGTGTTGGTACACTGTCCCACAGACAGGAGACCCAATGTGTTGGTACACTGTCCCACAGACAGGAGACCCAATGTGTTAGTACACTGTCCCACAGACAGGAGACCCAATGTGTTAGTACACTGTCCCACCGACAGGAGACCCAATGTGTTAGTACACTGTCCCACAGACAGGAGACCCAATGTGTTGGTACACTGTCCCACAGACAGGAGACCCAATGTGTTAGTACACTGTCCCACAGACAGGAGATCCAATGTGTTGGTACACTGTCCCACAGACAGGAGACCCAATGTGTTAGTACACTGTCCCACAGACAGGAGACCCAATGTGTTGGTACACTGTCCCACAGACAGGAGACCCAATGTGTTAGTACACTGTCCCACAGACAGGAGACCCAATGTGTTAGTACACTGTCCCACAGACAGGAGACCCAATGTGTTAGTACACTGTCCCACAGACAGGAGACCCAATGTGTTGGTACACTGTCCCACAGACAGGAGACCCAATGTGTTAGTACACTGTCCCACAGACAGGAGACCCAATGTGTTAGTACACTGTCCCACAGACAGGAGACCCAATGTGTTAGTACACTGTCCCACAGACAGGAGACCCAATGTGTTGGTACACTGTCCCACAGACAGGAGACCCAATGTGTTAGTACACTGTCCCACAGACAGGAGACCCAATGTGTTAGTACACTGTCCCACAGACAGGAGACCCAATGTGTTAGTACACTGTCCCACAGACAGGAGACCCAATGTGTTAGTACACTGTCCCACCGACAGGAGACCCAATGTGTTAGTACACTGTCCCACCGACAGGAGACCCAATGGCGCCGATTTACGGGTGACGGATCGGGTGCGTTGGTGGCAGGGGGGGCGCCAAAAATCGCTAAAATGCCGAGCGGGTTCGGAGCCCGGCTCCAACCCGCTGACTTCCGGGTTCCCCAGTGACGCGTTCGGGTGCGCGCGCACCTCCCGAATGTGGGAGTCCCACCGGCGGGATGATAATTTGCATAGTTCTCGGATAATTGAGGAACTTGAACTGCTTGATTGACTCTTCATTTTGGCAAGGGTGCAATTTTGAAGGATCCTCAGCGTGTTTCCCGTGCTGTGGGAAATACTCCCTGTTGCAACAGATGTGTTTCAGTCAGCAGCCAGTGGGAGATTCAAAGGATTATTTGACAGGTGGGGGGAAAACCTCATTTATTGCAGCAGGGCACTCTGTCTCTTCAGACAAAGATTTGGCTGCAAGACCTTTGTGTTTTCACTCAAAATTCTTACTTTCCACCCAAAACTCTACTGTGCAAACATATTTACCTACTTTGCGGACCCCCTCAAACTCACACCGTCAGGATGGGGGGCGCCATGGCTGCATTCACCATTACATCCGAGGACGAGCAACATCACCAGCCTCGCCAGGCACGCCGTCCACCTCCGCCACCTGGATTTCCACAACACAGTGCTGCACTACAGGCACCTGCACAAGAGCACAGAGGGCAGCAATAGAGGGAGCGACATCGCAGGAGACACTACCCTCGCAACAGGGTCTGCAGACCAAGGCTTAGCTTCCTGGACCTCTCTGAGGAGCAGTGCATACGGAGGCTTAGAATCAGTCGTCAGGTAGTCGCAGCCTCCTTCATGCCAAGCTGCTCCCGTTGGGCTGAGCAGCATCTCCTTACCTGTCGCTGTCAAAGTCACCACTGCCCTCAACTTCTTCGCCACCAGGAACATCGCCGAGGTCTCTCAGTCGTCTGCACACAAGTGCACAAGGCAGGTCATCAACAGCTTGTTTCGCAGAGCCTCGCACTATATCAACTTCCCCATGGACAACCTCAGCCAGACGGAGAGGGCAGTGGGAGTCCACTCTGTGGCTGGCTTCCCACGGGTGCAGGGTGTTATCGATTGCACCCATATAGCAATACGAGCACGTCCACACGAGCCAGGACTGTTCATCAACAGGAAGGGCTATCACTCCATCAACACTCAGCTCGTTTGTGACCACTGCAAGAGATTCCTTCACGTGTGCGCCAGATACCATGGCGGCTGTAACAATTCCTTCATCCCCCGAGAGTCCAACATCCCGCCCCTCTTCCACGCACTGAACACCAGTAAGGGCTGGCTCATCGGGGACAAGGGATACCCCCTGCACACGTGGCTCATGACACCTCTGAGGAACCCCACCAACGAGCAACAGTGTCGATATAACGACAGTCACATCACTACCAGGTCTACAATTGAGCATGCTATAGGGCTGCTCAAGCTGCGCATCGGGTGCCTTGATTATTCTGGGGGAGCGCTTCAATACGCACCAGACAGAGTGAGACGCATTATAGTTGTGTGTTGTGCTCTGCACAACAAGGCACAACAGAGAGGGGTGCCACTTGAGGAGGCCCCATCCACATCTGCCACCCACATTGAGGAGGAAGAGGAGGAGGAGGAGGCGGAGGAGAAGGAGGAAGAGGACGAGGAACAGGAACAGGAGCAACCCATGGGCAGAACAGCAGTTCACCTGGCTGCTTGTGAGGCCAGGGAGTCACTGATATATGAACGGTTCTCCTAACATCAGACAATATGAAGAGTCCAGTTCTCAACACCTGGATAGAGTAGCGGCCACACCAGCCCCCCCGTCCCTGCACAAAACAGTCCTGCAATTACACATACGCCCATTGTAGAGTGACCCAATGGGTGGCATCAAGTGTGGGCGTTCATGGTGAACCTCATGAAAGCGCCTTATTACACAAGCAGTCAAGAATGGCCAAGACATGGCAGTAGTGGTGACAATAATAATATTTAATGTGAGTTTAACAAAAAGCAAATATAAATAAAAAACATGACCAGGCGTCAAACATCCTTGTGCATCCCCTTCGTGCTTACAAATCCTTCGCCTTTCGCTTCTGACTGCTTCTACGTGGTGCCTCCCCTGTGGCTGCAGCAGAGGTAGAGGCAGGTTACTCTTCTTCATGCCCTGACTGAATAGATGCTTTGGGCCTACGCCCTCTGGGTTTTGGTGCTCGTGAGGGCCCCTCCACAGACTGCTCGACCTGCACCTGTGCAGGGGCAGACTCTACCACCTGGAGAGGAGGCAACATTGTGGGTACTGGTGGAGATGGGGTCAACGGGTGAGACGCGGGGGGCACTTTGAGTGGCGTCCCCACTTCCATGTCCCCTTTCACCATCATCCCTCCCCTGAGCCAGGCCCACACCACTCCTACCACTCTGTTGTACAACATTTGGAGGACATATGTGAAGCCTTGTAAGGCCAGTGCTGGTGTATCTGCCTGCCTGTTTAAGGCGGCAGAATGTTGTTCACCTTGAGTGCGAACGGCCGTTGTCAGGGCCTGAATGGACTCATTTGTGAGACACGCTTGAAGCTCAATGGAGGCTAGCCTACTCTCCATCGCAGACATTCCCGCACTTACCCGCGATACTATCTCAGAGGTACCCTCACGTCCCTGTGACAGTATCTCAGAGATTCCCTCCCTTACCTGTGCCACCATTCCACTCATGCAGGAGTTGGACTCCTCCATCCTCTGCGCTATTGTGGAGAGTGCGCTTGGCATCTGTTCCAGCACCTCGCAAATGTGCTGCTGCCCCTCGATCATTCTCCTTTTAATGGATGGCCCCCAGGGTTCAGCATCTGCGTCCAGCTGAGCTGAGCCTGGAGAGGAGTGCTCCCACCGACGGGGACTCTCCACAGCTGCCCCTGTCACCAGTGTCTGCTCGTGCTCACACGTGTGTGATAACTCACCGTGTGCGACCCCAACTAACTGAGGACTGGTACCACCAAGGTGTGTGTATCTGCGCTGGTGGATGGTTCGCTCAGATGTGATGGTGCCCCCTCAGAGGCCGGCAGGTCCTCTAAGGAATCTCCCTCGGCCGTCACAGCGGTCGCTGAAGGCCCTGTAAGAGAACAGAAGGTAATATTAAACATCATCACAGATATGTCATGTTGTGAATGAACATACTGAGGTGCTGAAGATGGCAAGGCATGTTAACATCAATTACTATCGTGTGTGCTGAATGTTAAAGTTCTCTCACCAGACGTTTGTCGGGTGCCAGTCTCGGCGTCCTCGATGGACAGGCACTCGAGGGTGCGGCTCAGCTCCAGCACCTCCTGCTCTGTGTCTGTGAGGACGGCGATCTGTTGCGGCCCCTTCCGGCCCTCGCCCTCTCCCGTGCATTCTGGGCTCTCTTCTCCTATAAGGGGAGAAAGTACAGATGCATGAGTGAGTGATGGTGACGTGGCCAACCGATGAATGCATTGGTTTGGGTGCGACTGACCGTGAAAGAGATGCATCAGAGGGTGTGTATGAGACAGAGCCATGACGTTGTATGAGGATTGGGTTGAATGGTAGTGGTGGGGTGAGTAATGGGGAGGTGAGGAAGTGCTGAGAAAGTGCAGATAAGTTGAGGATAAGCTTTGAGTGTGTGTGAGGAGTGATGTGATATGATAGAGTAGTGTTGGCAGTGCGGAATGATTTGGGGGGTGAGGGTGGTGATATGGAAGACAGAATGTAGGAGAATGAAGAAGTGTACTCACTTTGGCTGACCTAGTTCGGTCATTGAAGCACTCCCTGCACTGGTTCCAGGTGCGGGAGATGTTGCTGCTGCTGGTGCCCTCCTCTGCCACCTCGAGGCAGGCCTTCTTGGTGACAGAGGCAGGCCACTTCCTCCCGTCCGCAGGGTAGAAAACATCCCTCCTCCTCCCCCTCACCCCATCCAATAACACCTGGAGTGAGGCATCACTAAATCGAGGAGCAGCTTTTCCCTGTGCTGCTCCATTGTCCTGTGTGGATGTTTGCTCCAGGAGCAGCCATTGGAGGACTGCCCCTTTAAATAGAGCTCTTCCAGCTGACAGCCTGTGATGCGGGTGCGCAGTCCGCCCGCTGCGCAGCTTTCGGGCGGTAAACCCGGAAGCCACGTTAAGTGGCTCCAATTGACCCGTGATCGCGTGGGGAACGAACAGATTTTATTAGGCAAGTTACCCACGTGCCCAATCGCGCCCCCCCGCCCCACCACTACCATCCCGCCTCCCCGTTAATATCGGGGCCAATGTGTTAGTACACTGTCCCACCGACAGGAGACCCAATGTGTTAGTACACTGTCCCACCGACAGGAGACCCAATGTGTTAGTACACTGTCCCACCGACAGGAGACCCAATGTGTTAGTACACTGTCCCACCGACAGGAGACCCAATGTGTTAGTACACTGTCCCACCGACAGGAAACCCAATGTGTTAGTACACTGTCCCACAGACAGGAGACCCAATGTGTTTGTACACTGTCCCACAGACAGGAGACCCAATGTGTTAGTACACTGTCCCACAGACAGGAGACCCAATGTGTTAGTACACTGTCCCACAGACAGGAGACCCAATGTGTTAGTACACTGTCTGACAGACAGGAGACCCAATGTGTTAGTACACTGTCCCACTGACAGGAGACCCAATGTGTTAGTACACTGTCCCACAGACAGGAGACCCAATGTGTTAGTACACTGTCCCACAGACAGGAGACCCAATGTGTTAGTACACTGTCCCACAGACAGGAGACCCAATGTGTTTGTACACTGTCCCACAGACAGGAGACCCAATGTGTTAGTACACTGTCCCACAGACAGGAGACCCAATGTGTTTGTACATTGTCCCACAGACAGGAGACCCAATGTGTTAGTACACTGTCCCACAGACAGGAGACCCAATGTGTTTGTACACTGTCCCACAGACAGGAGACCCAATGTGTTAGTACACTGTCCCACAGACAGGAGACCCAATGTGTTAGTACACTGTCCCACAGACAGGAGACCCAATGTGTTAGTACACTGTCCCACAGACAGGAGATCCAATGTGTTAGTACACTGTCCCACAGACAGGAGACCCAATGTGTTAGTACACTGTCCCACAGACAGGAGACCCAATGTGTTAGTACACTGTCTGACAGACAGGAGACCCAATGTGTTTGTACACTGTCCCACAGACAGGTGACCCAATGTGTTAGTACACTGTCCCACCGACAGGAGAACATAGAAACATAGAAATATAGAAAATAGGAGCAAGAGTAGGCCATTTGGCCCTTCGGGCCTGCCACGTCATTCAAAATGATCACGGCTGATCGTCTAACTCAGTACCCTGTTCCTGCTTTTCCCTATATCCCTTGATCCCTTTAGCATTAAGAAATATATCTATCTCCTTCTTGAATACATCTAATGACTTGGCCTCCACTGCCTTCTGTGGTAGAGAATTCCACAGGTTCACCACCCTCTGAGTGAAGAAATTTCTCCTCATCTCCGTTCTAAATGGCATACCCCATATCCTGAGACTGTGACCCCTGGTTCTGGACTCCCCAGCCATTGGGAACATCCTCCCTGCATCTAGTCTGTCTCGTCCTGTTAGAATTTTATATGTTTCGATGAGATCACCTCTCATTCTTCTAAACTCTAGTGAATATAGGCCTAGTCGACCCAATCTCTCCTCATACGTCAGTCCTGCCATCCCAGGAATCACTCCGGTAAACCTTTGTTGCACTCCCTCCATGGCAAGGACATCCTTCCTCAGATAAGGAGACCAAAACTGCACACAATACTCCAGATGTGGTCTCACCAAGGCCCTGTATAACCGCAGTAAGACATTGCTGCTCCTGTACTCAAATCCTCTGCAATGAACGCCAACAGACCATTCACCTTCCTAACTGCTTGCTGCACCTGAATGCTCGCTTTCAGCGACTGGTGTACAAGGACACCCAGGTCTCGTTGCACCTCCCCTTTTCCCAATCTATCACCATTCAGATAATAATCTGCCTTTCTGTTTTTACAACCAAAGTGGATAACTTCACATTTATCCACATTATACTGCATCTGCCATGTTCTTGCCCACTCACCCAACTTGTCTAAATCACATTGGAGTCTCTTTGCATCCTCCTGACAGCTCACATTCCACCCCAGCTTTGTATCATCTGCAAACTTGGAAATGTTACATTTAGTTCCCTCATCCAAATCATTGATATATATTGTGAATAGCTGGGGCCCAAGCACTGATACCTGCGGTACCCACTAGTCACTGCCTGCCACCCGGAAAAAGACCCGTTTATTCCCACTCTCTGTTTCCTGTCTGTCAACCAATTCTCAATCCATGCCAGTATATTCCCTCCAATCCCATGTGGTTTAATTTTGCACACTAACCTCTTGTGTGGGACCTTATCAATAGCCTTCTGAAAATCCAAATACACCACATCCACTGGTTCTCCCCTATCCTACTTAGTTACATCCTCAAAAACTCCAGTAGATTTGTTAAGCATGATTTCCCTTTCATAAACCCATGCTGACTTTGTCCAATCCCATTAATGCCCTCCAAGTGTTCTGTCATCATAGGAACATAGGAACAGGAGTAGGCTATTCAGCCCCTCGTGCCTGCTCCGCCATTTGATAAGATCATGGCTGATCTGTGATCTAACTCCATATACCTGCCTTTGGCCCATATCCCTTAATACCTTTGGTTGCCAAAAAGCTATCTATCTCAGATTTAAATTTAGCAATTGAGCTCGTATCAATTGCCGTTTGCGGAAGAGAGTTCCAAACTTCTACCACCCTTTGTGTATAGAAATGTTTTCTAATCTCACTCCTGAAAGGTCTGGCTCTAATTTTTAGACTCTGCCCCCTACTCCTAGAATCCCCAACCAGCGGAAATAGTTTCTCTCTATCCACCTCTTTTATAATAGACTCTAGCATTTTCCCCACTACTGATGTTAGGCTAACTGGTCTGTAATTCCCTGTTTTTTTCTCTCCCTCCTTTTTTAAAATAGTGGAGTTACATTTGTCACCCTCCAATCTGTAGGAACTGTTCCAGAGTCTATAGAATTTTGGAAGATGATCACCAATGCATCCATTATTTCTGCGGCCACTTCCTTTCGTACTCTGGGATGTAGATTATCAGGCCCTGGGGATTTGTCAGCCTTTAGCCCCATTAATTTCCCTAGCACTTTTTTTTTTACTAATACTGGTTTCCTTCAGTTCTTCCCTCTCACTAGACCCTTGGTTCCCTAACATTTCTGGCAGGTTATTTGTGTCCTCCTTTGTGAAGACAGAACCAAAGTATGTGTTTAATTGTTCTGCCATTTCTTTGTTCTCCATTAAAATTTCCCCCATTTCTGACTGTAAGGGACCTACATTTGTCTTCACTAATCTTTTTCTCTTGACATATTTATAGAAGCTTTTACAGTCAGTTTTTATGTTCCCTGCTAGTTTACTCTCATACTCTATTTTTCCCCTCTTAATCAATCTCTTTGTCCTCCTTTGCTGAATTCTGAACTGCTCCCAATCCTCAGGCTTGCCGCTTTTTCTGACAATTTTATATGTCTCCTCTTTGGATCTAATGCTATCCCTAATTTCTTTTGTAAGCCACGGTTGAGCCACCTTTCCTGTTTTATTTTTGCGCCAGACAGGAATGAATAATTGTTGTAATTCCTGCACACGTTCTTTAAATATTAGTCATTGCCCATCCACCGTCATCCCTTTTAGTAAAGTTCCCCAATCTATCCTAGCCAACTCGCACCTCATACTTTCGTAATTTCCTTTATTTAGATTCAGGACCCTAGTTTCGGATTCAACTACTTCACTCTCCATCTTAATGAGGAATTCTATCATGTTATGGTCGCTCTTCCCTAAGGGACCCCGCACAACAAGATTGTTAATTAATCCTTTCTCATTGTGCAATACCCAGTCTAGGATCGCCTGTTCTCTAGTTGGCTCCTCAACGTATTGGTCTAGAAAACCATTACGTACATACTCCAGGAATTCCGGGCCCCCACAGTATTATTGCTAATTTGGTTTGACCAATCTATATGTAAATTAAAGTCTCCCATGATTATAGTTGTACCCTTCTTGCATGCACCTCGAATTTCCTGTTTAATGCCCTCCCCCACATCTCCTCGACTGTTTGGGGGCCTATAGACAACCTCCACCAATGTTTTCTGCCCCTTGGTGTTTCTTAGCTCCACCCATTTAGATTCCACATCGTGATTTTCCGGTCCCGGTCCTGCTCGAGTGTAACCCGTCCCACTTGTACAGGTCCCACCTTCCCCAATGTCCCAGGAATCTAAATCCCTCCCTCCTACACCATCCCTGCAGCCACGCATTCATCTGGTCTATTCTCCTGTTCCTATACTCACTAGCAGGTGGCACTGGTCGTAATCCTGAGATCACTACCTTTGAAGTCCTGCTTTTTAATTTATCTCCTAACTCCTTAAATTCACCTTGCAGGACCTCATCCCTTTTTTTTAACCGATATCATTGGTACCGATGTGGACCACGACTACTGGCTGTTCACCCTCCCCCTCCAGAATGCCCTGCAGCCGCTCCATGACAGCCTTGACCCTAGCACCAGGGAGGCAACATACCATCCTGGATTCACGTTGGCAGCCGCAGAAACGTCTATCTGTTCCCCTTACAATTGAATCCCCTATCAATATAGCCCTGCCACTCTTCTTCCTCCCCTCCTGTGCAGCAGAGCCACCCGTGGTGCCCTGAACCTGGCTCTTGCTGCTTTCCCCTGATAAGCCATCTCCCCCAACAGTATCCAAAGCAGAATATCTGTTTGAGAGGGAGATGGCCCCAGGGGACTCCTGCTCTACCCGCCTAGTCCTTTTACACTGCCTGGCGGTCACGCATTTCCTTTCTGCCTGCTTAATCTTTACCTGCGGTGTGACCACCTCACTGAACGTGCTATCCACGATAATCTCAGCATCGCGGATGCTCCACAGTGAATCCACCCGCAGCTCCAGCTCAGAAATGCGGTTAGCCAGTAGCTGCAGCCGGACACACTTCCTGCACGCATGGTCGCCAGGGACACCTGTATTGTCCATGACTTCCCACATAGTGCAGGAGGAGCATATCATGGGTGCGAGCTCTGCTGCCATCACTTGCCTTAGATTTACACTGCGTTCACCCCTCGGACTCTCTTCCCGCTCTCTAGACTCTCCTTTTACACTGCGCTCAGCTCTCAGACTCTCTTCCTGCTCTCGGACTCTCCTCTCGCTCTCGGATTCTCCTTTTACACTGCGCTCACCTCTCAGAACTCTCCTTGTACACTGCGCTCAGATCTCGGACTCTCCTCTCGCTCTCGGACTCTCCTTTTACACCGCGCTCACCTCTCGGAACTCTCCTTTTACACCGCGCTCACCTCTCGGACTCTCCTCTCGCTTTTGGACTCTCATCTCGCTCTCGGACTCTCCTTTTACACTGTGCTCACCTCTCGGACTCTCCTCTCACCTCTCGGACTCTCCTCCCATTCTCGGACTCTCCTTTCACACTGTGCTCACCTCTCGGACTCTCCTCTCACCTCTCGGACTCTCCTCCCATTCTCGGACTCTCCTTTTACACTGCGCTCACCTCTCGGACTCTCCTCCAGCTCTCAGACTCTCCTCCCGCTCTCAGACTCTCCTCCCGCTCTCAGACTCTCCTCTCACTCTCAGACTCTCCTCCCGCTCTTGGACTCTCCTTTTACACCGCACTCACCTCTCAGACTCTCCTCCCGCTCTCGGACTCTCCTCTCACTCTCAGACTCTCCTCCCGCTCTCAGACTCTCCTCCCACTCTCGGACTCTCCTCCCACTCTCGGACTCTCCTTTTACACCGCGCTCACCTCTCGGACTCTCCTCCCATTCTCGGACTCTCCTTTTACACCACGCTCACCTCTCGGACTCTCCTCTCGCTCTCAGACTCTCCTCTCACTCTCGGACTCTCCTCCCACTCTCGGACTCTCCTCCCGCTCTTGGACTCTCCTTTTACACCGCACTCACCTCTCAGACTCTCCTCCCGCTCTCGGACTCTCCTCTCACTCTCAGACTCTCCTCCCGCTCTCAGACTCTCCTCCCACTCTCGGACTCTCCTCCCACTCTCGGACTCTCCTTTTACACCACGCTCACCTCTCGGACTCTCCTCTCGCTCTCAGACTCTCCTCTCACTCTCGGACTCTCCTCTCACTCTCGGACTCTCCTCCCATTCTCGGACTCTCCTTTTACACCGCGCTCACCTCTCGGACTCTCCTCCCGCTCTCGGACTCTCCTTTTACACCGCGCTCACCTCTCGGACTCTCCTCCCGCTCTCGGACTCTCCTTTTACACCGCGCTCACCTCTCGGACTCTCCTCCCACTCTCGGACTCTCCTTTTACACCGCGCTCACCTCTCGGACTCTCCTCCCACTCTCGGACTCTCCTTTTACACCGCGCTCACCTCTCGGACTCTCCTCCCGCTCTCGGACTCTCCTTGTACACTGCGCTCAGATCTCGGACTCTCCTCTCGCTCTCCGGACTCTCCTTTTACACCGCGCTCACCTCTCGGACTCTCCTCCCACTCTCGGACTCTCCTTTTACACCGCGCTCATCTCTCGGACTCTCCTCTCGCTCTCGGATTCTCCTTTTACACTGCGCTCACCTCTCGGACTCTCCTCCCGCTCTCGGACTCTCCTTTTACACCGCGCTCATCTCTCGGACTCTCCTCTCGCTCTCGGATTCTCCTTTTACACTGTGCTCACCTCTCGGACACCTATGAAAACCAATGTGTTAGTACATTGTCCCACAGACAGGAGACCCAACGGAGTAAATTTTAACCCTGAAGAACGAGTGGCTTGGAGGCAGGTGGGCAGTTAAAATTTTCCATTTTCGGAGCGGGACTGCATCCCAACTCCAACGTGCTGACTTCCGGGTTTGACCCAGATGCGATTGGGTGCGCGCATGCTTCTGACGCCCGGAGATCCCAGTGGCTTCCAATATTTAAAGGGGCAATTGAAGTACTTAAAGAACTTAAAGCTGTTAACTGTTAGTGTGTTGACCTACACAAGCCATTTTAACTGTTTCTGAACCTGTCTCCCTTGGCCTCTGAAAGACAGCATGGAAACGGAGGCGAGTTGCAGTTGACCCTCATTTGGACCTTTAAACCAGTGAGTGATAAGTGAAGGGAAAGTGAGTTTTTGGAGCAGGGCAATCATTTCCCTCAGACAAACCTTTGTCTGTGAGTTCTTTGTGTTTAGTCTGAGATTTCTTTGTTCACACTCAGAATTCTTGTGTTCACATATATTTATCTACATTTTGGACCCCTTCAAACTGAAAACAGGATGGCGGGGGGCGCAATGGATTTATTTTAGAGTACATCTGAGGAGGAGGCACATCACCATCCTTGGCAGGCACGGCGTGCAGTTCTGGGAGTTGGAGCTCCACAAGACATAGGTGCGACACAAGGACCTGCAGAAGAGCAGAGAGGGGAACAACGGAGGGGCCGACGTCGCAGGAGGCACTACCCGTGTGAGAGGGTCGACAAACAGAGGCTGAGCTTCCTGGACCTCTCTGGGGAGTAGAGGCTACGAAGGCTCAGATTGAGTCAGCAGGTAGTCGTAGACATCTGCAGGCTCCTTCATGCAGAGTTGCTTCCAGCTGGGCATGGTGGCCACGCATTGCCCGTCGCAGTTAAAGTCACCACTGCCCTCAATTTCTTCACCTCCGGATCCTTCCAGGGCGCCACCGGTGACATCACCAGGATCTCTCAGTCATCTGTCCGTAAGTGTATACAACAGGTCACAGATGGCTTGTTTGCCAGGGCATCCGACTATGTCAACTTCCCCATCGATGGCATCAGCCAGACTGATAGGGCAGTGGGTTTCCACTCTCTGGCTGGCTTCCCACAGTACAGGGCGCAATTGATTGCACACACGTAGCAATCCGAGGACCTCCACATGAACCAGGACTGTTCATCAACCGAGAGGGATATCACTCCATCAATGCGCAGCTGGTCTGCGACCACTGGAAGAGGTTTCTGCGGGTGTGTGCCAAATTCCCTGGCTGCTGCCATGATGCCATCATTCTGCGCAAATCCAACACCCCAGCCCTTTTCCATGTACAGACTTAAGGGCTGGTTCCTTGGAGACAAGGGACACCCCCTGCAGACGTGGCTCATGACACCTGTGAGAAACCCCACCTGCGAGGCACAGCAGTGGTACAATGACAGTCACATCACCACCAGGTCTGTCATTGAACAGGCCATTGGAATGCTCAAGATGCGCTTCAAGTGCCTGGATCGATCTGGGGGATCCCTTCAGTACTCACCGGCGAGGGTGTGTAGAATAATAGTCGTGTGTTACGTCCTGCACAACACCGCTCAACAGAGAGGGTTACAGATGGAGGAGCTCCCATGCGCTCATGAAGCTTCCGCACCTACCATCAACATTGAAGAAGACGAGGACGACGAGGACGATGATGAGGAGGAGGACAAGGACGACAAGGAGAAGGACGACGAGGGCAACCCATCAGCAGAACAGCAGCGCACATGGCTGCTCGTGATGCCAGGGAGTCACTCATATCTGATAGATTCTCATAAGGAAATCTGCAAACTGAAGATAGTGAAGTAGTCAGACTGCCTGGAACAACCACCTCCACCCCCAACACCAACAACAGCCCCCGCCCACCATCCCCCCCCACAGTTTGCACAAAACAGTCCTTCAACCACACACACACCCATTGTAAATGCACCCAATGGGTGGCATTAAGTCTCGCCGTTCATGATGGAGCACATGAAAGGACGCTTTCACAAAAGGGACTGAAGAATGGACAAGACATCGCAGTGGTAGTGAGAAGTATAACATTTAATGTGAATGTAACAAAGATCAAAGAGAAATGAAAATCATGACATTTAGTCAGACAACGTTGGTGATCACAAAACCTTCGCCTTCCTCTTCCAACTACTTCTACAAGGTGCATCCCCTATGGCTTGAGCAGAGGTAGTAGTGACAGGTTGCTCACATCTCTGCCCCGACTGCTGAGATGCTCTCTGGGTTTTGGAGCCCCGCCAAAGACTGCTCCACCTGCACCTGTGCAGGGGTTGACTCAGCAATCAGGAGAGGAGGCAGCATTGTGGGTACTGGTTGAAGCGGGGAGGCAATGGGTGAGACGTGTGAGCGCTTTGAGTGGGGTCCCTACTTCCATGTCCCCTTTCGCCATCATGCCTCTCCAGGGCCACGGCTACATCACTCCTACCACCCTGCTGGACAACAGCTTGGAGGACACCTGTGCTGACTTGTAAGGCCACTGCCAAAGAATCTGTCTGCCTGTTTAAGGCGGCAGAATATTGGACACCCTGAGTCCGTATGGCCGCTGTCAGGGCCTGAATGAAGGGTACGGTAGCGTAGTGGTTATGTTACTGGGCTAGTAATCCAGAGGCCAAGACTAAAATCCAGAGTCACAAGTTCAAATCCCGCCACGGAGGCTGGCAAATTTAAATTCAATTAATTAAAATAAAAATCTGGAATTAAAATACTAGTATCAGTAATGATAGCCATGAAACTACCAGATTGTCATAAAAACCCATCTGGTTCACTAATGTCCTTTAGGGAAGGAAACTTGCCGTCCTTACCCGGTCTGGCCTATATGTGACTCCAGACCCACAGCAATGTGGTTGATTCTTAATTGCCCTCTGAAATGGCCGAGCAAGCCACTCAGTTGTAAAAATCTCGCTAGGGATGGGCAATATCCCGTGAACGAATAAAAAAAAAAAAAAATGGACTCATTGTGAGTCATGTTTGAAGCTCAATGGAGGCTGCTATTCTCTCCTTTGCAGACATTCACACACTTACCTGTGCCACCGTTCCACTAATGCTGGAGGTGGACTCCTCCATCCTCTCTGCTATTGTGGAGAGTGTGCATGGCACGTCTTCCAGTACATCACAAAGGTGCGTCTGTACCTTGATCAGTCTCCTTGTCAAGGATGGCCCCCGGGGTTCCGCATCTGCGTCCAGCTGAGAGGAGATTGGAGCAGGCGTGCACCCACTGACGTGGGCTCTCCACAGCTGCCCTTACCACTAGTGTCTACTCGTGCTTACTTGAGAGTGGTGAATCGCCAGGGACATGATTTTACCCCCGGGTTGGGGGCAGTACAAATTGTAAAAGTTAGGAGCGGGAACGAGTCCCGGCTCCAATGCGCTGAGAAATGAGTTTCACCCAGACCCATCTCAGTGCGTGCGCTTCGGAAACCCAAAAGTGCGGCCGGCAATTAAAACCGGCAGGATGACATTTATAGGGGAAATTACGATAGTTGAATTACTTAAATCAATTAAATCTGTAGGGATTGAGACAGACAAACGATCTTAACTCTACCTGAACGTGTCTCCCGTGGCCTCTGAAACACACCATGGAAACGGA
The DNA here is from genome assembly GCF_035084215.1 of Heptranchias perlo. NCBI lineage: Eukaryota > Metazoa > Chordata > Chondrichthyes > Hexanchiformes > Hexanchidae > Heptranchias > Heptranchias perlo. The sequence continues at coordinate 37,104,345 of NC_090347.1, forward strand.
GGTGAGTTGTAGCCAACCCTCATTTGGACATTTAACCAGTGATTGACAAAAGGGGATAGAAGGTGAGTTTTTGCAGTAGGGCAAACAGTTCTCTCAGACAAACCTTTGGCTGGGAATTCTTAGTGTTTAGATTCAGATTTCTTTGTTCACACTCAAAATTCTTCTGTTCAGACATATTTGCCTGCATTTTGGACCCCCTCAAACTGACACCTTCAACATGGGGGGGCGCAGTGGATTTATTCAGCAATACATCTTCCCCTCTCCACCCCGACCAAGAGGGGAAGATCAGGGGGAGATGGGAAGATCGGGGGAGGAGAGGGGTAGATCGGGGGGGGAGAGGGGAAGATCAGGGGGGGAGGGGTTGATTGTGGGGGAAAGAGGGTAGATCGGGGGGGAATGGGGAAGATCGGGGGGAGGGGGGAAGATCGGGGGGGAGAGGGGTAGTTCGGGGTGGGATAGGGGAAGATCAGAGGGGAGAGGGGAAGATCGGGGGGGGAAAGAGGGTAGATCGGGGGGGAATGGGGAAGATCGGGGGGAGGTAGGGTAGATCGGGGGGGAGGGAAAGATCGGGGGGAGAGGGGGAGATCGGGGGAGTGGGGAAGATGGGGGGGAGTAGGGTAGATCGGGGAGGCGGGGGAAGATCGGGGGGAGGGGGAGATCTGGGGGAGAGGAAGATCGGGGAGAAAGAGGGGAAGATCGGGGGGAGAGGGAAATCGGGGAGAGAGGGGAAGATCGGGGGGGAGAGGGAGATCGGACAGGGTTACATTGGGGGCTGAGAGGGACATCAGAGAGGGGAACATCGGACAGCGGAACAGGGGGATGTAGGTGACATTGGTGGAAAGGTAGGTTTATTTTGTTTTTTAACTTTGTGCAATGGTTTTTCATTTAATTTATTTTGTTTATTTTTGCCTGATCCGGCCCTTCACACCTGGTTTCACCAGGCATGAATCGGAAGCAATGGGAAAGCCGCCCAGGTAAGTTTAAAATCGTTTTAACTATCGAATATGTCAGAAATAAAGTACCTTAAGTACCTCAATGAGGTACATTTGCTTCTTTAACTATTAAAGCCGACGGGACTTCCGGATTCAGGAAGCGGCGCGCACAAAGGCGGGTCTGTGGGAAACCCGGAAGTCGGTGGGTTGGAGCCGGCTCCCTCACCCGCTCGGGATTTTCCCGATTTTCGCAGCCCCCCCCATCCCAACACATCCGCAATTTGATTTGAAAATTGGGGCCAATGTGTTAGTACACTGTCCCACAGACAGGAGACCCAATGTGTCAGTACACTGTCTGACACACAGGAGACCCAATGTGTTAGTACACTGTCCCACAGACAGGAGACCCAATGTGTTAGTACACTGTCCCACAGACAGGAGACCCAATGTGTTAGTACACTGTCCCACCGACAGGAGACTCAATGTGTTAGTACACTGTCCCACAGACAGGAGACCCAATGTGTTAGTACACTGTCTGACAGACAGGAGACCCAATGTGTTAGTACACTGTCCCACCGACAGGAGACCCAATGTGTTAGTACACTGTCCCACCGACAGGAGACTCAATGTGTTAGTACACTGTCCCACAGACAGGAGACCCAATGTGTTAGTACACTGTCCCACAGACAGGAGACCCAATGTGTTAGTACACTGTCCCACAGACAGGAGACCCAATGTGTTAGTACACTGTCCCACAGACAGGAGACCCAATGTGTTAGTACACTGTCCCACCGACAGGAGACCCAATGTGTTAGTACACTGTCCCACCGACAGGAGACTCAATGTGTTACTACACTGTCCCACAGACAGGAGACCCAATGTGTTAGTACACTGTCCCACAGACAGGAGACCCAATGTGTTAGTACACTGTCCCACAGACAGGAGAATCAATGTGTTAGTACACTGTCCCACAGACAGGAGACCCAATGTGTTAGTACACTGTCCCACCGACAGGAGACCCAATGTGTTAGTACACTGTCCCACAGACAGGAGACCCAATGTGTTAGTACACTGTCCCACAGACAGGAGACCCAATGTGTTAGTACACTGTCCCACTGACAGGAGACCCAATGGGGGTAATTTTGAGCCCAAAGAATGGGAGGGTTGGGAGTCAGTGAGAGGCTATATTGGAACTTGTTGATGCGCGACCGCATCCTGGGTCCAACATGCCCACTTCCGGGTTTAACCCAAGTGCGTTTGGATGCGGGCGCACATCCGAAACCCGAAAGTCCCGTCCCCACTTAATGCTGGCGGGCGGATTGTTAAAAGCACAATTTACCTCACTGAAATAGTTGAGGTACTTAATTTTTTGTTGATTCTAAACATGAAATGAATTTTACTTTACCTGCACAGGTTTCCCATGACTTCTCAATCTTGCCAGTGAAAAGGACACCAGAGCACAGTGACCTAAGCAAGTTCTCCAACCATGTGACACTGAATATCCAGCCTTTGTGTCTGAGCGAACTATAATGGAAACTACAGGAGCAATCAACTGTGAAGGCTGCCACAAGTCATTTGTGATCCAGCAGCTTCCAAGCAGTAACCTCGTTACGGATGTCGTAGATGCCAGCTGTGAATGCACTGTTGCATCAATTACAATGGACCCTATAGAAATAATGTATAATGAATCCCTGAAACGCGATCATCTCAGAAAATCAGAAGACGTCTGGACACCTGTCATCCATTCCATGCTGAAGAAAATGCAAGAGAATGTGGAGATGTACTGGGCCTAGGACCTTGCCTTGCAATTCTGCTGCTGCCTCTCATCGCTGCATTGTCTCAGAAGTGACAGAAACTCTAGTATTAGAATTTTAGCAAGCTGGATCCATGGGAAGAATCGTGAACTGAATGACACAGTGCCAAGCAGTGGAAACTCCCCTTCTACATTACACAAGACATTAGAAACGGAATCTGGTGGTGGAACCATGCTGAAGATAAAAGTAGATAAAAGATTTGCTACTTATGCAAAATATATCCAAGTATTGTCATTATGGTAACCAACAAATTGTCAGACCAAAAATTCACTTTGCAGACACTTTGCAGGTTATTGATTGTTTTGAGCCTTGCCTTATCCTTAAGACATTGGACCTGTTTGTGTACGATTTTAAATAAATTATCTTTTGACAACAGGATGTTTAATGTAGCATGGAGTACCTTATATTGTGTCAATTGTTAACTCTGTATTCCAAAGATGAATTTTTTTTATTTCTCCACTTCTACGTATGTTAGTACACTGTCCCACAGACAGAAGATCCAATGTGTTCCCGTGAAAGAGATGCATCAGGCGGTGAGTATGAGACAGAGCCATGACATTGTATGAGGATTAGGTTGAGTCGTGGTGGTGGGGTGAGCACTGGGGAGGTGAGGAAGTGGTGAGGAAGTGCAGGTAAATTGAGGATGAGCCTTAAGTGGGTGTGAGGAGTTATGTGATAGAGTAGTGTTGGCAGTGCAGAATGAGTTGGGGGGTGGGGGTGGTGATGTGGAAGATGGAATGTAGGAGAATGAGTAAGTGTACTCACTTTGGCTGACCTAGTTAGGTCATTGAAGCGCTTCCTGCACTGGACCCAGGTGCGGGATATGTTACTGCTGCTGGTGACCTCCTCTGCCCCCTCGAGCCAGGCCTTCTTGGTGGCAGAGGCAGGCCACTTCCTCCCGCCCACCGGATAACACACATCCCTCCTCCTCCTCCTCACCCCATCCAGAAGCACCTGGAGTGAGGCATCACTGAATCTTGGACCAGCCTTTCCCCTGGGCTGCTCCATTGTGTAATTTTGGGTGTTTGCTCCAGGAGCAGCATTGGAGGACTGCCCCTTTAAATAGAGCTCCTCCAGCTGACAGCCTGTGATGCGGGTGCGCAGTCCGCCCGCTGCGCAGGTTGACAACGGGAAACCCGGAAGCCACGTTAAGTGACTCCAATTTACCCGCGATCGCGTGGGGAACGGACAGATTTTACTGGGCGGGTTACCCACGCGCCCAATCGCACCCCCCCCACCACCCCCGCTGCCATCCTATCTCCCCGGTAATATCGGGGACAATGTGTTAGTACACTGTCCCACAGACAGGAGACCCAATGTGTTAGTACACTGTCCCACTGACAGGAGACTCAATGTGTTAGTACACTGTCCCACAGACAGGAGACCCAATGTGTTAGTACACTGTCCCACAGACAGGAGACCCAATGTGTTAGTACACTGTCCCACTGACAGGAGACTCAATGTGTTAGTACACTGTCCCACAGACAGGAGAACCAATGTGTTAGTACACTGTCCCACGGACAGGAGACCCAATGTGTTAGTACACTGTCCCACTGACAGGAGACCCAATGTGTTAGTACACTGTCCCACAGACAGGAGACCCAATGTGTTAGTACACTGTCCCACGGACAGGAGACCCAATGTGTTAGTACACTGTCCCACAGACAGGAGACCCAATGTGTTAGTACACTGTCTGACAGACAGGAGACCCAATGTGTTAGTACACTGTCTGACAGACAGGAGACCCAATGTGTTAGTACACTGTCCCACAGACAGGAGACCCAATGTGTTAGTACACTGTCTGACAGACAGGAGACCCAATGTATTAGTACACTGTCCCACTGACAGGAGACTCAATGTGTTAGTACACTGTCTCACAGACAGGAGACCCAATGTGTTAGTACACTGTCCCACAGACAGGAGACCCAATGTGTTAGTACACTGTCCCACGGACAGGAGACCCAATGTGTTAGTACACTGTCTGACAGACAGGAGACCCAATGTGTTAGTACACTGTCTGACAGACAGGAGACCCAATGTGTTAGTACACTGTCTGACAGACAGGAGACCCAATGTATTAGTACACTGTCCCACTGACAGGAGACCCAATGTGTTAGTACACTGTCCCACAGACAGGAGACCCAATGTGTTAGTACACTGTCCCACCGACAGGAGACCCAATGTGTTAGTACACTGTCCCACAGACAGGAGACCCAATGTGTTAGTACACTGTCCCACAGACAGGAGACCCAATGTGTTAGTACACTGTCCCACAGACAGGAGACCCAATGTGTTAGTACACTGTCTGACAGACAGGAGACCCAATGTGTTAGTACACTGTCCCACAGACAGGAGACCCAATGTGTTAGTACACTGTCCCACAGACAGGAGACCCAATGTGTTAGTACACTGTCCCACAGACAGGAGACCCAATGTGTTAGTACACTGTCCCACAGACAGGAGACCCAATGTGTTAGTACACTGTCCCACAGACAGGAGACCCAATGTGTTAGTACACTGTCCCACAGACAGGAGACCCAATGTGTTAGTACACTGTCCCACAGACAGGAGACCCAATGTGTTAGTACACTGTCCCACCGACAGGAGACCCAATGTGTTAGTACACTGTCCCACAGACAGGAGACCCAATGTGTTAGTACACTGTCCCACAGACAGGAGACCCAATGTGTTAATGCACTGTCCCACCGACAGGAGAGCCGGGGAAAAATTGGATTCGGGTCCATTATGGGCTATGGTAGTGCGATGCGCTACCACCCCGCGCCCAACGGACCCCACGCAGGCAGAACGTGAACTTCGTGCTGCCTGATACTTACCATGAAGTCTCCGTGCAGGAAGCACTGCCCTCGCTGCTGAGAGGATACACGGAGAATGAGGAAGTTGGAAATGGGGCGTGGACAGCGCACATCATCAGCAGCCTGCACTATTTAAAGGTGCAGGCACATTTGCAATGGCAGATACACAGCCAAGGAGGAGAAGGGAGGATGGCATCACGAGTAGCTACAACAGCAATAGAGCGGGCACCAAGATTCTCGGACGATGCTCTGGAGGCCCTTGTTGAAGGTGTGGACCAAAGGAGGGCAGGCATGTACCCGCAGGTTGGCTGGAGACCGTTTAGACTACAGCTGCTTAGGCATTGGCAGGCTGTGGCACAGGGGGTGAATGCCAGGAGCATTGCACCATGCACGTGGGTGCAGTGCCGCAAGAAATGTAATGATTTGACACGAGTGGTCAAGGTGAGTGAATGCAAGTGTCAAGAGGCACATCCTACCAACTGCACCAATACTCCATGCACGACATCTCCTGTCACCCACCCACCCACCAACAAACACTGCCATCCATACGCAATGCTGCATCTCACCCACACATTGCACACACTTGCAGGCCACACAACCACCACTCAAGTCACACAAACTGGCAGCTATTCTACCATGACAGGCACATCACCCACACACCTTGCAGGACACTCACTGACACAAATGTCCTTTGTCTTGCAGGAGAAGGTGACGTATAGCAACCGGCAGCAGGAGGGACCTGAGGCTGGACGGGGACGCTTAAACGTCCTCACCCCCCCAGAGGATCATTGGGCGGGCCGTCGCTGCAACCGTTACAACGTGCCGCGTGGAGGTCCCAGTCAGGTGGGGGGGAGGTCTCTGCATATCTAATGCTCCTTCTCCTTTCCCACATCTCCCTCCTCCCATAATCTTTTCTGACTCATGTGCTGCACGTGCTGCCAGCACGCACCTCTTACTTGCTCCTCTCCCCACTCCACAACTCAACCTGTTTCCCTTTGTCATTGCAGATACCCAAGAACACTTGGTGGCACCCAAGGAGGGGGAAGAGGAGGAGGAGGAGGACACTGAAGCCACACCGTCACTCGATCTGACACTTGCTTCCACCAGCTCAGAGACTGACACTGCGCGTCCTTTAGAGGTTAGGTTAGAGGAGGGATCTGCACGTGGTGAGACACCGAGCACAAGTGCGCAGGAGCCAGGGCGAAGGGAGCGGATTCCACAGGAGCCAACTCGCTGGAGGGTGAGGTCGCTCACTAGTTCTGCTGCAGAAGAGTCAGATGAGGACTTCGATGGGCCAGGCTACAGAAGACGGCTGATGGTCGTACACCAACAAATGCTTGGGGCACTGGAAAACCTGCCAGAAAGCCTGCACACAAAGAGAAGGGGCATGGAGGAGTCCAGCTCCAACTTGGCACAGGGCTTTGCGCAGAGCTTGGAGCCCATCCGTTCCAACATGGAACGGGTGGTCACCTCCATCAGCGCAACTGTGGAGCCCACCGTGATGCAGTGTCTGATGAGTGATGTCACAGCATCCATTGCAGCACAAACATCTGCCATCCAAGGTCTGACTGCTGCTATTGTGGCTCTGGGGACCACTGTGGAACGGGGCTTCCAGGGTGTCACAGCACTCCAGCAATCCATTCTCCAGCTGATCACCAGGAGTGCTGAGGCGCCGCCCCGGGAGAGAGGCAGTGGCGCCATGGCAGTCGGACCTGCTGTCCTCTCTCAGGACGACAGCCTTCCTGCTCCCACCGTGCCACTCCGCCAGTGCCCTTGTTGTTGCCTCTCAGCCAGCCAGGCCAGACTGCTGCAGTGCATGCTGAGATGGTGCAGTCTGAAGTCGGGTCCTCCAGGCCCAGAGCTGCTCGAGGTTCGTCCTCCAAGGCCATCTGGGCGTTCCTCCATCAAAAGCCAGCAGCCTTCCACCACTACGAGCCACTGGAGAAGCACCTCGTAGGAGCACTAGGATAGGTAAAGGCACACGAACAACAGGAACTAAGGGAATGCACAAGGGTGAATAGTTCTGTTATGTTTGCATATTTTCATTCATTAATCCATAAATGAGAGTTTGATTTTGCATTTGGTGGTGGTTGTTATTCATGCAATGAGCTGAGAGGGACACCAATGTGTAAGGTGATGGAGGGCAATTTGATTGTCTTGTGGGAGGGGAAAAGTGGGGAGTGTAGGACTGTTGGTGAGTTGGGGGATGTAGTTCAAATTATTGATAGCGGGCACGGATCAGGCGAGCACACACAGCCCTTGCAGACAAGGCGTGTGGTTCCTGTTGCAACCTTGCATCTTCCTCCACCTCCTCTTCAAGCTCCACCCCCTCCTCCTCCTGCTCCTCTTCAGCCTCTTCCTCCTCCTGCTCCTCCACCTCTTCCTCCTCAGCTTCCTCCTCCTCCACCTCTGGCTCAGGGTCTTCTCCAATCATTCGTGGCAAAGGCTGGTCCCTCATGATGGCGAGGTTGTGCAGCATGCAGCAGACCACCACGAATCTGCCCACCCACTCAGGGGAGTACTGCAGGGCTCCTCCAGACCAGTCTAGGCAGTGGAAGCTTTGTTTGAGGAGGCCTATGGTGTGCTCCACGATGTTGCATGTGGCAGCATGGCTCTCATCATAGGCCTGCTGTGCACGTGTGCGTGGGTTCCTGACCGGTGTCATGACCCAAGTCGTGAGGTGATAGCCCCTGTCGCCCAGTAGTCAGCCTTTGACTTGCCGAGTCGGATGAAAGATAGCTGGCACGTTGGACTGCCGCATGAGAAGGCATCGTGACTGCTCCCAGGGTAGCGGGCATCGACCTCCAAGATGCAATGCGTGTGATCGCACACCAGCTGCACGTTGAGGGAGTGGAAGCCCTTTCGGTTGACGAGGAGATCTGAGTTGATGTGCGGGACACACAGGGCAATATGTGTGCAGTCCATGGCACCCTGCACCATGGGGAAGCCAGCAACGCGGGCGAACCCCGATGCTCGCTCGTTCTAATTGTCTCTATTGAGAGGGAAGGTGATGAACCTGTTCCTCATGTGGTACGGTGTGTCTGTGACCTCCCTTATGCAGCAGTGCACTGCATACTGCGAGATGTTGCACATGTCGCCAGCAGAGGCCTGAAATGCTTCTGAGCCGTAGAAATTCAGCACCACAGTGACCTTCACAGCCACAGGCAATGCTGTCCTTGACCTGCTCTGAGGCTGCAGTTGTGGCCGCCCCAGTTGACAGATCTCGGTGACGGCTTCCTTGGTGAACATCAGACATCGGACGCAATCCTCCTCGGTCATGTTGAGGTAAGAGAGTTGATCCCTGAAGGCCCTCATTGGGTAGGGCTTCCTGCTCTGTGCCCTGTGCCTCCTCGTCCTCCGTCTCCTCGTACCTTGACCTGCTGGGTGTGGCCTCTCTGCATGCTCCCAGTCGTGCTCAATGCCCAATGGGAGCCTGAGCAGACCGCCCATGGTTGGCAGGAATGTTGTTTCACCAGGGTTGTAACTTTCCGACCTGTAAGGCAATACCTGCCAAAGTACTATCAAAAGTAATCTAGGAACTCTCAATAAGAATAGGGAGCTTCAAAAAACACTTCCTACTCCTCCAGCAGCCAGAAGCAATAATCCAGCAACTAACCTGCAACACCTGCATGGCCCTTTAAAAAGCGCTGGTGGGGGGTCTTTCAGGCACTGTAAGAAACGTTTAGATGGTCAGGGATACGACTGTGCATTGAGTTGAGCGTTGAGGTCCAAAATTGTGTGTATCACTTTAAATCAGCATTGCACACTGATTGCAGCCATTTTCACCCTACTTTACATGCTTCCAGCGTTCGGGATGTGCGCATGAGCTAGCTCCTGTACCAAGATGGCGTCTGGCGCACGTCACGCAGGAAACGTGCGTGCGCATCCAAGACGCCATCTTGGATGTCGGAGAGGCTGTGTAGTGCCGAAACAACGGGCGCTACACGGCCCAATTTAGCGCCCCCAATGTTTTAGTACACTGTCCCACAGACAGACGACCCAGTGTGTTAGTACACTGTCCCATCGACAGGAGACCCAATGTGTTAGTACACTGTCCCACCGACAGGAGACCCAATGTGTTAGTACACTGTCCCATCGACAGGAGACCCAATGTGTTAGTACACTGTCCCACCGACAGGAGACCCAATGTGTTAGTACACTGTCTGACAGACAGGAGACCCAATGTGTTAGTACACTGTCCCACCGACAGGAGACCCAATGTGTTAGTACACTGTCCCACAGACAGGAGACCCAATGTGTTAGTACACTGTCCCATCGACAGGAGACCCAATGTGTTAGTACACTGTCCCATCGACAGGAGACCCAATGTGTTAGTACACTGTCCCATCGACAGGAGACCCAATGTGTTAGTACACTGTCCCACCGACAGGAGACCCAATGTGTTAGTACACTGTCCCATCGACAGGAGACCCAATGTGTTAGTACACTGTCCCATCGACAGGAGACCCAATATGTTAGTACACTGTCCCATCGACAGGAGACCCAATGTGTTAGTACACTGTCCCACCGACAGGAGACCCAATGTGTTAGTACACTGTCCCATCGACAGGAGACCCAATGTGTTAGTACACTGTCCCATCGACAGGAGACCCAATGTGTTAGTACACTGTCTGACAGACAGGAGACCCAATGTGAGACAGAGCTAAACAATTTCGGAACCAACGGATCAGATCAAAGCTTTGCAGCCCTGCCACATCCAGTCGTGAATGGTGGTGGACAGTTAAACAACTAACGGGAGGAGGAGGCTCTGTAAACATCCCCATCCTCAATGATGACAGAGTCCAGCACGTGAGTGCAAAAGACAAGGCTAAAGTTTTTGCAAACATCTTCAGCAGGAAGTGCCGAGTAGATGATCCATCTTGGCCTCCTCCCGATATTCCCACCATCACAGAAGCAAGTCTTCAGCCAATTCGATTCACTCCACATGATTTCAAGAAACGGCTGAGTGCACTGGAAATAACAAAGGCTATGGGCCCCTACAACATCCCGGCTGTAGTGCTGAAGACTTGTGCTCCAGAACTAGCCGCGCCTCTAGCCAAGCTGTTCCAGTACAGCTACAACACTGGCATCTACCCGACAATGTGGAAAATTGCCCAGGTATGCCCTGTCCACAAAAAGCAGGACAAATCCAATCCAGCCAATTACCGCCCCATCAGTCTACTCTCAATCATCAGCAAAATGATGGAAGGTGTCGTCGACAGTGTTATCAAGCAGCACTTACTCACCAATAACCTGCTCACCGATGCTCAGGTTGGGTTCCGCCAGGACCACTTGGCTCCAGACCTCATTACAAACATGGAAAAAAGAGTTGAATTCCAGAGGTGAGGTGAGAGTAACTGCCCTTGACATCAAGGCAGCATTTGACCGAGTGTGGCACCAAGGAGTCCTAGTAAAATTGAAATCAATGGGAATCAGGGGGAAAACTCTCCAGTGGCTGGAGTCATACCTAGCAAAAAAGGAAGATGGTAGCGGTTGTTGGAGGCCAATCATCTCAGCCCCAGGACATTGCTGCAGGAGTTCCTCAGGGCAGTGTCCTAGGCCCAACCATCTTCAGCTGCTTTATCAATGATCTTCCCTCCATCATAAGGTCAGAAATGGAGATGTTCGCCGATGATTTCACAGTGTTCAGTTCCGTTCGCAACCCCTCAAATAATGAAGCAGTCCATGCCCGCATGCAGCAAGACCTGGACAATATCCAGGCTTGGGTTGATAAGTGGCAAGTAACATTTGTGCCAGACAAGTGCCAGGCAATGACCATCTCCAACAAGAGAGAGTCTAACCAACTCCCCCTGACATTCAACGGCATTACCATCGCTGAATCCCCCACCACCAACATCCTGGGGGTCACCATTGACCAGAAACTTAACTGGACCAACCACATAAATACTGTGGCTACAAGAGCAGGTCAGAGGCTGGGTATTCTGCGGCGAGTGACTCACCTCCTGACTCCCCAAAGCCTTTCCACCATCTACAAGGCACAAGTCAGGAGTGTGATGGAATACTCTCCACTTGCCTGGATGAGTGCAGCTCCAACAACACTCAAGAAGCTCGACACCATCTAGGACAAAGCAGCCCGCTTGATTGGCACCCTATCCACCATCCTAAACATTCACTCCCTCCACTACCGGCGCACTGTGGCTGCAGTGTGTACCATCCACAGGATGCACTGCAGCAACTCGCCAAGGCTTCTTCAACAGCACCTCCCAAACCAACGACCTCTACCACCTAGAAGGACAAGAGCAGCAGGCACATGGGAACAACACCACCTGCACGTTCCCCTCCAAGTCACACACCATCCCGACTTGGAAATATATCGCCGTTCCTTCATCGTCGCTGGGTCAAAATCCTGGAACTCCCTTCCTAACAGCACTGTGGGAGAATCTTCACCACACGGACTGCAACGGTTCAAGAAGGCGGCTCACCACCACCTTCTCAAGGGCAATTGGGGATGGGCAATAAATGCTGGCCTTGCCAGCGATGCCCAGATCCCATGAACGAATAAAAAAAAATGTGTTACTACACTGTCCCACAGACAGGAGACCAAATGGGCTCGATTTTCACAGGAAATTGCGGGTGCATTGGGGGCAGGGGCTACGAAAATCGGGGAAATCCTGTTCAGGTTCGGAGACCGGTTCCAACCCGCAGACTTCCAGGTTCCCCATTGACGCGTTTGGTTGCGCACGTGCCTCCCGACTGCGGGAGTGCCACCGGCAATTAAAGTCGGCGGGATGATACTTTACTCAGTTGTTAAGATAGTTTTATTGGTTGAACTTCTTAATTTTCTCCACATTTTGGCAAGGGTACAATTTCGAAGCATCCTCAGCATGTTTTCTGTGCTGTGGGAAACACTCCATGTTGCAACGGACATGTTTCAGCCAGTAGCCAGTGGGAGATTCAAATGCTTATTTGATCGATAGGGAGAAAAGGTCATTTATTGCAGCAGGGCACTCAGTTCTTTCAGACAAAGTTTTGGCTGCAAGATCTTTGTGCTTTCACTGAAAATTCTTACTTTCCACTCAAAGTTCTGCTGTTCAAATATATTTCACTACTTTGCGGACCCCCGCAAACTCACACCGTCAGGATGGGGGGTGCCGTGGCTGCATTCACCACTACATCCGAGGATGAGCAACGTGGCCAGCCTCGCCAGGCACGGCGTCCACCTCCGCCACTTGGAGCTCCACAACGGTGTTGCACCACAGGCACCTGCACAAGAGCACAGAGGGCAACAACAGAGAGGGACGCCACTTGAGGAGGCCCCATCCACAGGCGGAGGAGGAGGAGGAGGAACCCATGGGCAGAGCAGCAGGTCACCTGGCTGCCTGTGAGACCAGGGAGTCACTGATATGTGAACGGTTCTCCTAACATCAGAAAGTGTGAAGAGTCCAGTCCTCACACCACCCAGAAAGAGCATCGCCCACACCAGCCCCATCCATCCCTCGCTGCACAAAAACAGTCCTACAACTACATATATACCCACTGTAAAGTGACCCAATGGGTGGCATCAAGTGTCGCCGTTCATGGTGAACCTCATGAAAGGGCCCTATTACAAAAGCCAGTCAAGAATGGCCAAGACGTGGCAGTAGTGGTGACAATCATAATATTTAATGTGTGTTTAAGAAAAACTAAATATAAATAAAAATCATGACCAACCGTCAAACACCCTTGTGCATACCTTTCGTGCTTACAAAACCTTCACCTTTCTCTTCCGACTACTTTTGACGTGGTGCACCCCCTGTGGCTGCAGCAGAGGTAGCGGCAGGTTGCTCATGTTCATGCCCTGACCGATTAGATGCTTTGGGCCTACGTTCTCTGGGTTTTGCTGCCCGTGAGGGCCGCGCCAAAGACTGCTCCACCTGCACCTGTGCAGGGGCAGACTCGGCCACCTGAAGAGATGGCGGCATTGCAGGTACTGGTTGAGAGGGGGGGGATGGTGAGACTTGGGAGCTTTTTGAGTGGTGTCTCCATTTCCATGAACCCTTTCACCATCATCCCTCCCCTGAGCCAGGCCCACATCACTCCTACCACTCTGCTGGGCAACAGTTTGGAGGACATGTGTGAAGCCTTGTAAGGCCAGTGCTGGTGTATCTGCCTGCCTGTTTAAGGCGGCAGAATGTTGTTCGCTGTGAGTCTGAACGGCCGTTGTTAGGGCCTGAATGGACTCAATTGTGAGCTGTGCTTGAAGCTCAATGGAGGCTAGCCTTCCCTCCATCGCAGACATTCCCGCATTTACCCATGACACTATCTCAGAGATGCCCTCACATCCCTGTGACACTATCTCAGAGATTCCCTCCCGTACCTGTGCCACCATTCCACTCATGCAGGAGTTGGACTCCTCCATCCTCTGTGTGATTGTGGCACCTGTTCCAGCACCTCACAAATGTGCTGCTGTCCCTCGATCATTCTCCTTTTAAAGGATGGCCCCCAGGGTTCAGCATCTGAATCCAGTTGAGCAGAGCCTGGAGAGGAGTGCTCCCACCGATGCGGACTTTCTGCAGCTGCCTCTGCCACCAGTGTCTGCTTGTTCTCACGTGTGTGGTAACTCACCAGGTGCCAACCCAACGAACTGAGGACTAGAACCCACCAAGGTGTGAGTATCTGCGCTGGTGGATGGCTCACTAAGATGTGACGGTGCACCTTCAGAGGCCGGCAGGTCCGCTGAGGAATCGGCCTCTGCCATCACAGCAGTCGCTGAAGGCCCTGTAAGAGAACAGAAGGTAATATTAAGCATCATCACAGATGTGTCCATGTTGCGATGAGCATACTGAGGTACTGAAGATGACAAGGCATGTTAATATCAATTGATATTGCGTGTGCTGAATGTTAAAGTTATGTCACCAGATGGAGGAGCTCTATTTAAAAGGCAGTCCTCCAATGGCTTCGTTTTTTATTCGTTCATGGGATGTGGGTGTCGCTGGCGAGGCCAGCATTTATTGCCCATCCCTAATTGCCCTTGACCACCGGCGCACTGTGGCTGCAGTGTGTACCACCCACAGGATGCACTGCAGCAACTCGCCAAGGCTTCTTCGACAGCACCTCCCAAACCCGCCACCTCTACCACCTAGAAGGATAAGGGCAGCAGGCACATGGGAACAACACCACCTGCACGTTCCCCTCCAAGTCACACACCATCCCGACTTGGAAATATATCGCCGTTCCTTCATCGTCGCTGGGTCAAAATCCTGGAACTCCCTCCCTAACAGCACTGTGGGAGAACCTTCACCACACCGACTGCAGCGGTTCAAGAAGGCGGCTCACCACCACCTTCTCAAGGGCAATTAGGGATGGGCAATAAATGCTGGCCTCACCAGCGACGCCCACATCCCATGAACGAATAAAAAAAAAGAAGCCATCGGAGGGCTGCCTCTTTAAATAGAGCTCCTCCAGCTGACAGCATGTGATGCGAGAGCGCAGTCCGCCCGCTGGGCAGCTATCGGACTGCAAACCCGAAAGCCATGTTAAATGGTTCCAATTGACTCATGGTCGCGTGCAAAACGGACATTTTTTATTGGGCGGGTTACCCACGCTCCCAATTACCTCCCCGCTGCCATCCCACCTCCACTCTAATATCAGGGTCAATGTGTTAGTACATTGTCCCACTAACCAGGAGACCCAATGTATTGGAACACTGTATCACTAACCAGGAGACCCAATGTATTGGAACACTGTATCACTAACCAGGAGACCCAATGTATTAGAACACTGTATCACTAACCAGGAGACCCAATGTATTGGAACACTGTATCACTAACCAGGAGACCCAATGTATTAGAACACTGTATCACTAACCAGGAGACCCAATGTATTGGAACACTGTATCACTAACCAGGAGACCCAATGTATTGGAACACTGTATCACTAACCAGGAGACCCAATGTATTGGAACACTGTATCACTAACCAGGAGACCCAATGTATTGGAACACTGTATCACTAACCAGGACACCCAATGTATTAGAACACTGTATCACTAACCAGGAGACCCAATGTATTGGAACACTGTATCACTAACCAGGAGACCCAATGTATTGGAACACTGTATCACTAACCAGGAGACCCAATGTATTGGAACACTGTATCACTAACCAGGAGACCCAATGTATTAGAACACTGTCCCACAGACAAGAGACCCAATGGCCCCGATATTAGCAGGGAGGCGATTGGGCATGTGGCAAATCCACATGAACCAAGCTTACATATGCCGACGCGATCACACGTTGATTGATAGTGGTTAACATCCTCTCTGGGTTTCGCGCCCGGCAGCTAGCCTGATTGACAGGCTGGCTGCTGTCAGGAGCTGCAACGCGAGGCGGGGGGCAGGAAAGAGAGAGAGCCAGACGTCATCCAGCACTGGACTGGAAGACGGGTGAGGTGGGGGAGAGGGGAAGATCGGAGGGGGGGAGAGTGGCAGATCGGGGGGAGGGGAAGATCGGGGGGTGATCGGAAGGGTGAGATCAGGTGGGAGAGGGGAAGATCGGGGGGGGAGGGAGAGATCGGGGGGAGATCGGGATGGTGAGATCGGGAGGGTGAGATCGGGGGGAGATCGGGAGGGTGAGATCGGTGGAAGATCGGGAGAACATCGGGGTGAGATCAGGGGGACATCGGGGGGAGGTCGGGAGAATGCGATCAGGGGGGACATCGGGCGGAGATCGGGAGGGTGAGATCGGGGGGACATCGGGAGGACATCGGGGGGAGATCGGGGGGAGATTGGGAGGGTGAGATTGGGAGGGTGAGATCGGGATGGTGAGATCAGGAGCGTGAGATTGGTGGAAGATCGGGAGAACACAGGGTGAGATCGGGGGGGGATTGGGAGGGTGAGATCAGGGGGATATCGGGAGATCATCGGGGTGAGATCAGGGGGGACATCGGGGGGAGATCGGGAGAGTGAGATCAGGGGGACATCGGGGGGAGATCGGGAGAGTGAGATCAGGGGGACATCGGGGGGGGGAAATCGGTAGGGTGAGATCGGGGGGACATTGGGAGGACATCGTGGGGAGATCGGGGGGGAGATTGGGAGGGTGAGATTGGGGTGACATCGGAGCGGGAGACATCGGACATCGGAGCAGGTTTCAAAGGTAGGTGCATTTAGTGTTTTCACTTCATTGCATGTTTTCTAATTTAATTTATTTAGTTTCTTGTTCCCTGATCCGACCTTTCACGCCTGGTTTCATGCCTGATCCAGGCGTGAATCAGAAGCGGTGGGCAAGCCGCCCAGGTAAGTTAAAAATCTTTCTAATCACTTACTCTGTCACAGGCAAAGTGCCTTCAGTACCTCAATGAGGTACATTTGGCTCTTTAATTGTCATCCCGCCGGCTTTAATTGTCGGCGGGTCTTCTGTTTTCAGGTCGCCCGCGCGCACACAGGTGGGTCCCTGGGAAACTCGGAAGCCGGCGGGTTGGAGCCGGCTTCCGAACCCAAACGGAATTTCCACGATTTTCGGAGGCCTCCCACCCCCAACGCACCCGCATTTGCCTCCTAAAATCACCCCCAATGTGTTCGTACACTGTCCCACTGACTCAATGTACACTGTCCCACCATTATAGGAGACACAATGCATAGTATTAGTCGGGCTTCCCACAGTTCTCGTTAGCATGCATATATCCTTTGCTAATCATTGTAAGAATTAGGAAGAAACACCACACAGTGGCACAAAGTGTCTCAGAACCTCAGTGCAGGATGTGATGGTGCTGTCTGTCAAGGACCATGCACCCCTGACAAACTAAAATGCCTTTGTCTGTCCTTAATGCGCCTATAAAAAGGGATTTGCCTCCCCTTGACCCATCTCTACCTGCTGTTACCATAAAAGCTGCTGGAATTTGATATGGTTCTGTATGTATGGGTCAGTAAAAGTATCAGCAAGATATACTTATGTAAAGAAAGTAGAAAGAAGAAAGATTTGCATTTCTATAGCGTCTTTCACGACCTCAGGATGTCCCAAAGCGCTTTACAGCCAGTGAAGTTCCTTTTAAGTGTAATCACTGTTGTAATGTAGGATGTATAGTCTTATCTATAGACACTTTCAACACAAGGTGACCTTCTGATCTTTGAAGCCCAAGTAACAAAAAGCTCCCCACAGCCACGTATTGTGGGAAATGAATCACATTGAAGTGAACGGTAGTTATTGGAAGTGTTTTTTTTCTCCTGCCCTCTCCAAAATATTTCAATTTGATAGTTTCTCAATGGAACCATTTTTTTTTTACAAAAAGGATGGATATCACCGAGCACAAGGTAAAGCTATAATGTCAATGACAGGAAGCTGAACTGGCAAACACATTAACACATCCACACAGTGCAGCAGACTGTCATCGTGAGTGAATGTACCCCTGGTAATAGAGATGTGATCTATGAATCGAGCAGCACAATTCAGGCCTTGTTTTAAGTGCGCAGGAGAAACTACAGACAAAGTGGAACTAGAAATCAGTGAAGCATATTAGTCTCCGCGCCAGGAATGGGAAAGTTAGGTTTAATAGAGTAGAAATGTCTCCAGACTAGTAACTCTTTAATGCATCAGTCAATAGTAAAAGACAATCCTGTTGCTCTATGCTTTGTGCTGTGCAATATCCACCGGCACCAATACGAGGCAGAGACATGTTAGGGTGGGTTTATGCTGTAGCTAGTGAGACCAGGAGTCCTCGTGCCAGGTCTAGCCAGGCACTATCTTGTTGCTCAGTTGGTAGCACTCTTGCCTCTGAGTTAGAAGGTCATAGGTTCAAGTCCCACTCCTTGAAACTTGAGCACATAATCTAAGATGACACTCCAGTGCAATACTGAGGGAGTGCCGCAGTGTCAGAGGTGCCACCTATCAGATGAGATATTGAACTGAGGCCCCGTCTGCCCTCTCACTTGGACATAAAATATCACAGGGTGCTATTTTGAAGAAGCAAGGGAAGTTCTCCCTGGTGTCCAGGGCAATATTTATCCTTCAACCACCATTGCTAAAAAACAGATTATCTGGACATTTATCACATTGCTGTTAGTGGGAAAATTGCTTTGCGCAAATTGGCTGTGCTTTGAAACAGTGATTACACTTTAAATAATGCAATTGGCTAAAACTGCTTTGGGAATCCTGAGATCATGAAGGGCGCTATATAAATGCAAGTCTGTCTTTCTTTCTTTTATACGTGATGTGGAGATGCCGGTGTTGGACTGGGGTGGACAAATGTAAGGAGTCTTACAACACCAGATTATAGTCCAACAGCTTTATTTGGAATCACAAGCTTTCGGAGCTTTCCTCCTTCGTCAGGTGAGTGACGAAGGAGGAAAGCTCCGAAAGCTTGTGATTCCAAATAAAGCTGTTGGACTATAACCTGGTGTTGTAAGACTCCTTACATTTTTCTTTTATACTGCCTGGCTCCCCTACTGGCTGTGCTTATATACTGGCTCAAAACTTCACTCTGTGACATATGAACATACAAAATTGATGGGCAGGAAAAGACCAGCTAGCCCATCGAGCCTGCCTCACACCATGCCGGCTGGAGCATCGTGACTAGATACTTCTTTCCCCCACAGCCATGTAATCTCATGGAAGAGGCAGAAAAACAGAGAAAAGCCCAGGGCCAATAAGGGAAAAAATACTCTGGAAAATTCCTCTCTGACTCCCTCAGGCAATCGAAATCAGCCCAGGAGATCACATGGACCAAGTGTTATCTATAAAGATACGATCTCTGTCCCAGTCAGGAACCAGTCCAGCTCCCTCTCGAAGGTATATAGAGAGTCAGCACCCACCACATCAGCTGGCAATGTATTCCAGAAGTTCACTACTCTCTGGGAAAAGAACTGCCTAACATCCAGTCTATACCTACTCTTACTTAGTTTAAACAAACGCTAACGTTGAAATGTTTTGACAGCACGGGTGGGTACATTGTATTCTTAAAGCATTTAAAAGAATGTGCAAGTTCAGAAAGTGCAAATGAGGTCCTGGAGCCCACCCTTCCCCCCCCCCCCCCCCCACAACTCTCCGCCCGCTTTGTGCACTTTTTAATCCTGGTTTGACGCTGCATTGAATTTATACTCAGGTCCGTGATTTTGGAGTTCTACTGTCAGTTTTACATTGTTTTGCAGCAAAATTAAAGCTGTAGTATCAAGGCAGCTTCAATCAGTATGTCATTCCCTTTTATGCACCAATTAGTTTTGTAATTTAAAACCTTTTTAAATGAAGTGCCCATATTAAGATCTTTTCATTGTTACTAAATGATCCAAAAATCAATAGCTAATGGAAATATCACACTTAGAAGCAATGAGTGGTTTTACCCATTAGACAAAGCATTAGGGCCGGGATGATATAACCTTTATTTCCATTACCTACAAGTTTTGCACTCCCCTCTGTTTTACCATTACCATCAGGAAGGTGCCATAACAGAAGCTCATATGAGGGTCGTACCATTCCACAGTGGGGCAAGTTGGCATTCACATAATATCCCACTACCTAATTAGCAGGTAGTGTAGTAGTTATGTTACCGGCCTAGTAATCTAGAGGCCTGTTCTAACAATCAATGAAGATGACTTCAAATCCCACCATGGCAGCAGGTGGATTTGAATTCAGTTTAAAAAACATGGAATTAAAAAGCTAGTATCCGTAAAAGTGACCATGAAGCTGTCGAATTGTCATAAAAACCCAACTGGTTCATTAATCTTTAGGGGTACAAACTTGCTGTCCTTACCCGATCTGGCCTATATGTGACTCCAGTACCATGCCAATTTGACTGACTCTTAACGGCCCTCTGAAGTGGCCTAGCAAGCCACACAGTTCAGGGCAACTAGGGATGGGCAATAAATGCTGGCCTTGCGAGCGATGCCCACATCCCGAGAATGAATATAGTTTAAAAATTGCTACCATCGTAACAGTGGTGGAAATATAATGAAATGTAGGTCTCATTCCCTCAGTGTTTGATGGACTCAGAGTTCTGTATTCAGTGGGGACAGAGCCCACCTGTACTCTATGACATTCGCTTTGTTTTGACCCTACAATTTTTCTTAGCCCTATCCTGAAGGCGTTGACCAATGTATGGGGCACAGTTCCAGAATGCTGGTCGCTCTCACGTACTTTGCCCAAATGGCCTGTCTTCACTTGACAGCGACGATCGGTAGCTATTTGATAATGGGGCCATTTAAACCCAGCCCTGTCCATCCGTCGTCTACATAGGAGAACTTTCCAGCAGGGATAACTAACTATTACAATTCAACAACAATAAAAAAAATCTTCATTTAAAAGAAAGAAAAAAATTAATTTATATCGTGCCTTTCACGACCTCAGGATGCCCCAAAGCGCTTTACAGTCAGTGAAGTACTTTTTGAAGTATAGTCACTGTTGTAATGTAGGAAACGTGGCAGCCAATTTGTGCACAGCAAGATCCCACAAACAGCAATGTGACATTGACCAGATAATGTGTTTTTGATGGTATTGGTTGAGGGATAAATATTGGCCAGCACACCATGGAGAACTCCCCTATTCTTCTTTGAAATAGTGCCATGGGATCTTTTATGTCCGCTTGCGAGGGCAGACAGGGCCTCGGTTTAACGTTTCATTCAAAAGATGGCACCTCTGAGAGTGCAGCACTCCCTCAGCACTGGAGTGGCAGCCTAGATTTTGTGTTCATACCTCTGTAGTGGGACTTGAACCCACAACCTTCTGACTCAGAGGCGAGATGATAGTGCTCCTTGAGGACATATTTCTGGGAAATACCACAGAGTGCGCTTTATAGTGGACATGCTTATTGAACAAGGCCCAATTGGTTTCTGCCCATGAGGAAACAACTCTCAATCACTGAGGTTAATGGCTTCGGACCACAGCTATATATCTATATAGTGCCTTTAATGTAGAACAACGTCTCGAGGTGCTTCACATAGGCATAAGGAAAAAAATGAATGCTGAGCCAAAGGAGGAGATATCAGGAGGGCGGTGACCAAAAGCTTGGTCAAAGAGGTTGGCTTTAAGAAGGGTCTTAAAGGAGGAAAGGGAGGTGGAGACAGAGGGGTTTCAGAAGGGAATTCCAGAGTCTGGGCCATTTTAGTCATACTGGATAGTGATCTTGCGGGCAGTCTGGCTGATTTTTTCCCCTCCTAACTCAGCAGTAGGCCGATTGCAGCACCCCCCTCCACCCTATTCTAGATGAAATCAGTTAACTTAGCACTGACCAAGAACCTTTGTGGTCCATATGGTTCAGTTCTATAGTTTAGCGCCTGAGCTAGGAGGCAAAGGTCCTAATTGTAACAGCATAAACCTTCCTTATAAATTCGAGGGGTTTTAAGCACTCGGGTACACCTCATAATTTCACCAGTTAATTGTTGCGGTCGAATGAACCATCTTTGATTGTATGGAACAGTCGCTCTGATTTATAATGCAGTAAAGCTGAGAGCTACTGAATGGGCTACACTGGTGTTGCAATATTAGGTCTGAGCCCCCTAGCAGATACGAGATTAGTCCCTGGTGCCCACATTAACAGAAAAAGCAAGGAACACATTTAACAGTTGAAGTACATGCAGAAAATTCACTACGATCTCTTTACGATGTCCGAAGCCATTAACCTCAGTGATTGAGAGTTGTTTCCTCATGGGCAGAAACCAATCGGGCCTTGTCCTGTAAGCATGTCCACTATAAAGCGCACTCTGTGGTATTTCCCAGAAATATGTCATCAGGGAGCATTATCATCTCGTATTGATTAAATGACTGTTTGTAGTACTGACCGAGTGAAATATTTTAGAGATATGTGCTTTGAGAAAAAGGATTTAATGATCATCCCTATAAAAAAGCAATCTTTTTGTTGGCCTAGTTCGTAGAGTGATTTAAAGCCGCAATAAACAAGTCTAATTTGCACAATCTGCTATTATGAAGGCTTCAACCTTCTTGAAAAAGACCTTCTTAATAACATGTATATGTATAACAACAGATGACACGAGGTGAATTATAAAACAGGCACACTTTTTTTTGTTGAGATAGCTAGGCAAAGAGCTGAGGCCTATACCGCAGGGCTTGCACCAAGGTTAAAAAAGTAAAGAAAGAACTTGCATTTTTAAAGCGCCTTTCATGACCTCAGGATGTCCCAAAGTGCTTTACAGCCAATGAAGTACTTTTGAAGTGTAGTCACTGTTGTAATGTAGGAAATGCGGCAGCCATTTTGCACCCAGCAAGGTCCCACAAGCAGCAATGAGATAATAACAAGATAATCTGTTGCTTAGGTGTTGGTTGAGGGATAATTATTGACCAGAACACTGGGGAGAACTTTGCTGCTCTTCTTTGAAATAATGCCGTGGGATCTTTTACATCCACCCGAGAGGGGAGACAGGTCCTCGGTTTAATGTCTCATCCGAAGGACGGCACCTCCAACAGTGCAGCACTCCCTCAGTACTACACTGTTGTGTCAGCCTCGATTACAAAGAGTAAAGAAGTCAACAAGCGGAAGGAAGATTGGGTTTTAAAAGCCTGAAGACTGAAGGAAAAGAAAAGATTGGGAAAGGCAAGGAGATCTACAGTTTTGAGGTCCTGGGGAAGAATGAGTTAGAGTAGGAGACAATGTGATGAATCTTGATTTTAAGTTGGGATACAGGAAGGAAAAAGAGAACATAGACCGATCTAGATGGAGCTTAGGATGAAGAAAGTTCAATTTGAATTCACAATGGAAGGATCACAAATTAAAGAGGCTGCATTATTTGTGGAGTATTGTGTGCAGTTTTGGTCTCCTTACCTAAGAAAGGATATACTTGCCATAGACGGAGAGCAATGAAGGTTCACCTGACTGATTCCTGGGATGGCAGGACTGTCATATGAGAAGAGATTAGGTCGACTAGGCCTGTATTCACTAGAATTTAGAAGAATGAGAGGGGATTTCAGTGAAACGTATAAAATTCTGACAGGGCTAGACAGACTGGATGCAGGAAGGATGTTTCCCCTGGCTGGAGGATCTAGAACGAGGGGTCACAGTCTCAGGATATGGGGTAGGACATTTAGGACTGAGATGAGGAGAAATTTCTTCACTCAGAGGGTAGTGAACCTGTGGAATTCCCTACCACAGAAGGCTGTGGAGGCCAAGTCACTGAATATATTTAAGAAGGAGCTAGATAGATTTCTAGACACAAAAGGCATCAAGGGGTATGGGGAGTGAACGGGAATATGGTATTGAGATAGAGGATCAGCCATGATCATATTGAATGGCGGAGCTGGCTCGATGGGCCGAATGGCCTACTCCTGCTCCTATTTTCTATGTTTTCTATGTTTCGATGCAACATCTGAACCCATTGGGGGTAATTTTAACCTAACTCGCCAGGCTGGAAACCTATGGGATTTGGTGGAAAGCTGGTTTTACACTCTGTCCATTATTAGTTTGCACTGACTTCAATGGCGTGTAAAATCGAGCAGGGTATAAAACCAACATTACTCCCGATCCCATCAGTTTCCTGACAGGTGGGTTAGGTTAAAATTAATCCCATTATTTCTGTAACTGCCTTGAAGTCACCCTCGACCATTTGTTCCAGAACTCGGCGGCGCAGTGGGTTAGAGAGTAAACTTTTACCCTCTGGGACCCACGTTAAAACTCAGTCCACACCTGAGATGAGGTGAAATTCTCCTCGGTCTGCTGTCTGCAAAATTGGTACGTGAAATGAGTTTGGGTAGCAACCAATTTCTTAGTGGTCACAGGCCTACAGCACAAAACTGCCCCTAATATGTCACAAATCGACAATCTCAGTGAGCCAGAGGAAGACGAGTGTAGGAAATGGGGAAAATGTCACATTGGTTACAGTACATAGAATTACATAAAAATTACAGCACAGAAACAGACCATTCGGCCCAACTAGCCTTTGCTGGTCTTTATACTCCACAAGAGCCTCCTCCCTCCCTACTTCATCTCACCTTATCAACATATTCTTCTATTCCTTTCTCCCTCATATACTTATCTAACTTCCTCTTAAATGCATCTATGCTATTCACCTCAACTACTCCATGTGGTAGCAAGCTCCGCATTCTAACCACTCTCTGGGTAAAGAAGGGCTTCAGAAGGGGGATGGGGCTGAGGCACATTGTTGGGCCAGAGTAGAGGGAGCTTTTCTCTACATCTGGCTGTGCGATAGCTGATGTTGAACCTGGGCGCCTGAAATGGGAAGAGTTCCATTCTCTGCAACTATCCACCTTCAAAAACATTTTCTTTTTGTTAAAGTACATCTTCTTCACACTGTCTAGCACAGCAGGTCTGACAAATAGCAATGTTAGCAAAAAAAGCACGTAACAAGTGCACAATACCACTTTTTGCTTGTTTAGGGGAGAGACTGCCTTAAACTTAGGAATTAGTGTTTGCGATATCAGCATACGATATTCCTCTCTCTGCTATTTGGATTAAGGCACTGGCCCATTTACTTTGAATGGATTAATAGAGACACAATGAGGCCATTCGGCCCATCGTGTCTGTGCCGGTCAACAAAGAGCTACCCAGCCTAATCCTACTTTCCAGCACTCGGTCTGTAGCCTTGTAGGTTACAGCACTTCAAGTGCATATCCAAGTACTTTTAAATGTGATGAGGGTTTCTGCCTCTACCACCCTTTCAGGCAGTGAGTTCCAGACCC
This sequence comes from Heptranchias perlo, assembly GCF_035084215.1. Taxonomy (NCBI): domain Eukaryota; kingdom Metazoa; phylum Chordata; class Chondrichthyes; order Hexanchiformes; family Hexanchidae; genus Heptranchias; species Heptranchias perlo. The sequence goes on from NC_090347.1 coordinate 37,129,474, forward strand.
CTCCCACCTTCAGGGTGAAAAGATTATTCCTCAGCTCCCCGAGAACCATAGAACCATAGAAAAGATGCAGCACAGAAGGGGGCCATTCAGCCATCGTGTCCGCGCTGGCTCGAAGAACAACCAGGTGTCCATTCTAATCCCACCTTCCAGCACCTGGTCCGTAGCCCTGCAGCTTACAGCACTTTAGGTGCAGGTCCAGGTACTTTTTAAAAGAGTTGAGGGTCCCTGCCTCTACCACCAATTCGGGCAGTGAATTCCATACACCCACCACCCACTGGGTAAAAAAGTTTTTCCTCATGTCCCCTCTAATCCTTCCGCCAATCAGCTTAAATCTATGTCCTCTAGTTCTTGAACTCTCCACTAGGGGAAACAGGTACTTCCTGTCTACTCTATCTGGGCCCCTCATAATTTTGTACACCTCAATCAAGTCTCCTCTCAGCCTCCACTGCTCCAAGGAAAACAACCCCAGCCTATCCAATCTCTCCTCGTAGCTGCAATTTTCAAGCCCTGGCAACATTCTTGTAAATCTTCTCCGAACTCTCTCCAGAGCAATTACATCCTTCCTGTAATGTGGTGACCAGAACTGCGCACAACACTCCAGCTGTGGCCTTACCAGCATTTTATACAGGTCCATCTTTACATCCCTGCTTTTATATTCTATACCTCGGCTAATAATGGAGAGCATTCCGTATTCCTTCTTCACAACCTTATCTACCTGTACTGCCACAGGGACCTGTGCACATGCACTCCAAGGTCTCTCACTTCCTCTACCCCTCTCAATATATTCCCTTTTACTGTTTGCCCTCCCTAAGTGCATTACCTCACACTTCTCCGTCTTGAACTCCATTTGCCACTTTTCCGTCCACTCCACCAACCCATTGATATCTTCTTGGAGTCTACAGCTATCCTCTTCACTATCAACTATACGGCCAATTTTTGTGTCGTCTGTAAATTTGCCAATCATGCCCCCTACATTCAAGTCCAAATCATTAATATATATCACAAACAGCAAGGGACCCAACACTGAGCCGTGTGGCACACCACTGGAAATGGATTTCCATTCGCAAAGACATCCATCGACTTTTACCCTTTGTTTCCTGTTACTGAGCCAATTTTGGATCCAATTCACCACATTTCCCTGTATCCCATGGGCTTTTACCTTTCTGACCAGTCTGTCATGTGGAACCTTGTCAAATGCCTTACTAAAATCCATGTAGACAACATCCACTGCACTACCCTCATCAATCCTCCTTGTCACTTCCTCAAAGAATTCAATCAGATTTGTAAGGCAAGACCTTCCCTGAACAAATCCATGCTGACCATCCCTGATTAAACCATGCCTTTCCAAGTGACAGTTTATCCTCTCTCTCAGTATTGATTCGAATAGTTTGCCCACCACCGAGGTAAGACTGACCAGCCTATAATTGTTTGGCCTTTCCCTCATACCCTTTTTAAACAATGGTACTATGTTTGCAGTCTTCCAGTCCTCCGGTACCTCCCCTGTATCTAGTGAGGATTGGAAAATGATCCTCAGAGCATCCGCTATTTCCTCCCTGGCTTCCTTCAATAGCCTAGGAAACAATCCATCTGGCCCTGGTGACTTATCAACTTTCAAGGATTCCAGTCCCTCTAGTACTTCCTCTCTCGTTATGTTTACCTTATCCAATATTTCACACCTCTCCTCTTTAACTACTACATCCGGATCATCCATTTCCTTTGTGAATACGGAGACAAAATATTCATTTAAAACCCTACCCACATCCTCTGCTTCTACACACAAGTTACCCTTATCATCCCTGATAGGTCCCACCTTTTCCTTATCAATCCTCTTGTTCTTAATGTACTGATAAAACATCTTTGGGTTTTCTTTAATCTTACTAGCTAATATTTTTTCATGCCCTCTCTTTGCTTTCCTTATTTCCTTTTTCACATCATCCCTGTACTTTCTATACTCCTCTAGGCTTTCTGCAGTATTTCGTTTTCTGTGACAGTCATAAGCTTTCTTTTTCCACTTTATCTTGCCCGGTATATTCTAGACAACCAGGGGGCTCTAAATTTGGCAGTGCCACCCTTTTTCTTTGAGGGGACGTGTCTGCATTGTACCCATAAAAATTTCACTTTTTGCTTGCTACTGATTTCTCCTCAAGTAGTTGTGCCCAGTCCACTTCTGCCCAAACACCTCTTAGTTCTGTAAAATTTGCCTTCCCCCAATTTAAAACGTTTACTCCTGATTTAACTCTGTCCTTTTCCATAATAATGCTAAAACTAACTGAATTGCGGTCATTATCCCCAATATGGTCACCCACTGTCACTTCACCCACTTGCCCATCTTCATTTCCCAGGACTAAATCAAGAATTGCATCCCCTCTTGTCGGGCTTGTCACGTACTGGCTAAAAAAGTTCTCCTGGACACTGATCAAGAATTTTGCGCCCTCTGTGCCCCTCACACTGTTTGAATCCCAGTTGATGTTAGGGTAGTTGAAGTCCCCTACTATTATTGCCCTCTTATTTTTGCACTCAGAAATTTGCCTACATATTTGTTCTTCTATCTCCCTTTCGCTATTCGGGGGTCTATAGTACACTCCTAGTAGTGTGACTGCCCCTTTTTTTATTTCTTAGCTCAACCCATATGGCCTCGATTGATGATCCATTTAACATATCATCCCTTCTCACAACTATAATTGATTATTTAACCAACAATGCTACCCCCCCTCCTTTTTTATCACCCACTCTATCCTGCCTGAAAACTCTATATCCAGGGATATTGAGCTGCCAATTATCCCCCTCTTTAAGCCAAGTTTCCATGATAGCAATGATATCATGCTGCCATGTGTCTATCTGTGCCCTTAGCTCATCTGCTTTGTTTGTAATACTCCTTGCATTGAAGTATATACCCTTTAACCCCGTCAAATTCCTGTGCTGAACACTATTTAACCTTTGCTTCTTTTGCCTTTCTGAGTCGCTAACTACGTCACTAACAGCTTTTCTACTTCCCGTTTCCTGGTCTGAATTTGTCCTATCTGTACCTGCCCTTTGGTTTACATCCCCCTGCCGTACAAGTTTAAACCCTCCCCAACAGAACTAGTAAATGCCCCCGCGAGTATATTGGTCCCGGGTTCTGCTTGGGTGCAACCCGTCCAGCTTGCACAGGTCCCGCCTTTCCCAGAATCGGTCCCAATGCCTCAGGAATTTAAACCCCTCCCTCCTACACCATCTCTCAAGCCACGCATTCATCTGGTCAATTCTCCTATTTCTGCTCTCGCTAGCATGAGGCACTGGGAGTAATCCTGAGATTACTACTTTAGAGGTCCTGCTTTTTAATTTATTTCCTAACTCCCTATATTCTGCTTGCAGGACCTCATCCCTTTTTTTACCGATGTTATTGGTACCGATATGGACCACAACCTCTGGCTGTTCACCCTCCCCCTTCCGAATGTGCTGCAGCCGCTCTGTGACATCCCTAACCCCAGCATCAGGGAGGCAATATACCATCCTGGAGTCACATCTGCGGCCGCAGAAACGCCTATCTGTTCCCCTTACGATTGAATCCCCTATCACTATTGCGCTCCCATTCTTTTTCCTCCCCTCTAATCCTTCTACCAATTTATGCCCCCTGGTCATGACAGCTCTGCTAAGGGAAATAGGTCATTCCTGTCCACTCTATCTAGGCCCCTCGTAATTTTGTACACCTCAATTAAATCTCCCCTCAGCCTCCTCTGTTGCAAAGAAAACAACCCCAGCCTCTCCAATCTTTCCTCATAGCTAAAATTCTCCAGTCCTGGCAACATCTTGTAAATCTCCTCTGTACCATCGTTAGTGCATCTTTCCTATAATATGGTGACCAGAACTGTACGCAGTACTCAAGCTGTGGCCTAACTAGTGTTTTATACAGTTCTAGCATAACCTCCCTGCTCTTATATTCTATGCCTTGACTAATAAAGGAAAGTATCCCGTATGTCTTCTTAATCACCTTATCTACCTGTCCTGCTACCTTCAGGGATCTGTGGACATGCACTCCAAGGTCCCTCTCTTCCTCTACACCTCTCATCCTTCCATTTATTGTGTAGCCCTTTGCCTTGTTTGACCTCCCCGTGTCGTTGTTAGACAGAGGAGTGTCATATGAAAATGTCAAGCTTCATTTGCTACCACTACAAGCAGCAATTTCTGGGATATAGTTTTAAACAAGGCTATTCGGAAACATCAACAGAAAAGGTGCTCAAGACAATGCAATTCCATTGTAACTTTGATTTCAAAAATACTGCTATCAATACAACCCCCTCTTTAAAGAGATTACATTCGCTTATGAGATAATATGTTATCCATTAGTCCTTCTTTATGTGTATTGAACATTGGAAACCATTACTTTTTATGTGTGGTGTAATACCTGTAATAGAGACTGACATCACAGTAAACTGGTCCACAGGCCTTTACTGCCTGTACATATGAACATATGAAGGTACAAACATATGAATTAAGAGCAGGAATAGGCCATTCGGCCCCTCGAGCCTGCCCTGCCATTTGATAAGATCATGGCTGATCTGATTATGACTTCAATCCTACTTTCCCGTCTACCTACTATAAACTTTGACTCCTTTGTTAATCAGGAATCTATCTAACTCAGCCTTAAAAATATTCAATGACCCTGCCTCCACCGCTCTCTGGGGAAGGGAGTTCCACAGACTAACGACCCTCTGAGAGAAAAAAATTCTCCTCATCTCCATCTTAAATGGGAGTCCCCTTATTTTTAAACTCTGTACCCTAGTTCTAGTCTCTCCCACAAGGGGAAACATCCTTTTGGTATCCACCCCTTCAAGTCCCCTCAGGATCTTATATGTTTCAATAAGATCACCTCTCATTCTTCTAAACTCCAGTGTATACAGGCCCAACATGTCCAACCTCTCCTCATAAGATAACTCCCTCAACCTAGGAATCAGTCGAGTGAACTGTCTCTGATCCGCCTCTAAAGCAATTATGTCCTTTCTTAAATAAGGAGACCAAAACTGCACACAGTATTCTAGATGTAGTCTCATCAATGTCCTGTACAATTGTAGTAAAACATCTCTACTTTTATATTCCATTCCCCTTGCAATAAATGACAACATTCCATTTGCCTTCCTAATCACTTGCTGTACCTACATACTAACTTTTTGTGATTCATGTACTAGGACACCCAGATCCCTCTGTACCTCAGAGTTCTGCAATCTCTCTCCATTTAAATAATATACTGCTGTTCACATTTTCCTACACTATACTCCATCTGCCAAATTTTTGCCCACTCACGTAACCAATTTATATTCCTTTGCAGACTCCTTATGTCCTCTTCACAACTTACTTTCCTACCTACCTTTCCGACATCAGCAAATTTAGCAACTATACATTCGGTCCCTTCATCCAAGTCATTGATATAGATTGTAAATAGTTGAGGTCCCAGCACTGATCCCTGTGGCACTCCACTTGTTACATCTTGCCAACCTGAAAATGACCCATTTATGCATACTCTCTGTTTCCTGTTAGCTAACCAATCCTTTATCCATGCTAATACGTTACCCCCTACACCATGAGCTCTTATTTTGCTTAGTAGCCTTTGATGTGGCACCTTGTCAAATGCCTTCAGGAAATCCAAGTACACCACATCCACAGGATCCCCTTTATCCACGTTGCTTGTTACTTCCTCAAAGAACTCTAATAAATTAGTCAAACACGATTTCCCTTTCACAAAGCCTTGTTGACACTACCTGATTGCATTGAGATTTTCTAAGTGCCCTGCTATAACCGCCTTAATAATAAATTCTATCATTTTCCCTATGACAGATGTTAAGCTAACTGGCCTGTAGTTTCCTGCTTTCTGTCTCCCTCCTTTCTTGAATAGAGGAGTTACATTCACTATTTTCCAATCTGATGGGACCCTTCCAGAATCTAGGGAATTTTGGAAAATTAATACCAATGCATCTACTATCTCTGCAGCCACTTCTTTTAAGATCCTGTGATGAAGTCCATCAGGACCTGGGGACTTGCCAGCTTTTAGTTCTAATATTTTTTTCAGAACCCTTTCCCTGTGATTGTAAATGTTTTAAGTTCCTCCCTCCCTTTCACCTCTTGATTCACAATTATTTCTGGCATGTTATTTGTATCCTCTACAGTGAAGACGGATGCAAAATATCTGTTCAGTTCATCCACCATTTCCTTATTCTCCATTATTAATTCCCCAGACTCACTCTCTAGAGGACCAACGCTCACTTTACTTACTCTTTTCCTTTTTAAATACCTGTAGAAACTCTTACTATCTGTTTTTATATTTCTAGCTAGCTTTCTCTCGTACTCTAAATTCTCTCTTATTATTCTTTTAGTCATTCTTTGCTTTTTTTTATATTCTGTCCAATCTTCTGACCTGCCACTAATTCTATGCTTTTTCTTTCAATTTGATACTGTCTTTAACTTTCTTAGTTAGCCACGGATGGTACAACCTTCCCCTAGAGTCTTTCTTTCTCACTGGAATGTATCTTTGTTGAGTGTTATGAAATATCTCATTAACTGTCTGCCACTGCATCTCTACTGACCTATCCCTTAACCTAATTTCCCAGTTCACTTCAGCCAGCTCTGTCTTCGTGCCCTCATAATTGCCATTATTTAAGTTTAAAACACTAGTCTTAGACTTACTCTTCTCTCCCTCAAACTGAATACGAAATTCAATCATAATATGATCGCTGCTACCTAGTGGCTCCTTTACAATGAGGTCATTAATTAATCTTGACTCATTACACATTACCAGATATAGAATAACCTGTTCACTGGTTGGCTTTAGAACGTGCTGCTCCAAGAAACTGTCCCGAAAGCACTCTATGATCTCATCTTCCAGGCTACCTTTGCCAATCAGATTTTTCCAATCTATATGTAGATTAAAATCACCCGTGATTATCGCTGTTCCTTTCTCACAAGCCCCCATTATTTCTTCCTGTATACCCTGTCCTACAGTGTGGTTACTGTTAGGGGGGCTATAAACTACTCCCACAAGCTACTTCTTGCCTTTACTATTTCTTATCTCTACCCAAACTGATTCTACATCTTGACCTTTAGAACTAAAGTCATTTCTCTCTATTATACTCATGTCATCTTTAATTAACTGAGCTACCCCTCCGCCTTTTCCTAGCTTTCTGTCCTTCCGAAATGTCAAATACCTTTGAATATTCAGGTTTCAGCCTTTGTCATCTTGTAACCATGTCTCTGTAATGGCTATCAGATCGTACATATTTATTTATATTTGAGCTGTCAATTCATCCATTTTGTTACGAATGCTACACGCATTCAGATACAAAGCCTTTAGTGCTGTCTTTTTACTATTTTTGCAACCTCTAGCCTTATCTGCTGGCGCACTCTTAAGTTTGCATGCTCTGTCCCTTCCTGCCACTCTCTGATTATAATTTCCCTTATTGCTACCTTGCTCTCTTGCCTTGTCTTCTTTCTTTAATTTATCACATCTTCCCTTACTTGATCCCTCGAACCCACTATTTAGTTAAAAGCCCTCTCCACCGCCCTAGTTATACGATTTGCCAGCACGGTTCAGATGAAGGCCGCCCATACGATACAGCTCCCACTTTCCCCAGTACTGATGCCAGTGCCCCATGAATCGAAGCCCATTTCTCCTACACTAATCTTTGAACCACGAATTTACTCACTAATCTTATTTACCCTTTGCCAATTGCAGTGCTAATATGTAGAATCATAGAATTATACAGCACAGAAGGAGGCCATTCGGCCCACTGTGTCTGTGCTGGCTCTTTATAAGAGCTATCCAATTAGTCCCACTCCCCTGTTCTTTCCCCATAGCCCTGCAAATTTCTCCCTTTTTAAGTATATATCCAATTCCCTTTTGAAAGTTAGTATTGAATTGCTCACACCACCCTTTCAGGCATTGCCAGGATTTTTTGACAATTATCTTAAATCTGTGTCCTCTGGTTGCTGACCCTCCTGCCGGTGGGAACAGTTTCTCTCTATTTACTCTATCAAAACCCTTCATAATTTTGAAAACCTCTATTAAATCTCCCCTTAATCTTATCTGCTCTAAGGAGAATAACCAAAGCTTCTCTAGTCCCTCCACATAACTGATGTCCCTCATCCCTGGTACCACTCTGATAAATCTCCTCTGCACCCTTCCCAAGGACCTTGACATCCTTCCTAAAGTGTGGTGCCCAGAACGTCACTGATATTATTCCCTTTCCAAACCATCTGCGATGTAACTAAAACCATTTTGAATGTGGTTGACATCGACTGCGCTACCTAGTTCCCATGTGCAATGAGATTCATTGTAGCTCGAAAAGGCACTTGACAAACAACAATATCCAAATAATGTGCACAAGTAAACAAAAAATGTTACATTTAATCAGAATTATTTTATCACCTGGTGAAGTTCCCTTTTTAAACACAAGAATAAAAATCAGCCACAAATAAATAGAACGTCAAACTCGCAGTCCCTTACTGAATCTTTCTCCCTTGTGCAAAAAAGCTTTCATAACCTACCTGTGTAGTTGTTGACTTTAACCCAGTTGTCTTCAAACGTTTTTGTTTGGGATTCCTCTGCCAATATTGGGTCAGCCAGCTACAAAGATTAAGAACAGTGTCAGCCATGGCTCAGTTGATGGCATGCTGGCCTCTGAGTTGGAAGGTTGTGAGTTTTAATTCCCACTCAAATCCCAGAGACTTCAACACATAATTCAAGCTGTATTCCAGCCCTATCCTGAGGGAGTGTTGCACTGTTGGAGGTGCTGTCTTTTGGATGAGACATTGAACCGAGGCCCTAGGTGGACATAAAAGATCTCATGGCACGATTCGAAGAAAAACAGTGGAGTTGTCCCCGTATCCTGGCCAATATTTATCCTTCAACCAACAACTAAAAACAGTCCCACGGCCTGACCTATAGCTGACATTTTAAGCATTATTTATTCAAGTTCAGGTTCAACGGCTTAATGAAAGAGTTCGTAAAATCTGCAGGATATTTCCTACAGAAACTAGAAAGGGATGTGCGGTCATTATCACATTGTGAGACCTCGCTGTGTGCAAATTGGCTGCTGCATTTTCTACAACAGTGACTAAAATTCAAAAGTACCGCACTGGCTGTAAAGCACTGTGGGATGTCCTGAGGTTGTGAAAGGCATTGTATGAATGCAAGCTCTTTCTTTCTTTAGTGCTGTCACTGCACAAGGCAGTGGAGACTTGTGCTCCAGAACTAGCTGCGCCTCTAGCCAAGCTGTTCCAGTACAGCTACAACACTGGCATCTACCCGACAAAATGGAAAATTGCCCAGGTATGTCCTGTCCACAAAAAGCAGGACAAATCCAATCCGGCCAATTACCGCCCCATCAGTCTACACTCTATCATCAGCAAAGTGATGGAAGATGTCATTGACAATGCTATCAAGCGTCACTCACTCACCAATAACCTGCTCACCGATGCTCAGTTTGGGTTCCGCCAGGACCACTTGGCTCCAGACCTCATTTCAGCCTTGGTCCAAACATGGACAAAAGAGTTGAATTCCAGAGGTGAGGTGAGAGTGACTGCCCTTGACATCAAGGCAGCATTTTACCAAATGTGGCATCAAGGAGCCCTAGTAAAATTGAAGTCAATGGGAATCAGGGTGAAAACTCCAGTAGCACAAAGGAAGATGGTAGTGGTTGTTGGAGGCCAATCATCTCAGCCCCAGGTCATCGCTGCAGGAGTTCCTCAGGGCAGTGTCCTAGGCCCAACCTTCTTCAGCTGCTTCATCAATGACCTTCCCTCCATCATAAGGTCAGAAATGGGGATGTTCGCTGATGATTGCACAGTGTTCAGTTCTATTCGCAACCCCTCAGATAATGAAGCAGTCCGTGCACACTTGCAGCAAGACCTGGACACATCCAGGCTTGGGCTCATAAGTGGCAAGTAACATTCGCGCCAGACAAGTGCCAGGCAATGACCATCTCCAACAACAGAGAGTCTGACCACCTCCCCTTGACATTCAACGACATTACCATCACCAAAGCTCCTACGATCAACATCCTGGGGGTTACCACTGACCAGAAACTTAACTGGACCAGCCACATAAATATTGTGGCTACAAGAGCAGGTCAGAGGCTGGGTATTCTGCGGCGAGTGACTCACCTCCTGACTCCCCAAAGCCTTTCCACTATCTACAAGGCACAAGTCAGGAGTGTGATGGAATACTCTCCACTTTGCCTGGGTGAGTGCAGTTCCAACAACCCTCAAAAAGCTCGACCCATCCAGGACAAAGCAGCCCGCTTGATTGGCACCCCATCCACCACCCTAAACATTCACTCCCTCCAACACTGGCGCACAGTGGCTGCAGTGTGCACCACCTGCAAGATGCACTGCAGCAACTCGTCAAGGCTTCTGCAACAGCACCTCCCAAACCCGCGATCTCTACCACCTAGAAGGACAAGAGCAGCAGGCACATGGGAACAACACCACCTGAACGTTCCCCTCCATGTCACACACCATCCCGACTTGGAAATATATCGCTGTTCCTTCATCGTCGCTGGGTCAAAATCCTGGAACTGTGGGAGAACCTTCACCGCACAGACTGCAGCGGTTCAAGAAGGCGTCTCACCACCACCTTCTCAAAGGTAATTAGGGATGGGCAATAAATGCCAGCCTTGCCAGCGACGCCCACATCCCATGAACGAAAGAAAGAAAAGGCGCTTCTTGCCGATATACAGCAACAAAATTAACATGCCGGTCACTCAACAAAAACCGACCTCAAAATGGCTGCAAAACAGGGAGTGCCCAAAAGGGATCTGCTGACCTTTAAATCCTCTTCTCAGATCTGTGTTCCCATGGAGCGAGACGACTGCATCGGGAGGGGGGTCTCACAATTTTGGGGCTATGGCATACAGATGTTTATCAGCCGGGGGGAAGATTTTCCTGCGCACAGCCATGCCGTGAAATTGCAAACCCATTCTTCACAAACAAAGTTCACCATTTTGTTTCAAGGAGCACGCAGTTTGAATTCTCCAGCCCTCCCCCACCCCCGCATTTCTTTTTTTATTATTCGTTCATGGGATGTGGGCATCGCTGGCGAGACATTGCACTCCTATGGACCGAAATAAGTTGGCGTGGTGGACCCCTCTGGAAACATCTGGAGTCAGGGGACCCACCCCCACTTTGAAAACCTTAACCATCACAAGGCAACCTCCAGATTACATAATCACCAAGATACAATAGATGCGTCCTTCCAGTCCTACGGGCTGACCTATAGCCGAGATTTTAAGCACTATTTATTCAGGTTCAGGTTCAACGGCTTTAATGAAAGGGTTCACAAAATATGCAGGATATTTCCTTCAGAAGCCAGACAGGTATGTGCGCTGCACTAACTGTTGAATTGAACAGCTCCCAGTGCCCTCCAGGAATTCTGGTGGATGATCTGTTCAGTGGATTAGTTCAGCTTTAAATCGTGTGTCTTAAATTTCACCTCGCAACCAGCCAGATGTTTTACAGAGCTTGAAGGTTGAGTATGGTTCACATCTGGGCCTTAAACTGCAATCGCAACTGTATAACGATTATGTGATGCCAGTTTCTAAAAACAAAATTATTTTGGATGGGAAGATGAGGTGAAATCCTACAACTCAGCAGCTGGCTCTGTGTCTTTCCGATTGCTGGCCTGTAACTCGACACAGCTGGCAGTGCCTCCTGGTAATGACAATTGTAGGGTTGGTTCCCTGGTCTGGCGTTCCTGGCCAGGAGGAGTGGTGGTCGTGGTTTGTGGGTCTGCCACTTCCTGACCCGCATTCCCCGGGGAGCAGCATCAGCCCTTGTGTGAACAGAGGCAAAAGCTGCTGATCGAGATACCCCCAGTGCAGTACTGAGGGAATGCTGCACTGTTGGAGGTGCCGTCTTTCGGATGAGATGTTAAATTGAGGCCCTGTCTGCCCTCTCAGGCAGACGTAAAAGATCCCATGGCACTATTTCAAAGTAAAGAGAGGAGTTCTCCCCAGTGTCCCGGTCAATATTTATCTCTCAACATCACTAAAACAGATTATCTAGACATTATCTCATTGCTGTTTGTGGGATTGTGCTGTGTGCAGATTGGCTGCTGCGTTTCCTACATTACAACAGTGACTACACTTCAAAAAGTACTTCATTGGCTGTAAAGCACTTTGGGACGTCCTGAGGTTGTGAAAGGCACTATATAAATGCAAGCTTTTTTTTTCTTTTTCAACAAATCAATGCTCCGCTGAAGCTCAGTGGGTTAATCCTGTGCTGCCCAGTGTGGGACTGAGTCATGCAGAATAGGGAGATCCCTGGCCTGCTCTCTGGTCGGACATGATTTTGCAGATCTTGAGTCTTCTCTGTTTGTATTGATCTTTCCCTTCCTTTCTTTCGCTTTTTGTTTATTTTTCTCTCTCTTCATTCTTTATTTTCCGAGGATATCTTGAGGTCTGTCTCCCTTCGCAGACGAACAGGGGCTTGGGCGGGGGTGGGAGGTAGATTTGAAATATGGACTTGAGCTCTCTCTAGTAAACACAGGCCTAGAAACTCGATGCGCAGTGCCCATTTTTCAGGCGGAAAACGAACACTGCAGGGCCCAATATGGCGTGCAGCCAGCGCGCACGCACTCATTCCGCGCCAGAAGTACATCACATGCCATTTTGGTTAGGTCGGCTGCCTGAAACTGCCATTGGGCCTATTGGCTATGCAAATCGGGGGCCTAACGCCAAACATACAGGTGTGACAATTGACCTCAATATCTCTTGACTAGGGATGGGATGGGGGTTGGGGGGGAACAGCCAGGGTTCTTGCTCCTGATCACTATCCAATGGTTCCTGATTGAAAAAGCACAGTGGGTAGGCACACAATCAGGCTTGGCTGCGATGTCCCACAGCGGAGCATCTTACCGATACTTGCAGAATATTCTATGCCATAGAACAAATTGCGGCCTAGCAGTTCTAAGACGTAAAGAGCTACTTCAAAATGTATCTCTCACAGAATCAGCCCCACAATTGCACAGTGTTCCAGTGCCTGTTGTACAGAACAAGGATTGAGCAATTAGAAAGCCATGGAGCCATTTGGGGACTTACATTATAAGTGTTAGCTGTGGCTCGGCGGGTAGGACTTTTGTCTCCGAGTCAGAAGGTTGTGGGTTCAAGTTGAATTCAACTCAGGGACTTGAACACAAAATCTAGTACTGAGGGAGTGCTGCACTGTTGGAGGTGTCGTCTTTCGCGTGAGACGTTAAACTGAACCGTCTGCCCTCTCAGGTGGGTGTAAAATATTCTATGACACGACCTTCGAAGAAGAGTAGGGGAGTTCTCCCCCTTGTCCTGATCAATATTCATCCCTCAACCAACACCTAAAAACAGATTATTTGGTCATTATCACTTTACTATTTGTGGGACCTTGCTGTTTGTAAATTGACTGCCGCGTTTCCTACATTAAAACAGCGACCACACTTCAAAAGTATTTAATTGGCTGTAAAGCACTTTGGGACCTCCTGAGGACATGAAAGGTGCTAATATAAATACAATTTCTTTCTTTCTTTCTATCTGAAATGATTTCAAGCTACCCTCACAATGAAGCCACTTCAATCATTGCCATTCTCGACCTTGGTGCTCTCCGTCACCCAGGAGAACAGAATGTTCTGGGCTGCAGAAACATCCATAGAACCACTTGCAGTCCAGCGGTTCAGGGCTGCAAAGAGTTAAAGATAACAAGTGATTTGAAAAGGTTTGCTTCTCAGATCTGACGGAACTGCTTCACTTCAGATCGGCCTGTGTATTGACATTCTGTAATAAGATCATCCCCTCCATATTTACATGTCTCTGACCTTTTCAATTGCAATTCCAGGAAATGTACCACACAGGGCAGCGATCAGTTCCTATTGATTTGAAAGCCAAACTGCATGTTTGGAAGCTCAACTGGATTTGCAGAGTGATGCACTGTGGCCATTCACACTGAGCCATTAGGAACAGGAGTAGGCCATTCAACCCCTCGGGCCTGCTCCACTATTCAATTAGATCATTGCTGACCTGTACCTCAACTCCATTTTCCTGTCTTTTACAATTTGCAGCCATTATAGGAGCAGCTCAGAGGACACTGATACCCTACCCTGCAGCAAAGCTCTGCGCCTGGCTTGCTCGAGCTCGCTGATAAAAGATAGAGGTAAATTTTAACAGCGAGCCGGGACAGGAGCTGGGTGGCCGAGGGGGGGGGGGGGGGGGAGATTTCTGGGTGCAAAACCCAAAAGGTAAGTGGGCAGGTCACGGCCACTCAATTGCATTCTGGGTTTCGTGCCCTGATTGACAGGCTGGCTGGCTGTCGTGCGGGAAGGCCTTTCGGCTGCAGGCCATAGCCAGGGATCGAAGGGAGCGATGATGGGCGAGGGAGAAGATCGGGGGGGGGGGGGGGTGGGGGCCAAGGAACAGATCGGGGGGCAGAGGAACAGACCAGGGGGGTAGAGGAACTGATCGGGGGGGGGGGGGGGGGGCAGAGGAACAGATCGGGAGGCAAAGAAACAGATTGGGGGGGAAAAGAAACAGATCAGGGGGGGAAAAGAAACAGATCGGGGGGGCAGAGAAACAGATCGGAGGGGCAGAGGAACAGATCGGAGGGGCAGAGGAACAGACTGGGGGGGGTAGAGGAACAGATTGGAGGGGGGGTAGAGGAACAGATCGGGGAGGCAGAGGAACAGATTGGGGGGGACAGAGAAACAGATCGGGGAGGCAGAGGAACAGATTGGGGGGGGGGCAGAGAAACAGATCGGGGGGGCAGAGGAACAGATTGGGGGGGACAGAGAAACTGATCGGGGAGGCAGAGGAACAGATTGGGGGGGGCAGAGAAACAGATCGGGGAGGCAGAGGAACAGATTGGGGGGGACAGAGAAACAGATCGGGGGGGCAGAGAAACAGATTGTGGGGGGGCAGAGAAACAGATCGGGGGGGCAGAGAAACAGATTGGGGGGGACAGAGAAACAGATCGGGGGGGCAGAGAAACAGATTGTGGGGAGGCAGAGGAACAGATCGGGGGGGGGCAGAGGAACAGATTGGGGGGGGACAGAGGAACAGATTGGGGGGGGACAGAGGAACAGATTGGGGGGTCAGAGGAACAGATAGAGGGTCACTGGAGGTCGGCTGAAGAGTTGGAGGTAGGTAGGGTTACACCGTGGTGGGGGGGGTCCACTATTGGCCGGGGGGGGGGGTGGTGGTGGCGGTGGCGGCCAATCGCCGGGGTCCTGCTGGCCAGGTGAGCTTGTTGGGCCTGGATGAAGCACTCCTGCTCCTCCAGACCCAAAAACAGTGCAATAAAGGCACTCACCTCATGGATCTGGCTCTTCCCGCCTGCTTTCACCTGACATGAATCGGAAGCGATGGGAAAAGGTTAAAGTTGTTTTATTATTGCAATACACAAATATTAAGTGCCTCAATTATCTCAATGAGGTACATTGCTCTTTTAAGTATCGGCCTGCCGGCTTTAAATGCAGGAGGGACTTCCCGGTGTCTGCTCTCTACATGCAGACAAATCTGCCTGGGTTAAACCCAGAAGCAGGTGCGTTGGAGCGGGGATGCGGTCCCACTCTGAAAATGGAGGATTTCTACTCCCCTTCCGCCCCCAACCCACCCATTCTTGGGGGTTAAGATTTACCCCAGAGAGTCTGCCTCATGTATTTAAATGACCCTGAGGCTGGTAACTTGCCTGGATCCAGAAGTATATCTCATGGGAACTTAGGAAAAGGAGTAGGCCATTCAGCCCCTCGAGCCTGCTCCGCCATTGAATTAGATCATGGCTAATCTGCACCTTAACCCCATTTACCCGTCTTTGCTCGATATCCCTTGATACCCTTACCCAACAAAAATCTATCGAACTCAGTCTTGAAAGCTCCAATTAGCTCCCAGTATCCAGAGCCTTTTGGAGCCGTGTTCCAGATTCCTACTACCCTTTGTATGAAAAAGTGCTCCCTGATTTCGCTCCTGGATAATTAATGCTGGTGGTTGCTCTAATTTTAAGATTGTGTCCTCTCATTCTTGATTCCCCCACCAGAGGAAATAGTTTCTCTGCATCTGTCCTATCGAATCCTTTTAACATTTTAAACACCTCGATCAGATCACCCCTCAATCTCCTATATTCAAAGGAAGACAAGCCAAGGTTATGAAGGCGAGAGACTGAACCGCCAGTGCAGGTTGAAAATGGTGGGCGAGGATCCTTGCACGTACTGGGGAATTTCCCCGAGTGTGTCGTCAAACAAGGTCAAATCTCAGGAACTGAACCTCTATTCCTGATCATCGACAATTTATGTCCTACTATATGCCCTACTCCGAGTCCATTCCTAGTACATCTAACAGCCCTGCTCACAATGGGCCTACAATATTATTCTCCTCTTAAGAAGGTGGGACGGAGAGAGGCACACACCATTTTGTAAATGCAAAAGTCATATTATTATCTATTCGGTAGAGTTGGTAATGTCAACATTTCTGTGCTCTAACATTGGGAACAGCAGCTTTATAGTTCATTAACTCCAACGCCAATGGTGAACTGAGGAAGTGTGCTAATGCGCTCGTTAATGTGCACACTGCTATTTTCACAGATCATGTGACAGGGGCCAGTAGGCCGCAGCGGAAACAAGAGCAGCTCAGTACAGCCGTGCACCCTTGTGTCAATGCTTACACCAAGCACCAGCCCAGAGGCTAGTCTTTCGAGGTTTACTGATGGTGAGGGTCATGAGGCTGCGCAGCACAGTGGTGAGGAAGGAGCAGATAAGGTGGGCGCTGACCAGAGGCCAGCTAGTCCAGGCGGCAGGGGTATCACACTGGCTGCCCCTGTTCAGGGCTTAGTCTACCTGCATTCCAAGAGAAACTTTGTGTACACATCAACCTTGTGGGCAAGTTGCTTGACTGAATTCCATGGGGACTGGAACAGATAGAAGATTGGATATCTGGGATGGAATCTGCTACTGGTGAAATACCATAATTCCAGTAACCTGTGGAATTACAAAAAGTTACAAAGAACAACTTTTCACAGTGTCTTATCATGTTCTCAGATGATTCCAAAGCCCTTCACATCCAAGGAGTTACTTGTAAAGTGCGGCCAGTCTTCTCATATAGCACCATGATATTCCTCTTGGAGATCACAAACCAGATACAGATGATGAAGGATGTTCGACCCAACTTAACTCATCCATCCAGAGAAACCTTACACTCCTCCACCGGCACGGCATTGAACTATTTCTGAAACGATGCCAGGGCTTTTCATCTCCATCATTCGGCCCAGCCTATCCGTGTCGGCAAGGACCCTCCGCACAAGCAAACAGTCCTAATCACATTTACCCACCCTGTTCCAAAATCCCTTTTTCCTTCATCCACCTATCCAATCTAATCTTGAATATTGACATAGTTTCTGTCTCAATCACTAACCCTGTCAGTGAACTTGGCGCAGGAGACCAAGACCACTACTTCCACCGTGGCAATAATACCCGTCTCCGCCCCTGCCTCAGCCCACCTGCTGCTGAAGCCCTCATCCAAGCTTTTCTTACCTCCAGACTCGACTAATCCAATGTTCTCTTGGCCAGCCTCCCATCTTCCACCCTCCATAAACTTGGGAGCTCATCCAATGCTCATGCCAAGTCCCGTTCATCCATCATCCCTGTGCTCGCTGACCTACATTGGCTCTTGGTCCAGCAACGCCTGGATTTTAAAATTCTCATCCTTGTGCTCTCCGCGCTCCTCCAATTCTGGCCGCTTGTGCATCCCCGATATACTTCACCCCTCCATTGACGGCCGTGCCTTCAGCAACCTAAGCCCTAAGACCTGGAATTCCCTCCTTAAACCTCTCTTGACCTCTTTTTCCTCCTTTAAGATGCTCCTTAAAACCTACCTCTTTGACCAAGCTTTGGTCACCTGTCCTAATATCTCCTTACGTGGCTCAGTGTCAAATTTTGCCTGATAAGGTGACTTGGGATGTTTTATTATGTTAAAGGCGCTATATAAATGCAAGTTGTTGTTTTTGCTGGTCATTTTTTTTTTAAGAACTTCCTGACACCAGCTCTGAACTAGCTTTCCAACACGTGCCATATTATTTAGACAGTTTGTCACTTGCACTTATAAACACCTGACTCACTGGGAGTGCATTCCAGGAAATCACGGCCGTGCTTCCCATCCGCTTAAAATAAATGGGTTAACATCTCCGCTAAAATAGCAGAGAAAACAATTTCAGGCAAACGGGTAAAGCATTCGTAGTGCGGTATCCCATGTCACAAGTTCAGGACCATGGCATCATTCAAGCATTCCCAGGTGTTTGCTGCTTCAGTCTGCTTCCCCCCCACAACAAAGTCCTTTGAAAATACCAAACTTCCGTAACAGCAGAACGTTGAGCTACTGAGAATTAACTTGCTTTTAAAAATAAAATCGATCTTTAACAATTCCCTTAATCTTCACTTCTACATTTAATGGTTGCTGACCCATGTCCTCTGATTACATAGCCCTGAGGTGCAAGTTTAAAATAAGCACACGCAGTCCCAGCAGCAGGAAATGAAGGCTTAAGAATTGTTAACTTAAAACAGGGAGGCCATAGAAGGAATGGCATGTACTGTAAAAATAAGCCAAGCTAGATCAACACATTCCCATTTACTTTGGGTTTGTCCCAGCCCAAAAGTATTATGCAAGGGATTTTCTTTCCTCTCCTAATGAAGGGTTCTCAGGTGAAAGGTGATTTATGAGGAAACATAGTGCCAAGTAAAGGATGAGGAATGGGCAGTGTAAATAGGCAGTGAAATGGTAGGTTCATTCCAGATCCAAGAATTAATAGAGTGCCAGGTGGGATTTGGAGGTAGCGAAAGATTTTAACCTGATTGCTGGGAAAAGTGAAAGTGAACCTATTGATTTTACTCAGAGCCACCTGGAAAATCTTTCACTGCGTTCGAGCTGATGAAGAACCTGATCCTGTAACCCACATCTCGTGTTAAAATTTACCCCTTGTCATCAAGGGCTATGGAAAACATCACAGAGCTGCATCATGTCTAGGAAGCTGTTGACTATTTTTTAAAAGTTTTTTCCATAGAATTACATAGAAAGTACAGCACTGAAAAAGGCTGTTCGGCCCAAAAGGTCCTTGCCAGTGTTTATGCTCCACACGAGCCTCCTCCCTCCCTACTTCATCTAACCCTATCAGCATATCCTTCTATTCCTTTCTCCCTCATGTGTTTATCTAGCTTCCCCTTAAATGCATCTATGCAATTCGCCTCACCTACTCATTGTGGTAGCGAGTTCCACATTCTACCCACTTTCTGAGTAAAGAAGTTTCTCCTGAATTCCCTAATGGATTTATTGGTGACTATCGTATATTTATGGCCTCTGGCCCTGGTCTCCCCTGCAAGTGGAAACATCTTCTCTACGTCTACCCTATCAAACCCTTTAATAATCATAAAGACCTCTATCAGGTCACCCCTCAGTCTTTTCCTATCCAGAGAAAAGAACCCCAGCCTGCTCAATCTTTCCTGATAGGTATGACCTCTCAGTCTGGTATCACCCTAGTAAATCGTTTTTGTACCTTCTCCAGTGCTTCTATATCCTTTTCATAATATGGAGACCAGTGCTGTTGACAGTACTCCAAGTGTGGTGTAACCAAGGTTCTATACAAGTTTAACATAACTTCCCTGCTTTTCAATTCTATCCCTCCAGAAATGAACCCCAGTGTTTGGTTTGCTTTTTTTATGGCCTTATTAACCTGCGTCGCTACTTTTAGTGATTTGTGTATCTGCATCCCCAGGTCCCTCTGCTCCTTTATCCCATTTAGACTCTTATTATCCAAGCAGTATGTGGCCTCCTTATTCTTCCTACCAAAATATAATACTTCACACTTATCTATATTGAAATTCATTTGCCAATTACACGCCCATTCTGCAAGTTTGTTAATGTCTTCCTGTATTTTGTCACAGTCCTCCTCAGTATTAACTTTACCCCCCCAGTTTGGTGTCGTTCACAAATTTTGAAATTGTACTTCTGATTCCAGAGTCCAAATCGTTTATGTACATGGTGAACAACAGTGGCCCCAGCACCGATCCTTGTGAAGTACCACTTCCCACCTTTTGCCAGTCTGAGTAACTACCTTTAACCCCTACTCTCTATTTTCTGTTTTGTAGCCAGCTTGCTATCCATTCTGCTACTTGTCACCTGACTCCACATGCGGTACCTTATCGAAGGCCTTTTGAAAATCCAAATATATTACATCTACCACAATACCCTTGTCTATCCTTTCTGTTACTTCTTCAAAAAATTCAATAGGGTTGGTCAATCATTACCTTCCCTTTTGAAATTAGTGAACAAGTAATTTAAGGGGAAGGTAGATAAGTAAATGAGGGAGAAAGGAATAGAAGGCTATGAAAGCAATAGAAGGATATGTTGATAAGGTTAGATAAAGTAAGGTGGGAGGAGGCTCGTTTGGAGCATAAACACCGGCATTGACCTGTTGGGCCAAATGGCCTGTTTCTGTCTGGTAAATATTATGTAATACTATGGAAAGTGTGTTGATCAATATTCCTAAATAGCCAATAGAGGGAAACCCATCATGGATCATTGACTCTCACGTTCTAGGCTCCCGCTTGCTTCCACTGGTAACAGGTAGCACTGTGATGGCATGCTTGGGCAGATAACAATTACAAAGAGGAGTCCACAAAGTCATTCCCCAAAAGACTTCCCAACCAACACAGCTTCTGTTCACATCCCCGGGCTGCCTCCCCCTCAAGTCCATCTGCCATGGCCAATATTTTTGGGAAGGGGTTGGATCAAAACACTAAAGGGGAAATGCTGCTCTTAGCCTATTGGTGACTGTGCATTAAATGAGATTTAGTTATTTCTCTTGTTTGTTTTAACACATTGCCAATATACCATAGTATTGCTCCAAGTGCCTTTTCCGATTTCTAATTTATTATAATTAATTCACAAGTTAAGAGCCAAGAGAAGCCATTGCCTGTTAAGGGGATCGACTCTCAATGGAGTTTGCAGAGCATCACTTCCCCTACCGGGCTCCGAATCCACTCGTGGCTAGTACACTTGGAAAGGCATCACCAAGTTGGCTTTAATTTCCCACAAGTAAAAGATGTTGTTCGCACAGCAGCCAGCAAATTCCACCTCACCAGCAGGACCTGTCCAGGTATCAGCAAATCACACACTTCATCCAGGAGCCAGTGATGCTCTGCAAAAATCCATCAAGAACCAATCCCCTTTAGAGGAAGCTGCTTTAGTGTCCTGCCCAACATTTGTCCCTCAACCAACGTCACTAAAAACAGATTATCTGATCATTTATCTCATTGTTGTTTGTGTGACCTTGCTGTGTCCAAACTTGCTGCCACATGTCCTACATTACAACAGTGACTACACTTCAACAATGTTTCATTGCCTGTAAAGGGCTTTGGGACGTGCTGAGGTAGTGAAAGGCACTATATATAAATGCAAGTCTTTTTTTATTATTGCGCCTGATTGAGGAGAGGTCTGGCAGACTTCATGGGATCCTCGGATCAAGCGTGACTACAGACTGCCTCGACCCTCCTTCAGCCCTCTTGTCAGGGTGTACGAAACGTAAACTAGTCAGGGGAGTAAGTGAAGAGGCTCCCACCTCTATACCCACGCATGGGGCATGATTTTAAAAGAGTGGCAGGATGGCAGTCGGGGGGAGGGGGGGTGAACTGGCGCCCGGGTAACCCAAATAATGAAAACTTACTGTCCCCCAAACGATTGCAACTTAATTGGTGGCCATTAATCTTGTTTCTGGGTTTGCTGTCCAAAAACTGCACGGTGGGGGGCTGCGCACCCGCATCACTTGCTGTCAGCTGGAGCATCTGGATTTAAAGGGCCGTTGCTCCAATGGATTTTGCTGGAGCAAAGAGCAAGAAGACCCAATGGAGCAGCACAGGGGCAAGGCTGCTCCAAGATTCAGCGATGACTCACTTCAGCTGCTGCTGGCCGGAGTGAGGAGGAGGAGGGAACTGTTTTACCCGGCCGACAGGAGGAAGTGCCCTGCATCTGCCACCAGGAAGGCCTGGCTCGAGGTGGCAGAGGAGGTCACCAGCAGGAGCAACATATCCCGCACTTGGGTCCAGTGCAGGAAATGTTTCAATGACCTAACTAGGTCAGAAAAAGTGAGTACACTTACTGATTCTCCTACATTCCATGTTCCACATCACCCCCACCCCCACCCCCCCCAACTCATTCTGCACTGCCAAGACTACTCCATCACATCACTCCTCACTCCCACTTAAGGCTCATCCTCAACTTACCTGCACTTCCTGAGCACTTCCTCACCTCCCCATTTGTGACCCCACCACTATCACTCACCCCAATCCTCAACCAATGTGATGTCTCTGTCTCACACTCACCCTCTGATGCATCTCTTTCATGGTCAGCCTCACCCAAACCAATGCACTCATCAGTTGACCACTTCACCATCATTCACTCACACGTCTGTACTTTCTCCCCTTCCAGGAGAAGAGAGCAAAATGCACACGGGAGGGCGAGGATGGGGGGCCACAACAAATAGTGGTACTCAAAGAGGTGGAGGAGGAGGCCCTGGAGATCAGCCGCACCCTCGAGTGCCTGTCCATCGGGTCGCCAAGACTGGCACCCCACAAACGTCTGGTGACACAAATTTAACATTCATCACATACAACATGAATTGATGTTAACAATGATTGGCATGTTGAACACCTCAGTATGCTCATCGCAACATGACAATCTGTGATGATGCTTAATATTGCCTTCTGTTCAACGGCGGCAGTGACGGCAGAGAGCGATTCCTCAGAGGAGCTCCCGGGCTCTGAGGACGCACCGTCACATCTTAGTGAGCCATCCATCCCAGCGCAGATACTCACAGCTCGGTGGGTCCTAGTAGTCAGTTAGTTGGGTTGGCACCTCGTGAGTCAACACACACAAGTGAGCACGAGCAGACACTGGTGGCAGGGGCAGCTGTGGAGAGTCCGCTTGGGTGGGAGCACTCCTCTCCAGGCTCTGCTCAGCTGGACACAGATGCTGAACCCCAGGGGTCATCCTTTAAAAGGAGAATGATCGAGGGACAGCAGCACATTTGCGAGGTACTGGAACAGGTGCCACGCACACTCGCCACAATAGCGCAGAGGATGGAGGAGTCCATTTCCTGCATGAGTGGAAAGGTGGCACAGGTACGGGAAGGAATCTCTGAGATAGTGTCACAGGTACGTGAAGAACTTGCTTATTGCATTTCCGGTTTCCACCGGGGCGGGACGAGGAGCAGGCGACCAACCTGCTCCCAGGAGGTAGGTTCTGCTTTAAAACCTTTCAAGGAAGCTTCAGGCTTCCATTTTTCACCAATTCCCAATTTCAACCCCGGGGGGCTGGGATTCCCAGGCCTTCTGTTTTACGCTGCGTGAAAGGAGGCAAGAAGGCCTGAGACTAACAGGTAGGTGCCTAGAAAGGCACAGCTTGTGGGCCCGCAGGAGCACGAGTGCTTCCCCCAGGCCCAACAAACCTACCTGCACCGAACCCCCTACGATCGCGGACACGCGACCACCGATTGCGGACCCCCCCCAACCCCAACCCCGATCCCCTGACCCCTGACCCTGATCCTCCCCCTTCAACCCCCGACCCCGATCCTCCTCCCCACTCCTATCCTCCCCCAAAACAATCACAGATCCCCAATCCCAACAATCCCTGGGACTGACCCCCGATCTCATCCCCCATGACTCACGACCCCCGTGCCCACCCATGCCCACCTGTGCCCACCCATGCATGCCATGCCCACCCATGCACCCCGTGCCTACCCATGCACCCGTGCCCCCCTCCCCATCCATACAAACAAAGACTTACCTGCAGACTTACCTGAAGACGTCCTCTCCCTGGCTAGTCTCCCGTCTGACTGAGACCAGCCTGTCAATCAGCCAGTCAGTCGGACGGGAAACTGACAAAAAAAAAGTAAAAACATCCTTTTGTCAAAATCGTAAGGTCGTCTGGGAAACCCGTACGAATGGGTTTCCCAACCTCAATCTGACCCCCCAGCCCCCTTCTCGGCTCCATTTTAAAATTACCCCCATTAGCTTTTTAGACATATTTACTGTTGGCCCATTGTTTCTTGTTCTACTGGTGATTGTTACTAAATTTGGGGTCTTCATTGTAAAGCAGGAAAGCAAAATTCCTCATTTCAAATACATTCCTCCTGTTCAGTGCACTCATTCATATTTTTGGCCTTTATCCTGGTAACAGATTGTTTTGATATTATTGGAACTCAAAATACCGGGAAGGCTTTGATGGGGGGGATTTCTGACTTTTGGGTGGTCCCAGAACTTCAGGTTTTGTTTTTAACCATTGCCATGAAAAGATGTCTAAAGAAAACCAATTACTCCCAAGGTGATGGCAGAAATGGAAATACCCAAGTCATTACAGGAAGTTCCCATCATTCCCCGCTTCCACCTTGGCATTTGGGCATCTCTTGTTTGTCAGGAATCTACTGTGTGTGTGTGTTGGGGTTTCAGTGTTAATCTTCATTAAGTTCAACCTTAATTAAGATATTGTTCTAGCAACAAGATCCATACTTTCCAGCAATTTT
Source organism: Heptranchias perlo (assembly GCF_035084215.1). Classification (NCBI taxonomy): domain Eukaryota; kingdom Metazoa; phylum Chordata; class Chondrichthyes; order Hexanchiformes; family Hexanchidae; genus Heptranchias; species Heptranchias perlo. Next base: position 37,154,017 of record NC_090347.1, read on the forward strand.
ATAAATTGAGATTTTTCTTTTAAATGTAAAAAATAAAATAGAACTTAATACAACACCGTATCAACTTTATAATGAGATTCGCAGCACTGATTCCAAAATGGAATGTTGGCAATGTTGGGAAGAGCCCACCTTAACTAAAACGATCCTTTAAAAAGAAGTGCGGAATGAAAGAAAGGATATTTTTAAAACAGATTGTCCAGCCAAGGTTTCCACGGTAAAGGTTCTATTTTCTGAGCGTCAGTGTTTTTTTATGGCAGGCAGAAAACACCACTCTTGATACTGAAGCTTGCTTTGATTTCCTAACTCACTCTTAAGTGGCAGACCACTAATGGACTAAAATAAAATGGAGTAAAAAAAACAGTCAATTATAAAGGGCACAAGTAACAACCCATCAACTTAAATAGGTCTGACATTGTCCAATATGTAGAAGCTATTTTGCCTTGCTAAAACTTGGATGAAGATTTTGTTACCACCAAAACACGCAAGTCAATATTATTGTTTTGTAAATTCGAAACAATTGCCTACAAATGAGTGACGATGCCTTTCTGACAGATTAGAAAGCAATGTTAATAAACACGAGCAGAGTTGCTTGCTTATTCACTTCCTCTAATAAACCCATTTGTTTTAAGTTGCAATCTACATGGTTGCGAATAGACATTGTGGCACAATTCTCATTAGAAATATTGTTGCACAACACAAAAATCATTTTTCTCAAATTATATTGTGTATGGGAAACCTCATTGAAGGAGCAAGGCCCATCGTTCAGCACACAGAAGAGTAGGAGGAACATGAGATAAATCAATAAGTTGTGTTTAGGGAAGCATCAAGCTTGGATTTTAAAAGCCTGTGGATTTCAGGGGAAAGGGAAGACCAAGGGAGGTAAGGAGTTCCTCCAGTTTTAAGGCTGTGGAAAAGAATGAGTTAGACTGAGAGACTCGGAATCGGGGTGGGGAGGTGGGGGTGGAGTCGCAAGGAGCCTTGATTTCAACACAGTGGGGATGAAGAGTGCATTTGGAGCTTGGGAAAGGTGCCCTGGATAAACAAGTGTGAAGGAGCATTGCAGTAGCCAAGAAACCTGCTCAATGGAGAGGGAAGAGGAAACATTAAGTACATTCTCAGTATAAATAGAGAATTGTCATTGAAGAGGAAAAAATGGTTGCTAGAAAGACTTAAACATTTGGACCAATTATACTAAGGTATTAATAGACAACACATTTGATATTGCCCAAGACATGCCCTGATAACTATAGAGCAGCAATATCAGGAAAGAAAGAAGTACTTTTGAATTGTAGTCACTGTTGCAATGTAGGAAACGCAGCAGCCAATTTACACACAGCAAGGTCCCACAAACAGCAATGAGATATTGATCAGATAATCTGTTTTAGTGATGTTGGTTGAGGGATAAATATTGGCCAGGACATCGGGGAGAACTCCCCTGCTCTGCATCGAATAGTCCCATGGGATCTTTTACATCCACCTGAGGGGGCTAATGGGGCCTTAGTTTAATGTCTCATCCATAAGACGGCACCTCTGACAATGCAGCGCTCCAATGGGGCCTTTTCTGATGGTGAGACTTGGCATGAAGGCAGACTTCTCTGTCATTTGATACCTGCCCCATCTACAAGAGCATTCATGCATTTTGGCAAAAGCTGAAAGGTCTTTTTTCATTAAATCGAGGGCTGCAAACTGTTGCCAGTGCTCAGTTACTTGGATGGCAAGCCATGCTCTGCAATATTATACATGATCTACTTTGTCTTGATCCTAGACGAAGTTTGGATCTTTTGACTGGCAGATGGGATGTCGGTCCACGGCAACAACTTCCTGCTTGAGACTGTCCCAACTAGCCTGTCATACAGCCAAACTTTACATTCCATTCCAAACACTAATGAGTGGTCTCTTGGCTGTCGACCATGTGCTGCTCTGCTGAGTGCACTCACATGATTAGGAATCAGCCAATGTCACCGATCATTAACAACATTTTTAACAATCAGGAGAAAAGATATGTAATTTGTGTATTTTTTAAAAACCTTCAGCCTAATAATATCTTTTGGAAGTAGCTTATGGGCAGACAGAACTTTTAGGATGCAATTGCAAAAGTTAGCAGGAAAGATCCTGTTCCATAATTCTGTCAAATACTCAAGCTCACCCTTTGAGGATTCCGACAACAGATTCTGCAGGATGCCAAAATCACGACATTGGAATTTACCTACTTCATCCAAATCCTGTAAATCCTATTATGCCACGTTAGGACGTAATGGAATTAGGTGGTGCAAATAATAAATGCAGTTCCAGACACGGATGCCATTCCAGTTCACGGAAGTAGAAATGGTGCCTGATGTTTCAAGGTTCAGACATTGCTGCTGGTGATATTAATGGATAAATACTTAACACATTCATCCAGCATTATTCTGTATGCTGTTTCAGCTAAAGCTTTAATCCATTTAAAATAAGAGCTGAACACCACTGTTAAATTAGCTAGACGCTAGCCGCTCATCTGCTACGATCAGTAGTGGTTTCTAGCTCATAGGTCAATAGACCTATGCAGCTGGTGCAAGTGTCAGCTTGGCTCAGTGATAGTGTCCTCACTTTTAAATCAGAATAAATATGGGTTCAAGCCCTCATTCAGGACTTGAACACGCAGTCTAGAATTGCAGTGCAGTGCTGAGGGAATGCTGCAATTGTCTTTTGCATGATAAAAAGATTTGCATTTATACAGCGCCTTTCTCAACCTCGAAACATGCCGGAGCACTTTACAGCCAATGAAGTACTTTTGAAGTGTAGTCAATTCACACACAGCAAGGTCCCACAAACAGCTATGTGATAATTACCAGATAATCTGTTTTAGTGATGTTGGTTGAGGGATAAATATTGTCCAGAACACCAGGGAGAACTCCCCTGCTCTTCTTCAAAATAGTGCCGTGAGACATTTTATGTCCATCTGAGAGGGCAATCGGGGCCTCCATTTAACGTCTCATCCAAAAGACGGCACCTCTGACAGTGCAGCAGTCCCTCAGTGCTGCATTGGAGCATCATCCTAGATTTGTGCTCAAGTCTCTGAACCTACAACCTTCAAGGCGCAAAGCAGAAGTGCTACCAACTGAGCCACGGTTGACACCTTAATGAGGTGATATTAAACTGAGGCCATGTCTGCCTGTCCAGTTGGACATAAAAGATCTCATGGAACTGTTCAAAGAAGAGATAGATGAACATTTATAGGTGTTGCTTGATTGTGTCCTGTTGTGTTCCAGGCTGGCAGGCTTTACCCAACGGCACCAGAACAATGGCAAGCACCTCCAGAGAAGAAGGGCAATACTAATAAAAAATTGGACATTCTGTTCAAATTAAAAATGTGTGACTGTAATATAAACTGTAATAACTTCAAAATTTAAGCCAATGCCCTCCAGTGCCAACCAATCATAAAGGCTTCAAGGGAGCCGGTTGGCATTTTGTGATCTAACTCCATGGCCATAAGAGCGCATAACAGAGAACAGAACATGGACAAGTAGTCAGAGAACATAAGAACATAAGAAAAAGGAGCAGGAGTTGGCCATACGGCCCCTCGAGCCTATTCTGCCATTCAATAAGACCCCGCCCCAGTGATCTTACGCATCCTGGACTCTTCAGGAAATGTCCTGTGTTGCTCCAGGCCAGCAGGATGCATTAGGCCTATCAGTTTGAGTATCTAATTGAGAGAAAATTGATATCTGGCATTGTATCAATTAGGCAACCAGCTTGATCCAAATGTGCTCTGGCCCAAGAGATTGACGCTAGAGTTTTGTTAGTGGAGGCCAAGTTGCTGAATGATCCAGTGTAAAGTAATTATTAATGGTCAGAACATCGCACAGGCTGCAATTCGGACGTGCTGCTCTCCACACCCAAACTCCCAATAAGAGCTCCCATGGGCATATGGGCATATGCAGGAAGTGCAGAATCGTAAAGTTGACCCCCTAAAATTGGGCCATGACCTGAGCGGTTACAACAGGATGGCGCCCAGCAGTGCCCTTCAGCGCTGACCTCGCTGGAGTTTGTCGGGTCAGTCGGAGGGCTGGGGCAGAAACGTAGGAACATAAGAAGAGGAGTAGGCCATTTAGTCCCTCGAGCCTCTTCCACCATTCAGTGAGATTATGGATGATCTGTGACCGAACTCCACATGCCCACCTTAGCCCCATATCCCTTAATACCTTTGGTTAACAAAAATCTATCAATCTCAGATTTAAAATTAACAATTGAGCTAGCATCAACTGCCATTTGTGGAAAAGAGATCCAAACTTCCACCACCCTTTGCGTGTCGAAGTCTTTTCTAACTTCACTCCTGAAAGCCCTGGCTCTAATTTTTAGGTTATGTCCCCTAGTCCTCGACTCCCCAATCAGCGGAAATAGTTTCTCTCTATCTACCCATCCATTCCCCTTAATATCTTGAAAACTTCAATCAAATCACCCCCTAATCTTCTAAATTCCAGGGAATACAACCCTAGTTTGTGTAATCTCTCCTCGTAATTTAACCCTTGGAGTCCAGGTATCATTCTAGTAAACTACACTACACTCCCTCCAAGGCCAATATATCCTTCCTAAGGTGTGGTGTCCAGAACTGAACACAGTACTCCAGGTGTAGTCTAACCAGGGCTTTGTATAGCTGCAGCATAACTTCTACCCCTTTGTATTCTAATCCTCTAGATTAAAAGGCCAGCATTCCATTAGCCTTTTTGATTATTTTCTGCACCTGTCCATGACATTTTAATGATCTATGTACATGGACCCCTATTTAGGCCTCCACTGTTTGGAGCTTTTCACCATTTAGAATGTACTCTGATCTATCCTTTTTAGGTCCAAAGTGAATGACCTCACACTTGCCTACATTGAAATCCATTTGCTACAGTTTTGCCCATTCACTTATTCTATTAATATCTCTCTGTAATGTAATGCTTCCATCTACACTGCTTACAATGCTGCCTATCTTTGTGTCATCGGCAAATTTGGATATGTGTTTCTCTATCCCGTCATCCAAGTCATTAATAAATACAGAGAATAGTTGAGGCCCTGACACAGATCCCTGTGGGACACCACTAGTCACATCCTGCCAATTCGAGTACCTGCCCATTATCCCTACTCTCTGTCTTCTGCCGCTCAGCCAATTTCCTAACCAGGTCAATAATTTGCCCTCAATTCCATGAGCTTCAACTTTAGCTAACAGTCTCTTATAAGGAACTTTATCGAAATCCATATAAACAACATCCATAGATATTCCCCTGTCCACTACTTTAATCACCTCTTCAAAAAATTCAATCAGGTTCGTCAGGCATGGCCTACCCTTTACAAATCCATGCTGGTTCCCTCTGATCAGCTGAAAATTTTCAAGGTGTTCAGTCGCTCTTTCCTTAATTATAGACTCTAATAATTTCCCATCATCAGATGTTAGGCTAACTGGTCTATAATCCCATGGTTTCCCTCTCTCACCTTTCTTAAATAGCGGAGCGACATGTGCAATTTTCCAATCTAAAGGAACGGTTCCTGAATCGAGAGAACTTTGGAAGATTATAGTTAGGGCTTCTGCAATGTTCTCACCTACTTCCTTTAAAACCCTGGGATGGAAACCATCTGGTCCTGGGGACTTGTCACTCTTTAGTGCCATTAGTTTCATCATTACTGTTTCATTAATTATGGTGATTCCCTGTCCCTGATTCAAAATTAGTTTCCTTGGGGTGTCCTTTTTGTGCTATCCTTCCTCTACTGCAAATACTGATGCAAAGTAATTATTTAACATGTTCACCATTTCCTTATTTTCATTTACAATGGGCGTCATTTTAGCACCCGCTATCGGGTGCGTTCCTGGCGGGGGGGTTCCGAAAATCGGAGAATCCCGGAGTGGGTCGCGAGACCGACTCCAACCCGCCCACTTCCGGGTTCCCCACTGACGCGCCGGCGTGCGCGCGCGGCCCCCGCTGGTGGGAATCCCGCAGGCAATTAAAGCCAGCGGGATGCCACTTGAAGTTATTTATTTTGCTTGTTCAGGTCATTAACTGACCTGTTTAAGGGATTATGTGAGGAGGGGTGGGATTTTAGAGCAAACTGGGACTGTTTCCCACACTGGGGGAAACACTCCCAGTTCAAATGGACGTGTTGCAGCTGTCAGCCTGTGGCAGCTGCAAAGGTCCATTTGACAGGTGTGGGGGGGAGACCCTCACCCATTGCAGGAGGCCACTCTGTCACTTGGGATAAAGTTTGGCCTCCACCACCCTCCTCCTGACAATCAAAGTCACCAACTTGCACACCTACCCCGGGGTCCAGAGACATGTACCTACCTTGCGGACCCCCTCAGATGTACATCTTCCGGATGGGGGCCGCCGTAGCTGCAGTCATGACCTCCTCGGAGGGCAAACAGCATCAACAGCCTCACCAGCCTCGCCATCCACGCCGTCCACCTCTGACACATGGAGCTCCACAACAGAGTGCTGTGACACATCCACCTGTACAGCAGGAGGGAGGGCTACCGCAGAGAGAGATGCGTCGCAGAAGGCACTACCCTCGCCACAGGGTCCACAGACCGAGGCTCAGCTTCCTGGACCTCTCTGAGCAGCAGTGCACACGGAGGCTCAGAGTCACTCGACATGTAGTCGTGGACATCTGCAGCCTCCTTCATGCCGTGCTGCTCCCGGCTGGCCCGAGCACCATCTTCTTACCTGTTGCTGTCAAAGTCACAACTGCCCTCAACAACTTCTCCTCCGCATCCTTCCAGGGTGCAACTGGGGACATCGCCGACGTCTCTCAGCCGTCTGCACAAAAGAGCCCTGCAAATACACCTACACCCACTCTGCAGTGACACAATGGGTGGCATCAGTTGTGGGTCTTCATAGTGATCCTCAGGAAAGGGCATTATTGCACAAAACAGATAAGATTCGCAAAGACATGGCAGTAGTGGTGCCAATATAATATGTAATGTGAGTTGGTCAGAAATTCAATATAAGTAACAACCATGACAAACCCTCAAACACCCTTGTGCATCCCCTTTATGCTCACGACACGTTTGCCTTACGCTGCCTACTGCACATATGTGATGCATGCCCTGTGGCTGCAGCACAGGTAGTGGCAGGTTGAGTGAGGCTGGCCGTGAAAGAGATGCACGAGAGGGTGAGTATGAGATAGAGCCATGAGATTGTATGAGGATTGGGTTGAGTGGTAGTGGCGGGATGAGTACTGGCGAGGTGAGTAGGTGCAGGTAAGATGAGGATGAGGTTTGAGTGGGTATGAGGGGTGATGTGACAGAGTAGTGTTGGCAGTGCAGAAGGAGATGTGGGGTGGGGGCGGTGATGTGACAGACGGAGTGTAGGGGAAAGAGTAAGTGTACTCACTTTGGCTGACCTACTGAGGTCATTGCAGCGCCTCCTGCACTGTATGCAGGTGGGCGATATGTTGGTGGTGCTGGTGACCTCCTCTGCCACCTCGAGCCAGGCCTTCCTGGTGGCAGAGGCAGGCCGCTTCCTCCCGCCCGCCGGGGGGGAAGATCTCTGTCCTCCCCCTCCTCCTCACCCCATGTATTGATACCTGGAGTGAGGCATCATTAAACTGGGAGCAGCCTTCCCTCTGGGCTGCTCCATGCTGTAATTTTTTCTGTTTGTTGCAGCATCAGTCAGTGGAGGACTGCCCCTTTAAATAGAGCTCCTCCAGCTGATAGATCTTACTGCGCATGCGCAGCCCGCCCGACGCGCAGTTCAGCAGTGGGGAACCCAGAGGACCAGGTAAGTGGATACAATTGGGCTACGATCGCTCGGGTGGCTGACTGATTTCGCCGGGTGCGTTACCCACGCGCCCGATAGCCCCCCCGCCGAGAACCCGCAGCCCTGGTAACATCGGGCCCAATATCACCGTTATCAGTTTTTAAGGGGCCCACATTGCTCTTGACCACTCTCTTTCTCCTAATACGATTGTAAAAATGTTTTGTGTTCATTTTGATATCCCTTGCAAGTTTCTTTTCATACTCCCTTTTTATAGTTCTTACTATCTGTTTTGTCACCTTTTGCAGTTCTTTGTATCTCTCCTGGTCGCCAGGATCTGTGCTATTTTTTGCATTTTTGTATGCTTTCTCTTTTAGTTTCATGTTGTCCTTTACCTCTTTTGTCATCCATGACTGCTTTTTTTCTGGCAAATAGAGTTCTTGCCCCTTAGGGGTATAAACTGGTTCTGTATCACGTTAAATTCATTTTTGAACACCTCTCACTGATCTTCTGTCATTTTACCCATGAACAGATTTGCCCAGTTTACTGTGGACAGCCTCTGTCTCATCCCATTGAAGTCGGCCTTACCTAAATTTAGAAGCTTAGTAGCTGATGCGGGTTTCTGCCTTTCAAACACAACATTGAACGCGATCATATTATGATCGCTATTAGATAAATATTCACGCACCGTTAGGCTGTTAACTAAATCTAGCTCATTACTCATTATTAAATCTAATATGGCCTGCCCCCTTGTTGGTTCTAGGACATATTGTTGCAGAAAGCTGTCCTGAACACCTTTCTGATTGGAGCTCATATGATTATACCAATCAATATAAAAGTTAAAATCCCCATGAAAACCACTCTGCCTTTGTTTGTCCAATCTCTGCATTTACAAATTCTACCACTTCGCAGCTGCTACCAGGGGGCCTATACACAGCTCCCACTACAGTCTTAAATCCTTTTCTATTTCTTAATTTTACCCATAAAGTCTCCACTGCCTGTTTACCTCTCGTTATATCCTCTCTTATCATTGAAGTAATTTCATCCTTAATCACTAAGGCAACTCCCCCCCCTCTCCCAGTTTCCCTATCTTTCCTATAGACCTTAGAACCTGGTATAATCAGTTTCCAATCCTGACCATGCAGGTGGGTGCAAGAGCCACTACGGGCCCATCTCTGGTGTCCACCTACCCAATGCCCAAAAGAAACCCAGACATTTGCCTGCCCTTGGAATCGGGGTGGGGGGCATTTGTCCAGACCCCTGAATTCAACCACCCAACCCCAGCTTCATTCTTGTTGGCCTTCTGTGTAAGGGAGCTGACCTAGGTACATTGTGTTTTCAGTGCTGTTGGCCACATCCAGTCATATTGATTGACAACTGGTATACTCTCAGAAGGAGCTACAGAAACTCCTAGATGTGGAGATTAAAAGATCTCAAGGTTGCATACAATAAAAGATCCTTCTTTGCAGACATAAATGTGCTGCATAGGTTTAAGGCTTCAAATTAGTAGTTTAAAATTCTACGCTATTGGATATTTAGAAGTCTCACAGCTACCGCCACTGTGCTAGGACCCCCATAGGCGGGCAATATGACAGGGTTGGAACTGAAAGGTGCATTGATCTTGTACGACTGTCACACTGTTATTGAGGTGCGGCTGCACTTGTGACCTCTTTGTTTGATCCACAGCTTTTGTCTCCTGTTCCCTGTATACAGGGAAAACATATTAAGTGTCTTCACTGGGTCTCCAGTCACTGCAGTTAGAGGACAGACTGTCAAACGCATAGGTAGAAGGCTGTTAACAGCTTGCCAAAAGCATAAGTAATGTACTGGGTTTTTGAACTGTGTCCTCCCGATGAGAAAAACAGCAATCAGCTGTCTGTGGGAAAAAGCAGTATTTCAGACTTCTCTCATCTACAAGAAGCAGGGCGAGTTCCAGCAGAACAGTTAACAAATGAGAAGGAAACGCTGCAATGTGTTCAGACTTATTGGTTTCCTGTGTTAATTTGTAATCCCATACTCACCCTTTGAAATTAGCTATTTCCCCAACATTTGCCCTTTTTTTCCTAATTGATACTTTGAGGTGACTGATCTCCAGAGGGCTTTGGTAACTCCAAAGAGACGCAGGGCAATGTAGAGACAGCGAATACTCCCCGATTTCCTGACTGTGCAGCATTGTGCCTGGTTCTTAATGATAATTTGAGGAATCCATTGTCCTCTCAAGTCAGTGGTCAGGTTACACTTTACAGGAGAAGAATTTTCCCTCTAATTATGTGGTATTTCTCAGGCCATTCCATACATATTGCTGATTAGTTCCATATCAATTTCACAGATGCACCCTGAACATTACTATCTGGGCTTATGATGCAGATTCTGGAAGTAGTTTATATCCAGGCCTGATTTGTCTGTACAAATCCATCAATTTTTGCTATATCCACCCAATTATCTCTTCTTCGAAACTACTATTATCTCTTCAACATTGCCGTAGTGTAGTCCAATCGCTGCCCCACTGGAGTCTTTCTGCCCCCAAAAGCAAGGAAGTCATGATGGACCTTTATAAAACACTGGTTCGGCCACAACTGGAGTATTGTGTCCAGTTCTGGGCATCACACTTTAGGAAAGTTGTGAAGGCCTTAGAGAGAATGAAGAGAAATTTACTGGAATGATTCCAGGGATGAGGGGCTTTAGTTATGTGGATAGACTGGAGAAGCTGGGGTTGTTCTCCTTGGAACAGGGAAGGTGATAAGAGGAAAAACGTTTTTACACAGCGAGTGGTTGTGATCTGGAATGCATTGCCCGAGGGGGTGGTAGAGGCAGATTCAATCATGGCTTTCAAAAGGGAACTGGATAAGTACTTGAAAGGAAAAAAATTTGCAGGGCTACAGGGATAGTGCGGGGGAGTGGGACTAGCTGGATTGCTCCTGCACAGAGCCGGCACGGACTCGATGGGCTGAATGGCCCCTTCCGCGCTGTAACCTTTCGATGATTCTTTGATTCTATTCTATTTAAACATTCTATCTTCCCTCTTTTTTCTCCATCCTACTCAGCATTCCCTGGAAAGCAAGGCAAAGAGGCGACTGCCCCATGACCTCTGAAGCTCTGTAACAAAGCACTCAGAGATGCATGAAAGCAGCCTGAGGTGACTCATTGCATTGGTTTTCTTCCCCTTCCTCAGGAGAAAGAGTCTCACCTCTGGCGGCCGTCTCTCCTAACCCAGGCAAGACCAGGAAGTCACCGTGCACACAATTACAAGCATGAATCCGTAGCCTAGTGCTGAATGATGCAACCTGTTGGTGCACCGACCCGATGAATCACCAAAGACCAACGACGCGTAATATTTTAATAATTACTATGTACTTTTCTAATAATTCAAATGCAATCCATAATGAGCCTAAGTTGCAGCTAATCGCTGAATTATGCTGCATTCACGAATAGTGCAACAAATGACCTTTGTCATATTACTGAATGCAACATAATTCAGCAGTTGCTGTTCAGTTCAATCTGATGCTGTGACGATGTCTCACACTCAGTACAGGGCCATTTCCTAGCTTTTACATTTGGTCGTGGAAACTTATCAGTAGCATGTAATTTGCCCAACAATCCAAAAAAAACTAGTCTTTCTGGTTAAAGGGGGACAGTCTTCATCAAAAAAGTGTTTGGCAAACCTCTATTACTTGATTGCCAAGTATTCAGCACAGTGACTCAATCTGTGTTGCAATGCGTCATTCAGTTACAAAAATATCATTGTGTTGCTCCCACAGAATGACGAAAATGATATACAACTGTTCTCTCCCCCGCGGCCCAGTAATACGTCCATGTGCATTGGTAACTTCCTATTACCCAATTTCATTTACTTTATTCCTTCCTCAGGTCTCCCTATGGGACAGGCATGTCATTGGCAGCCGAGAGTGGACAGACAGGTGCCCATCATCGGTCAACAGCACTATTGATCTCCATTAAGAACAGCAATGAGATAAATGACCAATTGAACTGTGTTTAAATAATGCTGTGGTTGAGGGATAAAAATTGGCCAGGGCACCAGAAGAACTCACCTGCTTTTCTCCGATTAGTGCCATAGGATCTTTTACATCTACCTGAGAGGACAGACGGGGCCTTGGTTTAACATCTCATCCAAAAGACGACACCTCCGACAATGCAGCACTCCCTCAGGACTGCGCTGGAGTGTCAGCCTAGATTATGTGCTCAAGTCTCTAAAGGGGGGGGTTGAAAAAAAGTTGAGTGAGGCTCCTTCCTTCAGGGAGTCTTTTTTTAAATTCGTTCATGGGATCCCTAATTGCCCTTGAGAAGGTGGTGGTGAGCCGCCTTCTTGAACCGCTGCAGTCCATGTGGTGAAGGTTCTCCCACAGTGCTGTTAGGAAGGGAGTTCCAAGATTTTGACCCAGCGACGATGAAGGAACGGAGATATATTTCCAAGTCGGGATGGTGTGTGACTTGGAGGGGAACGTGCAGGTGATGTTGTTCCCATGTGCTGCTGCCCTTGTCCTTCTAGGTGGTAGAGGTCGTGGGTTTGGGAGGTGCTGTTGAAGAAGCCTTGGCGAGTTGCTGCAGTGCATCCTGTGGATGGTACACACTGCAGCCACAGTGCGCTGGTGGTGAAGGGAGTGAACGTTTAGGGTGGTGGATGGGGTGCCAATCAAGCGGGCTGCTTTATCTTGGATGGTGTCGAGCTTCTTGAGTGTTGTTGGAGCTGCACTCATCCAGGCAAGTGGAGAGTATTCCATCACACTCCTGACTTGTGCCTTGTAGATGGTGGAAAGGCTTTGGGGAGTCAGGAGGTGAGTCACTCGCCACAGAATACCCAGCCTCTGACCTGCTCTTGTAGCCATAGTATTTATGTGGCTGGTCCAGTTAAGTTTCTGGTCAATGGTGACCCCCAGGATGTTGATGATGGGGGATTCGGCGATGGTAATGCCGTTGAATGTCAAGAGGAGGTGATTAGACTCTCTCTTGTTGGAGATGGTCATTGCCTGGCACTTGTCTGGCGCGAATGTTATTTGCCACTTATGAGCCCAAGCCTGGATGTTGTCCAGGTCTTGCTGCATGCGGGTATGGACTGTTTCATTATCTGAGGGGTTGCGAATGGAACTGAACACTGTGCAATCATCAGCGAACATCCCCACTTCTGACCTTATGATGGAGGGAAGGTCATTGATGAAGCAGCTGAAGATGGTTGGGCCTTGGACACTGCCCTGAGGAACTCCTGCAGCAATGCCCTGGGACTGAGATAATTGGCCTCCAGCAACCACTACCATCTTCTTTTGTGCTAGGTATGACTCCGGCCACTGGAGAGTTTTCCCCTGATTCTCATTGACTTCAATTTTACTAGGGCTCCTTGGAGCCACGCTCGGTCAAATGCTGCCTTGATGTCAAGGGCAGTCACTCTCACCTCATGAGGTTACAGATTGTGCTGGAATACAATTCTGCTGCTGCTGCTGATGGCCCACAGCACCTCATGGATGCCCAGTTTTGAGCTGCTAGATTCTGTTCTGAATCTATCCCATTTAGCACGGTGGTAGTGCCACACAACACTTTTGATGGTACCCTCAGTGCGAAGACGGGACTTCGTCTCCACGAGGACTGTGCGGTGGTCACTCCTACCAATGCTGTAAGGGATAAATGCATCTCTACAGGTAGATTGGTGAGGACGAGGTCAAGTAAGTTTTTCCATCGTGTTGGTTCGCTCACCACCTGCCGCAGGCCCAGTCTGTCAGCTATGTCCTTCCGGACTCGGCCAGCTCGGTCAGTCGTGGTGCTACCGAGCCACCCTTGGTGATGGACGTTGAAGTCCCCCACCCAGAGTACATTCTGTGCCCTTGCTACCCTCAGTGCTTCCTCAACATGGAGGAGGACTGATTCATCAGCTGAGGGAGGACGGTAGGTAGTAATCAGCAGGAGGTTTCCTTGCCCATGTTTGACCTGATGCCATGAGATTTCATGGGGTCCGGAGTCAATCTTGAGTACTCCCAGGGCCACTCCCTCCTGTCTGTATATCACTGTACCACCACCTCTGGTGGGTCTGTCCTGCCCGTGTGACAGGACATGCCCAGGGATGGTGATGGAAGAGTCTGGGACATTGGCTGAAAGGTATGATTCTGGCAGTATTGCTATGTCAGGTTGTTGCTTGACTCGTCTGTGGGACAGCTCTCCCAATTTTGGCACAAGTCTCCAGATGTTCGTGAGGAGGACTTTGCAGGGTCAACTGGGCTTGGTTTGCCTTTGTCGTTGTCCGGTGCTGGGTGGTCCGTCCAGTTTTATTCTTACTATGACTTTTTTTTAAGCAAGATTTTACAACTGAGTGGCTTGCTCGGCCATTTCAGAGGGCAATTAAGAATCAACCACATTGCTGTGGGTCTGGAGTCACATTTCGGCCAGACCGGGTAAGGACAGCAGGTTTCCTTCCCTAAAGGGCATTAGTGAACGAGATGAGTTTTTACGATAATCTGATAGTTTCACAGCCACCATTATTGATACTAGTTTTTTTTTAAATTACAGATTTTATTTCATTAATTGATTGATTGAATTCAAGTTTCCCAGCTACCTGTCGCAGGATTTGAACTCATGACTCCAGATTATTAGTCCACTAACTTAACTACTATTCTACCATACCTGTATACTGCTTCTCTTTGGTATCGAGTACAGCCCCAAGTCTAGATTCAGGCTGTGTTCACATTATAACTGGAGCATCGATGCAAACCACTTTGCACTGATGCTGCCGAGATCCAGTACACCAAATCCCCATCCACTTTAGCCTTTATCTCGTTTCCTGCCATCACTTCCAGCAGACAGTGCAGGCACATGTAAATCAGGCAGCAATGACATGGCAACAACATATATCCTGCTTCCCCATCATTAACACTTAATTGATGCTGAGTCTTAATGACACCAATATAAAACTGGCATCCAATGGTGCTAGACACTGCCCTGAAGGTAAAAGTAACTTTAAAGGAACACATTTATTCAGTTCCAGGTGCTGTTGAAACCTTAGTATTGTGATATTTTCGCTGTTTTTTTCTCTCCCCCTCCCCCCCACAATTGCCACCTATTTTGACGTGTCTTTGTCCCATTTCAGACGTGGTATAACGGGATTCCCATTCAGGATTCCCCTCTAACTTTGCTTCTTGGACAAAGAGGAGGAACAATGGAGGAAGGTCAAGCTAGTGAGTTTGCACTGCAGAAGCATGGCACCCACACCAGAGTACACTGGCAGAGGGGCTTCGCTTCACAAAGGAAGCTATTCTGTCACATGCTGCAAACAAACCTGCAGCCCAATTCCACCATAGGCACTGCTCAGCCAGTGGCTGTTATGGCCATCACTGCACTTAACTACAATGCCATGGAGTCATTTCAAGTTGCCATTGGGGACTTCTGGCACGTTAGACAACAGCTGTCCAAATGCACCAAACAATTCAAGGGTGCATTGTCCTCAAGAGCCAGTAATTTCAATTTGCTTTCCCGTGGGCAACCGTTACCAACATAGCAAAGCATTTCAATTTTACTGAGTCGCAGAACTTGCCTCAGTCCAATGAGTCAGAAAGGTGTGACCCGCTCCTCTTACCTTGCCTGACCTGGTAAGATCATAAGACTTTTTTTCTGGCATCACCAATGACGTGCAAATGGAGCAGTTCAAATAGAACTTAAAAACTTATTTCTATAAGATCACAATGCCTGCATCATCATTCAGTTGCTATGTTCTTACATGTTAGTTTTACAATATCCCAGCCAAGAACTTCCCAATGAGTGAATCATTACCTCCAGAAATACCCTCCCTCTGCCGGATGCACACATAATCACATGAGCACTGCAGCAAGAACCAAGTTATTTCTTGTCATTATTTTCTCCCCTCTTCTCTTAAAGGTACTGACTCCTGTTGAGGTTGGCAGGCACTAGTTGCCCTCTGGGTACCTCATCCAACCGGTTATACCTCATATGTGAGCCTAGACGTTCAGTGGATAGGAAGCTCAGTGAAGCCACAGTACATCACAAGTACCACAGAGCTGTCTGTGAGATTCAATTACTGTAATTTTTCCCAACACTATGGAGAAGGGCACGAATGTTACCAACAAGTAAACAAAGTGTTGGCAGAAAACAGCTCTCCAATCAGCATCACCTTCTGGTTACACACATGTGAGATTTGAAGCCATTATTTCAGACCAGCACCTCAAAAGTATGAGCCAGATTGTCAGATTATTGCATTTCCTGACTCATAGACTATTTGTTCATTTGGTCGAGCTTTTCCGTACTCTCCCGACAGCTCTATCCATCACTAGCTGGTTGACATATTCCAAACATTGCACTTGGCCAGAATGCTAGCCCTGGCATAGTGTTAGTTGGCGGTGCTACAGGCACATCACACAATGATTATGAAGTGTTTATTAGGCAAGCTAGAGGCTGGAAGGGGGCCTGTGATGTAGAGTCTGTCAGAAGGAACTCAGTTAGGTGATAACTGACAGAAATAGATTACTTAAACGCTAGGCGTCCAGTAACAGATGACTTTCAGTATTTTTTTACTATATTATTGTGATGGCGAAATTGTGAATCCGTTGGTCCACACTAACCTGAATCCCATAGGAAATCAGGGCTGAATTTAAATCAACCTGCCCTGAATTAACTCACTTTACTTCAATTTGTTCCCTTGCTGTGCACGCTGCTATCTGCAGGAAGGTACTGGAAAGCAGTCAACCCTTTGAGTACTGGAGCAATGCTGTTGCACTATATTTAAATTATAACAAAGAAACAGATCCCTATGGGGCAGGATATACGGTTTCTATTTCCCAACTAAATTGCAATAGGAGGGAATGTGCGTTGAACCAAGATCTGATCACATTGTAACCCAAAATTAAGTAATTTTGGGACTATACATGAATGTAGCCCAACTGAAGCAGCTTTCAATTTAGTTGGGTTTGAAATCAAATCCTAAGCATGCAATCTATGGGAATGGGTTGGGGGGGGGGGTAATTTTGACTTTGTGCAATATTGTAAATCAGGCAATTAAGAATCGGCAGCCCCTATTACATCTCTCCCGATTTTCATTTCCAATGAAGTCAAAATTACCCCCTTATAGTTTCTTTCTCTCATAGGAAACTTCTGACTGGACCGAAAGCAAACAAGGATGTTTTTTAATGGGCGGAGGGGTTTCAGTCCTTTGATTAATGGGGATGGCCTATTTAATGTCAGTCCAGTGGGGAAGTTTGTTTATCTGCTGGTCCAGTGATTTTTCCTAATAGTGGGGCAGATGAATTCACAAGGAAATTATGAGGGAGAAGCCTCTACTTCATTGTGGTCAAGTAGCAAATGGTCTTTCTCTTGTGATATCCTGGGAGACAATCTGCAATCTCTGGCCAGCATGATATTTACATCTATTCTTACCAATGTGGAAGTGTGAGTATATATTTATGTTCAATCATGGGATATTGGTAAGACGGTTGATCCATCCATCTTCTGTAACAGTCAAGGAAGGTTAACACTTTTTTTGCAAAATCAGTTTCGATTTTCTGATTTAACCTCCACACCTGTTAATGGCATCTACCTTCCTTTATCAGGACCAAGCTTCAGCCATTCTCATGCGGGCCCCATTCTAGGGTGTCCCATCTAGAAGAGAACTGACATGATTGTGTCACGCTGCTAGAAGTGCACATCCCCTTATCCAATCATGGCAAAATTAACAGCAGCATTCAGGAACTCTATGGCTAATATTATCTAAACGTAATTCAAAGGGGAGTATAGGGTATGGGATCGACGGCAAGAGAGGGAGATGCAGATGGACTCAGTAGGTGCTATAGCTGGATCTAATGACTTTCATGGTCCTACGTTGTGATCACACTCATTCCTCAGGCTTTGGATCGAACCTTTTTAAAACAAGAACTTCATAAACACAAAAAAATGACAGATATCCACACACATCAACTATGAGCAAATAGTGTGATATCACTGCCAGACAACAAAGAGGTACTAATAATTTCCCTTGAGTAGTTAATTGCTGCTGTTAGATAAATGAGAAAGATTAAAATTTCCCTCTGATGGTTGTAAGCTTCCTAAGTGAATTGAGGTCACAGTCCCAGAGCACAAAACTGCTCACAGTTTGGCACAAAACTGCCAATCTCTTTCATTGAGTTCTCTTCTGAGTTTGGGGTTAAGGAGCATTGTTTAAATGAGGAATATGAGCTTTACTCTGTGTACAATTGTACAATTTTGTCCTTGACAAGACTTTATCTAGGCCTCAGTTGGAATACTGTGTTCAGTTTTGGGCTCCTCACATGGTGGGTGATATTGAGGCTTTGGAAAGTGTGCATAGAAGGGCCGCAAGATTAATTTGCAGTCTAAAGCATCGTAGATACCTAGATATACTCAAAGTACTGGGTCTATATACTTTAGAGAAGCATAGGCTTAGGGGAGATATGATCGAGATTTATAAGATGATGAAGGGAGTAAATCGTGTTTATATAGAACAATTGTTTCAACTGAATAGGTCAGGGAGGACCAGGGGGTCATGCTTGCAAGTTACACAAAAGCAGAACTAGGTTAGATGTTGGGAGGTTCTTATTTTCCCACAGAATAGTGGACCTGTGGAACAGGTTGCCAGCTCATGCGGTGGATGCTGATTCGCTGAATTCCTTCAAGTGAGAGCTGGACCTGTTTCTGGCTGGGGCGGAGATCACCTCTTACAAGAGGTAGGTACCTTGTAAAGTTGATCAGGGCCAGAGTTTTTTTTTATTCGTTCATGGGATGTGGGCGTTGCTGGCGAGGCTGGCATTTATTGCCCGAGTGATCGACTGGACTAGTTTTGATCGCCTATGAGGGTCGGAGAGGAGTTTTCCCAGATTTGTTTCCCAAATTAGCCTGGGTTTTTCACCTCTCCCAGGAGATCACACGGCTTCGGGAGGGGTGGGGAGTGTTTCACAATTGAGTGGGACAGATTGGATGGACCAGTAGGTCTTTTCCTGTCTGTCATTTTTTCGTATATTCGTGCTCTGTGTTTGGCTATGCTATGTCTGACTTGGAAGCCCTTAATGCTGGCACAAGGAAGGAAGGGATTGAATTATTCTTAGTTCACTGACAATGCATTAGTAGTAAATGTTTTCATTTTTTTTAATAGATTGCCTCTTAAGAAAAATTTTACTCTGCAGTGTCTGTGAGATCGGATGCTTTATAATTAATGTATAATTAATTAGTGATGCATTTTGGAAGGAAGAATAAGGAGTGGCAATATAAAGTAAATGGTGCAATTTTAAAATGGGTGCAGGAACAGAGGTTCACATACTTTCAAGCTGACAGGACAAGTTGATGAGGCTGTTAAAAAAGCATACGAGATCCTGGACTTTATAAACAAAGGTATAGAGTACAAAAGCAAAGAAGTGATGCTAAACCTTTATAAGTCACTCAAGTTAGGCCTCAGCTGGAGTATTGTGTCCAATTCTGGGCATCATACTTTAGGAAGGGTGTCAAGGCCTTAGAGAGGGTGCAGAGGAGATTTACTAGAATGATACCAGGGATGAGAGACTTCAGTTATGTGGAGAGGCTAGAGAAACTGGGATAATTCTCCTTAGAACAGAGAAGGTTAAGGGGAGATTTAATAAAAGTGTTCAAAATTATGAAGGGTTTTGCTAGAGAAAATAAGGAGGTACTGCTTCCACTGGCAGGAGGGTCGGTAACCAGAGGACACAGATTTTAGATAATTGGCAAAGGAAACAGAGGGGAGATGAGGAGAAATGTTTTAATGCAGCGAGTTATGATCTGGAATGCACTGCCTCATTTCAAAAGGTAATTGGACATACAACAACAACTTGTATTTATGTAGTGCCTTTAACATAGTAACACGTCCCAATTCACTTCACAGGAGCATTATCAGACAAAATTTGAAACCGAGCCACATAAAGAGATTTTAGGGCAGGTGACCAAAAGCTTGGTCAAAGAGATAGGTTTTAAGGAGTGACTTAAAGGAGGAGGGAGAGGTTGCGATTTGGAGATGTTTAGGGAGGGAATTCCAAAGCTTAGTGCCTAGACAGCTGAAGGCACAGCCTCCAATGGTGGAGTGAAGGAAATCGGGGCAGCGCAAGAGGAAAATTGAAAAGGAAAAAATTGCAGGGCTAAGGGGAAAGAGCAGGGGAGTGGGACTAATTGGATAGCTTTTTCAAAGAGCCAGCACAGGCACAATGGGCCGAACGGCCTCCTTCTGTGCTCTATGAATCAATGCTGTGCAACTGGAAAGCCAGTTGGAGCTCACTTGCAATAATGGTCCAAAGTCATTCAATAACCAGTGGCCAATTAATTGGTATAAACAGCACAAAGTCAGACAATGTAGCTGTGGAGTGCACCATTTTCCATAGTTGTGAAGCAGGATTGCAGATTGTGCAAAATGAGGTTTGCAGAGGGGTCCCTGTAGATGATGTGACGGTGAGGATCCGGAAAAATGTTCCTTTCAGGACAGAAAGGGCAGCTCACTAACAAACACAAGGGACACGATGCAAGCGAGGCAATCATGCAAGAGGTGAAGCCCTTCATACATGGAAGGACCTGAAGAAAAGTGCAATGGTGAAAGTAAGTAACATGAACCTGCCACAAATGGATATCAACGGAAGTTTCAGGTATCAGGCATGTTTGCTTGACCATCTATACAAAGAGTATATTTAGTCTGTAATGTGATGAAAGTGCAGCACAAAGGAAACTAATGAAGACTGTTGATTAAGTATCAGAGCAAGGCCATATAAGGGAAATGTATGCAGCTGCAGATGAGAATGACTGATGACTGACTAATCCTTTGCAAACATGGAACTGACAGTGCAATTGTAGTCATTCAGTGCTTAGAAAATGAGCTGACAAGGCCATACATACACTCACTTCAGCAGCTTCTCATATCTGAATGTTCAATACATATTATCCTCCTCCTTGCAGAAGATTAAATAGTTGGACCTCTTTCAGGACAGGTAGCAGCATTTACCAGGTAACATCCCTTACTTTGTTTAAGGAGGTCACCGTGGAGACCATAGGCTCAGAGACTGTAGAAGGCCTGGGTACTGCACAAACTGGAGGAGATGAATAAATTGATGGATACTGGGGCTAAAAGGGTTAAATATGAGGCCAGGTTGCCATAGACTAGGCTTGATTATAGAAGATTACAGGATGATCTAACTGAGGTGTTTAAGATGATTAAAGGATTTGATAGGGTGGATAGAGAGAAACTGATTCCTCTGGTGGGGAGTCCAGAACAAGGGGGCATAACCTTAAAATTAGAGCTAGGCCGTTCAGGGGTGATGTCAGGAAACACTTCTTCACACAAAGGATAATGGAAATCTGAAACTCTCTCCCCCAAAAAGCTGTCGAGGCTGGGGGTCAATTGAAAATCTCAAAACTGTGATTGATAGATTTTTGTTAGGTAAGGGTGTTAAGGGATATGGGACCAAGGCGGGTAGATGGAGTTAAGATACAAATCAGCCAAAATGGCGGAACAGGGCAATTAGGGATGGGCAATAAATGGCCTTACCAGCGACGCCCACATCCCACGAACAAATTTTTAAAAAGGCTCGAGGGGTTGAATGGCCTACTCCTGTTTCTATCTCCTAAATGTATCAGTATGCATCAACTTTCGACCGAACATGATTTTCATCAGATCCAAAACATGCCTTGAAACGCTGCGTACACTGTTCAGGTCAGCAACACTGCGCATAACAATTGTCACGTGCTCATCGTGTGCCATCTCCTCTTTTCTCAGTAATGCCACAAACTCAACAGCGGCAAGCTGCTCCCTTCGGATGGCAAAGCCTCAACTTTTGCATCAGCAGCACAACTTGAACCAGCCACAATCTCGGATACACGCACCTCAGGTTTAGCGAGCTGGAGGAGAGGGCACAGGGTCGATGACAGGCGTGGACGGGGCAGAGATGGCGGCTGAAAACGTGCGGACTGCTGCCATGCAGAGGCCTCGCGTGACCGCTTCACGATTCTGACCTCTTAGAACCCCATTCCAAAATTGCTAGAATTAACAAACAAAGTCTTCCTCTTAGGTTCACAGTCTCACTCACTCTTAACGACCAGAAGAAATCTCCCCCCACCTTCCTTAGGTTGCATAAACTTGGCTTGTATTCCCTGGAATGTAGGAGAATAAGGGATGATCGAGGCGTTTAAAAATATAAAAGGATTCAATTGAGTAGATAAAGAGAAACTATTTCCTCTGGTGGAGGAATCCAGAACGAGGGGGCCATAATCTTAAAATTAGAGCTAGGCCGTTCAGGAGCGAAATCAGGAAGCACTTTTTCGCATAAAGGGCGGTGGAAATTTGGAAAACTGCCTTAAAAGGCAGTGGTTGCTGGGGGACAATTGGAGCTTTCAAGACTGAGATCAATAGGTTTTTGTTAGGAAAGGGAATCAAGCAATATGGAGCAAAGGAGGGAAAAATGTCTAATTGAATGATGGAGCAGGTTCGAGCGTCTGAATTGCCTCCTCCTGTTCCTAATATTCTAATATTCCTATGCCCTCCCCCACCCCCCACACCAGATACTGTGACTTCAATCATTGATGTCCGCATGTTAAATGGGTTGTCTTTTTATTTTTTTAATGGCAACTGGTCAACAGATTGCGCACTGATTCATACGGACAGTGTTAACAGCCAAAAAGCACTTCATCATTTTGTACAAAAAGCTCATTTATACAGTTTCCAACATTCTGCATTCCTTTCTAGATGGGAGTTATTCTGAATATCACCACTTTGTTTTAAGGAGTAGTCACATTTTAACACTGGCATTACTGTGAACATACATTTAAAGGTTAACTTCTGTTTGTTAGGAGCGTGTGAAGCTGTAAACAATCAGTTCTCACACTGAATCAAATACAGAGGCTATTAGACGAGGTATTTAATCAAAGTGTTCTAGACTGATTACTGCCAAGGGTATTCCGGACAAACTGTTATGCCATATTTTACAAGGACTTGCACTTACTCTGTAAGGTCTTTAGTCGTGGCTCAGTGGGTTGCACTCTCACCTCTGGATCAGAAGGTTGTCAGTTTAAGTCCCACTCCAGAGACTTGAGCACATAATCCAGGCTGACACTCCAGTGCAGTACTGAGGGAGGTGTCAGATGAGACGTTAAACCAAGGCTCCGTTTGCCCTCTCAGGTGGACACAAAAGATCCCACGGCACTATTTCAGAGTTCTGCTCGGTGTCCTGGCCAATACTAATCCCTCAACCAACATCGCAACAAAAACAGATTATCTGGTAATTATCACATTGCTGTTTGTGGAACCTTGCCGTGCATAAATTGCCTGCTGTGTTTCCTACATTAAAACAGTGACTACACTTCAAAAGTACTTTATTGGTCGTAAAGCGCTTTGGGACGTCCTGAGGATGTGAAAGGCGCTACAGAAATGCAAATTCTTTCTTTTCTTTTTATTTCTCACTAATTTTCATCCATATCTTCCTCTCTCGAAGACATTGACTTCTTGATGTGTTTGATTCCACAGATTATATTGGCGATGGGGGGGGGGGGGGGCGCGGGGTGGTGGGTGGGGAGATGAATTTCCTCACAGCTGCTCTGTCTCTGCCACTGTAATGTTACCAGGAGTGTAGCGTTTACTGTCAGGGTCTGCGCCGCACTTCCGGTGAAGGTACGGCAGTGGAACAGCAGCGACTCCGAGGAAATTTACATGTCCTCCGGTATCTTGTCAGTCAGCCATTACTCACGTGTCAGCCTTGGCAGTTAGGAGTGGCAGGCATTACGACCAAGCCCAATCCTATCCCCGCTCATGTCATTCCAGCAGGAGTTGCTGGTTAGCAACCAGGAAATGGAAATGGGCACTGAGGCAAACTGTAATGCCCTAACTGTAGTACCCCATCTGAGATCAAACCTGGGACCTTCCTGGTCTCTTTAGCCCAGTCACACTCTGCATAAACTGGAAGAACCATCAGGAGAGCTGCTCCTGTGGGGTTGCTAGGAAACCTTCTTTTTCCATGGCAGGTGGGTCTGTAGCCAGAGGACACAGATTTAAGATAACTGGCAAAAGAGCCAGAGGTGAGATGAGGAAAAAAAAATTTACGCAGCAAGTTGTAATGCTCTGGAATGCACTGCTTTAAAGTGCGGTGGAAGCAGACTTAATAGTAACTATTAAAAAGGAATTGGATAAATACTTAAAAAGGAAACATTTGCAGGGATATGGTGAAAGAGCTGGTTTGTGGGACTAATTGTATAGCTCTTTCAAAGAGCAAGCACAGACACGATGGGCCAAATGGCCTTCATCTGTGCTGTAAGATTCTATAATTCTATGATTCTAAGTTGATCATCATGAGATGACATCATTCACATTAGAATGATGTCATCCACATCTCAGAAAGGTCTTCATTGCTTATGGTTGTGACATCAGCAAGACATGCACCTCTCCCAGTGATTTATCTTCTCCAAAACAGTGATCATTATCCCTTTAAAAAGCATAATTATATTAACGTTTTTTTTTATTTGTTCATGGGATGTGGGCGTCGCTGGCAAGGCCAGCATTTATTACCCATCCCTAATTAGGGTGGTGGATGGGGTGCCAATCAAGCGGGCAGATTTGTCCTGGATGGTGTCGAGCTTCTTGAGTGTTGTTGAAGCTGCACTCATCCAGGCAAGTGGAGAGTATTCCTTCACACTCCTGACTTGTGCCTTGTAGATGGTGGAAAGGCTTTGGGGAGTCAGGAGGTGAGTCACCCGCCACAGAATACCCAGCCTCTGACCTGCTCTTGTAGCCACAGTATTTATGTGGCTGGTCTAGTTAAGTTTCTGGTCAATGGTGACCCCCAGGATGTTGATGATGGGGGATTCGGCGATGGTAATGCCATTGAATGTCAAGGGAAGGTAGCTGGCAATACACTTTTGTTCCAAAATTTCTATTTTTATCAGGTTGGGAGACTTTCATAACAGGAACATAAGAAAACTAAGAACCAGAAAAGGCCACTTAGACAGAATCCATCCACCATTCATATACGTCTGTTTCAATCGTGGACATCTTCCCTGCCCGAGAACTCTGTCCTATCTTTTTGACCCCCATGTGAATCTGACAGAGCTATTAATAATAATAAAAAAAGCACATACAATCGAGAAATAAAAAGCACATTGTGATCAGTGGAGATGTTTTACAGGCAAAATCCATGGAGTGCCCGGGAAATCTGTGCAATAGGATTCTGCTCTATTGGCAACTGGGAAAAGTTTGTGTTCCAGATTCAGCCTTTCAGAAAATGATCTTGTTTCTGTTTAATTTTATTGTGTACCACCAGATCGCCCATTATGTTGTAAGTAGGATGATAAGCTGTTCTATAAGGTCAGGAGCATTGCAACATATAACATACAATGTATTATTCTGTTGATACGGTACAGCCGTGATTAATGTGGCCTGTCCCTTTAAGGCCACAGAGTCGAATTGCTTTAAGTAAATCAGTAGATCCTGAGGTCAATTTAAGGTTAATAGGGGGCAATTTCAACCGAACTCACCGAACTGAAGGGCTAGGATCAGGTGCCCAAATTCACACCCCGCCTGATTTTAGTCTCCGTAGGAAAAGTAAAATCGGCGCCCCCAATTGCTGTTAAAGAGAGAAGTTTGATAATCAGCAGGTGCTTAGAAGTTTCCGGTTCCAAGTCAGAAGAAACCAGCATGAAATGGCTATCGTTCTTTCTTTTATATATATACTTGCTACACTTTGAGGGGTGTTGTTAAATGTCATGCATTTCAATTGACAATTTGAATTTAACAAGTCAAACTGGATTTAACAAGTCCAATTGGAACACTAGCAATTGATGATAATCTGAGGTTGAGATAAGAGGCCAAGAGCAAAGCTTTGTTGTTGTGCAGAGGTCAGGACATGACCTCTACTCTCACACCTCAGTTCAACACACAGTAACTCTGAGTCAAAAGCGGGCAGAGATGCTGTGCAGGTGAGATATTTCCTCAGGTAACAGGTGAGTCTTTATCAAACAGTGTTGTTCTTGTCACCTCTTCGTGGTCCAGATGAAAAGCAGCATAGATATAGATGATGACGATGACAACAACAACTTGCATTTATATATCACCTTTAACATAGTGAAACATCCCAAGGCGATTCACAGGAGCGTTATCAAACAAAATTTGACACTGAGCTACATAAGGAGATATTGGCACAAGTGACCAAAAGCTTGGTCAAAGAGATAGATTTAAAGGAGGAAAGAGAGGCAGGGAGGATTCGGGAGGGAATTGCAGAGCTTAGGGCCTAGACAGCTGAAGGCACAGCCGTCAATGTGGGGCAAAGGAAGTCGGAGATGCACAAGAGGCCCAGAATTGAAAGAACACAGAGTTCTCAGAGGGTTGTGGGGCTGGAGGAGGTTGCAGGGAGACGGAGGGGCGAAGCCATGGAGCGATTTGCACACAAGGATGAGAATTTTAGAGAGCACAGGGGTGATGAGTAAATGGGATTTGGTGTGAGTCAGGATATGGGCAGCAGACTTTTGGATGAGACCAGAGGTCAGGTTAACTGCCACCCTGTCAAGGTCAAGAAATGGCACTGCCGTGTAGGGGGAGCTCTGGAGGCGAACAGTGAGAAAAGATTCAAAGTCATGGAATGAGCTCCCATGAAAGATTCTTTGTTTCACAAGAGGAGACCGAATCAGAAGTAGGAGGGTATTGTATTAGTTCAGAATAGAGCAGATTACAGTGGAAATGATCACCAAGCACAAATCATGAGACTTTGGACACATGGCACAGATAAATGCCAAGCATGATTCAGCAGTTATGCTGCATGCCCAATTTCAGTACACTCCACCTCGGGGAAGAACACAGAAATGTTGGATCAATGGTATCCAAGTTGATACAGAGCAATGATGGCAGAAAAGACTATGAGACAAACAATCAGGAAGTGGGAAAAACATAACTCACAAACAAGAAGCAGAAAATAAGAAAGATATAAAACTGCATAGAAAATAGCCTTTGATCCCACTTGCTGCTCCCTGCTGCTACTCCTTCTGGAGCACCCCGGTGTGCCAGTAGACGGAGCCTAGATCTGCATTAACTCCATTTGCATCTAATTTAAATGCAGCTTTGGCAGTGCTCTATACTGCATCTGCGTCGAGATTTAAAAAGCCGTTTAGCACCCGGACGTAACCTGATTGTGATCTTCCCTGACACCAGCACAAACTGCAATCAAACAACGCTAGGTCAATGAAATTGTGCTGTGCGAAATTAGGGTTAGGGTTAGGGACACATTCAGATAAAATTCCTCTTTGATTTTTTGACAAAGGCAATTACCAGTTTTCAATAAATGGGTTAACACCTTTGTTAACGTAGCAGACAAGAGAGCTTCAGAATGGATCCCTTACTCTTATGTGATTTCAGCTTGTCTCCGTAACCTTCTCGAATCCTATAACACTCTGCATCCCTCCAACTTTGGCCTCTTGTGCATCCCAAAATCTCTTTGTCCCATCACTGGCGGCTGTGCCTTCAGCTGTCTAGACCTTAAGCTCTGGAATTCCCTCCCTATACCTCTCCTCCTTTAAGATTCTCCTTAAAACCCACCTCTTTGACCAAACTTTTAGTCACTCCTCCTGATGTCTGCTTCCTTGGCTCAGTGTTGATTTTTGTTTGATTACGTTCCTGTGATGTACCTTGAGATGCTTTTCTGTTAATAATACTACTCCTTGGGCTGCTATCTATTACTTCCCAGTCACACTAATAAAAAGAAGTACCGTCCTTTTAAAGAGTTGCAGTGAATGGGTGGCTCGATGGCACAGTGCATTGGTGTGATAGTAATGTGCTCACACATTGGTTCTCCACGTAGTGTGTTCCTGATCCCAACTGGGCTGTTAGAAAGAGGCACAGTCTGGTCACAGTAGCTTGACCATAGAGAGTGGGGGAGAACTCAGAGACCAACTTTATAGCAGAGGGATTTAGGTTACTCGCTCCTCCATCAGTTAGGGAATGTACACCACAAGCAAAGCAAAAAGATGAGGAGCAAAAAGCAAACAATAGCTGACGACACTAGAAACTTGTCTTCCCAGGTGACCCTGATGGCTTAGTGGGGCAATGCACTAAATGGTGTGATAATGACCCATACGGATTAGAAAGATTTCATATTTAATCCTTGGTCTGTCATGAGTTAGCTGATCTTAGCTGAAGGGAGTTGTATAATTGGCCTCATAATCCCTGATCAAGGGAATGAGAAAATCATCCAACACTTCCTGCTCCTAATCACTATATCCAGGGACCATTTCTGGAAAATGAATGTTTTGTCAATAGGCGATCTTGAAGGGATCAAGTTCAGCTGTAATTCCCTTCACAGGTGGACATTCTTGTATCTATATAGTGCCTTATCACATCACTCAGAAACATCCTAAAGTACTGCCCATACAATGAATTACTGTTGTTACCTCCCAAACCCACGACCTCCACCACCTAGAAGGACAAGGGCAGCGGGTGCATGGGAACACCATCACCGCCAAGTTCCACTCCAAGCCACACACCAGTCCGACTTGGACATATATCGCCGTTCCTTCATCGTCGCTGAGATACCCTACCTAACAGCATTGTGGGAGCACCTTCACCACATGGACTGCACTGGATCAAGAAGAAGGTTCCCCACCATCTTCTCACAGGCAACGGGGGATGGGCGATAAATGCCGGCTTTGCCAGCAACGGCAATATCCCGAGAATGAGTTTTTAAAAAAATATTGATAGGTGATGACACAAAACCTGCATTTGCGCTAACGCCGACCTGCTGCTCTGTTTAAATGAAGGCTGTAGCAGAACTAAACTGGTACAGCAGGAGGCCCGGGAGGAAAGGGGAGAGGGGGGAATTGTTTTTGTTTCCTCTTCAGTTTTTTCCACCCTTCTGAAGGCTCTGATTTATGCTGATGCCTGGTTCTATGGGCACCAGCTGCTTTCTGGCACCTCGTCCAATGTGTGAGCCTGAACAGTGAATGCTAGCAGCCTATTCGATCAGGGGAGCATCGCAGCGAAGCCTGGTCTTGTCCTCTTCCGACGTCATTGTGGGTGCACCTTCCAGCCGGATATGCTATTCACTGGCACGAGGAATGGGAAACCAAATGACTTTTATTTTTCTCTCCCAGAGACGCTGAGGCCAGTTGGGGCAGTTTGAATGCCGCCATGTCTGAGATCAGCTAACTCAGCTCAGTCCAGGGATTAAACCTGGGAACCTTCCTGGCCATGTAAAGCTCAGTTGCAAACTGCCTTTACAAACTGAGAGAACAGCGCAGCCTTTTTTAATATATATTGCTCGGTGCCAGCTATGGCTCAGTTGGTAGCACACTAGCTTCTGATCTCATTGAAGATGGTAGGGTCAAGTTCCACTCCAGAGACTTAAGCACAAAAATCTAGGCTGACACTCTCAGTGCAATACCGAGGGAGTGCTGCGCTGTTAGAGGTGCTGTCTTTTGATCAGATGTTAAACTGAGGCCTTGTCTGCTCTCTCAGGTGGACCTAAAAGATTTACATAGCCCTCTTCAAAGAAGAGCAGGGGAGTTCTCCCTGGTGTCCTGGCCAATATTTATCCCTCAACCAACTTCACTTAAACAGAAGATCTGGTCATTATCACATTGCTGTTTGCGGGACCTTGCTGTGCGCAAATTAGCTGCTGTGTTTCCTACATTACAACAGTGACTACACTTCAAAAGTACTTCATTGGCTGTGAAGCACTTTGGCACTTCCTGAGGTTGTGAAAGGTGCTATGTAAATGCAAGTCTTTCTTTATCTTATCTTTCCACTAGACAGCACAAAATATTTTTATTTGACTCATACTGGTGCAGCATTTCCTCACACGTCAGAACAATGTGGTTGTATCCTTCCTATTTGAATAGGAGCTGGCAGTTCTCCTGCTGTACTGTAGGCCTTTGGTAACTTGCAGAGATTGTCTTGACGTTTGTTGCCTGCGTTCTTGGCTCCTGATTAATACCAGTTCCATTTATTAAGGATCCTTAAGAGAAGTCCTGTGCCCAGACGTGTAGATAGTGCTGCCATGTTAAAATACAGGAGCCAAAAACCCATTTGGATTAATTGAACATCTCGCACCCTCACAGATTGCAATGTGAGAAGCCATTCTGAAGAGTGTAAAATCCGTCAGCCCATATGTTCTCACCGCCGAGGCACTACAATACCAAAGAGAGATCTTTCAGTCTCCGAATAAAAGAAAGAGGCTTTCATTGCCTTTTGTCCTGATTTAAAGGGGCAATGTTGCCACACTGAGGGGACTAATTGCCTTGGCCACTGTGTACAGAAACATCGTTAATACGTTGGTATTTCGTTCTTAAGATTTCACTAATCCAGTGATTTTCAAACTTTACTGTATGAGGGTTCAACTTCAAATATAGATCTCCTGCAAATACTGACACACTCACTGGAACTACCTGCAAATACTGACACACTCACTGGAACTGCCTGCAAATACTGATGTGGAGATGCCGGTGATGGACTGGAGTTGACAATTGTAAACAATTTTACAACACCAAGTTATAGTCCAGCAATTTTATTTTAAATTCACAAGCTTTCGGAGGCTTCCTCCTTCCTTTCCACATTCACCTGAGGAAGGAGGAAGCCTCCGAAAGCTTGTGAATTTCAAATAAAATTGCTGGACTATAACTTGGTGTTGTAAAATTGTTTACAATTGCAAATACTGACACACTCACTAGAACTGCCTGCAAATACTGACACGCTCTCAAGGACCCCCTGCAAACACTGACACGCTCACTAGAACCCCCTGCAAACACTGACACGCTCCCAAGGACCCCCTGCAAACACTGACACGTTCCCAAGGACCCCCTGCAAACACTGACACACTCACTAGAAACCCATGCAAACACTGACACACTCACTAGAACCCGCTGCAAATAGTGACACACTCACTGGAGAAGTCCTGTGCCCAGACGTGTAGATAGTGCTGCCATGTTAAAATACAGGAGCCAAAAACCCATTTGGATTAATTGAACATCTCGCAACCTCACAGATTGCAATGTGAGAAGCCATTCTGAAGAGTGTAAAATCCGTCAGCCCATATGTTCTCACCGCCGAGGTTCCCTACAAATAGGGACACACTGTCAGGCAAGTACTGACTTATTAATGGGGACCCTGCAAGATCCCCTCCAAATAGAGGCATAGTGTAAGGCAAGTACTGACATATTATTGGGGACCCCTACAAATACATTGACAAAAGAGCTGAATTCCAGAGGTGAGACGAGAGTGACTGCTTTTGATATCAAGGCAGCATTTGACCAAGTGTGGCATCAAGAAACCCTGGTAAAATTGAAGTCAATGGGAATCAGGGGAAAAACTCTCCAGTGGCTGGAGTCATACCTGGCACAAAGGAAGATGGTAGTGGTTGTTGGAGGCCAATCATCTCAGCCCTAGGACATCGGTGCAGGAGTTCCTCAGGGCAGTGTCCTAGGCCCAACCATCTTCAGCTGCTTCATCAATGACCTTCCCTCCATCATAAAGTAAGAAATGGGAATGTTCGCAGATGATTGCAAAGTGTTCAGTTTCATTCGCAACCCCTCAGATAATGAAGCAGTCCGTGCCCGCATGCAGCAAGATCTGGACAACATCCAGGCTTGGGCTCATAAGTGGCAAGTAACATTCGCGACAGACAAATGTCAGGTAATGACCATCTCCAACAAGAGAGAGTCTAGCCACCTCCCCGTGACCTGCAATGGCATTACCATCGCTGAATCCCCACCATCAACATCCTGGGGGTCACCATTGACCAGAAACTTAACTGGACCAGCCACATAAATACTGTGGCTACAAGAGCAGGTCAGAGGTTGGGTATTCTGTGGTGAGTGACTCACCTCCTGACTCCCAAAAGCCTTTCCACCATCTACAAGGCACAAGTCAGGAGTGTGATGGAATACTCTCCACTTGCCTGGATGAGTGCAGCTCCAACAACACTCAAGAAACTCGACACTATCCAGGACAAAGCAGCCCTCTTGATTGGCACCCCATCCACCACCCTAAACATTCACTCCCTTCACCACTGGCGCACCGTGGCTGCAGTGTGTACCATCTACAGGATGCATTGCAGCAACTCGTCAAGGCTTCTTCGACAGCACCTCCCAAACCCACGACCTCTACCACCTAGAAGGACAAGAGCAGCAGGCACATGGAAACAACACCACCTGCATGTTCCCCTCCAAGCCACACACCATCCTGACTTGGAAATATATCGCCGTTCCTTCATCGTCACTGGGTCAAAGTCCTGGAACTCCCTTCCTATCAGCACTGTGGGAGAACCTTCACCACACAGACTGCAGCGGTTCAAGAAGGCGGCTCACCACCACCTTCTCAAGGGCAATTAGGGATGGGCAATAAATGCTGGCCTTGCCAGCGACGTCCACATCCCATGAACAAATAAAAAAAATCTACACACACCCGAGAACCCCAGGCAAACTGTGGCCCATTTTTAGGGATCCCCAACAAATATTGACACGCTCACTGGAACCCGCTGAAAATAGTGACACACTCACTAGAATCCACCAACAAATATTGACACGCTCGAACCCTATGCATACATTTATACACTCTGAGAGACCCACTACAAATATTGACACACCCTTGTAGAACCTCTGTCCTGACTTCCAAATGACGGTTTTAGCTTATCCAGGGAGAACGATGCTATTGTTGCAGAAAATGTTTATTTATTTGTGTCGATAGCAACTTTCAAGCTTGGAGGTGATGGTGTTTCCATGCACCTGCTGCTCTTGTCCTTCTAGGTGGTGGAGGTCACGGGTTTGGGAGGTGCTGTCGAAGAAGCCTTGGCGAGTTGCTGCAGTGCATCCTGTCGATAGTGCAGCCACTGTGCACCGGTGGTGGAGAGAGTGAATGTTTAAGGTGGTGGATGGGGTGCCAATCAAGCGGGTTGCTTTGTCCTGGATGGTGTCGAGCTTCTTGAGCGTTGTTGCAGCTCCACTCATCCAGGCAAGTGGAGAGTATTCCATCACACTCCCGACTTATGCCTTGTAGGTGGTGGGGAGGCTTTGGGGAGTCAGGAGATGAGTCACTCGCCGCAGAATACCCAGCCTCTGACCTGCTCTAGTAGCCACAGTATTTATGTGGCTGTTCCTGATTCTACACAACCGAGCTTCCAGTGGGGAGCGGGGAGCGGGGAGCAGTGCTCAAAGGGAATGCACAACGGGATGAGCACACGGCCTGTGACTTCCTGCCACGCGCACATTGCAAGCGCCGGTCTCCAATGGCGGCGTGGAGCGCGGAATCGCCCCTCTAATTAATTTGTTTACACAGTGTAGTTATCCATTTTGAGATGGGTTATATCATTGGGATGATGTGTTTAATAATAAGCAACCAAAACGCAGGTGCCACTTAAACAGTTTAATTTTCAACTTCTTCCAGTTCTGACGAAGGGTCATCTGTTTCTTTCTCCACAGATGCTGCCTGACTTGCTGAGTATTTCCAGCATTTTCTGTTTTTATTTCAGATGTCCAGCATCCGCAGTATTTTGCTTTCCATTTATTTGTTTAGTGGATTTTGTGAAGAATGGTGGAGAATGAAACACTTTCACTTCAAGTATCCAGTATTGTTACTAACAACAACAACAAAAACTTGCATTTATATGGCGCCTTTAACGTAGTAAAATGTCCCAAGGTGCTTCACAGGAGCGATTTTCAAACAAGATTTAACACCGAGCCACATAAGGAGAAATTAGGACAGGTGACCAAAACCTTGGTCAAAGTGGTAAGTTTTAAGGAGCATCTTAAAGGAGGATAGAGAGAGAGAGAGAGAGAGAGAGGCGGAGAGGCTTAGGGAGGGAATTCCAGACCTTAGGGCCTAGGCAGCTGCAGCCATAGCCGCCAATGGTGGAGCGATTAAAATCGGGGATGCTCAAGAGGCAAGAATTGGAGGAGCTCAGAGATTTCGGAGGGTTGTCGGGCTGGAGGAGGTTTCAGAGATAGGGAGGGGCGAGGCCATGGAGGGATTTGAAAACAAGGATGAGGATACGATGCAGGACATTTAGGACTGAGATGAGGAGAAATTTCTTCACTCAGAGGTCAGAGGGTGGTGAACCTGTGGAATTTTCTACCACAGAAAGCTGTGGAGGCCAAGTCACTGAATATATTTAAGAAGGAGCTAGACAGATTTCTAGACACAAAAGGCATCAAGGGTCATGGGGAGAGAACGGGAATATTGTATTGAGATAGAGTATCAGCCATGATCATATTGAATGGCGGAGCAAGCTCGAAGGGCTGAATGGCCTATTCCTGTTCCAATTTTCTATGTTTAAATTCGAGGCATTCCCGGACCAGGAGCCAATGTAGGTCAGCGAGCACAGGGGTGATGGGTAAACTGGACCTGATGCGAGTTAGGACACGGGCAGCAGAGTTTTGGATGAGCTCAAGTTTATGAAGGGTGAAAGATGGGAGGCCGACCAGGTGAGCATTGGAATAGTCAAGTCTAGAGGTAACAAAAGCACTCCCATGTCAGGCATGGCATTGTCAGGTGCAGATTAAAACATTCTCTCTCCACTGGCCTCAACCTCAAAAGAGCTCTCAGCCTACTTGTATAGGCCAGCAATGTGGTCTTCTCACTGTCGGCCGGTAAGGACATTCTGCTAACATCAAGGAAAGTCCACGGGATGAACCGTGATCATAGCTTGGAAACTGGCAGGTACACATTCCCTTCCAGGTCACTTATTAGATCTTAAACAACTATGCATGAATAACAGTTGCCCTGTTGTCACTGGTGCTCTGAAATCTTCCCAGGGTGTAGATTCAGAGTACTAGCAGCCTCAAAACTTTGTGGGACCACTTGAGTGAGGTGTTCTAGCGTGTAAATAACTATATCTGATGGCTCAGTGAGTATCCAGTACTTTACATACCTTGGTAGCTATCTATCAAAGAATGTGAACATGGATGAGGAGATTCAGTACCGCATTAACAGTGCCTCAGCGGCTTTTGGCTGCCTGAGGACCCGTGCCTTCAATGGAAAAGGACTGGATGTATCTACAAAGATTATGGTTTACAAGTCCGTTGTTCTCTCAAGCCTGCACTACTTTACTCAATTATCGAGGGATTTCCAAGAGCGTTACAGGTTCAAATCCCTGGTCTGAGCTGAGATGGCTAAGCACTCCAGTTCACCTCAGTAATCCCGAGTTAGGGAATGGTGATTGATCATTGTCCAATGACTGGAAGTACACGCACGTAGGCATCAGATGAGAACAGGATTGGACTTGGTTATGATGTCCCCTGTGCTCAATTAGACCACTGTCAGTTTCTGTCAAGGCCCGCACATCAATAATAGCCACTTGGGGGAAAACCAGTGCCTGTGGAACTGTACCCTCAGCAGCTAGTCGGTGTTTATGGAGGGGGGTGGTGTAGAATTTCATGGAGAGAATTAGGAAGAAAACATTTTTAAAAAGGTGTAAAGAGGTAAGAACAATTTTAATTTAATTAGAAGCCTTTTATGTGCAACATTGTCGAAATCTTCCTGAAAGTCTAGGCGGGTGAATTCCCGTCAGCGTTTTGCCCCTTGTTTCCAGCAACTTTGGTGGAAGAGCCACTGGAACACTGGCGTAAACATGTTTTCTGGGGTATCCGCGGATCCTCCACCGAAGTTATGATGGACGAGCTGGAGAACCCCCATGGAACTTCACCCCCAGGGAAACTATATCACATGGAGCGCCGCAATCAACTCTGGCCCTGAATTTTTGCCAGGGAACTTTTGCAGTCAAAAAGAAAGAAAGAACTTGCATTTATATAGCGCCTTTCACGACCTCATGATGTTGCAAGCACGATACAGCCAATGAAGTACTTTTTGGAGTTAGTCACTGTTGTAATGTAGGAAAAGCAGCAACCCATTTGTGCACAGCAAGATCCCACAAGGAGCAATGTGATAATGACTAGGTAATCTGTTTTTTAGTGATGTTGATTGAGGGATAAATATTGACCAGAACTCCGGGGAGAATTCCCCTGCTCTTATTCAAAATAGTGCCAAGGGAACTTTCACATCTGGTGAGCAGACAGACGAGGCCTTGGTTTAACGTCTCATCCAAAAGACAGCACCTCCCTCAGTATTGCACTGGAGTGTCAGCCTAGATTTTGTGCTCAAGTCTATGGATTCTTGAACCCACAACCTTCTGACATCAGAGGCAAGACTGCTACCAACTGAGCCACGGCTGACACCAATAAGCTTAACACATTCTTCTGGAATCGTTCTCTCAATTACTTTAGCAAAGGCTTTAACTGGGTTAGCACCGCCACTAAAACAGCAGAGCAATTTCAAACAAGCAGATTATCACATGTCCGCTGGAAACCTTTTGCACAATTTCAGGATCTTCTGCTTCGAAATCCAATCCAGCTGTTTCTTATTATTCCCATGCAGGAGGCCTACCTGCACCCCAAAGAGCAATTTCCATTAATTCCCTGTTACTGATGTTTGGCCAAGGGGCTTGTAGCTGCCTGTGCTGGTCTTGCCCCTTTTCTGATTATAGGTCACGCATGAGCTTGCTTGCCATCTTAGGGAACCTCATCGGTATCCAATGATTCAATCATGTTTACAGCATGAGCCTGCACATTTCCGCAGTCATTTCCTTCAGAGCTGTAGGATGTAGGATAAATTTTGTGAGGCTCCATGTTGCTAGAGATTTACTAGGAATGATACCAGGGATGAGGGACTTCAGTCATGTGGAGAGACTGGAGAAGCTGGTTTTGTTCTCCTCAGAGCCTTAAGGGGAGATTTAATAGAGGTATTCAAAATTAGAGGTTTTGATAGATTAAATAAGGAGAAACTGTTTCCACTGCCAGGAGGGTCAATAAGCAGAGGACACAAATTTAAGACGATTGGCAAAAGAGCCAGAGGGGAAATGAGGAGAATATTTTTATGCAACGTGTTGTTATGATCTGGAATGCACTGCCTGAAAAGGGTGGTGGAAGCAAATTCAATAGTAACTTTCAAAAGGGAATTGGATAAATACTTGAAAGTGAAAAAATTGCAGGGTTATGGGGATAGAACAGAGGAGTGGGACTAATTGGATAACTCTTTCAAAGAGCCGGCACAGGGACGATGGGTCGAATGGCCTCCTGTATCATTCAATGATGCTATGGTGGGGCCTCACAAAATTTGCCCTTATTTGGCACTTGGCTCAGGGTCTTAAATTGTTTTAACTTGCCAGGAACCTCAAGAAAGAAGAGAAAAACTTAACTTCTAAGCAGACAATATCTGAGGAAATTTCCTCTGCTGCTCTTGGACACCCTTGCCATTATTTCCATGGAGATGGCCTTTGAAAAATTTGGCTGTGGGGGAAGTAGCACATCGTTGGAGGGCAATCATGGTGGAGCCTGACTGGCAATCTCCAGGGGAGCCTTCTACAGAAAATCTGTTTCCATTCAGATTCTGCCCTGACGTAATTCTCTCTGTCTCTCTCGGCATCTCTCTCTCTCTCTCTCTCTGACTGGCTCTGTAGCTGGTACCAGGGAGAGAATGTAATGGCTCGAGGCCTGAAATGTCCTTTTACATCACAAACAGAACAGGTTCCAAAAAAGAGTGCTTGGCAGTTAACTCAGGGCCGATTTTACGGAACTTTACGTGCTCCCAGAAAGGAGCCTTACTGCCCGGGAGAACATATCGAGGATTTGTAGGTGCAGTCCCCACAATTTTAACCCCATTGAACAGAAAATCACGGGGATCACATTCTTGCTCCCCTGATATGTACAGCTGGTGAACAAGGCTCTCTATCATTTGTAAAATCAACAACAACTTGCATTTATATAACACCTTTAACATAGTAAAACGTCCTAAGGTGCTTCACAGGTGCGGTATCAGACAACATTTGACACCGAACCACATAAGGAGATATTAGGACAGGTGACCAATAGCTTGGTCAAAGATATATGTTTTAAGGAGCATCTTAAAGGAGGAGAGAGAGGTAAAGTGGCGGAGAGGTTTAGGGAGTGAATTCCAATGCTTAGGGCCTAGACAGCTGAACAAACGGCTGTCAGTGGTGGAGCGAAGGAAATCGGGGCTGCGCAATCAGCTCTAGAATCCATCAAATACGAAGGGTAAGTATTTATATGATCCAAATTGTCTTGCTAAATAATATACAATCTGCTGAAGCAGGTGGAACGTTTTGTTGTTAAGGTTACGTCGTTAAGATGCTGTCCAGCCTACTGTATCTGAGTGGCCTGTAGTACAGCTGGTGTCTTGGCCAGTGATAAATGGAAAAGGTGCTATATAAATGCAAGTTGTTGTTGGTCTTGATGAGCTGCCTGTGTTTGAACCTGACTTCAAATGGAGGGCCATGCGCACTCAGTAACCGGGCGGAGGGAAGGGTTAAGTTCCTCGCCCGGTTTGGAGACACCACTACGAAGAGTGTGCAGAGTGTGAAGGTAGCGTCGACTCTCATTACAGCACCCGGGAGTTGCAAAGATTGAAACTCAAACTGGCTCCCCTTGGTAAATTATTAAACCGCCCACAGGCCTTTGTGGGAGTAAATTGTCCCCAGTCCCCCCATATCTGAATAAATTAGTCAGCTGTGAAAAATTACCTGGTTGTAAAAGATGAAAGAGATGCACAATTAACAGCAATGGGAATAGCATAAGTGCTTTTAATTTGTAGAAGGAACTTTGGTGGATCAGGCCCTTCCCTACTAAGGTGTACTGTTGTTAATTATTGTCTCATCTGGACATTCAAAAGGCATATAAGGCTTAACTCAGTATTAAAAAATTATATCTGAAATAAAAGTATCCCAATTATCTTTTGAGATTCCACATGATCTTCCATTCCTCCCAATTCAGTTTAAAACTTGTTTTATTATCTTTCAGCTTTTAGGTTATTTCTCAGTATAAAGGAAGGCTTCGAGCTTGTTCAAAGACATCTGCCTAAGTCATTCTTAAAGCTGACAGCTAGAAATAGGTAAAAAGGAGCAGGATAACTCTCCTTCTGATCTTTATCTTACTATGGGGAATGGCCGGCCCTCCACCTGGTTACTTTCTCTTAACAAAACAGCTGGGTTACTATCGCCCCGATTCCAACTGGGAGCGAGGGGCGAGCCTGGAGTCCACGGGGCGAGTGTCAGGCTTGCTCCAGCTCACCAACGTGAGGCCTGGGCCTCATTTAAATGTCAGGCCCGACTCCCGCCCGAACCTGGTGCCAATGACACAGCGGGAGCGGGCGAGCGCGATAGGAGGCAGCCGCAGGGGACAATCCCAGGCAACGATTCAGTCTAGAGTTGGGGGGAGAGGGGTTCTGGTAAGTAAGGCCCTCGGTTTCCTTGTGGGGCCCAGAGGAACACTTACCATCTTGGATCGGTTCTGGACCTGCCGCTTTTGGGTGCCAGGTGTCCCTGGGGAGGCCGGCACTGGACAACGACCTTGCAACAAAAAGTTTCAATTAGCGTCGGGGTCTGGTTGACGTGATCGGACCCCAACGTTTGAATCTCAGCGAGGCCCTCGCCTGCCTGCTAAAATGGTTGGCGGAGTTGGCACGGACCCAGTGAGTTGCACGCTGCCGCAGTCTTAACGCCCCGAACGCCTGCGCGGGTTTAAACCGGGGCCCTTATGTGAGTGTGATTGGGGGTCAAAAACCCCACTTTCCACATTGTGGCACAGCGCCAATGTAATTCAGCAACACGCCACCAGCAAACTGTCTAGCCCACTCAGGCGCACCAGTCGCCATGTGTGGATGGGAATGTGGGTGTCACCTGGGAAATGTGAGGCCGCTTGAAGATCTGCAGCAGGAAACTGGGGTAATGTCTGGTAACTCTCACGACGCGACAATCAGCAGCAATCACTTACTTAAACCATGAAAGGCAGTGGAACGATTTGCACCCACCCCATACTCATCGAAAACACAAATTCTAACCACTGCACAATTGCCTTCTTAGATCTGCTAAGCATATTTTTTCATAGAATCATAGAACCTTACAGCACAAAAGGCCATTCGGCCCATCATGCCTGTGCCAACTCTTTGAAAGAGCTAGCCAATTAGTCCCACCCACCCTGCTCTTTCCCCGTAGCCCTGCAAATTTTTCCTTTTCAATTATTTATCAACTTTTGAAAGTTACTATTGAATCTGCTTCCACCGCCCTTTTTCAGATTGTAACAACTCACGGCACAAAACAAAACGCCTCATTTCCCCGCTGGTTCTTTTGCCAATTATCTTAAATCAGTGTCCTCTGGTTACCGACCATCCTGCCAGTGGAAAAAGTCTCTCCTTACTTATTCTATCAAACCCCTCATAATTTTGAACACCTCTATTAAATCGCCCCTTTATTGAAGTGCATTTTTATGTCAGATAAAACAAAGTTCCTTTCATGAAATTATAGAATGATACAGCATAGAAGGAGGCCATTCAGCCCAATTGTGCCTGTGCCAGTAAGACCTTACTTGATATGTTCGGATCTACTGTTGCTTGGTCTCTTGTGAGTGACTGGGACTAGTAATTGCTGTCTGCTAAGATCATACAAATGCTCAAAGTTTTCTCCACAGATTCCCCTGTCCATTACTTCAATGGTGGCCGATTTTATTTTAAGCGGATTAAAGGTTTTGTTAAAATAATGGGCGAGGAATTTTGCAACAAGTCCGATTATACAGCAATTTCTCGGCTCCTTTTCAAAATTTATCTCTGTTTTAATTAGGGATGGAATTAATGAAGTGTAACACGGCCCTGTTTAAAAGGTATCCAAACGGATAATCTGTAGGTCGGCAAACCTCCCTCAGCCGCCAGGGAACACAGACACGTCCCACCCTCTCACTGTACAATTGCAAACAGATATAAGGCAGGGTGGAACTGGACACAAACTGCAGAATGTAGCCACATTCACCCCACTGGAAAACTAGAGATCATGGGCTCAATTTTAAAAGGGCAGCAGGATGGCAGCGGGGAGGGGGTTAATGGGCGCACGGCAAACCCGAATAAATAAACCTCACCTCTCCCCACGCAATCGCGAGTTAATTGATGCTCATTAATCTTGTTTCCGGGTTTAGAGCCCGGCAGCCAGCCTGATTGACAGGCCAGCTGCCGACAGGAGCTGCAACGCCGAGGAGGGGTTGGGGGGAGAAAGAGAGAGACGTTAACCAGTACTGAAACAGAGAGCGGGGGGGGGGGGGGGGAGACAAAGATTGGGGGGGGGGGACAGAGATGGGGGAACACAAAGATGATAGGGGACATTGGACATCGTCAGAGGGTGGGGTGGAGACATTGGGGGGGTGAGACATTGGAGATGAGACCTCGGGGGAAGAGACCTCGGGGGAAGAGACCTCGGGGGATGAGACATCGGAGAAGAGACATCAGGGGATGAGACATCAGAGAAGAGACATCAGGGGATGAGACATCAGAGAAGAGACATCAGGGGATGAGACATCAGAGAAGAGACCTCGGGGGATGAGACATCAGAGAAGAGACATCGAGGGATGAGACATCGAGGGATGAGACATCGAGGGATGAGACATCGGGAGAATAGACATCGGGAGAATAGACATCGGGGGATGAGACATGGGGGGGAGATATTGGAACAGAGGTGCAGGTGACATCACTTGAAATGTAGGTTTATTTATTTTTTAACTTTGTGAAATGTTATTTTATTTAATTTATTTAGTTTATTTTTGCCTGATCCGGCCCTTCATGCCGGGTTTCACCAAGCATGAAGGGCCGGATCAGGCAAAAATAAACTAAATAAATTAAATAAGTTGAAAATCGTTGCGACTACCCACTATGTAACAAATAAGGTATCTTAAGTACCTCAATGAGGTACATTTGCTTCTTTAAATATCGTCCCGCCGGCTTTAATTGCCGATGGGACTTCCATATTCCAGAACCTCGCACGCGCACAGATGTGTCTGTGTGAGATGCGGAGGTCGGCAGGTTAGAGCCGGGTTCCCTACACGCTCTGGATTTCACCGATTTTCGCTGCCCCCTGCCCCCAAAGCATCTGGACTTTGAAAATCAAGCCCCATTTGTTTCTTTACCCTGACCTCACTACACAAGCAGTGATTGGAGGTCTCCTATTAGACCTCTGGGAAAGAATCTTATTTAAAAATGTGAATTAACACAAATCCTTGTTGCTGTGGTTCCAGTGTGTAAAACACCATTTTTGTGCTGTTTCTTGTCGTCGTGCCACGACGACAAGAAACAGCACAAAAATGGTGTTTTACACACTCACAAAACAACCTCACTCTCTCTACGGGCTCAATTTTAGGAGGCAGTTGCGGGTGCGGAGGGGGGGGTGCAGGGTCTCCGAAAATCCCGTTCGGGTTCGGAAGCCGGCTCCAACCCGCCGACTTCCAAGTTTCCCAGGGACCCACCTGTGTGCGCGCGGACGACCCGGAAACAGAAGTCCGGCCAGCAATTAAAGCCGGCGGGATGACAGTTAAAGAGCCAAATGTACCTCACTGAGGTACTGAAGGCACTTTACCTGTGACAGATGAAGTAATTGTAACGATTTTCAATTTACCTGGGCCGCTTGCACACCGCTTCTGATTCACGCCTGGCATGAAGGGCCACATCAGGAAAAAGAAACTAAATAAATTACATAAAACACCACAGAAGGAAGTTAAAACACAAAATTAACCTACCTTTGCACCCTCTCCGATCTCCCCCTCTTCACCCCCCCCCCCCGATGTCCTCCTGATCTTCCCCTCTCCCCCCCCGATGTCCCCCTCCTCACCCCCGATCTTCCCCTCTCTCCCTCTTCCCCCCCCCCCCCAGATCTTGCACTCTCCAGTGCTGGATGATGTCTCGCTCTCTCTCTTTCTCTCCTCCCCCCTCACGTTGCCGCTCTTGACGACAGCCAGCCTGTCAATCAGCACACCTTCACCACCCTCCCCGCTGCCAACCCCCCCGCCATTGTAAAATCGACCCCATTGTCTCACTCTCACACACACACACACACACACACACACACACGGCTCGATTTTCAAATGAAACTCCAGGTACTTAAGGTACTTTATTTATTACATATTAGGTAGTTAAAACCATTTTCAACTTACCTGTGTGCTTTCCTACGGCTTCCGATTCCCACCTGGTGACCAAGCATGAAGGGCCGGATCAGGAAAAAATAAACCAAATAAAATAACACTTCACAAAGTAAAAAAATAAATAAACCTACATTTCAAACGAAACGATGTCACCTGCATCCCCCGCTCCAATGTCCGATGTCTCACCCCCGATATCTCCCTCTCCAATGTCTCATCCCCCGATGTCTCTTCTCCAATGTCTCACCCGCCGATATCTCCCTCTCCAATGTCTCATCCCCCGATGTCTCATCCCCCGATGTCTCTTCTCCAATGTCTCACCTGCCGATATCTCCCTCTCCAATGTCTCATCCCCCGAAGTCTCACCCGCCGATATTTCCCTCTCCAATGTCTCATCCCCCGATGTCTCATCCCCCGATGTCTCTTCTCCAATGTCTCACCCGCCGATATCTCCCTCTCCAATGTCTCATCCCCCGATGTCTCATCCCCCGATGTCTCTTCTCCAATGTCTCACCTGCCGATATCTCCCTCTCCAATGTCTCATCCCCCGAAGTCTCACCCGCCGATATTTCCCTCTCCAATGTCTCATCCCCCGATGTCTCATCCCCCGATGTCTCTTCTCCAATGTCTCACCCGCCGATATCTCCCTCTCCAATGTCTCATCCCCCGATGTCTCTTCTCCAATGTCTCACCCCCGATATCTCCCTCTCCAATGTCTCATCCCCCGATGTCTCATCCCCCGATGTCTCTTCTCCAATGTCTCACCCGCCGATATCTCCCTCTCCAATGTCTCATCCCCCGATGTCTCTTCTCCGATGTCTCTTCTCCGATGTCTCTTCTCCGATGTCTCACCCCGTGATGTCTCACCCACTGACGTCTCCCAATGTCTTCCCCCCCCTCGATGATGTCCCCCCCCCCCCTCCGATCTTTGTGCCCCCCACCCAATCTCTGTTCCAGCGCCGGATGACATCTCTCCTCTCTCTCTCTCTCTCTCTCCTTCTCCCCCTCCCCCGGCATTGCAGCTGCCGTCAGCAGCCAGCCTGTCAATCAGGGTGCGAAACCCAGAAACAAGATTAATTACCTCGCGATCGCA
Organism: Heptranchias perlo; assembly: GCF_035084215.1. NCBI lineage: Eukaryota > Metazoa > Chordata > Chondrichthyes > Hexanchiformes > Hexanchidae > Heptranchias > Heptranchias perlo. The sequence goes on from NC_090347.1 coordinate 37,197,742, forward strand.
TGGGGAGAGGTAAGATTTTATTATACGGGTTTGCCGCATGCCCATTGGCCTCCCACCCCCCGCTGCCATCCCGCCACTGTTTGAAAATCGAGCCCAAAGTCTCCCACACGCACACTCACACACAACCACACACACACAATCCACACTTACACTAACACACACTCTCACACACACTCTCTCACACACACACTCTCACACAGTCTCCTGTTCACTCACACTCACACACAACCACACACACACAATCCACACTTACACTAACACACACTTTCTCACATACACACACACACAGAGTCTCCCCCACACACACTCTCACACAGTCTCCTGTTCACTCACACTCACACACAATCACACACTCACACTAACACACACTCTCACACACCAACACACACACACACACACACTCTCACACACACAGAGCGAGGTTTTGCCTCTCACCACATGTGCATCACTGTTTAAAGGATGAGCCAACTTGAACTTGAAATGTTCCGATTCGGGCATTAATGCTTTGCCTTGAGTGCCCAAGCCAGGTCGCATGGGGTTGAGAATACAGTGATACTATTTATAATGAGGGTTTTAAACCACAAGGGGAGCATTTATTCAAAGCGTTTCCCACCTCATAACACTTGGAATGAAGTAAATTCCCTTTGGAGACCAAAAAATACACTGAAATCTAACTGAAATTAATGAGGTGTAACACGGCCCTATTTAAAAGTTGTGGTAATATTAGCTTTCTCCTTACTTGGCGCCCCATTCTCTCACTCCATTAACTTATTTTTATATTTTTATTTCAAGGAAAATTAATAATGAATTTAGCTGCCGTCTTTTCCTGCCAGGTCATTTATTCACTTTGTTTTATTTGAAGACTTGAAATAAAATAAAACTTTGCTTTTGTCCAGCCCCCTTTTCTCCTTGATGTTGGCAAAGCGGTTACCATTTCCAAATGAACTCTGCGAGCATCACTGACGGATTTGTCTATATAAAAAGTATTTCATTGTACGAAGTGCTCTGAGACGTTTGCACTGTACTGTTATGGTGCTGCATAAAAGAAGAAAGGGAAGTCTTGGCTAATGCAGATGGTTCCAGCTACCATTCTGTGTGTGTGTGTCTGTGAGTCAACCTTGGCTCTGTTAATAGCATTCTCACCTCTGAGTCGGAAGATTATGGGTTCAAGTCTGACTCCGGTGACCTGAGGACAAAATCTAGGCTGCCGCTCCAGTGCACTATTGAAGGAGAACTCCTCTATCAGAGGTGCAGTCTTTTGGGGGAGATGTTAAACCAAGGCCCTCTCAGCTGGTGTAAAAGATCCCATGGCACTATTTCGAAGGAGAGCGGGGGCGTTCTCCCTGGTCAACATGTCCCCCTGAACCAACACCTAAAACAAATTATCTGGTTATTTATTTTAATCTGTTTGTGGGACCTTGCTCTGCACACATTGGCTGCAGCGCTTCCTACATTACAACAGTGACTACACTTCAAAAGTACTTCATTGGCTGTAAAGCGCTTTGGGACGTCCTGAGGTCGTGAAAGGTGCTATATAAATGCAAGTTCTTTCTTTTTTATTCTTTTTTCATCATGCGCCCTCTCACTCAAGAAACCCCTGATTAATGAGACCTGTGGGAAGGCACGGTGAAGAAGTTGTTTAGCTTTATAAGGAGTGACCACGCACTTAGAGGTTTGAATGTCTGAGTAACGACGACAGAAAGCAGTGCAGAAGAACTGAAGTTAAGTCCTTGTAGCTCAAGCCAACTCACTGGACAACAAATGGCCATACCTCCCATTCCAGTGACATCACTCAGCACCCAGCATCAGCTCATCAGCCCGCCTCAGGTATACCTCACTCACACGATTATGTCTCATCTGTCATGTAGGTTTGAGAAGGTGATTTTAAAGCAATTCTTTAAGAATTACCCAATTGGGAGCACAGAGCTAGGCCCTTGAAAACCATCTGGTTTAAATCAAAATCTTGGTATTGTCGGACCATCCGACCAAGAGAGTCCTGATAAGTTCATAGAATCAGAGAATCATAGACTCTTACAGCATGGAAGGAGGCCATTCGGCCCACTGTGCCTGCGCCAGCTCTTTGAAAGAGCTATCCAATTAGTCCCACTCTTCTGCTCTTTCCCCATAGTCCTGCAAATTTTTCAAGTCTATATCCAATTCCCTTTTGGAAGTTACTATTGAATCTGCTTCCACTGCCCTTTCAGACAGGGCATTCCAGATCATAACAACTCACTGCGTAAAAAATCACTCTCTCCCCTTTGATTCTTTTGCCAATTATCTTAAATCTGTGTCCTCTGCCCTCCTGCCAGTGGAAACAGTTTCTCCTTATATAGTCTATCAAAACCTTTCATAATTCTGAACACCTCTATTGAATCTTCCCTTAACCTTCTCTGCTCCAAGGAGAGCAATCCCAGTTTCTCTAGTCTCTCCACATAACTGAATTCCCCCGTCCCTGGTACCATTCTGGCAAATCTCCTCTGGACCGTCTCCAAGGCCTTGACATCATTCTTAAAGTGTGGTGCCCAGAATTGGACACAATATTCCAGCTGAGGCCTAGCTAAGGATTTAAAAAGCTTTAGCATAACTCCCTTGCTTTTGTACTCTATGCCTCTAATTATAAAGCCAAGGATCCCGTTTGCTTTTTTTAACAACTTTTTCAACTTGTCCTGCCATTATCAAAGAAAGTTGGATGAGGAAAAAATGGAGGAGACAATTAGAGGAGGGGAAACATGAGAGAAAAGATTGTAAGATGTTACCTATACCAGATAGAATCGAGAGACTCAAGAAACTGAGTCTTCTTCTTATCACAGCAGAGAAGATCATGAGGCGATCTGATAGATGTGCTCAAAATTATGAGGGGATTCAAAACAAAATAGGGGAAAATTATTTTAACTGGTCGGTGATTCAATAACTAAAGGCAAAGATTTAAGGCCATTACCAAAAGAACAAAGGGAGAGGTTAGGAGATTTTTTTTACGAACATACGATCATATGAAATTGACAGGCAGGAAATGATCAGCTGGTCCATCAAGCCTGTCCCACACCACGATGGCCGTACTATCATAGCTAAACATCTCCTCCTGCCCCCCCCACCCACCCACCCACCCCCGCCACTCCCCGACCTCCCCCACCCCCCCTCACACCCATGTAATCTCCTGGGAGAGGTAAAAAACAGCAAAAACCCAGGACCAATAAGGGAAAAATGCTCTGTAAAATTCCTCTCCGACCTCCTCAGGTGATTGAAACCAGTCCAGGAGATCACATGGACCAAGAGGGTTTTTATACAGAGAGTCGTTAGGTAATGAAATGCTCCACCAGAAATAGTGGTGGAAGCAAAATCCAAAAGAACTTTTAAAAAGAGTGGATAAATATTTGAAAAGGAGAAAAAAATGTAAAGGATATGGGGAAAAGGCAGGGAAGAGGGACTGAATGGATAGCTTTTTCACAGAGCCAGCACGGGTGCGATGGGCCGAATGGCCTCCCTCTCTGCTGCCAGATTCTATATGGTAAATTGTTTTACAACATTTACTGGTTTCGTCCTCCGTTACACGATCAGTGTGAAAGACCACTTCAATCACACCAATTGTGTAATAGAGGGGAAAGCTAATCGAGGGAGCCATTTCCTCCGGTCAATCTCTGTCAACAACATCGTCAACGGAGAAGGAAGATTTCATCTGATTGATAGAGCGTTCTCTGAAATTCTTTTATCGTTTTTGCTGGAAATTGTGAATTGGGAAATCTTCCTGCTGCGTTTCCCAGGTCTCTAACACACAGCGATCAGAGGAAATCTTTCCTCTGGATCCCATTAGTCATTGGTTTCTCCCGCTTGTGCAATGGGATCTTGTAAGATTTTCAGCAAAACCCAAATCTGATTTTACACTGCCCCTAAGTACGCGTCTTTCTGTCCTGTGCAGACTATTATTTCTGAGTGCTGCTGTGGTCCCTCGGGTGGCTGTCACTTAATCATCCCTAAGGAGGATATTACTTAAATGAATAAATAAAACTAACCCTGCAGCTTCTGGTACAGCCTGAACACCTGCTCTTATCAGCTGGTATCTGCCGGCACAGCAGCAGCTCTGTGGAGATCTGGCTTTTTAACATTTTCAACCAGGCGTCTTGTGGAGAGAAACACATCTGCAGAGTGTTGTTCATTAAAAGTTTCACGCTTTCGCTTTTTAACCTCCCACTTGGCAACCGATAGCCTTTACTTAATGGCTTCTGTGTCCTTGTATCTTTTCCTACCTTCTCCCTGATAATATGAAGGGGAAGAACGACTCGTCGGCATGAGATTTCATTTATTTATATTATTGTAGCTTTGTTCCGCAGCTCTGTTAGACGGCAGCTGTGGCTCTGTGGGTAGCACTCTTGTCTCTGAATTTAAGAAGATTGGGGGTTCAAAGTCCCACTCCAGAGACTTGAGCACAAAACCTAGGCTAACTGACAGTGCAGTAGTGAGGAAGTGCTGCACTGTCGGAGGTGCTGTCTTTCTGATGAAACCTGCCCTCCCAGGTGGATGTAAAAGATCCCAATAGTGGTGTCCTGGACAATATTTATCCCTCAACATTGCTAACAAAAACAGATTATTTAGTCATTATCACATTGCTGTTTGTGGGACTTTGCTGCCACATTTCCGTACATTACAACAGTGACTACACTTCAAAAGTTCTTAATTGGCTGTAGAGCACTTTGGGATGACCTGAGGTCATGAAAGGCCCCTGTATAAATACATGTAAGGAGTCTTACAACATCAGGTTATAGTCCAACAGCTTTATTTGAAATCACGAGCTTTCGGAGCTTTCCTCCTTCGTCAGGTGAGTCCTGACGAAGGAGGAAAGATCCGAAAGCTTGTGATTTCAAATAAAGCTGTTGGACTATAACCTGGTGTTGTAAGACTCCTTACATTTGTCCACCCCAGTCCATCACCGGCATCTCCACATCATGTATAAATACAAGTCTTTCTTTCTCTCCTCCTCTCCTGGAGGGGTTAATTTCTTCCTGCAGTGTGATTCCAGGTGATTTCATACATGAGCCTTGACAGTGATTGTCAATGGCTATTTGGGCGTGAGGTGCAGCACAGGCCAAGCTGGACTCTGAGCTCATCAGACTTTCACACGTGCTCACTTCCAGCAATAACGATCGGGGCAGAAACCCTGTCAGACTCTCCCCCCTCCCCAACCCAGAGGTGCTGTGGTAAATTGTAGCCTTTTCACCTCAACCCAGTTGAGATCATCTGACTCAGTACAAACTGGGGGTGGAATTTGAGGACCACTCTGGACTAGTGTGGCCCAGCTACTCACCATGGAAACTAACTTGCCAAGACCAGGAAGAGGAGAGATTTTAAACCAAGTTCTTTATGCAACAAAATGGACAATTAAAAAAAGAACCAAAAAGAAATTCTAGCCGATGTTTCTAATTGAACTCAGGGGCAGAAAATCAGAACCTGATTTTCAAAAGTATTTTTTCCTCTCTTGCAAATCTCCTTCATTTCAAGATAAGTTGCTACAATTATTTATTTTTTTTGCATTTTTTAGCCATGGGCCAATAGATTAATCAAATTAGTGTCAACGCATAACTCCTTCAGTGTACCTGCTGCAGCACCAGGTCTCAGCTCTGCAACAGAGTTTTCAGAACAGAAGATTACCCTCTTTTTGCTGTTTCCTTTGCGATTGGTTGTATTGAACGCTAAAGGGACATCCCAGACTGTTGGCAAAAGTGTCCAAACCATTCAGTGGATATAAGTCAGGCAACATTGGGCAGAGTTATAAATTTGAACTGACATTCATTCACTGCAGAGAGAAGCAAATTACAGTCAAGCTACTCAAGTGTGAGTTCTGTTAACAAATATTAGTTTTCCTCTGTCCTCTTTAGTGTTTCAGTGATGTTCACTATAAGTCCCATCATAGGTCCATCACACCCTGTTGCTTATTGAAGGAATCCATTGTGTGATATCCCAATTTTCCCCAGTCTCTCCTCACCTCACCCTCAATTCAAATCAACTGCCTCTCATTGAGTTACATCGAGTTATATCGAAACTACAACACAGAAACAGACCATTCAGCCCAACTGGTCAATGCTGGTGTTCATGTTCCACACGAGCCCTACTCCTTCCCCATTTCATCTAACCCTATCAGAATACCCTTCTATTCCTTTCTCCCTCATGTACTGATCTTGCCTCCCCTTAAATGCATCTATGCTATTTGCCTCAACTACTCCACATTCTTACCACTCTTTGGGTAAAGAAGTTTCTCCTGAATTCCGTATTGGATTTAATAGCAATTTTTATATTTATGACCTCTAGTTTTGGACTCCACCGCAAGTGGAAACATTTTCTCTACATTTACCCTATCATTATCTTAAAGACCTCTATCAGCCTTCCCTTTTCTAGAGAATAGAGTCCCAGCCTGTTCAGCCTTTCCTGATAAGGTTATCCTCTCAGTTCTGGTATCATCCTTGTGAATCTTTTATGCACCCTCTCTAATGCCTCTATATCCTCTCTATAATATGACAACCAGGACTGTGCACAATACTCCAAGTGTGGTCTAACCAAGGTTCTATACAAGTTTAACATAACTTCTTTCTTTTTCTCCTCCACTCCTCTCCTGGAAGGGTTAATTCCCTCCTGCAGTGTGAGCGATGGACTCCAGGTGATTTCATGCACGAGCCTTGACAGTGATTGTCAATGGCTATTTGGGCGTGAGGTGCATCACAACCGAGCTGGACTCTGAACTCATCAGACATTCACACGTGCTCGCTTCCAGCGATAATGATCGGGGCAGGAACCCTGTCAGACTCTCCCCCTCCCCAACCCAGGATGGAAATCCTGTCAGACTCTCCCCCTCCCCAACCCAGGATGGAAATCCTGTCAGACTCTCCCCCTCCCCAACCCACGGGTGCTGTGATAAATTGTAGCATTCTCACCCCAACCCAATTGAGATCATCTGACTCAGTTTTCCTTTTTTATGGCTTTATTAACCTGCGTCACTACTTTTAGTGATTTGTGTATCTGTACCCCTAGATCCCTTTGCTCCTCTGTCCCATTTAGACTCTTATTATCCAAGCAGTATGTGGCCTCCATATTCTTCCTACCAAAGTGCACCACTTCACATTTAACTATATTGAAATTCATTTGCCAATTACACACCTATTCTGCAAGTTTATTAATGTCCTCTTGCATTTTGACGCAGTCCTCCTCAGTATTAACTACACCCCCCAATTTGGTGTCGTCCGTAAATTTTGACATTGTACTTTGATTGCCGAATCCAAATCATGAATGTAAATTATGAACATCAGTGGTCCCAGCACCGATCCCTGTGGAACACCACATCCCATCTTTTGCCAGTCTGAGTAACTATCTTTAACCTCTACTCTCTGTTTTCTGTTTTGTAGCCGGCTTGCTATCCATTCTGCTACCTGTCCCCTGACTCCACATGCTCTGACCTTAGCTACTATGCGGTACCTTATCAAAAGCCTTTTGAAAATCCAAATATATTACATTTACTACACTACCCTTGTCTACTCTTTCTGTTACTTCTTCAAAGAATTCAATAAGATTGGTCAAGCATGACTTTCCCTTCTGAAATCCTTGCTGACTATTCTTTATTATATTTTCATTCTCTAGATGTCTTCCTATTACATCTTTGAGTAAAGATTCCATTATCTTTCCTACCACCGACATTAAACTAACTGGTTTATAGTTCCCTTGTTAAATATAGGAATAACATGAGCTGCCTGCCAGTCCTCTGGCACTATTCCCTTTTCTCATTCATTTTTATATATATGTAATAGTGCCTCTGCTATCTCGTCCATAACTTCTTTCAATATCTGCGGAAGCAATCCATCATGAAGAGCTGCCGAGCATCGACCAGGACGCGCTGAACCCTCAATCTCCCTTATTTCTGCTACACGCTGCTCCCCCTGGTGGCGGGGGGGAGAGGACAAGACGAGCAGGTGCATTGCGGGTGCCGTAGGCCGCAGGCTGGAGAACAACCATGGCAACCAACATCGAGGAGATCTTCCGGTCTTTTGTGGTAAAGAAGATAGAGGACGAGAAGCAGCAAAGGTGAGGGTGGGGAGGCAGTTCGATTTTTAAAAAACGGAGGGGGCAGGGGGAAGGAGTAAACAATAGAATAGTTTTTTTAAAATATAGATGATGTGGTTCATGTTCTCAGTAAATTTGAAACTATTTTTGACCTGATCCCGGCGGTTGTGAAGCCTCCGGGTGAAAATGGGAGGCGGACCTGGAGTAACGTTTGTAAAGATAGATCTGGGTTTCCAATCCGGAGTTTAATTTCAGTCCGTTTTATTCACTCACCCCCGCACCTTTTGTTGGGCTCAGAAAACAGGCCTCGTCCTGCTGACCCTTAAAAAGAAAACACCCACCACATCCTGGCCCGTGTACTGGGCGGCCGCTCCTTCAACTGATCAACGCAGAGGGCCGCTCCAGGCAGCGTGTTTTTCTTGGAGTTTTTTTTGGAGGGCGGCGGGGGTGGGGTGGAGGTCGACTCCGACTCCTCTTAAGAAGTTTCTTGAACCGCTGAGCTACCAGTCATCGCTTCAGCGTTGTAATTTTTCGTTTTTTGAAAATAGGCATGCACAAAGGACTGAAAATGTAATCCCCCTAAAGGCAATTTAATATTCTAACTATCTAATTTCAGATATAAACTGGATTGACTTGGTTTCACCTTGTGCTGTAGTGTTGGCCTCTTTTTAGGAAGTGACCCTGTTCTTTTCCCCACGGGAAACAGTAGCAGTTTACAACCTAAAAGTTCGTTCTTCCACATACAGCTGGCAAACGTGAACATAGCTGACATTTACAAGTTGAAACTACTGTGAAGGTACCTCATCAAACCCTCATGCCTACCCCTCCAATCAAGTCTTCAACATCAATGTTGTCTCAGCCACTGTAATTTATTTGTACTATTATATTGCAACTGCCCTGTATTTGTTTATACTGGTGTAGATTTGAGACTGCAGCAAATTGGCAGTATCAAGTTATATTGCCCCACATGTACTGGTCAGATTGGGGAAGAGCAGAGCTCTGCCTGTGCATATCCAAATGTGTGCACAGAGCTATATTTTTCAGCTGAGAAATTTAGATGCAGTCCAGCAGCAAGGAAAGCCTGGGTTACTTAAAAAATATATATACTTTAATAAGTTAATCCTGAACCAATAATGAAGCTAAACTTAATGTCTGAGCAACAAAACAAGCTGGTGCAACTCACCTGTGAAAGCACACTGAAAACAAGGTCAGTGTCTAATTTTAGTTATTGCTTGACATGAAGTGGTTAAGCTAGCATGTATTGCCCTTTATTGTGCTTTTATGAAACCTCCAGTCAGAAGATGTTATTGTTTTGGGTCCTGGGGTAAGTTTTTTTTTGTCCACTGGGTCACGAGAAAAAAGTTTGAAAAACACTGTTCGAGTGTCCTGCCCTCCTTGTTAGTCTCTCTGGTAAATACGGGAGCAAAGTAACTATTCAATATTTCTGCCATTTCGCTGTCATTACCTGTGGGTTTATCTTGTGCATCCTTTAGTGCCCTATCCCTATTCTGATTTTTCTTTTGTTATTTATGTGTCTGTAGATACCTTACTATTTCACCAGCTTTCCTTGTCTTAACGAGTTTGCATATATGTCTAACCCCCTCTTGTGGGGGCGACCAAAACTAGGGGCCATGAATATAAGATAGTCACCAATAAATCCAATAGAGAATTCAGGAGAAACTTCTTTACCAAAGAGTGGTAAGAATGTGGAACACGCGACCACAAGGAGTAGTTGAGGCAAATAGCATAGATGTATTTAAGGGGAAGCTAGATAAGCACATGAGGGAGAATGGATTAGCAGGATATGCTGATAGGGTTAGATGAAGAGGGGTGGAGCATAGACCAGTTGGGCCAAACGGCCAGCTTCTGTGCTGTAGTTTCTATGTAATTCTATGTAATGCTTCATTCTGCCCCTTATACATTCAATAGAAACCACTGTTGCACCCCATTTAGTTGGGCGTGCATCAGTTTTTCCCTAGGTGGGAGCATTCCAACTTCCGAAGCATTAAAAATGGATTCCTGGCTGAGAAGGAACCAAAGTGGGACAAAAGCAGGAGCTAACGGATTAGGGCTGATGCATGAAGCACAAGACTCATGCGTTTTCAACTTATCTCATACTCCTACCAATTTTCAAATCTCGAGCAAAGCAGACTGATTAGCCAGAGGCCAACGAAACTCGTCACGATTCAAAAGATTTAAGGAAAAATATAATTATCTATTTCCATGTGGTCAGACCACTGCAAACTTGATTATTCCAGATTTGAGCTGTAATGCAAGGCATAGTTTGTTGAACAAATAGCAGGAATGTGTGAAATCAGAGCACGGCATCCATCTGCCATTTAAAATGCAGTTTAGATTTTGGTTACTTTAATATCGTACGGCCAATTTTCCTCCTCTCACCCACACCTGGGTACAATGCCTTGTTCCTATCCTGCCCTGAACCCAGCTGGATTTATGGGTCAGGTCATTTGCATGGCCCAATCTGCCCTTGACACAGGCCCAGCTGGGGACAGGGCCTAGGGCCTAGAGGTGAGAGAGGAAAGTTCACTGCTTCTGAAGGCCCGGAGAGTGAAATTGGTCTTCGGCAAGAGCACAAATTGGCCGATAGCAAACGCCATCTCCAACATCAGTACCCTTGCAGCCTTTGGCTCGTGCCTAATGCGGGTGTTGACATTCCACCTCCTCGCCCCCTTTGGGGGAAGTCTCAGTAATTCTGGGGCTTTATAAAGGAGAAAGAGACCAGTGGTCATGGGTTTTTACCCCTTCTTCATGTGCTTTGCAACCTGGAAAAAAAAGCATTTCCCACAAAGGGCAGAAAAATTGGCCCTTTTGACTCATCACACCATCTCCTACTCAAATTTATTTTTCGCGGGATCGTAAAAAATGTGGAATTCTTTACCTCCTTCAGTATTCTCTTGCCCCCTACAATCTACAAGCATTTAAAATCTAAAATTTTAAACTAGTTAAATAGTAAGAGGAAAAATTTGGGGCAGTGGTGTCGTGTGTTGGTGTTACAACCTACTGCCCCATAGAATGATAGAATAAGTATTTGTCATGTTTTTCTATGCACGGACGCACACCCTCACACACACACTCGCACATATGCACACGCGTACACACAAACACTCCCACACACACATCCCTCTTGACAAATACACGCACAACACTCACCCCTACTCACGGACACACACATGTATGCATGCATCACCTCAACACTGTTTATCAATTTACTTAGACTTCTCTCCTCTTTCTTCCAACCTTGGTTGTGGCCTGCACTATCGGTCTCAGACACACACCTAGGTTACTTAAGCCGGATGCTTCAAATCCCTTTTGATTCTCAAAGGCACGACTTGTAGGTCCACCTTGCTCCGTAAGCACAGGTGATACACATTGACTATCCCAAAATACAAATAATGATTATGGTTTACCTTCTGTGACAAACCTTTCTTGCCTGGCACTGGCTATGCCTACACAACGATGACAACTTACATTTATAAAGCGCCTTTAACATATAAAATATCCCAATGCATTTCACAGGAGTGTAATTAGACAAAAAATTTGACACGAGCCAAAGAGGAAGACATTAGGTCAGGTGACTAAAAGCTTGGTCAAAGAAGTAGGTTTTAAGGAAGAAAGAGAGGAGGAGAAGCAGGGAGGTTTAGGGAGGCAAGTCCAGATCTTAGGGTATATGCACACACACAATATATAAACCGTGTACATCATAAAAACGCAGATTTAAAAAGCTAATTGCACAAATGACCTTGTGTCTGTGATGAGATGACTCAGCTCTTACCCCAACAACAAACGTTAATAAGATTCCAATTTCAAATCAAGCATGCTGGGGGTCCTCCATTTCACGTTTACATCTCATTATTGTCAGTGACTGTGGCCAAAGAACAATACTTTCAACATATAAATTGTTTTATTGAAAGGCGGGTCAGCTGGGAACTTGCTTAAATTGCTGCGGCTACACATAGAAGGGGGAATATTTATGTTTAAATTGAATTTTGTTCAAGATGTGTCCAAAAAACAAATCACATAGGGGCATAGCCAATCAAACAAGATGACCTCTCTGTGGGATTAATGATATCTGTGCCTCTCCTTATTTCATTATTTATTTTACATGTCAATGTAAATCTAAATTTGTTAACTAGTTAACAAGCGAGCAGAAAATCTGGGGCAACAGTGTCACTGGTTGATGCTGTAATGTGCATTTAATGGGATAAAGGATTGTGAAGCTGCCCCACACACACTCACGGAAACAAACACACACACAGATACACATACGCACATACACACGTGCGCATACGTGCACTCGCACACGTCCACATGCAGACACCCCCCCCAGATATACACATGTGCATGTGTGCACACACGTGCACGCACATGCACACATATACCCATGCACGCACAGTGAGTTCCCAGCCTCAGCCACACCAACAAAATAGCACCTTAATTTTTGTATGGTACATCGATATTGCAGAGTGTGCACTGGAAGCACAAAAGGCTTTGGAGCTCAGGCTGGTGGCAGTGGGCACCTCTTGGTTGGTACAAGATGATGGCATATCCAGGAGTAATGAAGAATGGTTGGCAAGGAAAGCTGGGAATTCAGGTAGAGGAACAGCAAGAGGGAGGGAGAGAGCCAGCAGAGGGAAACAGTCAATGCTTCAGTACTAAATCTTCATCACTGATGTTTCATTTCTCTTTCTTGAGAGCTGTGATCCTTGTGCTCAATGTGTGAACTGCCCCACTGCTCAGGCACAGGAAGTTAATAGAACAAGGGGTCAACGCTTTTTAAAGCGTTTTGCTTGCTCTGTAAATTTATCACCAAAGCATTTAAATAACAGCCCATGTGGGACAAATAAAAAAAAGGGGATGCTGTCTCTTCTATCAGATTTACTCGTCCCTTTGCTGCCAGTCACTGGGGCCCTGACAGATCAGCTAATCAGAGCATCGGCACAGGCAGGTTCAGGGGTGATTGATCGCCGTGTTGTAGACCTGATGAACTGATCAGACCAATAAGAAGGTTGGACCCCCGGGAGTTGTAAGTAATGAAGATCAATCTCAGCACACTGCTGCTGAGTAAGTATTACAGCAGATTAGTACAGACTGCCTGGCAAATGGAAAATCAGTCGAACACTATTTCTTTTGCGCAGTTCTAGGAATAAAGATGTGGGGGCGGGGGGGGGGGCAGGAAAGAAAAGAAAGAACACCGGACCGTTCGAAAATGAAAGTAGACAGGTGGGAAATTCTTGTAACCATTTTGTACATGCCTGTCCCTTTAAGTACTGTGCCACCCAAAGAATAAACATTACGAAGCAGTAACCAACTCAAGGCGGGGGGGGGGGGGTCATTTTGACTTTGAGCGATAGTATAAGACGGGCAATATTGAATCAGTCACCCGTTATACATCCCTCCTGATTTTCATTTCCGTTGACTTCAATATAAATTAAATTCGGGAGAGATGTATAACGGTCGGCTGATTCGATAGCGGACACTTTACACTATCAGCCAAAGTCAAAATTACCCCCTGTGACTTTTTTTTTATGCAGTAGACATAGTGGTGCTATTTTCTTTTTCCAAATTTTCCTAGTAGGATTGCTGAATTAGGAGTTTGGGGTTTCATTACTATTGGTATATAATACTTGCAATTATATATCATCTTATCACCTCAAAATGACTCAAAGTGCTTCACAGAAAATGAATTGCTTTTTCTAATGCAGTTACTGTAGGCAAATGTGGCGCCATTTTTCACACAGCAAGATCCCAGAAACAGCAGTGAGGTAAATGACCAGCTAATCTACTTGTCGATGATTGCTGGTTGAGGAAGGAACATTGGCCGGGTCACCAGAAGGATTCCCGGCTCCTCTTCAAATAGTTCCGTGAGATCTTTAACATCTACCTGAAACACCAGAATAGGCAGATGGACCTTGGTTCAATGTCACATTGAAGAATGGCACCTCCAACAATGCAGCACTCCATCAGTAGGCCAGCCTAGATCATGAGGTCAAACCCTGCTAATGGGTCAGTTCTACCAATTGAGACAAGTATCAGCTGCCATTCAGGTCATTGGATTTTCAGCACGATTTTTCCAACAAAAAGAGATCATTTTCCCACATTATGATGGTAAATTGGGATAATAAGATGCCATTCCCTTTTTGCTTCTTTTCTCAGTCTATTTTTGCTGCTTTGTCTCACTGTCTCTCTCCATCTTGTTTTTCTTTGCTTTTCTTCTATTCCCCTTGCTTTCATTTTCTTTTTTCCTCCCTCATTCCCTCTCCTAGCGATCCAATCAACGGAGCAACAGTCAGCCAGGACAACACACCTGAATTCCGCAAACCTCTTACAGCAATTAAAACAGATCTTGTATTTGGTGTGGAATCTTGGCAGCCATTTTAGAAGTTAGATGGCTATTCAAAAGTTCGTAGAAGCCTACAATTGCAGGATAGCATTCACTTATCTGTATCTGGTTTGGGAGGGTTTTTGGTACATCGTGGAGTTTTACTTGGAGCTGGTGAACTTGGTCACAGCCTTTGTCCCTCATGACGCAGCGTGCTTGGCCAGCTGCCCAGGCAGCAGCAGGCGCACGGCTCTCTGGATCTCCCGGGAGCTGGTGGTCGAGCGCTTGTTGTAACAGGTCAGATGGGAAGCCTCACCCGTGATGCCCTTGAATATATTGTTGACGAAGAAGTTCACGATGCTCACAGCTTTGGAGGAGATGCCGGTGTTGGGGTGCACCTGCTTCATCACCTCGTAGATGTAGCTCCAGTAGCTCTCCTTCCTAGAACTTCTCTGTTTCTTGCCGCCGTTTGCTGTGACTTTACTCACAGCTTTCTTGGCATCCTTCTTGGGTGCTGGTTTCTGCTCCTCAGGCATCACCACATTCAACTCCTGGGCTCCCCTTTAGATTCACTATTGCTTGTTAAATAGGTAGCTGTGCTGGAGTATCTGAGTAAAGTGTCACCTCCGAATCATGCCAATGTATTCCAGTTTTTAGCTGATAGCAGCGTGTGAATTGCACACATTAAGGTAGTGAAAAGTCAATAAATCGTTAATGAAATTGCAGCTCTGTGACAGATAGAACGCGTTCCAACAACATGAGTCATTGTTAAGGATCACTGAATTAGCACCTGCAAATGTTTTTATATTTAAAAAATCCTTCTAAACTCTATCTAGATTACGACAACAAAAATTAACCAGAATAACCAGGCGAAAGGCTTGGTAAAATATTACTGGAACATCCCTGCAGTAATAACTTTTATGTTCTGCAAATGTTTATCAATTGCGACTCCAATGCCTTTGCAGTTAATCCTGTTTAAGCTCTGTAAATCTTTAGATGAACCCATGTTCACAGAGTGATTGCAGTTATGGGATCTGCAGTAATAGTCTTTGGGAAGGTGGATTAAGTGCTCAGGATAGTGACATTCAGGTCATTTCTAACCTGCTACCCAGGAAAACAATAGGCACAGGAAAGAAATCAGAAATAATTGAAATGACGGGGCAATTTGTTCCTTTAACTTTCTTTAACTGAACACAGTTGACTTTTTTGAATATCTGAACAGATTTGTGATCTGTAATTCTATTAAAACAGCCAAAAATATAAAGAGATTTTCATGATATGATTCAATTGACTGCATGAATGAACATAGGAGTAAGATGTCATACTGCAGACTATGATAGCAATACATCCTGAGTTTATGTGTATACAACTGCCAGCTTATACAGTTGACTTGTGATGAATTCATACCTCATGCAAGTATTGAATTCTCCATGCACATCAACTTTCACTCCAATGAATTGTTGGCCCAGACATTTTACAAGTCAGTTAGACTCCACATTTGCATTGATACAAAGCTGAAACCACTTTGCGCCAATGCAAAATCTCTGGTGTAACTCCTGTGTGAAGCTACTTGAAGCAATGCAAATAGCGAGGCATGGCCTTTGCTTTCCAGCTCTGTTGTCTAACATCAATCAAAAACTTGAGATTACTGGCCAGTTACCGCCTTCATCAAGAAAACAGCTGCTTTGGGCAAGATGAAGGCCTCACACAAGAGATGACTAACAAATCAGAATGATTGACGGCCTCTGTGCTGTGAGTGATCTTGCTAAGGTGCTCAGTCATGAGGATATGCTGACCATGAAACCTGGAACAGGTCTATGCGAGTGCTGACTCAATGGCAGGGGTTGTGGCCAGTGATTTTCTTGTCTCTCAAGCTGACATCATAAGCAAACTGAAGCCAAAGCCTACTAGCTATTTATTCACTAAGCCGGGTCCTGTAAGGGAGGGAGACATGATTGGTAAAAGCAGAGGGGCTTTACAGCTTGAGCCTCTTTACAACAATGGTAAGCTGCTGTGAAGGCAGATTATGATGTAACGCATAGCGAGGGTTGTTAGGGAGATGAAGCGGGATCAGTAGGCCACAATCATCTGCAAGAGCTCATGATTACACAAAAAAATTACCCTCTGTTATTTTGGCTAATGTCTCTCATCAGTCATATTCGATAAGATTCCTTTGGGCTAGTGCCAAAGATTGATAAGTTCAGTGATCAACATCACTGCGAAGGCACCTTCAGGATCCATAAAGTGTACTGTACAGAGTTGGCATTGGACCAAAAAAGTCATACCAAGGATTCATCTATGTACAGGTTGAAAGAACTAGTGGAGTAACTGCTCAGACAGAAGGCCTTAGTGAACCACTGGGAGGAAGTGGACACCCCATGACATAGATGATGGTAGGATGGCAGGTGGGGATGAAATTCATGCTGAATTTCTAAAACTGTTGTAGGTAGGGGGAATGATAATGATGCTGGAGGTCAGTACTACTGGCTTACCTTGGAGCTGATCTTCTGAGGCGGAGGAATAGGATTCTGTTTAAGGCAAAGATACCCTCAGCTTTGCAGAGCACAATTGTGGTTTCGAGCCACAAGAGGTGATATCACAGTGAGACCAAAGCCTACAAAGGAACATTACTGATATCATTGGCTCTTAAATGGTTTATTGGGTCATTGTGGTGTATACATCAGATGCGTTGGAGATACATAGTATAATTGAAAAAGAACGGGCTGGATTTTATTCTCAAGAGGAATAAGTGGGGCACATTATAGCTTTATACAAGACTGCAGAATGACATAAGACTCAGGGGAAACCTTGACATTTCGGAAGGATAGGAAGCTAGGAAAAGGTGGAGGGGTAGCTCTGTTAATTATAAAGATGACATGAGTAATTACCTTAGTTCTAAAGGCCAAGATGTAGAATCAGTTTGGGTAGAGATAAGAAATAGTAAAGGCAAGAAGTCACTTGTGGGAGTAGTTTATAGCCCCCCTAACAGTAACCACACTGTAGGACATGGTATACAGGAAGATATAATGGGGGCTTGTGAGAAAGGAACAGCAATAATCATGGGTGATTTTAATCTACATATAGATTGGAAAAATCTGATTGGCAAAGGTAGCCTGGAAGATGAGATCATAGAGTGCTTTCGGGACAGTTTCTTAGAGCAGCACGTTCTGGAGCCAACGAGAGAGCAGGCTATTCTAGATCTGGTAATGTGTAAAGAGACAGGATTAATTAATGACCTCATTGTAAAGGAGCCTTGAGGTAGCAGCAATCACAGTATGATTGAATTTCGCATTCAGTCTGAGGCAGAGAAGAGTAAGTCCAAGACTAGTGTTTTAAACTTAAATAAGGGCAATTATGAGGGCATGAAGACAGAGCTGGCCAAAGTGAATTGGGAAATTAGGTTAAGGGATAGGTCAGTAGAGATGCAGCGGCAGACAGTCAATGAGATATTTCATAACACTCAGCAAAGATACATTCCAGTGAGAAAGAAAGATTCTAGGGGAAGGACGTACCATCCATGACTAACTAAGAAAGTTTAAGATAGTATCAAATTGAAAGAAAAAGCATGCAATTCCGTGAAGATTAGTGGCAGGTCAGAAGATTGGACAGAATATAAAAAACAACAAAGAATGACTAAAAGAATAATAAGGAGGGAGAAATTAGATTACGAGAGAAAGCTAGCTAGAAATATAAAAACATATAGCAAGAGTTTCCACAGGTATTTAAAAGGGAAAAGAGTAAGTAAAGTGAGCTTTGGTCCTCTAGAGAGTCTGGGGAATTAATAATGGAGAATGAGGAAATGGCAGATGAATTGAACAAATATTTTGCATCCATCTTCACTGTAGAGGATACAAATAACATGAAAGAAATAATTGTGAATTTTTTTTTTATTCGTTCATGGGATGTGGGCGTTGCTGGCAAGGCCACCATATATTGCCGATCCCTAAATGCCCTTGAGAAGGTGGTGGTGAGCCACCTTATTGAACCACTGCAGCCCATGTGGTGAAGGTTCTCCCACAATGCTGTTAGGTAGGGAGTTCCAGGATTTTGACCCAGCGACGATGAAGGAACGGCGATATATTTCCAAGTCAGGATGGTGTGTGACTTGGAGGGGAACGTGCAGGTGGTGTTGTTCCCATGTGCCTGCTGCCCTTATCCTTCTAGGTGGTAGAGGCCAT
Source organism: Heptranchias perlo (assembly GCF_035084215.1). NCBI lineage: Eukaryota > Metazoa > Chordata > Chondrichthyes > Hexanchiformes > Hexanchidae > Heptranchias > Heptranchias perlo. The sequence continues at coordinate 37,216,297 of NC_090347.1, forward strand.
GGGTTTGGGAGGTGCTGTCGAAGAAGCCTTGGCGAGTTGCTGCAGAGCATCCTGTGGATGGTACACACTGCAGCCACTGTGCGCCGGTGGTGAAGGGAGTGAATGTTTAGGGTGGTGGATCGGGAGCCAATCAAGCGGGCTGCTTTGTCCTGGATGGTGTCGAGCTTCTTGAGTGTTGTTGGAGCTGCACTCATCCAAGCAAGTGGAGAGTATTCCATCACACTCCTGACTTGTACCTTCTAGATGGTGGAAAGGCTTTGGGGAGTCAGGAGGTGAGTCACTCGCCGCAGAATACCTAGCCACTGACCTGTTCTTGTAGCCACAGTATTTATGTGGCTGGCCCAGTTAAGTTTCTGGTCAATGGTGACCCCTAGGATGTTAATGGTGGGGGATTCAGTGATGGTAATGCCGTTGAATGTCACGGGGAGGTGGTTAGAATCTCTCTTGTTGGAGATGGTCATTGCCTGGCACTTGTCTGGTGTGAATGTTACTTGCCACTTATCAGCCGAAGCTTGGATGTTGTCCAGGTCTTGCTGCATGTGGGCACAGACTGCTTCATTATCTGAGGGGTTGCGAATGGAACTGAACACTGTGCAATCATCAGCGAACATCCCCATTTCTGACCTTATGATGGAGAGAAGGTCATTGATGAAGCAGCTGAAGATGGTTGGGCCTAGGACACTGCCCTGAGGAACTCCTGCAGCAATGGGGCTGAGAAGATTGGCCTCCAACAACCACTACCATCTTCCTTTGTGCTAGGTATGACTCCAGCCACTGGAGAATTTTCTCCCTGATTCCCATTGACTTCAATTTTACTAGGGCTCCTTGGTGCCACACTTGGTCAAATGCTGCCTTAATGTCAAGGGCAGTCGCTCTCACCTCACCTCTGGAATTCAGCTCTTTTGTCCATGTTTGGAGCAAGGCTGTAATGAGGTCTGGAGCCCAGTGGTCCTGGCAGAACCCAAACTGGGCATCGGTGAGCAGGTTATTGGTGAGTAAGTGCCACTTGATAGCACTGTCAACAACACCTTCCATCACTTTGCTGATGATTGAGAGTAGACTGATGGGGCGGTAATTGGCCGGATTGGATTTGTCCTGCTTTTTTGTGGACAGGACATACCTGGTCAATTTTCCACATTGTCGAGTAGATGCCAGTGTTGTAGCTGTACTGGAATAGTTTGGCTCGAGGCGCGGCTAGTTCTGGAGCACAAGTCTTCAGCACCACAAGAGGTAAAAAAGAGGGAGGAACTTAAAACATTTACAATCACCAGGGAAAGTGTTCTGAAAAAATATTAGATCTAAAAGCTGACAAGTCCCCAGGTCCTGACGGACTTCATCCTGGGGTCTTAAAAGAAGTGGCTGCAGAGATAGTAGATGCAGTGGTATTAATTTTCCCAAATTCCCTAGATTCTGGCAGGGTCCCATCAGATTGGAAAATAGCTAATGTAACTCCTCTATTGAAGAAAGGCAGAAAGCAGGAAACTACAGGCCAGTTAGCATCTGCCATAGGGAAAATGCTAGAATCTATTATTAAAGAGGTTATAGCAGGGCACTTAGAAAATCTCAATGCAATCAGGCAGCATCAACACGGCTTTGTGAAAGGGAATTTGTGTTTGACTAATTTATTAGAGTTCTTTGAGGAAGTAACAAGCAATGTGGATAAAGGGGATCCTGTGGATGTGGTGTACTTGAATTTCCTGAAGGCTTTTGACAAGGTGCCACATTAAAGGCTACTACACAAAATAAGAGCTCATGGTGTAGGGGGTAACATGCTCGCATGGATAAAGGATTGGTTAGCTAACAGGAAACAGAGAGAAGGCATAAATGGGTCATTTTCAGATTGGCAAGATGTAACGTGTGGAGTGCCACAGGGATCAGTGCTTGGGCCTCAACTATTTACAATCTATATCAATGATTTGGATGAAGGCACTGAATGTATGGTTGGTAAATTTGATGATGACACAAAGGTAGGTAGGAAAGTACGTTTTGAAGAGGACATAAGGAGTCTGCAAAGGGATATAGATAGGTTCAGTGAGTGGGCAAAAATTTGGCAGATGGAGCATAATGTGGGAAAATGTGAACTTGTCCACTTTGGCAGGAGGAATAGAAAAGCAGTATATTATTTAAATAGAGAGAGATTGCAGAACTCTGAGGTGCAGAGGGATCCGGGTGTCCTAGTACATGAATCACAAAAAGTTAGTATGCAGGTAAAGCAAGTGATTAGGAAGGCAAATGGAATGTGGTCATTTATTGCAAGGGGAATGGAATATAAAAGTAGAGATGTTTTACTACAATTGTACAGGGCATTGGTGAGACCACATCTAGAATACTGTGTGCAGTTTTGGTCTCCTTTTTTAAAATGGACATTATTGCTTTAGAGGCGGTTCAGAGAAGGTTCACTTGACTGATTCCTAGGATGAGGGGGTTATCTTGTGAGGAAAGTTTGGACAAGTTGGGCCTGTATACACTGGAGTTTAGAAGAATGAGAGGTGATCTTACTGAAACATATAAGATCCTGAGTGGGCTAGCAGAGGTAGATAAGGGTATGGTAGCATGGTGATTATGTTACTAGACTAATAAACCAGAGGCCTGGATTAATATTCTAGAGTCATGAGTTCAAATCTCACCATGGTAGCTGGGGAATTTAAATTCAATTAATTAAATTGGGAACCTGTTTCTCTGGAATAAAAAAAAACTAGTATCAGAAACTACCAGATTATCATAAAAACCCATTGTGGTTCAACAATTCCCTTTAGAGAATGAAACCTGCTGGCCTATATGTGATTCCAGACCCACAGCAAATGTGGTTGATTTTGAAATGACCTAGCAAGCCACTCAGTTGTTCAAGAAGGTGGCTCACCACCACCTTCTCAAGGGCAATTAGGGATGTGCAATAAATGCTGGCCCTGCCAGTGATGCCCACATCCCATGAATGAATAAAAAATAAGGTGCTGAGAGGATGTTTCCCTTGTGGGAGAGACTAGAACTCGGGGCCACAGTTTAAAAATAAGGGGTCTCCCATTTAAGATGGAGATGAGGAGAATTTTTTTCTGTCAGAGGGTCGTGAGTCTATGGAACTCCCTTCCCCAGACCATGGTGGAGGCAGGGTCATTGAATATTTTTAAGGCTGAGTTAGATGGATTCCTGATTAACAAGGGAGTCAAAGGTTATAGTAGGTAGACGGGGAAAGTAGGGTTGAGGTCACAATCAGATCAGCCATGATCTTATCAAATGGCAGAGCAGGCTCGAGGGGCTGAATGGCCTACTCCTGCTCTTAGTTCATATGTTCGTATGTTCATAACCTATTGACATTGTTTTCACCAGTTAGCATAAGGCTTTCAATCTGGTGCCTCACGTGGCCTTCATGAGGGAGATAGAAGCTATGGGGGCACAAAGCCAACTCTTATATTTTATCTGGGATGTACACTCCAGCTACAAGATGCATGTAAGGATAGACTGGAGACACACTGAGCTTATCTCCCTCAAACATGGTGAGGCATGGTTGTCCACTATCACCAATCCTACTCAATGAGATGTTGGAAGGCATCCTAAGGGACAGTCTTGGAGTGCCTGTTCCAGGCATTTTTGAAAGAAATGCAGCACTTCTTTTCGCCAATGCCGTATTATTGCCAGACTTACCTGGGGAACCCGTTTTTTTTCAATTCATTGTCAGGCTGCGGTCGTCACTGGCAAGCTCGACATACATGACCCATCCCTGAGAGGTGGTGGTGGCTTTCTTCTTCAACCGTTGCAGTAGCGGTTGATGTAACTGCGGTTGATGCAGTGGCTTGCTCGACCACTTCAGAGGGCAGTTGATAGTCAACCACTTGCTGTCGGATTGGAGTCACATATAGGCCAGATTGGGTAAGGATGGCAGGTTTCCTTCCCTAAAGGACATTAATGAACCTGTTAGGTTTTTACGACAATCCCACAGCTTCATGGTCACTTTTATGAGACCAGCTTTTTATTTCCAGTTTTTTTTAAAACTGAATTCAAATTTTCAAACTGCCATGGTGGGATTTGAACTCATGGCCTAGAAATTAGGTGCAGGGAATGTTTCCTGTGCCAGAAGAGGTAGGCCCAAAGACCACCCGATATTGGGCCTTGGACCTCATTTAAATCAGACTGGCAAGCTGCAGACACCGGACTGGGCTGCCACATCACCGGCAGCAGCCCTCAGGTACGTCTTGGACTATCCTCCTTAGACGGGGGTGGGAGAAGTAAGCGGAGTTTCTATCGGATTGAATTGGGTCCAGCTGGCAGTGGAAGATTGGAACTGAGTTAATTCCTTGCGTCAGATTCTGTAATTCGATACTTGAGTCAGAAACGTCCACGGTATCACATGGTCCTGTTGATGATTGACCAAACGGCCAGTCCCTGGGGGCTAGCATTCTTTCTATTTGGTTCCTGCTACCAAGCCCCAAATAGGTAGGGTGGTCCTAGCTTGTCAATCAGCAAGGAGCTAGGAAGTAACCTGTGTGGATAAACCACAGTAGTACCTCAACACACACTTGGAATCCCTAAGCCTTGACTCAAATGGTATGTTGGCCTTCATTGCAACAGGAGCAAAAATGTCTTACTGCAGTTATGCAGGGCCTTGGTGAAACCACACCTGGAGTATTGTGTGCAGTTTGGTCTCCTTACCTAAGAAAAGAGATACTTGCCATAGAGGGAGTGCAGCGAAGGTTCACCAGACTGATTCCTGGGATGGCAGGACTGTCATATAAGGAGAGATTGGGTCGACTCGGCCTGTATTCACTCGAGTTTAGAAGAATGAGAGGGGATCTCATTGAAACATATAAAATTCTGACAGGGCTAGACAGACTGGATGCAGGGAGGATGTTCCCCCTGGCTGGGGGGGTCTAGAACTAGGGGTCACAGTCTCAGGATACGGAGTAGGACATTTAGGACTGAGATGAGGAGAAATTTCTTCACTCAGAGGGTGGTGAACCTGTGGAATTCTCTACTACAGAAGGCTGTGGAGGCCAAGTCACTGAATATATTTAAGAAGGCGATAGATAGATTTCTAGACACAAAAGACATCAAAGGGTATGGGGAGAAAGCGGTAATATGGTATTGAGATAGAGGATCAGCCATGATCATATTGAATGGTGGAGCAGGCTCAAAGGGCCGAATGGCCTACTCCTGCTCCTATTTTCTATGTTTCTATGTTTATTGTCAACCTGTGCCTAAATTCTCCACGATTGAGTGTGTCACGTCCCTTTGGGGAGAGACCGTGCATTCTACATCAGGGAAACAGAAAATTTACATATGGATTTCTCAATGATTTGGAGGGTCTTAATTATGGTGATGGGTTGCCATGCATATCAGACACCTGATTAAGAAAAAGTAACCCAAGTGTATCAATGTGACATATTCCATTTCCCACACCATCCATTCGCGTAGCCTCACTGAATAAGATTGTCAATTTAGTGACGGAACCGGATTAAGGGCAGTTTGCGTGTGTGGGCACGTCCCATAGGAACTAGATTCACACTGCCAAAATCATTTCAAGTAGGACCCTTCCAGTCAACAGACAAAGCAGATTTTCATCCTATAAATCTGGACTGGATTCAAACCCAATGCCCTGAGGTGAAATAACCATTCAGTTCCATGGTTATTTGTTTTTACCTCAGTGCACATTAGTTCTTTGCTGGTAGAATTCTTGTGTGACTTGAGCAAAAAAGGAATCAGCATATTTTTTAACGGATTCATTAAAATCATTGCAATACAGGCTTATTGATGAGCAACATTGAGCTGATGACAAACATGTCACCATGTAAATTCAAGTTGGTACAAAGCTAATAGTGAAATTATTTTAATCTTTTATGGCGCATTTCTGCAATGTAATCACAGGCTCAATATCTCACACCCTCTTCATTCTGTCTGTTAAAACTGGTGTGAATCCAGTATAGGCTCCAATATGAGGGGCATAGATAAGGTAGATAGTCAAAATCTTTTCCCAAAGGTAGGGGAGTCTATAACGAGGGGGCATAGATTTAAGGTGAGAGGGGAGAGATACAAAAGGGTCCAGAGGGGCAATTTTTTCACTCAAAGGGTGGTGAGTGTCTGGAATGAGCTGCCAGAGGCAGTAGTAGAGGCGGGTACAATTTAGTCTTTTAAAAAGCATTTGGACAGTTACATGGGTAAGATGGGTATAGAGGGATATGGGCCAAGTGCAGGCAATTGGGACTAGCTTAGTGGTATAAACTGGGCGACATGGACATGTTGGGCCGAAGGGCCTGTTTCCATGTTGTAACTTCTATGATTCTATGATTCTATACCTCCTGGCCATTGAACAGGACTGAAAGCTGTAACGACAACCACAGATATACATGATTAAAAACACTGCAGAGCAATATGATTCCAAGCCTGCTGGGCCCACAGAACTGTCAGCTGTAGATTGCAGCTGTTTTGTAATGTTGGATTGATATTCTGCAGTTTGTACTCAACTAGTTTTCGGGATCAGGGAGAAATTCATCTTCTTGAAAATTTTATTCAGCTTCCTCAGGAGATTCAACAAACTGGAGAGTCCATGACAGTACATGTTGTATAAGGTCTGTTGGAAAGATTGGGCTACAGGGAATAAATACCTTCTCTCAGCAGGTACTCCTAGGCCTAGAAATTTGATCACCCCCGAAGACGGGCATACAGGGGGCGGGGTCCATGGTGCACCTGCCTGTTCACGTGGGTGCAGGGATACATTTTCCAGCATGAGTCAAGGAATAGCGATCAGATGCAAGAAACATGACCCTGCCTAGCCCTGGTCAACTGTAGATAACCTAATGCTGCCCCTTGATGAAACCAGCTAACTCAGCACAGGCTGGGGATAGAACTGGAACCTTCTGGTCGTTAAGGCTTTGTACCACCCTGGAGGATGCATGTACCTGTCGGGCCATTTGGGCCTTTTGTGTGTGAGCACCAAGTCCCATTCACCCATCACCCCTGTGCTCGCAGACCTACATTTGTTCGCAGTCCGGCAACCCTAGGATTTAAAAATTCTTATCCTTGTGTTCAAATCCCGACATGGCCTCGCCCCTCCCTATCTCTGTAACCTCCTGCAACCCTACAAACCTCCAAGATCTCTGCGCTCCTCCAATTCTTGCCTCCTGCGCATCCTCGATTTCCTTCACTCTACCATTGGCGGCTGTGCCTTCAACTCTCTCAGCCCTAAGCTCTGGAATTCCCTCCCTAAACCTCGCTACCTCTCTAACTCTCTCTCCTCCTTTAAGTCGCTCCTTAAAACCTACCTCTTTGACCAAGCTTTTGGTCATCTGTTCCAATATCTCTTTATGTGGCTCGGTGTCAAATTTTGTCTGATAATGGTCCTTTGAAGCACCTTGGGATGTTTTACTACATTAAAGGCACTATATAAATGCAAGTTGTTGTTGTGTGCGGGGGCTGAATCTCTTAGGGCAACTTAGTTGGAGGGGTTCCTGAACTAGGCAATGGGACTGAAACAATTCATTTATATACCAGTCTGAGGCACAGTAAGTCCTCTCATCCAGTTTACACAATAAATAATCAAATAACTCAACTGAAATACATAGAAATGAAGAAGAGTATGTTGGAGTCATGATAATTACTTGTGGGGGAGTCCAAAACTAGAGGTCATTAATTTAAAATTGTTGCTAATAAATCCAATAGGGAATTCAGGAGAAACCTCTTTACCCAGAGAGTGGTTAGAATGTGGAACGGCTACCACAAGGAGTAGTTGAGGCAAATAGCATAGATGCATTTGAGGGAAAACTAGATAAGCTCATGAGGGAGAAAGGAATAGAAGGATATACTGATAGGGTTAGATGATGTAGGAAGGGAGGAGGCTCATGTGGAGCATAAAGCCAGCATAGACCAGCTGGGCCGAATGGCCTGTTTTTATGCTGTAATTTTGATGTAATCGATGTAATTTATAAAATGGCTTCTAATTGCCAGCTATGCTTAAGGTATTTGCCATGAAGAAATATTAAGCAGACTAACTCAAGACAGTTTGGTAAAGTGTAAAAATAAAAGAAACGTAATCACGCAGTTAACAAGTGTAGAACTTAAAACAGAGGGGAAGGATGTGCAAGATCTCCAAAGATCACCGCTGAGCATTGAGCTATGTTTAACTCATAGCCGAATAGAAACTTTCAATAATCAGTGATGCTCTCACCACTTGTTCGAATGATAACTGCACACACAACATTCAGACTGAAGGCTCTGAACTCGATTCCAGGGATGTTTCATTGGCACAAACAAAAGGAATGGTTCAGTATTGTGAGTGAATTCCAAACATTCTTTAACTAAAAGGTCATCAAAGCTCACTCACATCTTCAGCACCCTGTGTTATGGGTCTTTTATATTTTCTGAAAGAAATGTAGGACTCACACTGACTTTACAAAAAAAACACACCCCAGAATTCACGCTTGCTTCCCCAGGATCATTGCCTCATTGCCTACTGTATTTTCCTTTTATTTATCATTTATATGTAAGGATCATTATCACACTAGATAAAAGATTTACATTTATATAGCACTTGACCACATCTCTCAGAACAGCTTGAATCACTTCACATACAATAAATTACTTTCAAATCCAGTGACTGTCGTTATGTAGGCAAACTTCGCAGTCCCACAAACAGCAATCTGTTCTTAGTGGAATGTTATCCAGGACAACAGGGAACAACGGGTTCTTCTTCATATAGTACCATGGGATCTTTGATATCCATCTATACCACTGGAACAGGCAGACTGCACCTGGGTCTCAAAGTCTCTTCCAAGAAAACAGCGAAAGAAGCAACAGCTGTGGTTCAGTTGGTAGCACTCCCACCTCTGGGTCAGAAGGTTTTTGGTTCATGCTCCACTCCAGAGACTTAAGCACAAAATCCAGACTGGCATTTCGCTGCAATACTGAGGGAGAGCTGCACTGTCGGAGGTGCCGTCTTTCGGATGAGACATTAAACCGAGGCCCCGTCTGCCCTCTCAAGTGAGCGTAAAAGATCCCATGCCACTATATGAAAAAGAGCTGGGGAGTTCTCCCCAGTGTCCTGGCCAAAATGTATCCTCCTCAACCAACATCACTAAAACACATTATCTGGTCATTTATCCCATTGCTGTTTGCGGGACCTTGCCATGTTAAAATTGTGAGCTGTATTTCCCTACGTTATAACAGTGATTACATTTCAAAAGTATTTAATTGGCTGTAAAGTGCTTTGGGATGTGCTGAGGTCATAAAAGGCGCTACATAAACGCAATTCTTTCACCTCTGGCAATGCAGTACTCCTCCAGTGTTAGTTTAGATTATGTGCTTAAATCTGGAACAAGGCATGAACTCACAGCCTTTTGCCTGCTGTAAACTGAGCCAAACTAATACATAATGATTGGACCTTAACCACCGCTCTCATTTCTCTCAGACAGTATCCATTGAAGGATGGCTGCACCAGAGCTACTGGGAGTGGAGGAGGTGCGGGCTAGTGCTTGGGGTCGCGGTCCCCTATCGGTACACGGCCGGTGGGGTGGTCCACACCCCTGGGGTCTACCTGCCTTTCTTCCACCATATTCCCGGGCTGCGGAAGCCTTTTCTTTGCCAGATTTTCCATGCTTCCCTCTGCTATTCTGCGGTAAAGATTTACATCTCTTCTGGATCCAGTTTTTGTTTGTACACTTGTCTCATTATCACCTCCTTTTGCTTTGCACCATCATCCCTTTTGTTATTTAATGACTCCAGCCCTCCACCCCGTCACAGACCCTTTTGTTCTTTTCCTGCCTCCCCCCCCCCCCACTTTCCCTGGCTCTGTACTTGTTGTTAAATGAAAGATCATCGACCTGAAACGTTAACTCTGTTTCTCTCTCCATAGATGCTGCCTGACCTGCTGAGTGTTTCTAGCATTTTCTGTTTTTATTTTTATTACATAATGATTCTATATTGTCTATTTATTCCTCTTTAAGATTTGATCTCTGATGTCAGACACCTTGAGTGATCTAAAGCCAATTTGCAAGCCTTGAATTGCAAATAAACATATAGACCTTCTGTAAAACATTAGGCTGGGTGTTGGGTTGTGCTGTGTGGTTTTGTATGTAGAGTACATTATACCTAGAGTAGTTGAATGAATCACTTACTGAGTAATTGTGTTTGGTTCTTATGATGGTGCCATATATTCCGTCTGAACTGTGAGGACAGAGATATGTTAAATATAGTTATTAACACCTAGTATCTCACTTAGCCTGCCCGCTAATCCTTTAGGCACATTTCCAGTTGGCTTTCATTATTGTCATGCTCCTCCTTTGTGTGATCTATCCTTACACAGTTCTAGTTATTCATCACAGAGGTAATGGGAGAAAAGTTGCCCACATCAGGGGTGAGATTCAGGATGAATTTCATATCTCAAATAGCCCTGATCAGACCAGTTCAGAATAGTTAAACAAACACCAACATTTAGCTTTGTTCAGACACTTTTGGCTCACATTGTGTTGGGTGGTCTCATTAAAAGCTATGAGGTCACCCTTGTGCTGCAGAACAATATGTTATTTTTCCACATTTGTGTTTTCTGGTATATTGATGGATGAAGAGCAAGTGATAGGCATTCATGACTGAAATTGATGGTCTACCAGGAGGGCTGGTTATGTGACTGCACAATGGCTTCACCTTACATGGCTTTATATAGAATGCTTCATGATGGGTCTGAATCTATCTAATTGCTAGTAGACTGTTGAGGAGAGGAAGTAGTGATAAGCCTGTCTGATCCCTAGTAGTTGAGTGGCAAATGGCAAACAATTTTGTGATATTGTTGTGTTTGTCTAGATGCTGTCAATCTAGTGAGGAGGGAGACTGCGAGCAAGTCTTGTGGTAATGGTATGTTTAGCTGATCCCTGTTAATCTAGCAATAGGTGGAGGGGAGGCAGTAGTGCATTCAAAGATACTCAAAAATTAAAATACGAGTAATTAGCAATTGAACTCCTTCAGCGTAGGTGACACTCCTCCTTAATACCATAGCGTGGTTTCACTTGTACTGAGCCACTTGGATTAGGGTTGCCAACTCTGGTTGGACATATTCCTGGAGGTTTCATCACATTACCTCCCACTGCCCCACCCAGTCAAAAAGCCTTTTTTACCCCATCTCCAGTATATTTCCAACTAATAAGCAAAAGTGTTCAAAGAAAATGAAAAAAACACACAATGTTTTTAATTCCCCGATGGTTTTTCTCCCGGGTTTGCTCGCAGCAATGCCCAGGAGATTACTCTTTAATTCCTGGACAATCTGGAGGGTTGGTGACCTAACTTGGATAAGGCCATCACTGTCTGATTTGTAACCAGGAGTCTGCAAGGTTCAAACATGAACCCAAACCTGAACTCTCAATTATTGCTGAATTCCCAACTGTACCTTGAATAAATTGTACAAAACAACAGATGTTCTGGGAAGAACTTCAGGTGTGTGCGGGTTGATCATTAACTTCGGTCTAAATCATATACGCATGGCTTCAACACTCGTGACCATCCTGACCCCATCATAGTTCCATATGACATACCAAAATCTCCCTTGTTATTCTGGATTTCCTTTTCAATTCTACGTTTTAATCTTTCGATTTCAAACAATTGTACAGATAGCTATAACACGAAGCTAAAATGAAATCCTTTTCAAAAATAATTTCTGAATGATGATTCCCTTCTAGAATAAATCTACATTCTCTATGGATTGTGAAAGCTGTTGCAATTTTTAAGTTTTACGTAAATTGCTGTAATACCCATGAGAGCGCAGCAACTCGTAATTTCAATAACATTTCACCCTTGATGCTCAACAAGGTTTTACTGAGCAATGGGGCCTTAAGTGGTTCGTAGGTCCACTCAGATTCCGACAGAGATTACAACGTTGCTTCCAGTGTTGTTACGTGGCCTTCTGTACTTTGAGGGCAAAGAGCACTGATAGATAGCGGCTGTGCAGACAATGTGAGCTGTTAGTAAGGATCTCTATAATTAGCACTCAAATCCCAAATTAGTATAAACTCCAGTCTCACAGGGAACTAATTAGAAAATTCACCACTCAGTAATAATGTGCAACAGATTGGGCTTTAAATACCGAGGAATGATGTAATCAGTCGCCATTTCCATATCTACTACGACACCCTCCCCCCCCCCCCCATTGCTCACAGTGGTAAGCATTTATTATTTACATATTTTATTCATTGCTACCAAAATTGTCTATGGTTACACTTTCTATTGCATCACTGGAACTTCATCCATATTTACAATGTTCTGGACATCTTCCATGTTCCTTCACAGAAAGTTCCAGAAGTTGGCACCTCCTATTGATGGTCAAGTTGCAATTTCTTGGTCCTGTTTTGCACAAGGTTGTACACTCAGCCCTATCCTCTTCATAAATTTATACACCCACATTGGACAGGCCTTGAGATCTGTGTGATTAATCTTAGGGACTTACTGTGTGGTTTGCAGTTGAATTTTGATAGTGTTGACTGCTCATCCGCTGCCCTTGCTTTCAATACCAAGTCCAGCAGCTCACTTTGTCCTTGAGCCACATTGTGTCTTGTATGTGGAAGGGCAAATGAGGAGTTTGTCCTCATCTCTTTAACAATCCCATATGCTAGATTAATTTGCATTGAACACACTGGTGTTCTATTCCTCTTCTCCTCAGCAGTTTCTGCCATCTTCAGCTTAAAGGCAGCAGAGCCGATCTTTCCTCAATGGGCCATTTTAGCTGATATCAAACTCGAAGTTAGACTTGCCATAGAATGCCCCAGCTGTGCAACTTGGGCCATGCAAGGTGTTAACAGGCTGGCTTCACATTCCTCCACATGTAGCTGACCCTATGTCTGCAGCCCTCACCCACCTTACATTCCAGCTCACATTGTCTGCTCTTCTGAGTCTGGGCTACCAAGTGATCTGCTCTCCCTTCCCTCCACCATCAATGACCAAGCCTTCAATGAACACACTCCTGCATTCCGGAATTCCCTTGCTAAACCCCTTCGCCTTCCTACATTTCCCCACCATCAATGCCTCCTCAAAACTTAACACCAACCTCACCTTCCATCACTTCTTCTAACTCTTCACCCAATTCTTCCTTGGGTGTCCTGTGCTCCCCCACCTTGTGAAGTGGTTTGAGATATCTCACTGTGTTAAAGGCATGATATAACAATAAGTTGGCTTGCTGTTGCTAGGATCTTACTGCAACTCAATTAATTGCAGCAGATAGCACATATATTGTATGTGAGCATATGGTATGCGTGAAAATACTTTCTCTAAAAGTGCTTCCACATAATATGGCCATGCATAAGAGGGCAATTTGCCAAGCTCACAATGCCAGATCACGGGCAGTGAGTCTGTCATTTTCTGATATCCGCAGCCAACGGGCGAGGCTTCCCACCAGCTACGCAAACTAAACATTGGCCCCTCAACATGCCCCTGAGTTTGAGACCCACTTCAGCATGCAAAATGGCGCAGGCTACATGTGCAAACTTACCGTATTCTGTCACTGGATTGATTTTGTTTCCAAGTCACTATTTACACTAATCCTAGTCTCCACTTTACAAGTTGTGTGATTTTTATCACATATGGTTGTGATTGAAGTTTCCAACTCAAATCTTCAATATATAATTGCTTTTATAAAACAGAGGTAGGTAAGATGCAGACAAATACAGACCTGTTTTAGAAAAGAAGAAAATCTGCTGTGATGAAAATGGATTTTCAATCTGTTAGCATGCGCAGCCCGCCCGACGCGCAGCTTAGCAGCGGGGAACCCGAAGGACCAGGTAAGTGGATCCAATTAGGCTGCGATCGCGCGCGGGGCAGACTGATTTCACCGGGCGCGTTACCCACGCGCCCAATAGCACCCCCGCCGCGAACCCGCAGCCCTGGCAATATCGAGCCCAAAATATTCATTAAGAACCATACCCACATCTTCTGCCTCCACACATAGATTACCTTTTTGGTCTCTAATAGACCCTACTCTTTCCTTGGTTATCCTTATGCTCTTTATGCATTTATAAAACATTTTTGGATTTTCCTTAATTTTACTTGCCAGTATTTTTTCATGCCCTCTCTTTCTTTGCTTTCCTAATTTCCTTTTTAATTTCACCCCTGCACTTTCTGTACTCCTCGAGGCATTCTGCAGTATTGAGCTCTCGGTGTCTGACATAAACTTCCCTTTTTTGCCTTATCTTACCCTGTATGCTCCTTGTCATCTAGGGGGCACTAGATTTTCTTTGTAGGAACATGTTTATTCTGAACCCCTTGAATCTCCCCCTTGAATGCCTCCCACTGCTCTGACACTGATTTACCTTCAGGTAGCTGTTTCCAGTCCACTTTTGCTAAATCACTTCCCAGTTTCATAAAATTGGCCTTTCCCCAATTTCCCCAACCACGCAGAGCTGTGGGTTTACATATTACACAGCATTAGATAGAATGTACAGCACAGAAATAGGCCATTCGGCCCAACTAATCTATGCTAGTGCTGATGTTCCACAAGAGCCACCTCCCTCCCCGCTTCATCTAACCCTATCAGCATAACCTTCTATTCCTTTCTCCCTCATATTTATCTAGCTTCCACTTAAAAGCATCTATGCTAATCGACTCAACTACTCCTTGTGATACCGAGTTCCACTTTCTAACCTATCTCTGGGTAAAGAAGTTTCTCCTGAAATCCCCCTATTGGATTTATTAGCGACTATCTTATATTTATGGTCCCTAGTTCTGGTCTCCTCCACAAGTGGAAACATCTTCTGTGTGTCTACCATATCAAACACTTTCATAATCTTATACATATTTTTTTATTCGTTCATGGGATGTGGGCATCACTGGCGAGGTCGGCATTTATTGCCCATCCCTAATTGCCCTTGAGAAGGTGGTGGTGAGCCGCCTTCTTGAACCGCTGCAGTCCGTGTGGTGAAGGTTCTCCCACAGTGCTGTTGGGAAGGGAGTTCCAGGATTTTGACCCAGCGACGATGAAGGAACGGCGATATATTTCCAAGTCGGGATGGTGTGTGACTTGGAGGGGAACATGCAGGTGGTGTTGTTCCCATGTGCCTGCTGCTCTTGTCCTTCTCGGTGGTAGAGGTCGCAGGTTTGAGAGGTGCTATCGAAGAAGCCTTGGCGAGTTGCTGCAGTGCATCCTGTGGATGGCACACACTGCAGCCACTGTGCGCCGATGGTGAAGGGAGTGAATGTTTAGGGTGCTGGATGGGGTGCCAATCAAGCGGGTACCTTGTCCTGGATGGTGTCGAGCTTCTTGAGTGTTGTTGGAGCTGCACTCATCCAGGCAAGTGGAGAGTATTCCATCACACTCCTGACTTGTGCCTTGTAGATGGTGGAAAGGCTTTGGGGAGTCAGGAGGTGAGTCACTCGCCGCAGAATACCCAGCCTCTGACCTGCTCTTGTAGCCACAGTATTTATATGGCTGGTCCAATTAAGTTTCTGGTCAATGGTGACCCCCAGGATGTTGATGGTGGGGGATTCGGCGATGATAATGCCATTGAATGTCAAGGGGAGGTGGTTAGACTCTCTCTTGTTGGAGATGGTCATTGCCTGGCACTTGTCTGGCGCGAATGTTACTTGCCACTCATGAGCCCAAGCCTGGATGTTGTCCAGGTCTTGCTGCATGCGGGCTCGGACTGCTTCATTATTTGAGGGGTTGCAAATGGAACTGAACACTGTGCAATCATCAGCAAACATCCCCATTTCTGACCTTATGATGGAGGGAAGGTTATTGATGAAGCAGCTGAAGATGGTTGGGCCTAGGACACAGTCCTGAGGAACTCCTGCAGCAATGCCCTGGGGCTGAGATGATTGGCCTGCAACAACCACTACCATCTTCCTTTGTGCTAGGTACGACTCCAGCCACTGGAGATTTTTCCGCCTGATTCCCATTGACTTCAATTTTACTAGGGTTCCTTGGAGCCACACTCAGTCAAATGCTGCCTTGATGTCAAGGGCAGTCACTCTCACCTCACCTCTGGAATTCAGCTCTTTTGTCCATGTTTGGACCAAGGCACAAATGAGGTCTGGAGCCAAGTGGTTCTGGCGGAACCCAAACTGAGCATCGGTGAGCAGGTTATTGGTGAGTAAGTGCTGCTTGATAGCACTGTTGACGACACCTTCCATCACTTTGCTGATGATTGAGAGTAGATTGATGGGGCGGTAATTAGCCGGATTGGATTTGTCCTGCTTTTTGTGGACAGGACATACCTGGGCAATTTTCCACATTGTCGGGTAAATGCCAGTGTTGTAGCTGTACTGGAACAGCTTGGCTGGAGGAGCAGCTAGTTCTGGAGCACAAGTCTTCAGCGCTACAGCTGGGATGTTGTCGGGGCCCATAACCTTTGCTGTATCCAGTGCACTCAGCCATTTCTTGATATCACGTGGAGTGAATCGAATTGGCTGAAGACTGACTTCTGTGATGGTGGGGATATCGGGAGGAGGCCGAGATGGATCATCCACTTGATACTTCTGGCTGAGGATGGTTGCAAATGCTTCAGCCGTGTCTTTTGCACTCACGTGCTGGACTCCGCCATCATTGAGGATGGGGATGTTCACAGAGCCTCCTCCTCCCGTTAGTTGTTTAATTGTCCACCATCATTCACGACTGGATGTGGCAAGACTGCAGAGCTTTGATCTGATCCGTTGGTTGTGGAATCGCTTAGCTCTGTCTATAGCATGTTGCTTCCGCTGTTTAGCATGCGTGTAGTCCTGAGTTGTAGCTTCACCAGGTTGGCACCTCATTTTTAGGTATGCCTGGTGCTGCTCCTGGCATGCTCTTCTACACTCCTCATTGAACCAGGGTTGATCCCCTGGCTTGTTGGTAATGGTAGAGTGAGGAATATGCGGGGCCATGAGGTTACAGATTGTGCTGGAATACAATTCTGCTGCTGCTGATGGCCCACAGCGCCTCATGGAGGCCCAGTTTTGAGCTGCTAGATCTGTTCTGAATCTATCCCATTTAGCACGGTGGTAGTGCCACACAACACGTTGGATGGTGTCCTCAGTGCGAAGACGGGATTTCGTCTCTCCTACCAATACTGTCATGGACAGATGCATTTGCGACAGGTAGATTGGTGAGGACGAGGTCAAGTAAGTTTTTCCCTCGTGTTGGTTCGCTCATCACCTGTCGCAGGCCCAGTCTGGAAGCTATGTCCTTCAGGACTCAGCCAGCTCGGTCAGTAGTGGTGCTACCGAGCCACTCTTGGTGATGGACATTGAAGTCTCCCACCCAGAGTACATTCTGTGCCCTTGCTACCCTCAGTGCTTCCTCCAAGTGGTGTTCAACATGGAGGAGGACTGATTCATCAGCTGAGGGAGGACGGTAGGTGGTAATCAGCAGGAGGTTTCCTTGCCCATGTTTGACCTGATGCCATGAGATTTCATGGGGTCCAGAGTCAATGTTGAGGACTCCCAGGGCCACTCCCTCCTGACTGTATATCACTGTACCGCCACCTCTGGTCGGTCTTTCCTGCCGGTGGGACAGGACATTCCCAAGGTTGGTGATGGAAGAGTATATGGCAGTGAGCTGTAAAATAAGCCACTGCTTAGCCTGGGGACATGTCAGCCAAGTTTTCAGCTGAATCCACAATACTTTCAAACCATAGTTGAAGAAAGTCACGATAATAATTAAAATTAGTAAATATCGGTGATCTGATAAGCTAACTGTAACAAAACAGGTTCACATTCTACTTTGCCAAGGTTGCTTGATGTTATAGTTTGCCTGTTCTGCTTGTAAAGTTTTCGTGTTCTGACCCATGATACTGAGCAATGGTGACTTGCAGAAGAGCGAGTGAGGGAGGAAGCCTGAAATAATGTCTTAGCAAATCTCTGGCTTCAGCCAGCAAACCATGAATCCTGCAATACCAGGATTCCACTTTATAAAATATATTGTGTAACATGAGTTTTCTCATTATGTGGTAGACCATGCACTGCAACATCAGGGCCTCCTTCTGTGAGTATCCATAGGGAAGTCTTCACCCTATACTAACCTTCTCTATACCCTCCGCTCCAACTTTCTCCTTTCCTGTCATTAAGGGGTTGACTCATGCCGAGGCACATTTCCACAGCCCCAGCTGCCTTTTAGTACCTCACCCAAATTGCCAATCGTGATCCTACACCGTGACTGTCAGTGGGCCATTCGACCACGAGCAGCTTCACAGCCAAATGCAATCCTGTTCTCGCCCTAAAACCACAATTTCCAGCAGAACTTGCTGTATGGCAACTCTAGCTGATTTTTTCCTCTTGTTAGCACAGGGGCAGAGGTCAATCATAGGGACGCTACTGTTACTTGACTAAGATCAACTAACTCAGCAAAAATCAGGAATCAAAGCTGGAACCTTCCTCGTCAAAACAACTCAGTGACACATTGGCTAACAAACCTACCAACTGAACTAGCAAGATTCTTTTAAATCATTGGCATGCTGGTCTTGCAATTCTCCACTGATGGACCAGGTTCAAATATATCTCATTAACATTATTTTATTGCTGTAATCAAACCAATGAACGTATTCCAATCACCAATATTGCACTGAATGATTCCAGCAAAGTGTTGCCTTTTATTGGAGAATTTATGAAACACTTTCACCTCCTAGTATTATAAAAATCTGATTTGAGGGAAATAAATCACTGAAGATATTTTCCTTGTCAAAGTATAAAACCGTACGAAAATTAAAAACATATGTCATAATTCAGACTGTTACAGACCTGTGCTGCAATGTACAGAAACCTCACTTGTACAACCCAGTCTGTGATTTAAGTACCACAGCTTGCCTTTTCCCTCTCATTTTCCTTCATTCCTTAGCGATCTGGAAACATGACAAATGTTCAGAATCTGCTTTAGTGATGGTAATTGATTACTTAAAAATGGTTACAAGGTTAAAAAACTCCAAACAATCCTAGAAGCTATGAATTGAAGCCATCTGAAAGGCTGCTCACACACTGCGCCGCACTGTAAGATTGCTCAGGGTTCAAATATTATAGATGGAGGTTAGATTGACCTGCTGCATCTGGGCTTTCAGTCCATTACGTATCTGAATCGACAAACCTTCCTCCAGTCTAACTACTAAGGGGCACAATTCCAGGACACAAAATCTTAATTAACATTAATAGATGTCTTACCAGTAGTTAGAAGTAGAGGAGATGTAGGAGAATGGGACAACTGTTAAATTGCCGTCGTAAAGGTGTTTTAGTGCAGGACTGCAGATAGACTAGTCTATTAGGAGCATCACCTCCAGGAGCATCACCCGTTGAGAGCATCACTCGCTGGGAGCATCACCCACCGGGAGCAACACCCGCCGGGAGCATCACCCGCCGGGAGCATCACCCACCGGGAGCATCACCCACCGGGAGCAACACCCGCCGGGAGCATCACCCGCCGGGAGCATCACCCACCGGGAGCATCACCCACCGGGAGCATCACTCGCCGGGAGCATCACCCGCAGGGAGCATCACTCGCTGGGAGCATCACTCGCCGGGAGCATCACCCACCGGGAGCATCACCCGCCGGGAGCATCACCCACCGGGAGCATCACCCGCCGGGAGCATCACTCGCCGGGAGCATCACCCGCTGAGAGCATCACCCACCGGGAGCATCACCCGCTGAGAGCATCACCCACCGGGAGCATCACTCGCCGGGAGCATCACCCACCGGGAGCATCACCCGCCGGGAGCATCACCCGCCGGGAGCATCACTCGCCGGGAGCATCAACCGCTGGGAGCATCACCCGCAGGGAGCATCACCCGCAGGGAGCATCACTCGCCGGGAGCATCACCCGCAGGGAGCATCACCCGCAGGGAGCATCACTCGCCGGGAGCATCACCCGCAGGGAGCATCACCCGCCGGGAGCATCACCCGCTGAGAGCATCA
This sequence comes from Heptranchias perlo, assembly GCF_035084215.1. NCBI lineage: Eukaryota > Metazoa > Chordata > Chondrichthyes > Hexanchiformes > Hexanchidae > Heptranchias > Heptranchias perlo. Next base: position 37,236,125 of record NC_090347.1, read on the forward strand.
CCCACCGGGAGCAACACCCGCCAGGAGCAACACTCGCTGAGAGCATCACCCACCGGGAGCAACACCCGCCAGGAGCATCACTCGCTGGGAGCATCACCCACCGGGAGCATCACCCGCCGGGAGCATCACCCGCTGAGAGCATCACCCGCAGGGAGCATCACCCGCCGGGAGCATCACCCGCCGGGAGCATCACCCGCAGGGAGCATCACCCGCCGGGAGCATCACTCGCCGGGAGCATCACCCGCCGGGAGCATCACCCACCGGGAGCATCACCCGCTGAGAGCATCACTCGCTGAGAGCATCACCCACCGGGAGCATCACCCGCTGAGAGCATCACCCGCCGGGAGCATCACCCGCCGGGAGCATCAACCGCTGGGAGCATCACCCACCGGGAGCATCACCCGCTGAGAGCATCACCCGCCGGGAGCATCACCCACCGGGAGCATCACCCGCTGAGAGCATCACCCGCCAGGAGCATCACCCGCCGGGAGCATCACCCGCCAGGAGCATCACCCGCCAGGAGCATCACCCGCTGAGAGCATCACCCGCCAGGAGCATCACCCGCCGGGAGCAACAACTGCTGGGAGCATCACCCACCGCGAGCATCAACCGCTGGGCGCATCACCCACCGGGAGCATCACCCGCAGGGAGCATCACCCGCCGGGAGCATCACCCGCAGGGCGCATCACCCACCAGGAGCAACACCCGCCGGGAGCATCACCCGCCGGGAGCATCACCCGCAGGGAGCATCACCCACCAGGAGCATCAACCGCCAGGAGCAACACCCGCCGGGAGCATCACCCGCGGGAGCATCACCCACTGGGACCATCACCCACCGGGAGCATCACCCGCCGGGAGCATCACCCGCGGGAGCATCACCCACTGGGACCATCACCCACCGGGAGCATCACCCGCAGGGAGCATCACCCACCAGGAGCAACACCCGCCGGGAGCATCACCCGCGGGAGCATCACCCACTGGGACCATCACCCACCGGGAGCATCACCCTCCAGGAGCACCACCCGCAGGGAGTATGACCCATGAGGAGCATCACCCTCTGGGAACATCACACGCCAGGAGCATCACCTACCAGGATCATCACCCTCCGGGAGCATCACTAGGGAGCATCACCCACACGGAGCATCACCCTCCGGGAGCATCACTAGGGAGCATCACCCACACGGAGCATCACCCTCCGGGAGCATCACTAGGGAGCATCACCCACACGGAGCATCACCCTCTGGGAGCATCACTAGGGAGCATCACACTCTGGGAGCATCACCTTCCGGGAGCATCACTAGGGAGCATCACCCACACAGAGCATCACCCACACGGAGCATCACCCTCTGGGAGCATCACCCACCGGGAGCATCACCCACATGGAACATTACCCACCACGAGCATCACTCGCAGGGAGCATTACCTACCATGAGCATCACTCGGAGGGAGCCTCACCCGGAGGGAGCTTCACCTGCTGGGAGCATCACCCGCCCGTGAGCATATATCAAAAATTCAGGCACTGCCTGTGCAGGTTTTGCAGAAATGGTTGATTTTCCGATACTTTGGAGACAGTGCTCAGTCAAGTCATGCCGCTGTACCATTCCACAGGCTCTTCCAGCCTCTTCATTATCGAGTCCACACAATGAGTGTCATCAGGCTATTCTACTGTGGGGAACTTCACAAAAGCCCAATTCTGGAAGCAGGAGATAACCTGATCAAAAGTGGAAGCTCTGGCTGATTTGTCCCTTCCTTGAGCTCACAAGGGTTAAGGCCAATTGTAATTCCCCTACCAGAGCCCAAACTGAGATCAGCTAACTCAGAGTTAGGGCTGACCAGGGATTGACTTTTTTTATCTGCATGATTCACTTCCCATAGCCTTTATTGGATGAGCCATTGTGACACCTGGATTTAAAACTTTTTTACTCAGGTTTATTTTAAACAGTTCAAAGATAGAGACTTGAGCACAAAATCTAGGCTGACACTCCAACGCCACACTGAGGGAGTGCTGCACTTTTGGAGGTGCCATCCTTTGGATGATACATTAAACCGGGGCCCTGTCTGTCCTCTCGTAATAGATCCCATGGCACTATTTCGAGGAAGAGTGGGGGAATTCTCCCTGGTGCCCTGGCCAATATTTATCCCTCAACCAACGTCAATAAAAAAAACAGAATATCTGGTCATTATCTCATTGCTGTTTGTGGGACCTTGCTGTGCGTAAATTGGCAGCCGCGCTTCCTACATTACAACAGTGACTACACTTCAAAAGTACATCATTTACTGTAAAGCATTCTAGGACGTCATGAGGTCATGAAAGACGCTATATAAATACAAGTTCTTTCTTTTTACTGACGAGACTATCAAGATTTGATTTGACCACTGCCCTGTGAAAGTCAATAAAGGTGACAGTTAAAACTCTCAACTTAAAGTATTCAGATTTGTCATACATCATGGAACTATCATCACATTAAGACTGAAAGGGCTATCAACACACATGGCAACACTACATAAACATCGACAATTGAGTGGAACTATTTGAAAACAGAGCCGTGCGTGCGGGACAGTGTTGGTACTACTGGGAAGAACACAGTCTTACAGTCTTAGCAGTCAGAAACTGATACTTGAGATTTAGTACCAGGGAACATGTCTTCTATAGGTGCATTGATTACTCCTTTCCTGATGCGTCAGCTTGTTAAAACATCTGGAATAATATGGGACTGTGCCACTCTGCTGTTCCTGGACAACATCTGGCAATGATTTTGGAGTCGTTCGCAGCCTGGGAAGGGGAAAAGGTTAAGGCGTGCAGTAGTTCCTGTCAGTAAGTATGGAGTCCTGATGGACCCAAAAATGGTAAACATCTCAGAGGCACTGATCTCAAAGGCTGCTACTATAAATCAAAACAAGGCGATCAACCAGTCTGATTCACAATCACGAGAAATGTTATTGTAATGAAGATCAGGAGTCAAAGGCGATCTAATATAAGCAAACATTAACCATAATCCAACACCTTGTACCAACAGTGCAGATGGAAAAGGAGTTTATAACCAAAGCATAGAAAATTCGATTTCAGTTACAGCAGCAGAGGAAGAATCGAACATCAACCAACCCGAAAATTAAGCCGAGATGATTGTACTTTCATTGGCCAAATATTTTGATGAAAAACAAAAACCTTATTTTTGTTTTCTTTTAATTCAATACCTTTGCGTGATATGTAACACATTGAGAAGGGTCCTGCTTTTAGCTTCCCCTCTTGTTCCTCAGTAACTGCAGTGGTAGCGCACTGAACCCCCTCATGGGAAGAGACCAGCTCAGCCTGCGGACCTGTGGGACCTCATCACCCATCGCTTAATCATCAGGATTAAAACGTTGGTTCTAAATTGGAACTCCAAGGAGACGCAGAGGGACCTGTTGAGTGTTATAACTCCAACTAAAAATATGTTGGAGTTATAACATTCGACTGGGTACAGCAAAGGCTATGGGCCCCGACAACATCCCGGCTGTAGTGCTGAAGTCTTGTGCTCCAGAACTAGCCGCGCCTTTAGCCAAACTGTTCCAGTACAGTTACAACACTGGCATCTACCCGACGATGTGAAAAATTGCCCAGGTATGTCCTGTCCACAAAAAGCAGGACAAATCCAATCCGGCCAATTATCGCCCCATCAGTCTACTCTCAATCATCAGCAAAGTGATGCAAGGTGTCGTCGACAGCGCTATCAAGCGGCACTTACTCACCAATAACCTGCTCACCAATGCTCAGTTTGGGTCCTGCCAGGACCACTCGGCTCCAGACCTCATTTGTGCCTTGGTCCAAACATGGACAAAAGAGCTGAATTCCAGAGGTGAGGTGAGAGTGACTGCCCTTGACATCAAGGCAGCATTTGACCGAGTGTGGCACCAAGGAGCCCTAGTAAAATTGAAGTCAATGGGAATCAGGGGGAAAACTCTCCAGTGGCTGGAGTCATACCTAGCACAAAGGAAGATGGTAGTGATTGTCGGAGGCCAATCATCTCAGCCGCAGGACGTTGCTGCAGGGGTTCCTCAGGCAGTGTGCCCTAAGCCCAACCATCTTCAGCTGATTCATCAATGACCTTCCCTCCATCATAAGGTCAGAAATGGGGATGTTCACTGATGATTGCACAGTGTTCAGTTCCATTCGCAACCTCTCAGATAATGAAACAGTCTGTGCCCACATGCAGCAAGACCTCGACAACATCCAGGCTTGGGCCTGATAAGTGGCAAGTAACATTTGTGCCAGACAAATGCCAGGCAATTACCATCTCCAACAAGAGAAAGTCTAACCACCTCCCCTTGACATTCAACGGCATTACCATTGCTGAATCTCTCACCATCAACATCCTGGGGGTCACCATTGACCAGAAACTTAACTGGACCAGCCACATAAATACTGTAGCTACAAGAGCAGGTCAGAGGCTGGGTATTCTGTGGCAAGTGACTCACTTCCTGACACCCCAAAGCCTTTCCACCATCTACAAGGCACAAGTCAGGAGTGTGATGGAATACTCTCCACTTGCCTGGATGAGTGCAGCTCCAACAACACTCAAGAAGCTCGACACCATCAAGGACAAAGCAGCCCGCTTGATTGGCACCCCATCCACCATCCTAAACATTCACTCCCTTCACCACCGGGGCACAGTGGCTGCAGTGTGTACCATCCACAGGATGCACTGCAGCAACTCGCCGAGGCTTCTTCGACAGCACCTCCCAAACCCGCGATCTCTACTACCTAGAAGGACAAGGGCAGCAGGCACATGGGAACAACATCACCTGCACGTTCCCCTCCAAGTCACACACCATCCCAACTTGCAAATATATTGCCGTTCCTTCATCGTCACTGGGTCAAAATCCTGGAACTCCCTTCCTAACAGCACTGTGGGAGAATCTTCACCACACCTGCAGCAGGTTCAAGAAGGTAGCTGACCACCACCTTCTCAAGGGCAATTAGGGATGGGCAATAAATGATTGCCTTGCCAGCGATGCCCACATCCCACGAACGAATAAAAAAAATGTTTTTTTTAATTAAATAAAATGTTCCAGAGGGAAACTCTCACTTCTGAAATCTTAACCTTATCCAGACATAAAATTAACACTGTAAAATTCTGAGAGATAAAAATTACCGTTGCCAGTATCAGCGGATGATACCATGGATGAGGGATTGCAGTTATGTGGAGAGACTAGAAAAGCTGGGATTGCTCTGCTTAGAGCAAAGAAAGGAGATTTAATAGAGATGTTCAAAAATTCTGAAGGGTTTTGATCGAGTGAAACAAGGAGAAACTGTTGCCACAGGCAGGAAGGTCGGTAACCGAAGGACACAGATTTATGATAATTGACAAAAGAACCAAGGGGGAGATGGGGAAAACATTCTTTACACAGTGAGTTGTAATGATCTGGAATATACTGCTTGAAAGGGTGGTGGAAGCAGATTCAATAGTAACTTTCAAAGGGGAATTGGACATACACTTGAAAAGGAAAATCTGCAGGGTTGTGGGGAAAGAGCAGGGGAGTGGGACTAATTGGAGAGCTCTTTCAAAGAGCCAGCACAGGCACAATGGGCTGAATGGCCTCCTTACATAAGAACATAAGAAATAGGAGCAGGAGTAGGCCAATCGGCCCCTCGAGCCTGCTCCGCCATTCAATAAGATCATGGCTGATCTGATCCTAACCTCAAATCTAAATTCATGTCCAATTTCCTGCCCGCTCCCCGTAACCCCTAATTCCCTTTACTTCTAGGAAACTGTCGATTTCTGTTTTAAATTTATTTAATGATGCAGCTTCCACAGCTTCCTGGGGCAGCAAATTCCACAGACCGACTACCCTCTGAGTGCAGAAGTTTCTCCTCATCTCAGTTTTGAAAGAGCAGCCCCTTATTCTAAGATTATGCCCCCTCGTTCTAGTTTCACCCATCCTTGGGAACATCCTTACCGCATCCACCCGATCAAGCCCCTTCACAATCTTATATGTTTCAATAAGATCGCCTCTCATTCTTCTGAACTCCAATGAGTAGAGTCCCAATCTACTCAACCTCTCCTCATATGTCCACCCCCTCATCCCCGGGATTAACCGAGTGAACCTTCTTTGTACTGCCTCGAGAGCAAGTATGTCTTTTCTTAAGTATGGAGACCAAAACTGTATGCAGTATTCCAGGTGCGGTCTCACCAATACCTTATATAACTGCAGCAATACCTCCCTGTTTTTATATTCTATCCCCCTAGCAATAAAAGCCAACATTCCGTTGGCCTTCTTGATCACCTGCTGCACCTGCAAACTAACTTTTTGATGTTCTTGCACTAGGACCCCCAGATCCCTTTGTACTGCAGTACTTTCCAGTTTCTCGCCATTAAGATAATAACTTGCTCTCCGATTTTTCCTGCCAAAGTGCATAACCTCACATTTTCCAATATTGTATTGCATCTGCCAAATCTCTGCCCACTCACTCAGCCTGTCTATATCCCCTTGTAGGTTTTTTATGTCCTCCTCACTCTCTACTTTCCCTCCCATCTTTGTATCATCTGCAAACTTTGATATGTTACACTCGGTCCCCTCCTCCAAATCGTTAATATAGATTGTAAAGAGTTGGGGACCCAGCACCGACCCCTGCGGAACACCACTGGCTACAGGTTGCCAGTCCGAGAATGTACCATTTATCCCAACTCTCTGCTTCCTGTTAGATAACCAATCCTCCACCCATGCCAGAATATTACCCCCAATCCAGTGATTCTTTATCTTGAGCAATAATCTTTTATGTGGCACCTTGTCGAATGCCTTCTGGAAGTCCAAATACACTACGTCCACTGGTTCCCCTTTATCCACCCTGTACGTTATATCCTCAAAGAACTCAAGCAAATTTGTCAGACATGACTTCCCCTTCGTAAAGCCATGCTGACTTTGTCCTATTAAATTATGTTTATCCAAATGTTCCGCTACTGTCTCCTTAATAATAGACTCCAAAATTTTACCCACCACAGATGTTAGGCTAACTGGTCTATAATTTCCAGCCTTCTTCCTACTACCCTTTTTAAATAAGGGTGTTACATTAGCAGTTTTCCAATCTGCCGGGACCTTTGCCGAGTCCAGAGAATTTTGGAAAATTATTACCAAAGCATCCACAATCCCGACTGCCACTTCCCTCAAGACCCTAGGATGTAAGCCATCAGGTCCAGGGGATTTATCCGCCTTGAGTCCCATTAATTTACTGAGTACCAATTCCTTAGTGATTTTAATCGTATTTAGCTCCTCCCCCCCTCGAGCCCCCTGTTTGTCCAGTGTTGGGATATTCTTAGTGTCCTCTACCGTAAAGACTCTATGAACACCTACAAGCCTGTACGACTTTCCCCTGCCATTTTGATGCATGCATTAACCCATTTCAAATAAACAGGTTAACGCCTCTGTTAAAACAGGAATGTCCTATAAACGTGGTTGCCATTCATCCATTAATTTTGGCAACAGTAATTCCTGCCCTGTAGGATTTTATTTAAAGAGGAACAGCTGTGCATCATTGTCAGTATGGCACTGATACGTTATGGCAAAATGTCGATTTTTTTTTTAGATGTAACATTGGGCCAGAACCTGCTCCCGAAATAGCGGAGAGCTCAACAGTGCTCTCTATTTTTAATGGCGAATTAAAGGAATAAGTTCCCACCTTTGCACATGCGCTCTGAAACGCGGAAATCGTGAGCTTGCTCCTGTTGGCTCGCTCTCAATTTGACAGCTTCAAATTAAAGGGACATCGCAAGCTGCAATCAGAGAAATCACTGAAAAATCCCAAACTTGTTCATCTGCCCAGCTGGAAAGTAACTAATTACACCACCAAACAGGTACGTTTAAAAATACCAGGTCCAAACTATGTTTTAAAAGTGCGGTTAGTCGTAATGACTGCCAAACAACTAAAAATTAAAATTTTAAAAATGTGGAGTATCATATTACTCCTAATTTTAATAGTTTTTGCTCATTAAAAAAAAATTTAAATTAAAAAATTTTTTTTTTTTACTTTTCCCTCTGTCTCTTTCATTTAATACAATTATTTCTTTGGCTTTTTATTAAAAAAAAGTAAATTTTTTATTTACAATGACATCCAGAATACTAACTTTAAATGAACCATCCAAAACTCTGTTGCCCATATCTTAACATGCACCAAGTCCCGTTCTCCCATCACCCCTGTGCTCACTGACCTATATTGGCTGCCGGTGCAGGAATGCCTCAATTTTAAAAGTCTCATCCTTGTTTTCAAATCCCTCCATGGCCTCGCCCCTCCCTATCTCTGTAACCTCCTCCAGCCCTACAACCTTCAGAGATCTTTGGACTTCTCCAATTCTTGCCTCTTGAGCATCCCCGATTTTAATCACTCCACCATTGGCGGCCGTGCCTTCAGCTGCCTAGGCCTAAGGTCTGGAATTCCCTCCCTAAACTACTCCGCCTCTCTACCTCTCTCTCCTCCTTTAAGAAGCTCCGTAAAACCTACTTCTTCGACCAAGTTTTTGGTCACCTGTCCTAATTTCTCCTTACGTGGTACGGTGTCAAATTTTGTTTGATAATCGCTCCTGTGAAGCACCTTGGGATGTTTTACTACATTAAAGGCACTATATAAATGCAAGCTGTTGTTGTTGAAGTCTGATTGCCTGCTTGAGCAATGCAGCCTGGATCTGTGGGCGTGACTTCTCTTCCTGACAGATTTTGTCACAGACTGTTCCATGCGCATCAATTACTACATTATTGAAAATGAATTCATATCTATCTATATAGTATATTAGAAAACTTGCATTTGCATCCACTTCCTGTCAACTTTTTTCTGGTATAAATTACTGTGTCCACATTTACAATGAAAACTGCCCTTGTAAATTATCACTCTGTAATCACACCCTCCGGCCAGTGGAGGTGCTGCTGCACCATCACTGTCAGGACGGTGTAATTGCTGCATGACGAGTTTAGATGGGCAATTTCCATTATAAATGTGGACATAGGCATTTTAATAGAAGCATAAAAGTAAGACTAGAATGCATGACTATAAAATGTGGACTGAATTACATCAGCATGCCTTGATCCAATTATCCTCCGACTTCTAACCCCACTTCACATGTCCACCCTCGGTCTTGATTACCAATCAGCAATGCCATGAGAGATCGACTAGTAATGTATTAAAAATCCTACTGTCATTCCTTTCCTGTCAGCTTTTTTCATTATAAATTCCTATGTCCACATTTATAATGGAAACCGCCTATGTAAACATATCACACTGGAATTACATCCTCTCATCACTCGTGGCACTGTGGTGCCTCAGTTTCATGTCTCCTCGTTACACATCCTGCACTGCAGAGAAAATCCTATCTTCCAACCATTTTACTTCTCTGCTTTTCAAGTTGGCATACATTTTACTATTTAACTATAAGTAATGATACAAATCAAAGCATTATATAAAAATAAGAACTGAATGTATGACTTTAAATTGGGGACTGAATTATGACTGCATGCCCTGCTCCAATCATTCTTTGTCCTTTAACCCTACTTCACTGGATGACTACATTTGGCCTTGACTACCCATGTGTAATGCCTATCGGATTTCAAGCAGTCTATATGCAAAAAGTTAATCATATTCTTCCTCGTCATTATTTTTAATCTGTCCCATGCCATAGATGCTTATGGGCTCCTTTTTATATTATTCTTCTGGATGTGGGCATCACTAGCAAGGCCAGCATTTAATGCCCATCCCTAGTTGCCCGTGAGAAGGTGGTCATATGCCTTCTTAAACCACTGCAGTCTTTGTGGTGAAAGTACTCCCACAATGCTGTTAGGTGGAGAGTTCCAGGGTTTTGACCCATCGACAATGAAGGATCGGCGACATATGTCCAAGTCGGGATGCTGTGTGACTTGGAGGGGAACTTGGAGTTGATGGTGTTCCAATGCAACTGTTGCCTCTTCTTCCATGGGTTGTTAATAAGTATACTTGGTTGTCACCACTCCCTTCATGCTTCTATGCCAAAAAAATGCAATGCAGATGCAATGAAGTCAATCACTGCTCTTCTGGCTTTCAATTAGTTAAAAACCGGCCTCTTTCTGTTTCCAGTAAACCTTTCTGACGGAGTTAAAAGAGCAGCAGAGATTACTAATGATGATGATAGTAGATGACTATGTTCATATGACATTCCTCTGTGCACTATTTAACAGAGGTACTTATTATTAGCTACAGTAATGCTTCCTCAATCACAGTATCTCATGCTTTCAGTGCACTGCATGAAGAAAGACATGCCAGGTGATCAACAGCCAGCATGGCCTGATTTGGCAACATCTTGGAGGCTGGAATCAGTTATTTCCGCAGGCACTGTCATGCCCACCTGACAATCGTGGGGAAATGCCTTCACAGGGTCTGGGTCGGCAGAGAGTCAGATGTGTAGCTGTGCCATCTGCTGCATGGACGTCTGCAGCTACCATGAAGGATAGTGTGGCACATCCTGTGACAATGAAGGTCGGTTGTGGCCTGAAACATGGCTCTGCCTCCTTGCAGGCATGTTGCAAATGCTGACCTAGGGTGATGGTGCTATGGAGTCCTTGCTATCACCTCATGCAGCACCACTTCCACCAAACCAGAATCGAGCATTGGGCTGCTCATTCACTTGCCTGAAGATTCATGCCTGCAACTTGGGTTTCCTTTCCCTTCATTTCTGCCTGTCGCTTCTTCATTCCTTCAACCTTGGTAACAGATGCTAATGGGTTGAGATGTCTTTTGAGGCTCTCCAATGGACAAATTGGACAAAAGTGCAAGGGTCATGGCTTGAAGCACCAATCTCAACTGACATTCAGCCTTCCAAGTAAGCCCTACTACCCTCCGAGATCTCAGCGTTCCTCTAATTCTGGCCTCTTGCGCATCCCCGATTTAAATTGCCCCACCATTGACAGCCATGCCTTCAGCTGCCTCGGCTCTAAGCTCTGGAATACCTTCCCTAAAACTCTCTGCCTCTCCGCCTCTCCCTCCTCCTTTAAGACGCTCCTTAAAACTTACCTCTTTGACCAACCTGTCCTAATATCTCTTCATGTGGCTTGGTGTCAACTTTTGTCTGATAATCGCTTCTGTGAAGCGCCTTGGGACATTTTACTATGTATAAATATATGAAAGGTGTTGTTGTAAGTGTAAAGTTTACCACATCCCAGATGGGCTGGTGGTTGGCCCCTGGACCAGAAGTGCAATGCTCCAACTCTGGGAGAGGGAGGGAAACAAAACCTGGCAGTACCAGTCCAGCCATGTAAAAGTTTACCTCCCTGTGGACCCTCCTGGCTAAAGAGGTGGATGAGCTAAAAGCGGACAAAATAGGAAAACTACATCTCTGCTGTGAAGGCATGGACGAGTTTCCTTCCCCACCAGGCGGTCGGCAAGATTCTCTGCAACATAGGGTTTTCAAAACCAACTGCATGTTCAGAGGAGGGAGCTGCTCCTCTCTATCTGGCAAAAAAAGGGCAACCTCTGGCTGCTTCATCCTAATTTACAGGCAAATTCGTTGTTGCCTCTCCCTGCTTTGCCTGCAGTGTAGTTAAAAGAGTCTGACTTCTCAATCACTGTCACTTGCAGCACTGTTGAGGCCTCCAGAGAATGCTGACTCTGTCTGCATGCTTCAGTTCCATTCTGGACTCCCGGCTGAACGCACCACTGAAGCTGTATGGTTAGTAGTGAAAAGCTCTGTCAGATCCACCCCCTCTCCCCAGGGGTCTCTAGTCTCGCACACACCTCCCTTGCGATGTGCCACTGTCCTAGATGAGAAACCATTTGAACTCATCACACGTATGATTGACAGATTTGACAGTTAGCCGTTGCCTGCACTCAGACCCGTGGCCTGAGCCATGTTAAGTGCCTGAACGTGAGCGTTGCACAGAATAGACTTCAGTGGGTCAAAAGTCAGAGGTCAAAACCAGCAAGTCTAACAAAATTGACAAGTTAACCACATTATGTCGTGAAATGTTATTCCATCTAAACCTCAACAGATTGGAACTAAATTTACGGTTTTATGTATTCAACAATTACAAATGTGCAATTGTACCAATTCCAACAGATGCTGACGTTGGATTACCTCCTTCACTGCCACAAGCCTAGATTAATTTACAACAAACTGCAATACAAATGTTTGCATCCCTGTCTCTATTTCACCAATACAATGACAACCATGTCAGGTTTGAGGAATTAAAATCCAGTCATTCACTAAGAATCTTAACAAAATGAAAAATGAATTATCAGCATAGTCTGAGGGGCTTTGATAGAGTAAATAAGGAGAAACTGTTTCCACTGGCAAGAGGGTCGGTAACCAGAGGACACAGATTTAAGATAATTGGCAAATGCACCAGGGGGGAAATGAGGAGAATTTTTTTTACGCAGTGAGTTGTTATGATCTGGAATGCACTGCCTGAAAGGGTGGTGGAAGCAGATTCAATAGTAACTTTCAAAAGGGAATTGGATATATACTTGAAAAGGAAAAATTTGCAGAGCTCTGGGAAAAGATCAGGGAGTGGGACTAATTGGATAGCTCTTTCAAAGAGCCGGCACAAGCAGGATGGGCCGAATGGTCTCCTTCTGTGGAAAAATGGTGCAGCAGCTGATCCAAAGGTAGCGAGCACAAATCATGCCAGTGAGCTGAAAAACTCTACTGAACTAAGGAATCGGCTAGATTTCACCATCTTTTTCTCTCATCTTTCCAAAAGAGCACAGTCACTTAAAAGACTAACCAGGAAAAACTGATCAGCAAGATTCTAGTTAATTACTTTGATCCTCAAAAAAACTGAGTATGTTGTAGATGCCAACCCTGTCGGTCTCAGAGTTGCTTTACATAGAATGTACAGCACAGAAACAGGCCATTCGGCCCGACAGGTCCATGCCAGTGTTTAAGCTCCACACGAGCCTCCTCCCTCCCTACTTCATCTAACCCTATCAGCAAATCCTTCTATTCCTTTCTCCCTCATGTGTTTATCTAGCTTTCTCTTAAATGCATCTATGCTAGTCGCCTCAACTACTCCTTGTGGTAGCGAGTTCCACATTCTAACCGCTCTCTGGGTAAAGAAGTTTCTCCTGAATTACCCGTTGGATTTATTAGTGACTATCTTATATTTATGGCCCCTAGTTCTAGTCTCCCCCGCAAGTGGAAATATTTTCTCTATGTCTACCCTATCAAACCCTTTCATTATCTTAAAGATCTCTATCAGGTCATGCCTCAGTCTTCTCTTTTCTAGGGAAAAGAGCCCCAGCCAAGTCAATCTTTCCTGATAGGTATAACTTCTCAGTTCTGATAACATCCGAACAAATCTTTTTTGCACCTTCTCCAGTGCCTCTATATCCGTTTTATAATATGGAGGCAGTACTCCAAGTGTGGTCTAACCAAGGTTCTATACAAGTTTAACATAACTTCTCTGCTTTTCAATTATATCCCTCTAGAAATGAATCCCAGTGCTTGATTTGCCTTTTTTATGGCCTTATTAACCTACGTCACAACTTTTAGTGATTTGTGTATCTGTACCCCAGATCCCTCTGCTCCTCTTCCCCACTTTGACTCTTATTATCCAAGCAGTATGTGGCCTCCTTATTCTTCCTACCAAAATATAATACCCCACATTTATCTATATTGAAATTCATTTGCCAATTACATGCCCATTCTTCAAGTTTATTAATGACTTCCTGTATTTTGTCGCAGTTCTCCTCAGTATTAACTATACCCCCCAATTTGGTGTCATCCGCAAATTTTGAATTTATACTTCCGATTCCCAAGTCCAAATTGTTTATGTAAATGATGAACAACAGTGGTCCCAGCACCGATCCTTGTGGAACATCACTTCCCACCTTTTGCCAGTCTGAATAACTACCTTTAACCTCTACTTTCTGTTTTCTGTTTTGTAGCCAGCTTGCTATCCATTCTGCTACTTGTCCCCTGACTCCACATGCTCTGACCTTAGTCATGAGTCTACTATGCAGTACCTTGTTGAAGGCCTTTTGAAAATCCAAATATACTACATTGCCCTTGACTACCCTTTCTGTTACTTCTTCAAAGAATTCAATAATGTTGGTCAAGCATGACCTTTCCTTTTGAAATCTGTGCTGACTATTCTTTAATATATTTTTGGTTTCTAGATATTTTTCTATTACATCTTTGTCTAAGGATTCCATAATCTTTCCTACCACCAATGCTAAGCTAATTGGTCTATAGTTCCCTGGACTTGTTCTATCTCCCTTTTCAAATATAGGAATCACATTAGCTGACCACCAGTCCTCTGGCACTATTCCCTTTTCTAGTGAATTTTTATATATACGTAATAGTGCCTCTGCTGTCTCTTCCCTAACATCTTTTAATATGCGTGGATGCAATCAATCCGGAGCAGGGGTTTTATCCTCTCTAAGTTTGATTAGTTTATCAATTATCTCCCCCCTTTCTATCTTAAATGTCTCTATATCTTTTTTGATTGCTTCTTCTGATGTCATGCCCGCCATGTTAGTCTCCCTGGTAAATACTGAGGCAAACTAATTATTTAATATTTCTGCCATTTCACTGTCATCACCTGTGAGTTTATCTTGTGTATTCCTTAGTGGCTCTATTCCTATCCTGATTTTTCTTTTGTTATTTTTGTGTTTGTAGAATACTTTATATTTCTTTTTATATTCCTTATAATTTAATTTCGTAGTTTCTCTTTGCCTTCCTAATTGTTTTTTTTAAACTTCTTTCCTAACCTTTTCGTATTCCCTTTTGTCATCCTCTCCTTTGTTGTCTATGTACTCAGTATATGCCTTTTTCTTTAGTTTCAATGTTGCCCATATTTCTTTATTCATCCATGGTGCATCATTACTGGCTAGTTTGTTCTTGATTTTTAGTGGGATATATTTCTCCTGCTCTCTACTGATCACTATTTTAAATGTTTCCCACTGCTGTTCTATTTCTTTGTTTATCAGTAAATTCTCCAGTTTATTTTCCCTAGATCCACTCTCATCCCCTGAAAATCAGCTTTTTTCCAATTTATTACTTTGGTCTGCTGAGGGAGTTTGAGCAGCTAGGGACTAAATTAAAAAGCAAAACCACAAAGGTGATAATCTCCGGATTATTACCTGAGCCACGAGCAAATTGGCACAGAATAAATAAGATCAGAGAGATGAATGCGTGGCTCAAAGATTGGTGTGGGAGAAGTGGGTTTCGATTCATGGGGCACTAGCACCAGTACTGGGGAAAGAGGGAGCTGTTCCGTTGCGACAGGCTTCACCTGAACCATGCTGGGACCAGTGTTCTGGCAAACCGAATAATTAGGACAGTAGAGAAGGCTTTAAACTAAATAGAAGGGGGGAGGGCTCAGGTGGGGCAAAGTTTAGATTGATAAAGAGAAAAGACAAGGAAGTAGTACAGGAAAGTGATGGGGGTAATGATAAACAGAGTGTGTCAGGAAGGGACGGAGTGTAAAAAACATAAGAGTGCACTAGCAAATGGGGCTGGAGTAGGAAAGAATGGTAAAAAGACAAAATTAAAGGTTCTTTATCTGAAAGTGCACAGCATTCGTAATAAGATAGATGAATTGACGGCACAAATAGAAACAAATGGGTATGATCTCGTGGCCATTACAGAGAAGTGGTTGCAAGATGACCAAGGTTGGGAGCTAAATATTCAGTTATTTAACATTTTGGAAGGATAGGAAAAAAGGTAAAGGTGGTGGGGTAGCTCTGTTAATGAAGGATGAAATTGGTGTAATAGTGAGAAATGATCTAGGCACAGAAGATCAAGATGTCAAATCAATTTGGGTGGAGGTAAGAAATAGCAAGGGAAAGAAATCACTGGTGGGAGTAGTATATAGGCCCCCTAACAGTAGCTACGCTGTAGGGCAAAATATTAATCAGGAAATAAGGGGGACTTGTAAAAAAGGTAATGCAATAATCATGGGCGATTTTAACTTTCACATAGATTGGGCAAATCAAATTGGCAAAAATAGCCCTGAGGAGGAGTTTATAGAGTGTATTAGGGACTGTTTCTTAGACCAATACGTCGGGGAGCCAACCAGGGAACAGGCCATTTTGGATCTGGTAATGGGAAATGAAACAGGATTAATTAATGATCTCAAAGTAAAGGATCCCTTGGGAAGCAGTGATCATAACATGGTAGAATTTCACACCCAGTTTGAGAGCGAGGATCGTGGGTCTGAAACTACTGTATTAAACTTAAATAAGGGCAATTATAAAGGAATGAGGGCAGAATTGGTTAAAGTGGACTTGTAAACAGATTAGATGGTATGATGGTGGAAAAGCAGTGGCAAACATTTAAAAAGATATTTTATGACTCGCAACAAAAATATATCCCTGTGAGGAGGAAAGACTCCACAAAAAGGGTGAACCGACCATGGCTAACTAAGGAAGTAAAGGATAGTATCAGGTTAAAAGAAAAAGCATACAACATGGCAACGATTACTGGTAAACCCGAAGATTGGGAAAACTTTAAAAACCAGCAAAGAATGACTAAAAGAATAATAAAGAGGGAGAAAATAAATTATGAGAGTAAACTAGCAAGAAATATAAAAACTGACAGTAAAAGCTTCTACAAGTATATAAAAAGGAAAAGGGTAGCTAAAGTAAACATTGGTCCCTTAGAGGATGAGACTGGGGAAATAATAATGGAAAACAAGGAAATGGCAGAGGAATTGAACAGATATTTTGTATCTGTCTTCACAGTAGAAGACACTAATAATATACCAATAATAGTAGAAAATGAAGGGACAAAGGGGAGGGAGGAACTAAAAGCAATCACTATCACTAAAGAAAAAGTACTAGGTAAACTAATGAGTCTGATGGATGACAAGTCCCCTGGACCTGATGGCTTGCATCCGAGGATCTTAAAGGAAGTGGCTACAGAGATAGTGGATGCATTGGTTGTAATCTTCCAGAATACACTGGATTCTGGAAAGGTCCCAGCGGATTGGAAAACTGCAAACGTAACACCCCTATTCAAGAAGGGAGTGAGACAGAAAGCAGGTAACTGTAGACCAGTTAGCCTAACATCTGTCATTGGGAAAATGCTAGAATCCATTATTAAGGAAGTAGTAGCAGGACATTTGGAGACTCATAATACAATCAAGGAGAGTCAACATGGTTTTATGAAGGGGAAATCGTGTCTGACAAATTTATTAGAGTTCTTTGAGGAAGTAATGGGCAGGTGAATAAAGGGGAACCGATGGATGCAGTATATTTGGATTTCCAAAAGGCATTCGATAAGGTGCCACTTAAAAGATTACTGCACAAGATAAGAGCTCATGGCGTTGAGGGTAATATACTGGCATGGATAGAGGATTGGCTAACTAACAGAAAACAAAGAGTCAGGATTAAAAGGGTAATTTTCAAAATGGCAATCTGTAACTAGTGGGGTGCCACAGGGCTCAGTGCTGGGGCCTCAACAATTTACAATATATATCAATGACTTGGATGAAGGAACAGAGTGTCTTGTGGCCAAATTTGCTGATGATACAAAGATAGGTGGAAAAGCAAGTTGCGATGAGGACACAAAGTGTCTGCAAAGGGATATTGACAGGTTAAGCGAATGGGCAAAAATTTGGCAGATGGAATATAATGTGGGAAAATGTGAAGTCATCCATTTTGGGAGGAAAAATAAAAAAGCAAAATATTATTTGAATGTAGAAATACTACAAAATGCTGCGGTGCAGAGGGATCTGGGTGTCCTCTTACATGAAACACAAAAAGTCAACATACAGGTGCAGCAGGTAATCCGGAAGGCAAACGAAATATTGGCCTTTATTTCTAGGGGGATGGAGTATAAAAGCAGGGAAGTCATGCTACAACTGTACAGGGTGCTGGTGAGACCACACCTGGAGTACTGTGTACAGTTCTGGTGCCCTTATTTAAGGAAGGACATACTTGCATCGGAGGCAGTTCAGATAAGGTTTACTAGGTTGATTCCGGGTATGGAAGGGTTGTCTTATGAGGAAAGATTGAACAGGTTGGGTCTATACTCATTGGAGTTTAGAAGAATGAGAGGAGATCTTATTGAAACATACAAGATTCTGAGGGGACTCGATAAGGTAGATGCTGAGAGAATGTTACCCCTCATGGGGGAATCTAAAACTAGGGGGCATAGTCTCAGAATAAGGGGTCGCCCATTTAAGATGGAAATGAGGAGGAATTTCTTCTCCCAGAGGGTCGTGAATATTTGGAATTCTTTACCCCAAAAAGCTGTGGAGGGATAACATCCTCTCAGCATCTACCTTATCGAGTCCCCTCAGAATCTTGTATGTTTCAATAAGATCTCCTCTCATTCTTCTAAACTCCAATGAGTATAGACCCAACCTGTTCAATCTTTCCACATAAGACAACCCTTCCATACCCGGAATCAACCTAGTGAACCTGCTCTGAACTGCCTCCAATGCAAGTATGTCATTGAATACATTCAAGGCTCAGTTAGACAAACTTTTGATCAGCAAGGGAGTCAAAGGATATGGGGAAAAGGTGGGAAAGTGGAGTTGAGGTAAAAATCAGATCAGCCATGACCTCATTGAATGGCGGAGCAGGCTCGAGGGGCCGAATGGCCTACTCCTGCTCCTATCTCTTATGGTCTTATGATCTTTGTCTTACTTATAGAATCATAGAAGTTACAACATGGAAACAGGCCCTTCGGCCCAACATGTCCATGTCGCCCAGTTTATACCACTAAGCTAGTCCCAATTTCCTGCACTTGGCCAATATCCCTCTATACCCATCTTACCCATGTAACTGTCCAAATGCTTTTTAAAAGACAAAATTGTACCCGCCTCTACTACTGCCTCTGGCAGCTCGTTCCAGACACTCACCACCCTTTGAGTGAAAAAATTGCCCCTCTGGACCCTTTTGTATCTCTCCCCTCTCACCTTAAATCTATGCCCCCTCGTTATAGACTCCCCTACCTTTGGGTAAAGATTTTGACTATCTACCTTATCTATGCCCCTCATTATTTTATAGACTTCTATAAGATCACCCCTTAACCTCCTACTCTCCAGGGAAAAAAGTCCCAGTCTGTCTAACCTCTCCCTATATGTCAAACCATCAAGTCCCGGTAGCATCCTAGTAAATCTTTTCTGCACTCTTTCTAGTTTAATAATATCCTTTCTATAATAGGGTGACCAGAACTGTACACAGTACTCCAAGTGTGGCCTCACCAATGCCCTGTACAACTTCAACAAGACATCCCAACTATGTTCTTCTCAATCGATCTTAAACCTAATTTTGTTGTGATCACTATTGCCTAGATGTTCCCCTACACTTAGTTCTCTTATCTGTTCTATTTCATTTCCCATTACAAGATCCAGCTTCCTCTCTTATTGGGATTTTTACATACAGTGTAAGAAAGGAGTCCTGCACACATTATAAAAACTTTATTCCCTGTACCCTTTTACGTACCTCCTCTTGCCAGTTTATTTGGGGATGGTTAAAATCTCCTGTGATTATTATTCTATGTCCTTTATTCATTTCGCATCATTTGCTTACACATTTCTTCCTCCACCTCCTCTCCACCTATTAGGTGGCCTGTAGTATACCCCTATTAGCTCGATCAATCCCTTCTTATCTTTTATTTCAATCCGTATGGATTCTGTCTCTTTCCTCTGTTAGTGATGTTCCTTTTTTCTACTTCCATTATGTTATCTCTAATTAGTACAGCCTTAACACAAAAAGACATGCAAGATCAAATCTACAGGATGGCATACACCAACAGGATGTGGAGCGACATAACAGGGACCATATTGAAAAGTGATCAAGAGTGAAGAGAGAAGCTCTTTCCATGATGTGGAGTTAGCTACATTTAACATTTCAACCTGCTACTGGCACAATATCACCAACCACAGACCATGGGGAATCTCTCTTTAATAGTTTATTGACAAACCAACCTGTTACATTGAACGATGACTTGCGAATTTACAAACTTGTTATGGCCAACTGGTCTGTCAGTTCAGAAAGAGTACGACTTGGGATTTCCTTTCGAGACACCCCAACAGCAAAGATTTGCACGAGAACTGATCTCACTACGACACGCATTCATTTCGTCCTCTCGCATATGATTCTAAACCCATGAAGCTCGATGAACTGGGAAAGGAAACAGAATGGTAATTTTCTAAATGCATGTTGATGGTGGGGAAACCTCCCTCGTGACCAGCACACAACGGAAAGTCACGGGCAGTGAGTCCCCACCACCAGCACATAACGAAAAGTCACGGGCAGTGAGACCCCACCATCAGCACATAACGAAAAGTCACGGGCAGTGAGACCTCACCATCAGCACATAACGGAAAGTCACGGGCAGTGAGACCTCACCATCTGCACATAACGGAAAGTCACGGGCAGTGAGACCTCAGCACCAGCACATAACGGAAAGTCACGGGCAGTGAGACCTCACCACCAGCACATAACGGAAAGTCACGGGCAGTGAGTCCCCACCACCAGCACATAACGGAAAGTCACGGGCAGTGAGACCCCACCACCAGCACATAACGGAAAGTCACGGGCAGTGAGTCCCCACCAACAGCACATAACGGAAAGTCACGGGCAGTGAGACCCCACCACCAGCACATAACGGAAAGTCACGGGCAGTGAGTCCCCACCAACAGCACATAACGGAAAGTCACGGGCAGTGAGACCCCACCACCAGCACATAACGGAAAGTCACGGGCAGTGAGTCCCCACCAACAGCACATAACGGAAAGTCACCAGCAGTGAGACCCCACCATCAGCACATAACGGAAAGTCACGGGCAGTGAGTCCCCACCACCAGCACATAACGGAAAGTCACCAGCAGTGAGACCCCACCATCAGCACATAACGGAAAGTCACGGGCAGTGAGACCCCACCATCAGCACATAACGGAAAGTCACGGGCAGTGAGTCTCCACCAACAGCACATAACGGAAAGTAATGGGCAGTGAGACCCTACCACCAGCACATAACGCAAAGTCACGGGCAGTGAGACCCCACCTCCTGCACATAACGGAAAGTCACGGGCAGTGAGACCTCACCAGCACATAACGGAAAGTCACGGGCAGTGAGTCCCCACCAGCATATAACAGAAAGTCACCTAGAGAGTCGGATCTAACTCCAGTCCTTGCTTACAACAATGCTATCCGTAGACAGAGCATGTGAACATTTGAAACACGAGGTAACCATACCCGATAAGAGACAACTCCCACCATTGCCTATGTCTCTATTTTACAAAGTAATTCATTGTACGTGAACCCCTTTGGGACAATTGCAAGCAGTGTGACAAGGTGCTGTATTAACGCATGCCTTTTCCGCATAGCATCAATCTAATCAACAGTGAATAAAGAAAGACTCGCATTTCTTGACCTCTCATGACCTCAGAATGTCCCAAATCGCTTTACGACCAATGAACTTTTGAAGTGCAGACACTGTTGCAATGTAGGAAACACGGCAGCCAATTTTGCACACAGCAAAGTTCCACAAATAGCAGTAAGACAAATGACCAGATCATTAGTTGTTTTTTTGTGATGTTGGTTGAGGGATAAATATTAGCCAGGACACCAGGGAGAACTCCCCTGTTCTTTTTCAAAACAGCACCATGGGATCTTTTACATCCACCTGAGAGGGCAGTCGGGGCCTCGGTTTAACATTTCATCCAAAAGACAGCACTTCCTCAGTACTGCACTGGAGTGTCAGTCTGGGGTTATGCATTCAAGTCTCTGGAGCAGGACTTGAATCCACAACCATCTGATCATAGAGGTGAAACTACTACCAACTGAGCCACGACTGACACCTAACATAGAATGTAGAAAAGCAGAGACTAAAAGATCGGACCTCCATGACTTGCAGCCTCTGTATAGTATCTTTAATAATATCTCTTCATAACAAATAGAGAGGACACAGTGGGGGGTAAACTAAAGTGCAAAATATTAATCTAATTGAGGTTCGGGGTCCATATTACCTACACCATTTATCTGTTAATTCTTGATAATTAAAGATGTAATAGCAATATTCAGAAGTAGCCCCACAACAACAACACAGTCTGAGAGCATCTGTTACCCTAGAACTCATCAGGAAGGCCTGAATGACTGCGCCTGTAGCTTTAGTCTCCAGATATTAATCCTTGATCAACATCAGAGGGACCATCATGTGACTAGACCATGGAACAGCATTGAAACAATCATACAGCTGGGTCAAAGGAGCACGTTTTATTTATTTATTTTTTCTGACTCAGACATTTATTCTGACAACTCTGTTGAACTGACAACATTAGGATCAAGCCGTTCGGAGACCTTGTTATGTCCACAACCTCAGGGCAAAGCAGAGTAATTAGATTTCCACCAGAAGCTCACACAGTAGATTAAAGGAAGTGCATCTGTCATTTTTTTTACCGTATCTGTCACATCACCACCTGACTTTTATTAACTATAGCTGCATTGGGAGACTGTAATGTGGGCTTTAAAAGGTCTTTTCACAATGTCTGTTCTGAAACTGCTGCTTTGCGGTATGACAGCTGCTATTATACCGGCATATGCCATTTTTCAATCTCTTCAGCAGTGTTCCTTTATTAAAAAAAATTTATCCCCATTTTCTTTCTGTCTGGATTCACTTCTTGGTTGCCCAGATGGTACAGGAGGGTTATTTGCTCCCAGACTTCCGGCAATGCCCCTTTGAGGGTGCCCAGTAGGAGTTGCAAGGTCCTGCCCAGGCAGGGTGTGTTTGTCCGATTGTCCCTCCCCACTGTAAAGAATCTCTACCCAATGCTATCCTGCCAGGTGCAGCTTAGATTGAGACTACGATGCAGTGGGGGATTTAACATTCAACTTTCCTGTTCCATATTCTTTAGTGTTCAATGAGAGGTATCATCGCAATCAGGGGACAATTCTCATTATTTTTGGTGTGCTCCATTGCATCAAGAGGGCAACAATAAAATGTAGTCCTTGATTTTTCTAATGTCCTTTTATATTCAAGAAATGATTCTGTAAATGGCTGGAGCTCCCCACATTATGGGATGCCCCCCCCCCAATTAAAGAAAGAAAGACTTGCATTTATATAGCACCTTTCATGACCTCAGAATGCCCCAAAGCGCTTTACAGCCAATGAAGTACTTTTGAAGTAGTCACTGTTGTAATTTAGGAAATGCGGCAGCCAATCTGCGCACAGCAAGGACCCACAAACAGCAATGAAATAATGACCAGATAATCTGTTTCTAGTGGTGTTGGTTGAGGGATAAATATTGACCAGGATACTGGGGAGAACTCCCCTGCTCTTCTTCAAAATAGTGCCACGGGATCTTTTACGTCCACCTCAGAGGGCAGATGGGGCCTCGGTTTATCATCTCATCCGAAAGACTGCACTTCCTACAGTGCAGCACTCCATCAGTACTGCACTGGAATGGCAATTTACGTGAAAAGGTAGATTCCTCAGCATCAGCAATGACGAACAATGGTCTATCCACAGTTGTTTGAAGGTCGAGAGGTGCAACCTTACGCTTATGGCCATTGGACCTTCTGCGACATGGATGGAGCCAACTTAAAGCAGCAAACAGGAAACAGCGTTGGGCAACATAGGCAGGCTGAGTGTTCAGCCCACCCATGGCCAGACAAAATGGTGGCTGGCAGTAGATAGAGGTGTTTTGTTTTCGCCATCACAGCTGCCACCCGAACCACCAGGGAAATTAATCTCTACAGCTGGTTCTCTGTTCCTGCACAGGCAGCATCACCAGCTCATTGACGTTAGAAATGTAACATAAATAAAATAGCCGTAAGCTGAAGTGAAGGCAGTCATCACAATGGAAACGCAGACGCATGAATCCAGGCTGAAATAAACTGAGACCCTACCCTCAGCATCACATCTCAGCAATGCACCTTGTTTAATGAAATAGCAAATAACATACAGTAGGGAAACACACTACTGCAATCTAGAACTCCCTTCCCCAAAAGGCTGAGGATGCTGGGTCTGTTGAAATTTCCAAGACTGAGATCACTTAGGCAAGGGGATCAAGGGACATGAAGTCAAGACGGCTAAATGGAGTTGAGGTACAGATCAGCCATGATCTAATACAATGTCGGAATAGGCTTGAGGGGCTGAATGGCCTACTCCTGTTCCTATCTTCCTATGTTACAATG
This sequence comes from Heptranchias perlo, assembly GCF_035084215.1. Lineage (NCBI taxonomy): Eukaryota > Metazoa > Chordata > Chondrichthyes > Hexanchiformes > Hexanchidae > Heptranchias > Heptranchias perlo. The sequence goes on from NC_090347.1 coordinate 37,260,208, forward strand.
TTCTGAAATAATGCTACGCTAAAGCTTGACATGTCTGTATTAATTTTCTTTGGTTTGATTTTTGAACTAATTCATCAACCTATGTTTTTTAAAAACATTTGGGCAGAAATCGCTCCCGAAATAAGGGAGGAGCACAAGAGTGCTCTCCGCCGTTAGTGGCGAAGTGGAGGAGCTCATGTTCAGTGAGATGCGGAAATCCGGAACTTGCTCCTAGTGGTTCGCCAGCGATTTGACAGCTTCAAATTAAAGGGCCATCGCACGCTGCAATCAGGAAAATTATTGAAAAAGTGCAAACTTGATTATCTGCCCAGCTAGAGAGCAACTATTTACGCCACCAAACAGGTACGCTTAAAGATACAGGCCTAAACTAAGTTTTAACAGTGCGGTAAATCTTAAAGGCTGCCAAACAACTAAAATTTAACTTTTAAAAATGTGGAGCCTCATATTACTCCTTATTTTAATAGCCTTTAGACATTAAAAAAAAATTTTAATTAAAAATTTAAATTTTTTTGTTACTTTTCCCTTCTCTTTTATTTAATTCAATTATTTCGTTGGCTTTTTCGAAAAGAAATTAAACATCTTTATTTACAATTACATACAGGATACTAACTTTAAATGAATGAAGTCTGCTTGCCTGCTTCAGCAATGCAGCCTGAATCTGTGGGCATGATTTCTCTTCCTGACAGATTTTGTGGGCGTGTCTTCTCCTCTCACGGACTTCTCCAACCATGGCAACGAATTTCTTGAATTTGAACTTTAAAAACAATTGTGCGCTATCAACCCAGCCTCTGAGCAGCGCGCGTTGCCATGGTGGCAACGCGCGCTGCTCAGAGGCTGGGTTGATAGCGCACAATTGTTTTTAAAGTTCAAACTCAAGCAATTCGATGCCACAGAGCCCGCAGTGAGTAATTTCATTAATTTAATTGGCTGGAGTAGTGGTGACCATTGCCTCACCGCTCGGAGTGATTTCTGGCCCATTAAAACACCAGACTAATTTAAAGGCCGATTCCCCGATCAGACGCTCCTGGGCAGAGCGGTGCTCACACAGAGCAGTGGTTGGGAAATCACAGCCACACAGCCCCTGATTTTCTTCCATTTAAATTAATCAGGTAATTTCCCAACCAGTGCTCCCTGCAGGTGCTGCCGAACATAGAGTCAAACCTTTAATGCAAACACCTTCAGTCTTCGTACACTAATATTCGCATCGCATAATTTCAAGATCCCAGATATGAACAAGGGCCTTGATGTTATGAGAGAAGAAAGGCCTTAACCATTTTGTCATTGGCTGCCACCTTTCCGACATTACAACAGTGACTACACTTCAAAAGCTCCTTCTTTCTTTCATTATTTTTTTCTATCTTTTTCTTACATTTTAATTCCACAAGTTCACAGAGTGCGATTGCAGTCCTCATTGTAATCTTTGACAGGAACTGATTAATCTCCTCTGGTGTTGCTCAGGGAGAAACTGAAAAACAATTGTTCCTGTAATTATGAACTGGAATGTTCGTAGGAATTATTTTTTATGAGTTACCAATTACAGCTCACTGAAACCTTCATATAGAGAGAAATACGTAGTTTATTTTATGTGGCAGAGTTGATTTGCATATTAATTCATGAATGGGCAGAAGTGAATTCTGATCATATTTCCAGTCTTGTGTTAATTCAATATAACCAAATACTTGATGGACTTACATAGATGAAGACGAATCACACACAAGGTCTTAAATTATGCACAATACAGAACTGGCACGTCTAATACTTGAATTATGTTGTTCTCAGAATGGGGTCTGTAACCAATTCAAAAATCTTACCTGAGGAAGGTTTCATCTGGTTGGAGCCTATTATTAATTTATGGCCTTTAAACAGAATGGAAATAATTGACTGCCACTTTTAAACAGCTAATTTATTTCACTCACGGTATTTGTATGTCCAATGGGGAGTTAAACAGTGTTGTTGGTCCATTGTGTGAAAAACATAATTGGAATTTCTTCCTCGATGTTTCTGTTGGAGGGAACAGGGTGACTGGAGGGTGAGGCCGAGCCATACTGGGTCTGGAGCTGTCTCCATGGGTAGTGAGGAATAGGTCTGTTATTGTGATGTGGGGGCTGTGAGAAAGAACTTGCATTTCTATAGCACCTTTCACAACCTCAGGATGGCCCAATGCACTTTACAGCCAATGAAGTACTTTTTTTAAAAAGTATATTCACTGTTGCAATGTGGCAGCCAATTTGCGCACAGCAAAGTCCCACAAACAGCAATGTGATAATGACCAGATAATCTGTTTTAGTGATGTTAGTTGAGGTTTAAATATTGGCCAGGACACTAAGGAGAGCTCGACTGCTCTTCTTTGAAATAGTGCCATGGGATCTTTTACATCCACCTGAGAGGTCAGATGGTTTAACATCTCATCTGAAAAATGGCACCTCCGACAGGGCAGCACTCCCTCAGTATTGCACTGGAGTGTCAGCCTAGATTATATACACAAGTCTCCAGAGTGGGACTTAACCCTACAACCTTCTGACTCACAGAGCAAGAGTGCTACCCACTGAGCCACAGCTGACACACAATGCTGAGGCCTTGAGCCATTCGGCTATCTGTTCCACACACTTTCATCCTAAATTTTCTGTTCGAGAATTTTGGCAAAGATTTGGAATTTTTAACATTAAATAGGGATTTTCCACACCGTTGCTCACAGCCCCAGAATTGGGAAGTAGGTTGCATGATGGAGAAAATTTCCCGCTAGAAGCTGTCATCTGCATTATTGGAGCCTTGAGTACAGGGACGGAAAATGAGATCTGGAGCCCTTGTGATGGGCCTCGATAAGAGTGAAGGTTGGAGATAAAACAAGAGCATTCAGGGATGAGCCTGGAAGAGACGGAATACAACACAGCTGGAGAATCCTGGGGAACAATCAGGGAAAAAGTAGAAGCTGGACAAAGCGGGTAAAATGCCCACGGTGGAGAATGGAAACAATCATGCCAGCTGAAAATAGGCTGAAAATTCTTTCCCCAACGTCCCGATTCATCTGTTGTGTTATGTGGTTACCATGGACCAGTCAGCAACTTTAGAGGCTGAGTATAATTGACAATCTTTCAATCATATAACATTACAAACACATGAATTCTAATATTATTATAGAGGGATAGATATGAGATAGGTAGATAGAGAGACTGACAGACACGGACAGAGCAATAGTTAGATAGAGAGAGATAGAGAGGTAAACAACTGATATCTTCATCTGTGAAATAATATTTGGCAGTGAATCTCAAAAGCCAAGAAAACTAAAACAAAAAGTTAATACAGAAATCAAAAATAATCAGCTGCAGGTTTCATTATCTTGTGGTAATACAGTTACGTTTAGAGGGTGCTGTCTGATTAAATAAGTGCGGAGTACGTAGAGCAAAATATACTATGCAAAGTGAGTGGCTACCCATTAATATCTTTGGCAGGGTGTGTCTCCAGGCCACTGGCGTGGTACCTCTGGGAAAAAAAATGTTCTTAGCAACAAAGAGATAAAAGCTGATTATTAAGAGTGTTGTTTTGTTCTACACCTCTCAACTACAGTGCAGGTTAATCTTGATAGATTTACAGCTAGTTTGCCAAGAAATAGCTAATTTGCAAAGGTTTGCAACACAGTCTATTTAATCAATCATCCTGCAAATAAAGAAAGAGAGAATTTAAAATGGCATGATTTTCAAGAAAATTAGCGGTTGACAAAACTTTTTTTGTTCAGGTTGGGAGGAAAGCCAAGTGTCATATGTATCAAAATGATGTACTTGATAGGGTGAAATGTTTTTACTGCAATTTATGACATTGAGTCCTGTGTTTATCAACGCAAATGATTTGACAAACACTTTTTAGGAACAGGAATAGGCCACTCAGCCCGTCAAGCCTGTTTTATCATTTTTGTTAGCCATGGCAGCTCCCGCCATTCCTCCATACCTCTGCTCCCCAAGTAACTACGCATCTCCCTTTTAAACATTTCTTTACATCTGCGGCCTTCTGGGGCAGTGCTTTAAACATTCCTTCAGCCCTTTGTGTGAAGAGGTTTATCCAGGATTCGCGTTTAGCTCAAATTCTAAGATTATGTCCCCTTGTTCTGACTTCAACTACCAACAAGCAGAGTCATTCCTGTGGCTCAGTAGGTAGCACTCTCACCTTTGGTTCAGAAGGTTGAGGGGCTCAAGTCCTACTCTAGAAATTGAGGATAAAATCTAGGCTGACATGGAGGTGAGACCTTTAACTGCCCTCTCAGGTGGACATAAATGATCCTGTGGCACTATTTTGAAGAAGAGCAGGGAAATTCACCCTAGTGTCCTGGACAATATTAAACCCTCAACCAACATCGCATAACAAATGATCTGGTCATTATCACGTTGGTGTTTGTGGGCTCTTGCTGTACGCAAATTGGCTGCTGCATTTCCTACATTGTAACAGTGACTTAATTGGCTGTGAAGTGCTTTGAGACAACCTGAGGTTGTGAAAAGCGCTATATAAATGCAAGACTTTCTTTCTATCTACGTTGTTAATTCCCTTCATTATTTTAATCAATCAGATCACCCCTGAACCTTAATTCCATGGAATATAGTCAAAGTTTACCCAGTCTCCACATAACCCAGTCTCCTTCATCCAAGTGAATTCTCTCCAAGACCATTTTATCCTTCCTACATTGCAACAACTAAAATTAAACTCAATATTGCGAATGAGATCTGACCAGTGCTCTGTATAATTATTGCAGTACCTCCTTGCTTTTGCATTCTAAAACTCTTGAGATGAAGCTCAGCACCCCATTAAGATTGTTTATTGCACCTATAAACTACCTTTTAATGATTTACATACCTGGACTCCTAAGCCCCTTTGTTCTTCTACCACCTCCACCCCTCTAGAATATCCCCATTTACAATGTATTCCCCCCTCCAATTTTGATGCCCCACTGTGCTTTGGTTAAACCGAGGCCCCATCTGCCTTCTCAGGTGGGCATAAAAGATCCTATGACACTATCTTGAAGAAAATCAGGGGAGTTCTATCAGGGAGTCCTGGTCAATATTTATATCATCATTCTACTTACTTATTCATCTATGTCCATTTACAATTTCCAGCTCTTTTTTTCACAAGTCACTATAACTCCTAGCTTAGTACTATCTAAAAATTAGTATCAGCTGAAGAACTGGATATACTCCAGGTCAGAAAAGCTGGTGCCCCAACACTGAGGGGCATCACTTGGCATTGCTCACCAACCAAAGAATGCCAGCTGCACCCCAATTCCTTGCCTCCTATCTCCCAAATAGTTTCCTACCCATGTCACAAGGCCATCTCCAATTTTTTTTAAAAATTCATTCTCAGGAAGTGGGCATCGTTGGCAAGGCCGGCATTTCATTGCCCATCCCTAGATGCCCTTGAGGTGGTGGTGGAGGTGGGCCTTCTTCTTGAATCGTTGCAGTCAGTGTGGTGAAGTTGCTCCCACAATGGTAGGGAGTTCCAGGATTCACTGTGCCTCAATTTTACTTAACAATTTCTCGTACCGTACCTTATCAAATACCTTCTTAAAATCCATGCATACAACATCTATTAATCCTCCTCTATCCACCACCTCAGTAACTCTGTCACAAAACTCCATTAGAAAGAACAAAACAGATCTTTCAGCATCTGTAAAGAGAAAAGATAGACCAATATTTTGGATGTAAGTCCCTTCCCTACCTGTTACAAAACCATGTTGACTTTCTGTAATTAGCATATACCTTTCCAAGTGCTCACTTACTCTGTCCCGGATAGATTCTCGCAACCTTCCCACCATTGATTTTATACTCACTGGCCTGTAGTTACTTGTTTTGTCCCTTTCTCCTTTTGTTGAATTAATCTGTATGTTTCTCCCCTTTATTAATCTCTAGTTTTGGCAGGCGGTGTGACCGCAGCCGCCCACCTGATGTTCTTGGTGGGGAGGCCCGAGCCATTTTGATGCCTGTGTCCCCTCTTCATAACGTGGGTGAATTGTAAGCACTGACCCAGCGCTCATGAGCGGCTCGCTGCTCGGTGGGGGAAGAGGGGAAACGGGAAATAAGTGGAGCCGAGACGGAAATTTAATGTTAAAGAAGGAGAGGCGAGGGTAAGCAATCATTGTGGGCAGGAGCAGTGGGCGAAGACAGGCCAGCAGATTTTTATGGGGACAGGAAAGAAACAAACTTGCATTTACATAACATCTTTGGAGTAGAACTTGAACTCACAACCTCCTCACTCAGAGGTAAGCATGAGAGCCACAGCCAACACCTTGCACACTCCTCCCAGCCCCACAAACATCTGTAAAAATCCAGACAGGTACCTGGTTTTGGAGTGGCCCTGCGGTGGTCCCTGTATGGACTGCTGGTTGGGCCACTCATCACCTAGTACCAAGTCCCTCAAAATTGCATTAGGGTCCTACAACTGGAACATAGTTCAGGACATCACCAGAATAGAAATGAATAGCAAAGATGAAGCAAATTAAGAAGCAGTGATTAGGTGGAGGCCATACTTGTATTTTAGAGGCCTGTAGGTTACAGGAGGAAGAGCAGACGGGTGGTACTGAGCAGCAGACCATTGTGTCCATTTATTGCCCTAATTGCTTTCCGGGGTAGATTTTGCCTTTACCCCCTGGGCGTTAATCATCACCTGGGCAGAGGGCAGAGGGGAAAATCTGGTGGGGAGGGTCACACGCCCCTTAAAGAACCTGCTGGAAGGAAGATCAGGCAGATTCTGTTACCCCAATGCGATCATCCCTGCCAGATGCTAACAGTGAAGACAAAAAAAATCTATCCCATAATTTCTTACACAAATGTTTAGCTCACGGTTTCTCACCAAGACAATCTTTCATCCTTTCACCTGGTTCAGCACCAATGTCTTTTTTCCACATCCATCTTATCAAATCTGTTCACGACTTTAAATACTTGACTTGTGTAACCCTTAATTTATCTTTTCTTTCTAACAGGAGATCTTATAGAGCTGTCCTCACAACTCAGTGATATAATGTTCACAACCATCTGAGTTGCCCTTCTTTGAACCATATCTAATCAATGCAATTCAACGTGACAGTGTTTTCAATGTTTAGTCAGCCATCGCACGCAGGTTTAGAAATACTGTGGTAATACTTTTAACATGTTATATCTGCAATGATCAGCACCAAATTATATCTCTCTGTATTTCTGAAAACTAAATGTTATTTCCCAGGCATCTATCCACGGATGCTCAAACGTCCTTGAACAATATCTTTCCTCAGAATATTTTGCTTTTCCTCATCATTTGGAGCCAACAGTAAATTAACATTATTAATAATTATTGTGAAGAACAGCAGTTGCAAGGCTGATGGGGCCACTGCCTAGATGAAATAAATACTATTGGTAATTGCTCTCTTCTTCTATATCAAGTTAATTCATTATCCAGAGTAGAACCTTTTCCCCCTAATCCCACGAGGTTCACTTTAATCATCTGTTGGCAAGGGATCTTACTGAATCCTTTATGAAAGTGAATATACTTTTTTTTTTGTAACAATGAGTAGGAGAGAAGACAAGGGAAATGGAGAAGTAGCAATTCAGTATGAGTTTTAAAGGCATATCGATGAGGGATGTTAGACATACAGGAACCTCAGGCTACCTGGCCCATATACATGGAAAACCACATGACATCAGCTCACTCCCAGCTCCTCACTATCTCCTCATCAGGAATTCCTTCTGCAGTGTGCAGTGGTCATCGATTGCTTGAAGCAACAATAAAAGGCAGGATCCGGCAGCCATGCTGAGGGGATGGAGAGGATCTAGCAAGTACGCAGGAGGGTGCTGGCATGAAATTGGAAGGGAGGACGACAGTGCCATCATGAAATTGGAGGAGGGTGAGAAGAAAGCCTGCATGAATTTGGAAAGGAGGAGAGGAGAAGAGTGTAACCTTGAACCAGGGGTGGGGGAGAACAGTGCCAGCTTTTAGTGGAGGGGGAAAAAGTGAGAAGAGTGCCAGCTTGAACTGGAGGGAGCGAAAGCAAAGTGACACCATGAATGAGGAAAAGGGCAAGAATGTCAAACCATCAAAAGGATAATAAAATGGTAAGAAACACTGTGCCATTCTAAGCAGGTTCCTTGTGACTATGGTGGCAATAGTACTAATAGGATAAAACTCTCAGTGTGCTGCCTGAGACTCCACGATAAGCAACTGAGCATCCCACAAAGCAAAAGAGTTTGAACACCCCTGTTATAGATTTTGTGGATAAAACAAGACTGGGAAACAGTGCCACCATTTAAAAAATTCTGGGAAAGAATAAATCAGAACTTGAGAGCTCAAACTGGACCAGTGCTAGCAAAACTGGAGTGAGAGGGGTGGAGGGGCTTCTCAGCCTCACCTGGCCAGGGAAAGGAGTAATGAGCCGACAAACCTCGTGCGTGGAAAACCCACCTGCCACTTGGGACGGGACGGTGAGTCTTCAACATAGGAAGAGGAAAGTTGTCATAGAGAGTTATACAGCACGGATAGAGGCCCTTCGGCCCATCGTGTCCGCGCCGGCCATCAAGCCCTGTCTACTCTAATCCCATATTCCAGCATTTGGTCCGTAGCCTTGTATGCTATGGCATTTCAAGTGCTCATCCAAATGCTTCTTGAATGTTGTGAGGGTTCCTGCCTCCACAACCCTTTCAGGCAATGAGTTCCAGACTCCAACCACCCTCTGGGTGAAAAAGTTCTTTCTCAAATCCCCTCTAAACCTCCTGCCCTTTACCTTGAATCTATGTCCCCTTGTTATAGAACCCTCAACGAAGGGAAAAAGCTCCTTAGTATCCATCCTATCTGTGCCCCTCATAATTTTGTACACCTCAATCATGTCCCCCCTCAGCCTCCTCTGCTCCAAGGAAAACAAACCCAATCTTCCCAGTCTCTCTTCATAGCTGAAGCGCTCCAGCCCTGGAAACATCCTGGTGAATCTCCTCTGCACCCTCTCCAAAGCGATCACATCCTTCCTGTAGTGTGGCGACCAGAACTGCACACAGTACTCCAGCTGTGGCCTAACCAGTGTTTTATACAGCTCCATCATAACCTCCTTGCTCTTATATTCTATGCCTCGGCTAATAAAGGCAAGTATCCCATATGCCTTCTTTACCACCTTATCTACCTGTTCCGCCGCCTTCAGGGATCTGTGAACTTGCACACCAAGATCCCTCTGACCCTCTGTCTTGCTTAGGGTCCTCCCATTCATTGTGTATTCCCTTGTCAGCCATGCCTTTAGCCGTCTCGGCCAAATGCTCTGAAACTCCCTCTTTAAACCTTTCCACCTTTCCATCTGCCTCCTCATAAGACCCTCCTTAAAACCCACCCCTCCTAATATCTCCTTTCACTCAGCATTCATAGAATCATAGAAAGTTACGGCGTCATGTCTGTGCGATGGGCCGAATGGGGGCCGAGAAAGAGCAATCCGGCTTAATCCCACTTTACAGCACTTAGTCCGTAGCCCTGTAGGTTATGGCACTTCAAGGGTGTTTGAAGTACAGGAGAGGAGCAATGATCACTGTAACATTGATAAACTAGAGATAGGCAAGAAAGATGGTGTCAGAATGAGACAGAGATGTTAGAGGTCTCAGGTAGTAGAATGACTGCCTTTAGGTACTAAAAGAGCCTCTCCAGATATCAAGGCAGTGTTCAATGCATAATATTATATTCGTACAATATTAGTATTTATCAAGAAATTCCAATGGGTTTGTTAGCTATGACCTATGTTCATGAACCCATGTTGATGCATTATGATTTATTGCCTTTACTTTGGGTACATTCTTCTGAGTTTTTTCCTTTCTAATAGACTCTCCTCGTATAAATGTCAAGCCACCTAGTCTGTAATTCTCAGGATAATGCTTCTGATTCTTTCTGAAGGCCTCAGTCTAACAGCTAGAAGGGCAAGGGCAGCAGGCACATGGGAACAACACCACCTGTACGTTCCCCTCCAAGTTACACACCATCCCGACTTGGAAATATATCGCTGTTCCTTCATCGTCGCTGGGTCAAAATCCTGGAACTCCCTTCCTAACAGCACTGTGGGAGAACCATCACCACACGGACTGCAGCGGTTCAAGAAGGCGGCTCACCACCACCTTCTCAAGGGCAATGAGGGATGGGCAATAAATGCTGGCCTTACTAGCGACACCCACATCCCATGAACGAATAAAAAAACATTATAGATGGCTCTTTAGCAATTTTCTCATACCTCCTGTTGTGTGTGGCACTGTGTTCAAATAAAATTAAAGAGAAGCCTTTCTTCTAATACAAAATCACAGTGTCTTTATTCCTGTTCAGGTCACGCTTTCAGTGGCCATCTTCTCTATATCTCTGTAACCTCCTCGAGTCCTACAGCCCTCCGAGATCTCTGCGCTCCTCCAATTCTGCGCATCCCTGATTCTGATCACACCATTACAAAAACATAAGAAATAGGAGCAGGAGTAAGCCATATGGCCTCTCGCGCCTGCTCCGCCGTTCAATAAGATCACGGCTATTCTTTGCCCTCAACTCCACTTTCCTGCCAGATCCCCGTATCCCTTGATTCCCTTAGAGTCCAAAACTCTATTGATCTCAGTCTTGAATATAATCAACGACTAAGCATCCTCGACCCTCTGGGGTACGCTTTGGAGTTTGGAAGAATGAGAGGTGATCTTATTGAAACATGTAAGATTCTGAGAGGGCTTGACAGCATAAATTGGAAATATATGGCCGTTCCTTCATCGTCGCTGGGTCAAAATCCTGGAACTCCCTTCCTAACAGCACTGTGGGAGAACTTTCACCACACGGACTGCAGCGGTTCAAGAAGGCGGCTCACCACCACCTTCTCAGGGGCAGTTAGAGATGGGCAATAAATGCTGGCCTCACCAGCAATGCCCACATCTCATGAATGAATAAAAAAAAATGCTGAGAGGTAGTTTCCATTGGCTGGAGAGGCTAGAACCAGTGGGCATAGTCACTGGATAAGGGATTGGCCATTTAAGACTGAGATGAGGAGGAATTTCTTCACTCAGAAGGTTGTGGATCTTTGGAATTCTCTACCCCAGAGGGCTGTGGATGCTCAGCCATTGATTATATTCAAGGATGACATAGATAGATTTTTGGATTCTAGAGGAATCAAGGGATATAGGGATCGGGCAGGAAAGTAGAGTTGAGGTCAAAGATCAGCCATGATCTTATTGAATAGCGGAGCAGGCTCAAGGGGCAGTATGGCCTACCCCTTCTCCTATTTCTTATGTTCCTAGAATTCCAAATATTCTTGAGCCTCTGAGTGAAGAAATTCCTCCTCGTCTCAATCCTACATGTCCGACTCCTTATCCTGAGACTATGTCCCCTAGTTCTAGACTCTGCAGGCAGAGGAAACATCCTAGCAGTATCTACCCTGTCAAGCCCTCTCAGAATCTTATATGTTTCAATGAGATCACCTCTCATTCTTCTAAACTCCAGAGAGTATAGGCACATTCTACTCAATCTTTCCTCATAGGATAACCCTCTCATCCCAGGAATCAATCTAGTGAACCTTTGTTGCACCACCTCTAAGGCAAGTATATCCTTCCTTAGATAAGGAGACCAAAATTGCACACAGCACTCCAGGTGTGGTCTCACCAAAGCCATGTACAATTGCAGCAAGACTTCCCTACTCTTGAACTCCAATTCCCTCACCATAAAGACCAACATATCATTTGCCTGCCTAATTGGTCGCTATACCTGCATGTTAACTTTTTGTGTTTCGTGTACAAGTGCCAGAAGTGCCAAGTGGATGATCCATCTCGGCCGCCACCCGATATCCCCACCATCACAGAAGCCAGTCTTCAGCTAATTCGATTCACTCCACGTGACATCAAGAAACAGCTGAGTGCACTGGATATAGCAAAGGCTATGGGCCCCGACAACATTCCGACTGTAGTGCTGAAGACTTGTGCTCCAGAACTAGCTGCGCCTCTAACCAAGCTGTTCCAGTACAGCTACAACACTGGCATCTACCCGACAATGTGGAAAATTGCCCAGGTATGTCCTGTCCACAAAAAGCAGGACAAATCCAATCCGGCCAATTACCGCCCCATCAGTCTACTCTCAATCATCAGCAAAGTGATGGAAGGTGTGGTCGACAGTGCTATCAAGCGGCACTTACTCACCAATAACCTGCTCACCAATGCTCAGTTTGGGTTCCGCCAGGATCACTCGGCTCCAGACCTCATTACAGCCTTGGTCCAAACATGGACAAAAGGAATCATAGGAACATAGGAACAGGAGTAGGCCATTCAGCCCCTCGTGCCTGATCCGCCATTTGATAAGATCATGGCTGATCTGTGATCTAACTCCATATACCTGCCTTTGGCCCATATCCCTTAATACCTTTGGTTGCCAACAAGCTATCTATCTCAGATTTAAATTTAGCAATTGAGCTAGTATCAATTGCCGTTTGCGGAAGAGAGTTCGAAACTTCTACCACCCTTTGTGTGTAGAAATGTTTTCTAATCTCGCTCCTGAAAGGTCTGGCTCTAATTTTTAGACTGTGCCCCCGACTCCTAGAATCCCCAACCAACGGAAATAGTTTCTCTTTATCCACCCTATCTGTTCCCCTTAATATCTTATAAACTTCGATCAGATCACCCCTTAACCTTCGAAACTCTAGAGAATACAACCCCAATTTCTGTAATCTCTCCTCGTAACTTAACCCTTGAAGTCCGGGTATCATTCTAGTAAACCGACGCTGCACTCCCTCCAAGACCAATATGTCCTTCCGAAGGTGCGGTGCCCAGAACTGCTCACAGTACTCCAGGTGCGGTCTAACTAGGATTTTGTATAGCTGCAGCATAACTTCTGCCCCCTTGTACTCTAGTCCTCTAGATATAAAGGCCAGCATTCCATTTGCCTTATTGATTATTTTCCGCACCTGTTCATGACACTTCAATGATCTATGTACCTGAACCCCTAAGTCCCTTTGGACATCCACTGTTTTTAACTTTTTACCATTTAGAAAGTACCCTGTTCTATCCTTTTTTGATCCAAAGTGGATGACCTCACATTTGTCGAAATTGAATTCCATTTGCCACAGTTTTGCCCATTCACCTAATCTATCAATATCGCTTTGTAATTTTATGTTTTCATCTACACTGCTTACAATGCCACCAATCTTTGTGTCATCGGCAAACGTAAATGAGCTGAATTCCAGAGGTGAGGTGAGAGTGACTGACCTTGACATCTAGGCAGCATTTGACCGAGTATGGCACCAAGGAGCCCTAGTAAAATTGAAGTCAATGGTAATCAGGGGGAAAACTCTCCAGTGGCTGGAGTCATACCTAGCACAAAGAAAGATGGTAGTGGTTGTTGCAGGCCAATCATCTCAGCCCCAGGACATTGCTGCAGGAGTTCCTCAGGACTGTGTCCTAGGCCCAACCATCTTCAGCTGCTTCATCAATGACCTTCCATCCATCATAAGGTCAGAAATGGGGATGTTCGCTGATGATTGCACAGTGTTCAGTTCCATTCGCAGCCCCTCAGATAATGAAGCAGTCCGTGCCCGCATGCAGCAAGACCTGGACAACATCCAGGCTTGGGCTGATAAGTGGCAAGTAATATTCGCGCCAGACAAGTGCCAGGCAATGACCATCTCCAACAAGAGAGAGTCTAACCACCTCCCCTTGACATTCAACGGCAATACCATCGCTGAATCCCCCACCATCAACATCCTGGGGGCCACCATTGACCAGAAACTTAACTGGACCAGCCATATAAATACTGTGGCTACAAGAGCAGGTCAGAGGCTGGGTACTCTGTGGCGAGTGACTCACCTCCTGACTCCCCAAAGCCTTTCCACCATCTACAAGGCACAAGTCAGGAGTGTGATGGAATACTCTCCACTTGCCTGGATGAGTGCAGCTCCAACAACACTCAAGAAGCTCGACACCATCCAGGACAAAGCAGCCCAATTGATTGGCACCCCATCCACCACCCTAAACATTCACTCCCTTCACCACTGGCGCACAGTGGCTGCAGTGTGTACTTTCCACAGGATGCACTGCAGCAACTCCCAAACCCACGACCTCTACCACCTAGAAGGACAAGAGCAGCAGGCACATGGGAACGACACCACCTGCATGTTCCCCTCCAAGACACACACCATCCCGACTTCGAAATATATCGCTGTTCCTTTATCGTCGCTGGGTCAAAATCCTGGAACTCCCTTCCTAACAGCACTGTGGGAGAACTTTCACCACACGGACTGCAGCGGTTCAAGAAGGCGGGTCACCACCACCTTCTCAGGGGCAGTTAGAGATGGGCAATAAATGCTGGCCTCACCAGCAATGCCCACATCTCATGAATGAATAAAAAAAAAGCTGAGAGGTAGTTTCCATTGGCTGGAGAGGCTAGAACCAGTGGGCATAGTCACTGGATAAGGGATTGGCCATTTAAGACTGAGATGAGGAGGAATTTCTTCACTCAGAAGGTTGTGGATCTTTGGAATTCTCTACCCCAGAGGGCTGTGGATGCTCAGCCATTGATTATATTCAAGGATGACATAGATAGATTTTTGGATTCTAGAGGAATCAAGGGATATAGGGATCGGGCAGGAAAGTAGAGTTGAGGTCAAAGATCAGCCATGATCTTATTGAATAGCGGAGCAGGCTCAAGGGGCAGTATGGCCTACCCCTTCTCCTATTTCTTATGTTCCTAGAATTCCAAATATTCTTGAGCCTCTGAGTGAAGAAATTCCTCCTCGTCTCAATCCTACATGTCCGACTCCTTATCCTGAGACTATGTCCCCTAGTTCTAGACTCTGCAGGCAGAGGAAACATCCTAGCAGTATCTACCCTGTCAAGCCCTCTCAGAATCTTATATGTTTCAATGAGATCACCTCTCATTCTTCTAAACTCCAGAGAGTATAGGCACATTCTACTCAATCTTTCCTCATAGGATAACCCTCTCATCCCAGGAATCAATCTAGTGAACCTTTGTTGCACCACCTCTAAGGCAAGTATATCCTTCCTTAGATAAGGAGACCAAAATTGCACACAGCACTCCAGGTGTGGTCTCACCAAAGCCATGTACAATTGCAGCAAGACTTCCCTACTCTTGAACTCCAATTCCCTCACCATAAAGACCAACATATCATTTGCCTGCCTAATTGGTCGCTATACCTGCATGTTAACTTTTTGTGTTTCGTGTACAAGTGCCAGAAGTGCCAAGTGGATGATCCATCTCGGCCGCCACCCGATATCCCCACCATCACAGAAGCCAGTCTTCAGCTAATTCGATTCACTCCACGTGACATCAAGAAACAGCTGAGTGCACTGGATATAGCAAAGGCTATGGGCCCCGACAACATTCCGACTGTAGTGCTGAAGACTTGTGCTCCAGAACTAGCTGCGCCTCTAACCAAGCTGTTCCAGTACAGCTACAACACTGGCATCTACCCGACAATGTGGAAAATTGCCCAGGTATGTCCTGTCCACAAAAAGCAGGACAAATCCAATCCGGCCAATTACCGCCCCATCAGTCTACTCTCAATCATCAGCAAAGTGATGGAAGGTGTGGTCGACAGTGCTATCAAGCGGCACTTACTCACCAATAACCTGCTCACCAATGCTCAGTTTGGGTTCCGCCAGGATCACTCGGCTCCAGACCTCATTACAGCCTTGGTCCAAACATGGACAAAAGGAATCATAGGAACATAGGAACAGGAGTAGGCCATTCAGCCCCTCGTGCCTGATCCGCCATTTGATAAGATCATGGCTGATCTGTGATCTAACTCCATATACCTGCCTTTGGCCCATATCCCTTAATACCTTTGGTTGCCAACAAGCTATCTATCTCAGATTTAAATTTAGCAATTGAGCTAGTATCAATTGCCGTTTGCGGAAGAGAGTTCGAAACTTCTACCACCCTTTGTGTGTAGAAATGTTTTCTAATCTCGCTCCTGAAAGGTCTGGCTCTAATTTTTAGACTGTGCCCCCGACTCCGAGAATCCCCAACCAACGGAAATAGTTTCTCTTTATCCACCCTATCTGTTCCCCTTAATATCTTATAAACTTCGATCAGATCACCCCTTAACCTTCGAAACTCTAGAGAATACAACCCCAATTTCTGTAATCTCTCCTCGTAACTTAACCCTTGAAGTCCGGGTATCATTCTAGTAAACCGACGCTGCACTCCCTCCAAGACCAATATGTCCTTCCGAAGGTGCGGTGCCCAGAACTGCTCACAGTACTCCAGGTGCGGTCTAACTAGGATTTTGTATAGCTGCAGCATAACTTCTGCCCCCTTGTACTCTAGTCCTCTAGATATAAAGGCCAGCATTCCATTTGCCTTATTGATTATTTTCCGCACCTGTTCATGACACTTCAATGATCTATGTACCTGAACCCCTAAGTCCCTTTGGACATCCACTGTTTTTAACTTTTTACCATTTAGAAAGTACCCTGTTCTATCCTTTTTTGATCCAAAGTGGATGACCTCACATTTGTCGAAATTGAATTCCATTTGCCACAGTTTTGCCCATTCACCTAATCTATCAATATCGCTTTGTAATTTTATGTTTTCATCTACACTGCTTACAATGCCACCAATCTTTGTGTCATCGGCAAACGTAAATGAGCTGAATTCCAGAGGTGAGGTGAGAGTGACTGACCTTGACATCTAGGCAGCATTTGACCGAGTATGGCACCAAGGAGCCCTAGTAAAATTGAAGTCAATGGTAATCAGGGGGAAAACTCTCCAGTGGCTGGAGTCATACCTAGCACAAAGAAAGATGGTAGTGGTTGTTGCAGGCCAATCATCTCAGCCCCAGGACATTGCTGCAGGAGTTCCTCAGGACTGTGTCCTAGGCCCAACCATCTTCAGCTGCTTCATCAGTGACCTTCCCTCCATCATAAGGTCAGAAATGGGCATGTTCGCCGATGATTGCACAGTGTTCAGTTCCATTCGCAACCCCTCAGATAATGAAGCAGTCCGAGCCCACATGCAGCAAGACCTGGACAACATCCAGGCTTGGGCTCATAAGTGGCAAGTAACATTCGCGCCAGACAAGTGCCAGACAATGACCATCTCCAACAAGAGAGAGTCTAACCACCTCCCCTTGACATTCAACGGCATTACCATCGCCGAATCCCCCACCATCAACATCCTGGGGGTCACCATTGACCAGAAACTTAACTGGACCAACCACATAAATATTGTGGCTACAAGAACAGGTCAGAGGCTGGGTATTCTGCGGCAAGTGACTCACCTCCTGACTCCCCAAAGCCTTTCCACCATCTACAAGGCACAAGTCAGGAGTGTGATGGAATACTCTCCACTTGCCTGGATGAGTGCAGCTCCAACAACACTCAAGAAGCTCGACACCATTCAGGACAAAGCAGCCCGCTTGATTGGCACCCCATCCACCACCCTAAACATTCATTCCCTTCACCACCGGCGCACAGTGGCTGCAGTGTGTACCATCCACAGGATGCACTGCAGCAACTCGCCAAGGCTTCTTCGACAGCACCTCCCAAACCCGCGACCTCTACCACCTAGAAGGACAAGAGCAGCAGGCACATGGGAACAACACCACCTGCACGTTCCCCTCCAAGTCACACACCATCCCGACTTGGAAATATATCGCAGTTCCTTCATCGTCGTCGGGTCAAAATCCTGGAACTCCCTTCCTAACAGCACTGTAGGAGAACCTTCACCACACGGACTGCAGCGGTTCAAGAAGGCAGCTCACCACCACCTTCTCAAGGGCAATTAGGGATGGGCAATAAATGCTGGCCTCGCCAGCGACGCCCACATCCCATGAACGAATAAAAAAAACAAGGACACCCAAATCCCTCTGAACACCAACATTTAATAGTTTCTCACCATTTAAAAAATATTCTGTTTTTCTACCTTTCTACCAAAGTGAATAACCTCACATTTCCCCACATTATACTCCATCTGTGAACTTTTTGCCCACTCACTTAACCTGTCGATATCCCTTTGCAGACTCTTTGCGTCCTCCTCACAGCTTACTTTCCCACCTAGCTTTGTATTGTCCGCACACTTGGATACATTATACTCGGTCCCTTCATCGAAGTCATTTATATAGATTGTGAATAGCTGAGGCCCAAGCACCTATCCCTGCGGCACCCACTAGTTACAACCTGCCAAACCGAAAATGACCCATTTATTCCTACTCTCTGTTTTCTGTCCATTAACCAACCTCCAATCCTATGAGCCCTAATCTTGTATAGCAACCTCTTATTTGGCACCTTATCGAATGCCTTTTGAAAATCCAAATATACTACATCCACTGGTTCCCCCTTATCTACCCTGCTAGTTACACTCTCAAAAAACTCTAATAGATTTGTCAAACATGATTTCCCTTTCTCAAAACCATGTTGACTCTACCTAATCATATTATGATTTTCTAAGAGCCCTGTTACTACGTCCTTAATAATAGATTCTAGCATTTTCCCTACTATTAATGTCAAGCTAACTGGCGTATAGTTCCCTGTTTTCTCTCTCCCTCCTTTCTTGAATTGAGGGGTTACATTTGCTACCTTCCAATCCACAGGGACCGTTCCAGAATCTAGGGAATTCTGAAGTACCAAAACCGATGCATCCATTTTTTATATAGTTGTAGAAGTTTTACAATCTGTTTTTATATTTCTTGCTAGTTTAATCTCATATTCAATGTTCTCCCTCTTTATCAATTTCTTGGTTATCCTTTGCTAATTCCTAAAACCCTCCCATTCCTTAGGCTTACTACTCTTTATGGCAACATTGTAAGCCTCTTCTTTTAATCTAATACTATCCTTAATTTCTCTAGTTAGCCATGGTTGAATCATTTTATTCCTCAAGGATATGTACATTCGTTGGGAATTTTGAATTATTTCTTTAAATGTTCGCTTATCTACCGTCATATCTTTTAATCTAATTTCTCAATCTACCTCAACTAACTCTCCCCTCAGACCTACATAAATGTTTAAATTTAAGACCCTAGTTTTGGATTTAACTACATCACTCTCAAACTCAATATGAAATTCTATCATATTATGATCACTCTTCCCCAGAGGGTCCTTTATCATAAGATTACTAATCAATCCTCTCTCATTACACACTCCTAGATCTAAAATAGCCTGTTTGCTAGTTGGTTCCTCAACATGTTGTTCTAGAAAACTGTCTTGAATGCATTCTATGAACTCTTCCTCCAAACTACTTTTACCAATTTGGTTTGCCCAGTTTATATGAAGATTAAAGTCCCCCATGATTATTGCATTACCCTTGTTACATGCTCCTTTAATTTCCTGATTTATACTCTGTCCAACACTATAACTACAGTTAGGGGGCCTATAAATTATTCCCACCAGTGTTTTCTGCCCCTTGTTATTTCTTAGCTCCACCCATACTGATTCTACATCCTGATTTCCTGAGCTAAGATCCTTTCTCACTCCTGTCTTTATCTCATCCTTTATTATCAGGGTTCCCCCCTTTTCCATTTTGCCTATCTTTCCCATTGGCAGCTGTGCCTTCAGCTGCTAAGCCCTAAGCTCTGGAATTCCCTCCCTAAACCTATCTGCCTCACTCCCTCTCTCTCGCCTCCTTTAAGACACTTCTTAAAACCTACCTCTTTGACCAAGCTTTTGGTCACCTGTCCTTATAACTCCTTGTTAGGTTCGGTATCAAATTTTTCTGATAACGCTCTTGTGAAGCGCCTTGGGACGCTTTACTACGTTAAAAGTGTTCTATAAATGCAAATTGTTGTTGTTGATCCTCTAGCTCTCAACGAAAGATTTACCAAATGAATGACAGCATTACCTCCAGAACTAAGCTCCCTCTGTTGGATATATATGTAACTACATAATAAAGTAATAAACACTGCGCGACTCCTGTGCCCAAGAAACGTTGCAAAAATCTTCACTACAACAATCCCAACTTCTCATGTGATTTATTTGAGTGCTCAAATGGAATTCCTCCAGGACCCAGAGTGGTCTAAATCTTCATGCACTCTAAATGTGCATGGAATTGCTTGCCAATGTTTTCACAATAGTTTCAAATGCATTATTTTGCCAATTTAGTTTCTGGACTGGGTTAACTAGTCATCGTTCGACATCGTTCGACATCGTTCGACATCGAAGAAAACAGTCAGAATATTATCTCCCTTTCTGTAGAGACCAACTTTTGCTGGGAATGAGCATCTGTAGATTGAGCAGTGAGTCCCAGATAGACCAGGTTGAGGATCTTGATTCTTCACGTGAGATTTCCTCAGCTGGTGTTTACATTCAGCATCAGCAATGTGACGGGCCTCATAGTAGGAGGTGCCTTCATGGATGGGTTTTTGCCATTCTTTCTTATCTTGAGCAAGTTGTTCTCACTTACGGACATCTATTTTGCACTGTTTCAGAGTAGATTTGAGCAGGCTCTATATCTCCTTTGCTGTCCACCACGAAATCGCCTCACGGTGGTCAATGCTCCATAAAAGATCTTCGGGATTCGTTCATCAAACATTCGCACCGCATGACCTGATCATCGTAGCCATGCCTTCATGATCAGACCATCTATAATTGGCATGTCAGCATTTTTAAGAGCTTTGGTGTCAGGGATCTTGTGCAGGCAATAGGACCATTACAGTTGGCCACAGCACCCTGAGTTAGGGAAGGGAAATACCCACTGGGTTCCCACACCTGACAGCTACCCGGTGACCCTCACTGTTAGTGCTTGTGGGGACGTTGGGTGAGGACATGATTGGATTTGGCTTCCATGGTTAAATGGTTTTCCAACACTCAATGTGCAGGCTAACACACAGAGAATGGCCATGTTCCTGAGGTACCGGATTGTGCCCAGTGCCTGTGGAACTGTACTCCAGCAAGGAGTCAACGCAACTAGAGGAGGAGGAACGAGAGGGAAGAAAGTTTGTAGGAAAGAGGCGGGGAGAAGGATAAACATGAATCAGTAGTGGATGGTGCAGTGATGTAGCATTGATGTCCAAGCAACCAACACCGTGCTTTGGTAAGACACGAGTTCAAGTCGTGAATGGTGGTGGACAATTAAACAACTAACAGGAGGAGGAAGCTCTGTAAACATCCCCATCCTTAATGATGGCAGAGTCCAGCATGTGAGTGCAAAAGACAAGGCTGAAGTGTTTGCAACTATCTTCAGCCAGAAGTGCTGAGTGGATGATCCATCTCAGCCTCCTCCCAATATCCCCACCATCACAGAAACCAGTCTTCAGCCAATTTGATTCACTCCATGTGATATCAAGAAACGGCTGAGTGCATACTGGATACAGCAAAAGCTATGGGCCCCGACAATATCCCGGATGCAGTGCTAAAGACTTGTGCTCCAGAACTAGCTGTGCCTCTAGCCAAGCTGTTCCAGTACAGCTACAACACTGGCATCTACCCGACAATGTGGAAAATTGTCCAGGTATGTCCTGTCCACAAAAAGCAGGACAAATCCAATCCGACCAATTACCACCCCATCAGTCTACTCTCAATCATCAGCAAAGTGATGGAAGGTGTCGTTGACAATTCTATCAAGCGGCACTTACTCACCAATAACCTGCTCACCGAAGCTCAGTTTGGGTTCTGCCAGAACCACTCGGCTCCAGACCTCATTACAGCCTTAGTCCAAACATGGACAAAGGAGCTAAATTCCAGAGGTAAGCTGAGAGTGACTGCCCTTGACATCAAGGCAGCATTTGACCGAGTGTGGCACAAAGGAGCCCTAGTAAAATTGAAGTCAATGGGAATCAGGGGGAAAACTCTCCAGTGGCTGGAGTCATACCTAGCACAAAGGAAGATGGTAGTGGTTGTTGGAGGCCAATCATCTCAGCCCCAGGACATTGCTGCAGGAGTTCCTCAGGGCAGTATCCTAGGCCCAACCATCTTCAGCTGCTTCATCAATGACCTTCCATCCATCATAAGGTCAGAAATGGGGATGTTCGCTGATGATTGCACAGTGTTCAGTTCCATTCGCAGCCCCTCAGATAATGAAGCAGTCCGTGCCCGCATGCAGCAAGACCTGGACAACATCCGGGCTTGGGCTGATAAGTGGCAAGTAATATTCGCGCCAGACAAGTGCCAGGCAATGACCATCTCCAACAAGAGAGAGTCTAACCACCTCCCCTTGACATTCAACGGCAATACCATCGCTGAATCCCCCACCATCAACATCCTGGGGGCCACCATTGACCAGAAACTTAACTGGACCAGCCATATAAATACTGTGGCTACAAGAGCAGGTCAGAGGCTGGGTACTCTGCGGCAAGTGACTCACCTCCTGACTCCCCAAAGCCTTTCCACCATCTACAAGGCACAAGTCAGGAGTGTGATGGAATACTCTCCACTTGCCTGGATGAGTGCAGCTCCAACAACACTCAAGAAGCTCGACACCATCCAGGACAAAGCAGCCCAATTGATTGGCACCCCATCCACCACCCTAAACATTCACTCCCTTCACCACTGGCGCACAGTGGCTGCAGTGTGTACTTTCCACAGGATGCACTGCAGCAACTCCCAAACCCACGACCTCTACCACCTAGAAGGACAAGAGCAGCAGGCACATGGGAACGACACCACCTGCATGTTCCCCTCCAAGACACACACCATCCCGACTTCGAAATATATCGCTGTTCCTTTATCGTCGCTGGGTCAAAATCCTGGAACACCCTACCTAACAGCACTGTGGGAGAACCTTCACCACACGGACTGCAGCGGTTCAAGAAGGCGGCTCACCACCACCTTCTCGAGGGCAATTAGGGATGGGCAATAAATGCTGGCCTCGCCAGCGACGCCCACATCCCATGAACAAATTTTAAAAATGTCCACAATTCTACACACAGTGAGTTCCTACTTTCAGCTGTACTGTGGAATGAGGCACTAAGCCAATGTCAAATGATCCCCCACTGAGAGGATCTGCCAGCAGATTCTTGCACACCACTTAATGGGAACGACGAGCTAAATTGAGAGAGGAATAGAACCAAGTCTTCAGCTCACTTGTGGGTAACACATACCATTGGAGAATCACAGTTGCAGAGGCACCAATAGCCCTCCAGAATCTTACCCAAGGCCTAGACAGTGGGCTGGGCCTCCATTCGTAAGGCTTATCGTGCATTGTCCACAATCAACAGGCAACTAAAAGACATGTTCTTATGTCTTTTTCAATGACACTCTATGAAATGTCCTTTAAGCCAAATTCAGAAGCCTAGTAATTCCCCTAAATTGTGCATTCATCTTACACAGTATGAACCTTGTGTTTAATCTACAGGGAGACTCAACAAGGGTTTGCAAAAGCAGTAGTGCAGCCACACAAATACAGAAGAAGGTTCTTTGTGTGTTGAACAGCATGAGTGGAGGAAAGAGGTGGGGGGATGAGGAGGAGCAGCAAAAGTTGCAGAAAAGGATAGGGAAGGAAATGCGAAGCAGTAGGATATACATACCAGTAGGACGCACCAAAGGTTTGACCGCTTAGGCACATATTTCTGTCATCTGGAACTTTGCAATATGTCCAAATAAGGGCTTTTCTGGACATTCTCATATGAATATTCATTGCGAACCTTCACAATTCCCAAGGACCTGGAGGCCATGCTCTCTGAAGCAGGGTTTACCCATTAGCCTTATCTCTTCTTTTCTCAACAGATTTCCTTGTCCCATAACAGGATTCATGAAAACTATACTTCTAATACTGGTTAAGTGCCTTGTTAGTTCAATAAAAAGTGCATCTGCAAGTGTGCTACAATCGGCTGATTTGTTTTGTTTCCACAAACCCAATAAATTGCAAAGTTCAAAATCATTCCTTCCTACAGATTTATAAAAAAGCTCAAACAAAATTCCAATGATTTTGCTTCTAAATAGAAGTTTCTAAACCTGAATGTGAGCTGGCTAATTGGCTATGGAGGGCATCACAACCGAGGCCAATACCATCCTCACTTAATATCTGTATGAATGCACTTTCTATCAGGAGGTCATTGGAAGTAATCAAGAGTGGGTAATGAAGCTACTACAACTTTCAAGCTTTCCTGCTAACCTTAGCATCAATATTTAACCATTTAGGTCTAGAATGAATGATAAATGTGGTTGAGGAAAAGTGCGCCAACAACAAGTAGGAATATCATTGAAATAAAACTAGTAAAGAAATCCAAACACTTGAAGGAAATGCTCAAGAAATAATTAAAATCCAGTCCCACAGACGTTGTCACAGAAAACTCAAGGTGAGGAAGAAAAGTGTATATTACTGAAATCAAGATGTCTCAGCAAATCAGAGAGTATGAACCTGATTTCAGTCATGTAATTTTCTGATTGAGAAACCTAGACAAAGTGCCAAGACCCATAGGGCAGGACACTACCCAAGTTAAACAAAAGTACCAGCAAAGCTAAGGTAAATCAAGAAATAGTGGTTAGGAAACACCTAGTTTGGGTTTCAAAAAAACCTAGAGAGTGAAATTCCTATCTTTTCTAATTTTAGTGAAAAAATAGATGTGAGTCTGCGTTCCTCTGACTCTGGCCTCTTGTGTACCTTCCCCTCCCTTCACCTCATCATTGGAGGCCGTGCCTTCAACCATCTAGACCCACACTCTGGAATTCCCTCCCTGAACCCCTCCACATCTGCACCTCCCTCTCCTATTTTAAGGCCCTCCTTAAAAACCACTTCTGTGACCAACCCCACCTAGTACATCCTACTTTAGCTTGGCATCCATTCATTTCTGATTATGCTCCTGTGAAGTGGAGTTTTTCTACGTTAAAGGCGTTAAATGAATGCAAGTTTGTTGTATAAAAGTATTACTTTTCACTGAGGGAAGTAAAAAACTCCACAGTGTTGAGGTCCTGAGAAAGAGCGGAGACAGTGGGATTGGATACAAGCAGGAGGAAGAACAAGTGTAGAGAAAGTGTGTTGGGAACTTTGGAGGAATGATAGAGGAAAGTTCAATGGAGCAAAATCACCATAAAGATTGACGAAATAGAAAAGACAGCAAAGGCTGTCACATAGAGAGTGAGTGAGATTGGATGCCATAAATGAGGAAAGATTGCCTACCAGACAACAAGCTTTGGAGGTAACAAGTTGGTGTAGTCTCAGTCTGCATTGAGAACTGGTCCAAACATTCTGTCACTAAGGCTCCCTTTCAGAACATGTTTCAGATTGGCGAAGGTTAGCAATGGGTATGCACTCATACTACATTTCTCTTGTGAACTATTATTAAGCAGTTTGTTAACACCTGCCTAAAACAAGTACTTGAAATGTCATACCTTACCTTCACCGATCAGGAAACATATCCAGGTACACCTGAGACTCAGGCATCCAGTGTAAATCAATGAGAAAACTTAAACACTAGAGAGGGGGTGGGTTGATTTTGATTTTCAGCGCTGGGATCTAAGAGCTTCGGGGGGGAGGGGAGGTGGAAGACCTTGATGGAAAACCATAGGCCCAATTTTGCAATAAAGGTTTCCACACCCCAGCTCAAGCGCTGAAAGGGAAAATCGACCCTGGATGTCACCACAGTAGGAATGCCCTGAAATTTGAGCTCATCTCTGTTTCTAGTACTTAAACAATTTAGTCAATTTTATCCAAGTGGTTAAGGGTTACATCTGTTAATGTGCCAGTTACAGACAATGGGCTACACAGACCTTACAGACCAGTCTCACCACTCCTTATTCATGTTAACAATGAACGTTATTTAGCATCAATCAGTCGCGTACTATTATCAGAACTGTGTCATGAAATTATAATACATTTTATGCAAATGACACGCTGTGAAGGCCCTAGGAGGGCAGCATTCGAAACATTACCACTTGTCAACATGTGCACAAGGCCAAGCTGCAAAGATTATCTTAACACCTGCCAAAAGAGACAATGGGCAAAATCCACCCACTCACCCACCCACCCACTCACCTACAAATCCACTACCCCACCCATCCATTCACCCACCCACTCACTCACAAATCAATCCCCCGCCCACCCATTCACCCACCCACCTACTCCCCCACCCACCCACTCACCCACCCACCCACTCCCCCACATCCCCCACCCACCCATTCACTCGCCCACTTCCCCAACCACGCACAAATCCACTCTGCCGCCCATCCACGCCCGCGCCTATCCACTCATTCGCCCACCTACCCACCCACCCACTCACCTAAGGTGTGCAACAGCACGCTGGGGGCACCAGTGCACTGTGACACACTGCTGGATCCATTTTTATAAAAGACAACTACAAGTAATCAAATGACAGCAGTATTGTTGTGTT
The DNA here is from genome assembly GCF_035084215.1 of Heptranchias perlo. Classification (NCBI taxonomy): domain Eukaryota; kingdom Metazoa; phylum Chordata; class Chondrichthyes; order Hexanchiformes; family Hexanchidae; genus Heptranchias; species Heptranchias perlo. The sequence continues at coordinate 37,286,405 of NC_090347.1, forward strand.
TGAATTGACTAAAGTTGTAAAGGTCACATTACCGTCAACTTACTGTGGAATGGCCTATTCTCTCTAGGCCTAAGAGTTTCTAAATAACTGACTCAATAACTGATATTGTAACCCCAAATGACTGGGGAAGGTTTTCATTGATTTAATTTTTCCCTTAGTTGCCAATCTACTCCTCAAATTTGATGGCCCACTGAAAGTGCTTTGTGCCCCCAAGTTGCATGTCATAAACAAATTGATTTATTCTTCCCTGCTGTCCAGTGAGGATATAAACTTAGTAAAAATAGGTACCATTAAACATTTGAAATGTAGTAACCTAAATATGCTCACATTAGCCTAGGCTACCAGGTTAGTGTAAAGCACAAACCTTGACCTTTGCCATTCTAACTCAGAATCCACACATCTATTGTCAATATTAATCTTGTTGTATTCAATCTTCCTTCACTTCCGGTCCTCCCTTTATATCAGGCGCATCCATTAGGAGAAGTGAGGAGTAAATGGAAAAGAGTTAAGGCGCAATTGGTCCAATTTAGAGGGGACGAAAACCTAAGATGCAGCTGAAGACCCCAAGAGCCTTAAACGATGGTGTGTTTGTATTTTCCCAACAATGCCAGCAATTCATTAATCTGTATGAACGGGTCACTAAAATCTGTGTAACGTGATCTACCATATATTACTTTCATGTGCATCTCTGTAGGGCTGACCTTATTTAGCCGTTACGATAAGCCATTTCAAATTTAGTTTGACATCAGTGCATTAATGGCGAGATCTCCATGGGGCATGTGTTTCGGTTAGCAGCATCTGTTTTCCCTGACTGCATGCTTCAAGTTTTTAACAGCTCTTGTGAGCTGAAATTAAGGCCCGAAAAATTACTGTTTGCGACACTAGCACATGAATGCAATTATTTTCTGAACAATTTTCAAAGAGGCTTCAACCCCGTGTAAAATAAATGGTAAGGGTCTTTGTTAAAAATAGGAGGGTAAAGGAATGCATGGAATATTTGTTCACTAATATTGCAAACAGTCACGTCTAGATTTTAAAACTTTGGCAGGTAAATTATATGAATTAGTTTTGCAAGCATTAGCAGTGACTCTAAGCTATGTGAAACTAGCCCAAGATCTAACTAATGTAGTATTTGTGCTAGTGACATGCTGAATCTGAAAGCCTTATATACTTTCTTCAAACTCTGTCTTCCATCGTTGGATCCCCCCTTAATTGTTCGCCTTCCTCCCTAAGGATTCTGATTTATATAATTATAGCACCCGCTATCGGGTGCATTCCTGGCGGGGGGGGGCTCCGAAAATCGGAGAATCCCGGAGTGGTCGGGAGCCCAGCTCCAACCCGTCCACTTCCGGGTTCCCCGCTGACGCGCCGGCGTGCGCGCGCAGCCCCCACTGGTGGGAATCCCGCAGGCAATTAAAGCCAGCGGGGTTCCACTTGAAGCTATTTATTTTGCTTGTTCAGGTCATTAACTGACCTGATTAAGGGATTATGTGAGGAGGGGTGGGATTTTATAGCAAACTGGGATTGTTTCCCATACTGGGGGAAATACTCCCAGTTCAAATGGACGTGTTGCAGCTGTCAGCCTGTGGCAGCTGCAAAGGTCCATTTGACAGGTGAGGGGGGGAGACCCTCACTCATTGCAGGAGGCCACTCTGTCACTTGGGACAAAGTTTGGCCTCCACCACCCTCCTCCTGACAATCAAAGTCACCAACTTGCACACTTACCCCGGGGTCCAGAGACATGTACCTACCTTGCGGACCCCCTCAGATGTACATCTTCCGGATGGGGGCTGCCTTAGCTGCAGTCATGACCTCCTCGGAGGGCGAACAGCATCACCAGCCTCACCAGCCTCGCCATCCACCTCTGACACGTGGAGCTCCACAACACAGTGCTGTGACACATCCACCTGTACAGCAGGAGGGAGGGCTACCGCAGAGAGAGATGCGTCGCAGAGGGCACTACCCTCGCCACAGGGTCCACAGACCGAGGCTCAGCTTCCTGGATCTCTCTGAGCAGCAGTGCACATGGAGGCTCAGAGTCACTCGACATGTAGTCGTGGACATCTGCAGCCTCCTTCATGCCCAGCTGCTCCCGGCTGGCCCGAGCACCATCTTCTTACCAGTCGCTGTCAAAGTCACCACTGCCCTCAACAGCTTCTCCTCCGTATCCTTCCAGGGTGCCACCAGGGACATCGCCGCTGTCTCTCAGCCGTCTGCACAAAAGAGCCCTGTAAATACACCTACACCCACTCTGCAGTGACACAATGGGTGGCATCAGTTGTGGGTCTTCATAGTGATCCTCAGGAAAGGGCATTATTGCACAAACCAGACCAGATTCGCAAAGACATGGCAGTAGTGGTGCCAATATAATATGTAATGTGAGTTGGTCAGAAATTCAATATAAGTAACAACCATGACAAACCCTCAAACACCCTTGTGCATCCCCTTCATGCTCACGACACGTTTGTCTTATGCTGCCTAATGCACATATGTGATGCATGCCCTATGGCTGCAGCACAGGTAGTGGCCGGTTGGGTGAGGCTGACCGTGAAAGAGATGCATGAGAGGGTGAGTATGAGATGGAGCCATGAGATTGTATGAGGATTGGGTTGAGTGGTAGTGGCGGGATGAGTACTGGCGAGGTGAGTAAGTGCAGGTAAGATGAGGATGAGGTTTGAGTGGGTGTGAGGGGTGATGTGACAGAGTAGTGTTGGCAGTGCAGAAGGAGATGTGGGGTGGGGGCGGTGATGTGGCAGACGGAGTGTAGGGGAATGAGTAAGTGTACTCACTTTGGCTGACCTACTTAGGTCATTGGAGCGCCTCCTGCATTGTATGCAGGTGGGCGATATGTTGGTGGTGCAGGTGACCTCCTCTGCCACCTCGAGCCAGGCCTTCCTGGTGGCAGAGGCAGGCCGCTTCCTCTCGTCCGCCAGGGGGAAGATCTCTGTCCTCCCCCTCCTCCTCACCCCATGTATTGATACCTGGAGTGAGGCATCATTAAACTGGGAGCAGCTTTCCCTCTGGGCTGCTCCATGCTGTAATTTTTTCTATTTGTTGCAGCATCAGTCAGTGGAGGACTGCCCCTTTAAATAGAGCTCCTCCAGCTGACAGATCTTACTGCGCATGCGCAGCCCGCCCGACGCGCAGATCAGCAGTGGGGAACCCAGAGGACCAGGTAAGTGGATACAATTGGGCTGCGATCGTGCGGGGGGCTGACTAATTTTACTGGGCGCGTTACCCATGCGCCCAATAGCCCCTCCGCCGAGAACCCGCAGCCCTGGTAACATCGGGCCCATAGAGTCAATAAATTATTTTTGAAATGTAGATACTGTTGTTTTGTAGTTTTTCCACTTAACAACAGTGATAACACTTTAAATGTAACCCATCGGCTGTGAAGTGCTTTGGGACATCCTGAGGATGTGAAAGGTGCTATATAAATGCAAGTTCTTTCTCTTTTCTTCTTCTTCATATTAGGATTTGGTTTCATGGGTCACTGCCCATCCTCTGATAAATGACCGAAGTAGCCACTCTTCATCTGTGAGCCCAGAGAGTGAGCCTGGAATTCCCTTCCTGAACCTATGTGCCTTACCACCTGTTCCCAACATGACAAGCCTTCCCAAAACCTCCCATTTCGACCATCCTGCCTGGTATCTGACCCCTCCACACCGCACCCACCCCCCCTCCACCATTGCTCCACCTGTGAAGTACATTTGTACTATAGAAGTGCGAGTTGAATTGTTCTGGTCGTGTTTGTCAGCAAGCTGTTTGACCATGGAGAGCATCATAGCCGAAAACAGTCCTGTCCCACCAAACATTCATCCGCACTAATTTTTCAGTAAAGGCCAATGGACGGTAATGAGGAACGGGAATGTTAACTAATTTATTTTTCCTTCCCTAGTGCAATGGTGCTGAGACCATTCCTGTTACTGTCCATGTACTGGGATCAGCTAACAGCACTGTCTGGTGATTGAAGCTGGAACCTTCTTGGTGTGTGGCTCAGTTCAACAGCTGGCAGTGAGTTCCCAATTCAATCATTTTTAATGTTTCACACAAAATACTCATATTTAACTGACACACTGCTTCAATACTGAGGATTAGCCATGTATATATATTAGCTAGCAAGAAAACACTGAAGAGAATATTAAAGGAAAATACTGAAAAGAAAGACCACTGCGATGGCTTTGGGTCCGTTTCAAGAATGAAAACAGCTAGAATACTGTTCATGGTTCTGCACACAGAGGTACATGGAGCAAGAAGCCCAGGAAGACCTAGGAAGCACTGGACAGACATTGTCAAGAGTGACTCATCACAGAAAGGGAATCAGATGACTGAAGAGGCCAGACTAGTTGAGAACGGCCAACAATGGAATGAATTCATTCGGCCCCATCGTCGCTCCTGAGCTGTTGGGTGGGAATTTAGTAATTAGTAGTAGTACTGAAAACTCAGGAAGATTTACTGGTTTAAAATTTCAACCAGGCGGCTGTAGCGATGGTATAGTTGGCTTCAGAGCCCTTGGGCTCGAGGGAAGGATGGCAATCCTGGTTGCTACTAAATGACCGTATTGTTATTCAGTCCGTTTATGTTGTTCGGAAATTATGTGGCCAGAAATAATGGTGGTCAGTGGCGGCTTGTTCTGCCAAAGGTGATTGCTCATGTTCGCTATCAACAATGTTTTGCCTCCAGAGGCAGAGAATGAAAGCATCTCTCGAGATGGGGCTCTATGCCTCCAGTGCCATGTATTTTATCTTGATTATACCATGCAATCGTAACTGAAAACAAACTTATCATTGGAGAGCTTCCATAACGTAAAGCTGGAACCCAAATAGATTTGATGCCATGTTATCTTCAGGTATGTGCCAGAGGCATATGGAGGGTGCATTCCAGACAGCAGGACTCCCATTCATACAATCATGCAGCACAAAAGGAGGCTATTCGTGCCTGTGCTGGCTCTTTGAAAGAGCTATCGAATTAGTCCTACTCCCCTGCCCTTTCCCAAAGGTCCTGCAAATTTCTCCTTTTCAAGTATATATCAATTCCCTTTTGAAAGTTACTATTGAATCTGCTTCCACCACACTTTCAGACAGTGCATTCCAGATCATTACAACTCGCTGCATAAAAAACACTCTCCTCATTTCCCCCCTGATTCTTTTGCCAATTATCTTAAATCTGTGTCCTTTGGTTGTCGACTCTCCTGCCAGTGGAAACTGTTTCTCCCCATCTATTCTATTAAAACCCTTTGTAATTTTGAACACTTCTGTTAAATCTCCCCTTAAACTTCTCTGCTCTAAGGAGAACAATCCCAGCTTCTATAGACTCTCCACATCACTGAAGTCCTTCATCCCTGATGCCATTCTAGTAAATCTCCTCTGCGCCCTCTCTAAGGCCTTGACATCCTTCCTAAAGTGTGATGCCCAGAATTGGACACAATACTCCAGCTGAGCTCTAACCCATGATTTAGAAAGGTTTAGCATAACATTTAGTAATCTGATGTTTCTTTTAATTTGCCAAACAACTGTTTAGTCTGCATTCTAGATCTTAAGGTTTGCACAGCAAAACGTCATGAAAATAGGTCCACTCTTTAATTAAACTATTTTCAGTAATTACCCCCTACTGTCATAGCATCAAACCTTTTGAATGGGGTAAATAATCTTGCAGATAACAATCAGTGCCCCAGGTTTGGATTCCTTAATATCATGGTGTATTGTGTGCCTGTCCAGTAGATACCTTCTCATCCCTTCTGTCTTTATTACCATGATCAATGATTATAACAATTAAACAAATGGAAACAGGTATGTTAATTACTTGCATGATTGAATTAACGCAGAATATAGCAACTTTCAAGTCTTCATATGCAAGTTTGTAGTGTTATTGTTTCATTTTTGAAGTCAGTTTATAGGTTTTGTTTCAATACTACAAAGCATAGACTTTCCATGGACGATGTGAATTGTGTAAAAGCCTACTTTCCCAAGACTGGGAAACTTTTGAGACTATTGTTAAATTCTAACATCATATGAATTTCTTTCATAACTACGGTCTGAATGGTTCTATTTTCCTCAGGATAGAACTCTTTAGCCTATTTTTATTGCTTACTGCTTCACATAAGGCTCGGTCTTGCTCTTTCAGCAGCCTTTCTGCCAGAGAATTGTCTTCTATTCCACAAATAATTTTTTCATGTATTAGCAATTCTGTCAGTTTGCCAAACTAAGAGGTCTTAATGTCAGTCCTTAATTCAGTTACATATTGATCTTGTTTTCCATACACATGTGAAAAATGTATGCCTTTCATAGGTCGCATTTCTTTTGGTATTGCAGTCTCTTTCAAAAGTATTCATTATATTCCATTCAGAACTAGATTCTCTCCTTCCTCAAAATTGAAATGATTCTAAAATCTGGTGCTCGTTCCTCAGTAGCATGGAGCAAATGGATGCTTTCACCTTTTCACTTTTTTATCTGCTAAATATAATTCTAACAGTTTCTGGTCTTCTGTGAGATTTAGTTAGATTGCAATTTATCCATTTTAATACGGCCTTTGTTTTACACTATGAGGTTCTTTTTCTCCAATTAATCTGCTGTGATTCTTCATTTTCATTTTCATTCAGCACTTATGTGGCCAGAAATAATGGTGGTCAGTGGCGGCTTGTTCTGCCAAAGGTGATTGCTCATGTTCGCTATCAACGGATTTATTATGGCTGAAATAATTTTGCATACAACACAAGGTTTTAGCTTGGACAGATCATTGATTTGTTTTGCTTGGTGGCATTGTCCTTGGGCAATGCTTGTAGAAAATAATACATTGGCCAGCCTGCTGCTAACTTAGAAACTTCAACGTGGGGGACATAATCTTAAAATTAGAGCTAGGCCATTTAGGAGGGAAATCGGGAAGCACTTTTTCCACACAAAGGATAGTAGAAATCTGGAACTCTCTGCTCCGAAAGGCTGCGGATGATGGGACAATTGGAGCTTTCAAGACTGAGATCGATAGATTTTTGTTGGGTAAGGGTATCAAGGAATATGGAGCAAAGGCGGGTAAATGGAGTTGAGGTGCAGATCAGCCATAATTTAATTGAATGGCGGAATAGGCTCAAGGGGCTGAATGGCCCACTCCTGTTCCTATCTGACAAACTGACTCACTTCTCCAGTTGGGATCTAACCAGTTGCTTAATTAAACATTGACATATATAGAATCTATCTAAAATATATTAAAAATCTGATATCTGTGCACTCTTCCTGTATTGACTTTTTCTATTATAAATTCCTATGTCCACATTTATAACGGAAGCTGCCCTTGTAAGGTTGTCACTCTCCCGCCATTGGTAACGCTATCGCACCTCAGGTTTGCATCTCTCATCTCCGCTGCTTGTACTGCAGAGAAACTCCTAACCCTTGAGCCAGCTCTACTCCTGTGCTTCCTAAATCGCCATAAGTTTTGTCAAAGTATTATATAAAAATAAGGACAGAATTTGACTTTAAAATGTTAGCTGAATTACGTACGCGTGCTCTTGTTCAATTATCTCCCATCCTCTAACTCTGCTTCACCTGAAGACTACATTTGGTGTCGACTTCCCATGTCAACCAGTAATGTAGTAAAGGTTTTGACTTATATCGCGCGCATCCTTCCTGTAACACTTGCCCATCGCTGTACAGCTGTGATCCTTTAAGGCCATGCAATTTAATTGCCGTAAATAAGCACACCCTGAGGTTAATTAAAGGCTAATTCCTCTTGGCCGTATTCTGAGATGAATTAGAGAGTAATTGTTTCTATGTAGGTTGGCAGCAGATTGTAAATCCCTGGCTCTTTCCCAAGGTCAGATAAAACAAGGAAGAAACGACTGTATTTCTTTCTCCTTTCATAAAGGAATAGTTTTGACTCTTTGAAGTGTGACTGATGCTCTGAAAACATTCATGTAGATATACATCGGAGGTATCATTACATGCCCCAATAACATTTCTCAACCCTATTTGTCTATTTCCAATACTACTCATTAGTAAGCCTCTCTTGCTGTGAATCATGCTGACTGTAGAGATTTCATATAGGACCCTACAGCCAGCAGACAGATTTTCATCCCTTCCATCTAACTGCTAGTATCTAACCCACTGCACGACCCAGTCATCATGGGAACAGATATTTTTGAAGCAAATATCAGAAGGGTGAAGCCATTTGAAGTGGCTATCCTGTTCATTCCAACAGAAGGTGGACCACAATGATGATTCTATGATCTCACCCTCCCAGCAGGGAGCTGCACTCACTGGGAGCATGCGTCAGAATTTCAGGGCTGTGCTATTATAGTCCCACATCTGATTCGCTCGCCTTGTGAGTGCGGCTACCCACTGGGATTGTACAATCTCTCTTTGTCTCTCTCTTATACCATGTCGGTGGTTTACTGTCAAATACTGGATTATGAAAGTATTAAATCTATCAAATCTAGATTGCCACTATTGTCAAAATAAATCTTTATAAAAAAGGACTCTAAGTGTATACCATCAAACTTACAGAAAGAAACGTGCTTTTCAGGCAAATATTCAGGATGTGTTAGTCAGCCAAACTAAATTATGCAATTGTAGAAATCACAATTAGGGTTGAGGCCAAGCCTGAATCACAAATCCCACCTGACCCAAACTAGGCTTCCTCAGATAAGTTTGACATTTTGGTCAATTTGGTTTGATGCAGATTGAAATGTCCATGTCCCATTAGAATATATATTCTTCTGAGCATACAGGGCCCAGAAAAACAGCTAGTCTTTCTGTTTTACTTGATTCCAGATGGATGAGAAAAGGGGTATGAGCAGTGTTAGAGAGGATCCAACAATCTAACCTTTGTTAGTCTGAGGAGAAAGGTCTTTGGCCTACATATTTAACATGGAATACTATTACACATCACTATTAACTGTATTAAGGAACTTGCTCATATAGTAAACAGGTAATCTTATTGATGTTCCACAGTGTAGGTGAAATCAGGTTCCCCTGATGGCTCAGTAAGTGAACACACACCAAGATTCAATTCTCACTTTATATTGATGTGGAGATGCCGGTGATGGACTGGGGTGGACAAATGTAAGGAGTTGCACAGCACCAGGTTATAGTCCAACAGCTTTATTAGAAATCACAAGCTTTCGGAGCTTTGCTCCTTCGTCAGGTGAGTGAAGGGTTCCATAAAGGCACAGCATATATAGTCAGAGAACAATGCCTGGTGATTACAGATAATCTTTCCAACTGCCATTTATCACACCTCAGCAGAGAGAGAATCACAGCAATCAAAGGAGTGGATGGTGTTCAGACAGGTTAGCCAGGGAATCATTACATCCAAGAATACTGAATACTGAGCGGATGTGCTCAGACAAGGAGGAACGCGATGGACACCTACAGACGCTGAAAGACGCCCTCGTAAGAACGGGATATGACGCTCGACTCGTCGATCGACAGTTCCGACAGGCCACAGTGAAAAATCGCATAGACCTCCTCAGAAGACAAACATGGGACACAACCAACAGAGCACCCTTCGTCGTCCAGTACTTCCCCGGAGCAGAGAAACTACGCCATGTTCTTCGCAGCCTTCAACATGTCATCGATGACGACGAATACCTCGCTATGGCCATCCCCACGCCTCCACTACTCGCCTTCAAACAGCCACCTAACCTCAAACAGACCATCGCTCGCAGCAAATTACCCAGCTTTCAGGAGAACAGCGTCCACGATACCACACAACCCTGCCACGGCAACCTCTGCAAGACATGCCAGATCATCGACACAGATACCACCATCACACGAGAGGACACCACCCACCAGGTACATGGTTCATACTCCTGTGACTCGGCCAACGTTGTCTACCTCATACGTTGCAGGAAAGGATGCCCCGGAGCATGGTACATTGGCGAGACCATGCAAACACTGCAACAACGGATGAACGGACACCGCACAACAATCGCCAGACAGGAGGGTTCCCTCCCAGTCGGGGAACACTTCAGCAGTCAAGGACATTCAGCCTCCGATCTTCGGGTAAGCGTTCTCCAAGGTGGCCTTTGAGACACACGACAACGCAAAATCGTCGAGCAGAAATTGATAGCCAAGTTCTGCACCCATGAGGACGGCCTCAACCGGGATCTTGGGTTCATGTCACACTACATGTAACCCCACCAGCGAAAAAAAAGTTATCTGTTTTTAATACAACTGGTCATTCTCTCTCTCTCTCTCTCTCTCTGCCTTTCGGGTCTCTCTCTCTCTCTGTCTTTGTGATCTGACCCCTTGTGTATTCAATATTCTTGGATGTAATGTTTCCCTGGCTAACCTGTCTGAACACCATCCACTCCTTTGATTGCTGTGATTGTCTCTCTGCCGAGGTGTGATAGGGGGCAGTTGGAAAGATTATCTGTAATCACCAGGCATTGTTCTCTGACTATATATGCTGTGCCTTTATGGAACCCTTCACTCACCTGACGAAGGAGCAAAGCTCCGAAAGCTTGTGATTTCCAATAAAGCTGTTGGACTATAACCTGGTGTTGTGCAACTCCTTACACTTTATATTGAGTTAACTCATCTCAGCTGGATAATTATAAGGGTGCTACACTAGCCTCAATGTCCTTGGGCTAGGGAGCAGAACATCCGGCTGGGACTCTCGATTGCTATTCAGTGCTCACGTGTTGACATCACTGGGAACGGGATCAGACTCAGCCGTGGTGCCTTCACAGTCAACTAGCATGCCAGCTGTCAAGGATCCCATGTCGCAAGGTCCAAGAGGGTGACTGGCATCCATGGAACCATACTCATACCCCACCAATGCCTCCAGGACAGGAAGTCGGGGGGAGAGAGAAAATAGGTATGGAAAAAGAACAAGTAAAACCCTTCTATTAATGAGCAGGATGGACACAGAACATAAACGCAATGGCAGTAATTCTTACCCGTGGTCCTTGACAGAGGTTAAACTGCTTTATACCTTACACAGCAGGCCTGACTACACTGAGATGCAAGAGCTTCAACATCATCATTTCTGATGTGCTGTGACTGTACAAGTTTTTCTTTTAAGTACTTCACTATGTTTGTCAGACAAATCCCTGTTCACCCTGGTATTATTGTCCAAGTTTCCAGCGTCAGCTGTCTGATTTAAAGTATACTACAAATCCAATCTGAATACTCGCCCAGAGTGCTCTATCTCAATACCGGTGTCAAATATATACAGATGTCTCTAAATTTACGAATGCTGTTTAACCTTATATGGACCATGCCTCATCTGGATTAGGTACGATTTATGTCTATGTGGCTGCTATGTGACCCAATATGTACACTGACATAATCAGATATGTAAACTTTGCACATAACAATCAAACCATTAAAAAAACCCTCTCATCATCTCTGCTGATTGTCCTGCCAAGTGGATCAGTTGTGTATAAAGGCCCAAAGTGCCAGTCAACAGGTCTTGCACCGTGACAAATTTACATGTATTTAAATCTTGAATTTCCTTTGCATATGAAGTATATGCTTGGGGATTACTTAGCCAAACACCCCACTGTGTTATGCAGCGTAGGTGTGGCTGGATTTAAAGTTAATCTGATTGGGACCCGGAGCAATTTGAAAGGAAGCAGCTGCAGGCCGCACTATAAACTGGGCTCCAGAGACTTCTGCATAAGCAGCACGCTCTCTCTCCCTGTCTTTGCTGCAGCTGCAGCCTATTCTCAGCAGTGATCTCTCTCTCTCTCATCACATTGTACTCACAAGCTATTTTTCAAGTGATCTCCATCTATTACGAACTCATCTCTCTCTCTCTCCATTTCTCTCTGTTATGCTTGCCATCTATATTCTCAAACATGTACTGAGACACTGTCACATACCTAATTCAATCACATAAAACCTATTTGTTTAATTTACGTAAATCATTTACATGTCCACTGGGAGTTGGGTTGAGACACTGCCCGATTCTATTTCATTTAGGACCCTTGCCACTCATCAGTCACGGCGGATTTTGTATGCTGCCTATTTGCCCTGGAAGCAAACCCAGAAACCCAGTTCCCAAAGGTAAAAGGACAGCGTGTTGCCCAGGACAACTGCCTAGTCCCCTAACTAGGTAGGCCTCAGATGAACCAGACTCAATTAACAGCCAAATGGTTTTATTAAAATACACAGTGGCCTTATTGCACCCGGCTGCCCAGGTAGTCAAGAACAGAGAATACAAGAGCAATGTTGTATTCCTTAAGGTGCAGCCTTGTGCTGTAGATAAAGGCCAATATTGATTACAGTGGAGAGCACCTGAGCACATTAACACCTAACCTCTGTCTGAACAATAAACAAGGCAGACATGAATACCTGTATTAGCAGAACACCCGTCTGTTGAGACTACGGCAGTCAGTCCCGAATCAGGCAATAGTTACAGTCCTGTTTCACTGTATCTGCTGTTAAACCATATTCATTGTCTTATATTTCTGGTTAGATGTTTCCCAATAATTGTTTTACTGAAGTTACCAGATATAGAGTAGGGAATTTTCCATCTCTTGCATAAAAGCTAAAACAGTGCAAGATAAATATTTAATGAAAGGATGAATAAATAATCTGATTTAAAGGTCTAAGAAATCACTGAGTGCTCCCAAGTACTCATCATAAAATATCGATGTTTAAGCCCTGAAGACTTTTTTGTTATTGATTTTTGATTTCTCTGGAAGGATACAAATCATTTGTTTGTTTACTAATACCATAAGAAACCTCAATTCTATTTAAAAAAATATTTGTGAGGTATCCTAGTGTTTTTTCTTTCTCTCTTCCCCATTCCCTACTAAGTCTCACCATGCCACACACCTCACATCTGCTGAGCAGACAGGACGGGGCCGTATTCCTAGACTTCCAGCAATACCACTCTACGTCCGACTGGACAAGGGATCTAAACAGGATGATCCGCCCTCCGAGGTGGATTCCCTACTGAGATCTGCACTCTGGCTTCTATTCGCCAGCACAACTAAGACAAAAACGCAACGTAAGAAGAATCGTAGGCACAAGCCTACATTTGCTGCTCAGTGGCACAGTTCTCCAAAGCAGTGCATCATAGTGGGTCCCAACAAGTAGTTAAAGTGGCTGGAATGCCAATTGTCATTCCTGATAGATTTGGTGAGGACATTAAAAGGACTGATTCACTGATCGAGCGGGGGTGGGGGGGCGGATTTGATTTTCCATCCATTTAAATTAATGATTGGAAAACCGAGGGGGACCTTGGGCCCAGAATTTTCCAACCATTGCTCCTTCCTCGGCCAGGAGCGGCCAATGAGGCAGTCAGCTGACAAATAATTATTCTGATCACAACCGTAATAAGAAAAAATAAGAAAGGCTTGCGTTTATATAACACTTTTCATGACCTCAGGACCTCCCAAAGTGCTTTACAGCCAATTAAGTACTTTTGAAGTGTAGTCACTGTTGTAATGTAGGAAATGTGGCAGCCAATTTGTACACAGCAAGGTCCCACAAACAGCAATGTGAGAATGATCAAATAATCTGTTTTAGTGACGTTAGTTGAGGGATAAATATTGGCCAGAACTCCCCTGATTTTCTTTGAAATATTGCCATGGGATCTTTTACATCCACCTGAGAGGGCAGACGGGGCCTTAGTTCAACATCTCATCTGAAAGGCAAAATAGGTCTTCTTTTTTTAACATACTAAGTTTGAATAAATTAGTTGGCCCAGTTTGCAGGCAACATTGTCTGGTAAACCAGGATTTTTTTTTTCTAACAAGCACACTGCTTGAATGTAAAATGCTGCCAGTTCCTATGTTGCTATGTTCCTATATGTTCCTATGTTCCTATATGTTCCTATGTCTCTATATGTTCCTATGTCTCCTGTACGATGCAGAGAGGTGACCATGGAGTGCAATGTCTCCTCTTCCTTGAATATGCCCAAATGCACAGGTTCCATTCAGCATACCTGCTCGGATCACACAGACTGCTTCACATCTCTTCCAGGAGTGGCAATCTCCATCCATCTCAAAGAGGTTTTGGATGCTCTGTCATTGCCTTATTCTCCAACCACAAAATTATCACATAAAATGTCTATTCTGATGGCCAGATTTTAGTTACCACCTTGACTGTGTCCAGGAGATTATAAAAATTGTGCTTTGTTAAAAAAAACTTCTTTGAACACTTTTGTTTATTAGATATAAAAGTATTGGAGATGGGGAAAAAAGACTGATTGATGGGGCGGGGCGATTGGAGGCTGGAGGTCATATAGTGAAACCTCCAGCAATATGTCCAACCAGAGTTGGCAACCTTAAACCAAGCTGAAGGGCTGGTTGCCTGGCAACACCAGGGTTTAAAAGAGTAGAAGAGAAGATGAGATGAATCAGGTCTTGCCAAACTTGGGTTTTTAAAACCTGAAGATTGTAGGAGGAAGAGAAGAGTGAAGGAGGTGAGGAGTTCCATAGTTTTGAGCTTCTGATAGGATGGGAGACAAGTAACAAGGTAAACTTTACAAAGTCTAACATTTCTTCACAATGGTTTACAGCATAGCACATTGATATTTATTTTTGTATGGAAAGAGTCATTGATTCTTTTCCTGTTGCTTTTCCTGGGAAAACACAAAGTTAAAAATAGATGTTTTCTGGAAGGAGGATAAAAAGGTCACAGCATCTGCATGGTATATAGATTGCACTGACATCCTTTGAGAAAAAAACCTGCAACTGCAAAATACTACAAAGAGATCTACTGTTCCAAGGTGTAGCTAAAGATGTGCACAGTGTAAAACAATTAGATGTTTTATTTCACACAGGTGAGAGTTAGAGCTGTCACTAAACTGAATGACACAATGCCTGGTCAGCAGTGCATCAAAAAAGTGAATGAGGTCTCAAATGGTTAGCACCCAGAAGACATACAAGCCCAAAGCCAAAGTCAATGAGAGACCTCACACGTCTTAGTAACCGCCCTGGACTGTCTAATTAATAAACAGACTTATTCCAATGCTGTTTTGTTTCAGAGATGTGGGAACAAACTAAAAAATGGAGATGTATATAAATAAAAATGGACAGTGCTGGTCCCTCAATAGTTTGGCTGATAAATTCACTGCCCAGCATGGAATTGGAGTGTACAAACCAGGAAGGTCCCAGGCTTTGATTCCCTGCTGTTGAGTTAGCTTATCTCTGTCTGGGCAACACTGGGATGGGGGGAGGATTTATACAGTTGGCCTCAGTGCCCATGGGCTAGGAAGGGGAAATATCAGCCAGGATTCTTGCTCCTGGAGGTTTAATTTTATTGTACTGATTCAATGTTAAATTTAAGGAACATGTGAATGTTGTACTAACTGTTAAGAACATGTCAATGTAGCACTACATGTAAGGAACATGTGAATTTTAGTATTAAACATGCAAATTACATATTAAATGTGAGCAATGTGCAAATTTAGTATTAAATGTAAGGAATATGTGAATTTAATGTAAAATATGAGGAAAATGCAAATTTCGTATTAAATATGAAGGTACTGTTAAACATGAGGAACATGAGGATTCACCCATTGTAGTTTCTAGTAGGTCAGGTGCATTAAAAGTAATACACAACTGAACAGCCAATCAGTATCTCGACTGAATCACCTATTGGCTCCCTTAATCTGCATATAAACACTATAAAGAATAGTCAGTAGGAATCATTTCCTGGCATTGCACTCCCAGCTGGGAATCTCATCTGCTGGAAGCATGTACTGGATTTTCAGGCCGGTCCTGTACTTAATCTTCCAACTACTATGGTCGAAAAAGCATGTGCAACATGTTTGGATTTCCAGCACGCACTTCCGACAGCTGAGGAACACCACCAGGAATGCAAAGTTGGAAAGTTATCCTCGCTGTCTCAATCCAGCTCTAGATATGCAAATTTGGGCAATGAAAAGGCAACAAGGAAATCCTGAAACGTCCACTTCACTGAGGGGGCCCTGTCAACAATAGTAGGCAGTATGAGGGAATGGTGAAATGTCCTTTGTGGATGAAAATCACCATTCACTGACATTCAACGGCATTACCATCGCCGAATCCCACACCATCAACATCCTGGGGGTCACCATTGACCAGAAACTTAACTGGACCAGCCATATAAATACTGTGGCTACAAGAGCAGGTCAGAGGCTGGGTATTCTGCGGCAAGTGACTCACCTCCTGACTCCCCAAAGTCTTTCCACCATCTACAAGGCACAAGTCAGGAGTGTGATGGAATACTCTCCACTTGCCTGGATGAGTGCAGCTCCAACAACACTCAAGAAGCTCAACACCATCCAGGACAAAGAAGCCCGCTTAATTGGCACCTGATCCACCATCCTAAACATTCACTCCCTTCACCACCGGCGTACAATGGCTGCAGGGTGTACCATCCACAGGATGCACTGCAGCAACTCGCCAAGGCTTCTTCGACAGCACCTCCCAAACCCACAAACTCTACCATCTAGAAGGACAAGAGCGGCAGGCACATGGGAACACCACCACCTGCACGTTCCCCTCCAAGTCACACACCATCCCGACTTGGAAATATATCGCCGTTCCTTCATCATCGCTGGTTCAAAATCCTGGAACTCCCTTCCTAACAGTACTATGGGAGAACCTTCATCACACGGACTGCAGCAGTTCAAGAAGGCGGCTCACCACCACCTTCTCAAGGGCAATTAGGGATGGGCAATAAATGCCGGCCTTGCCAGCGATATCCACATCTCATGAACGAATAAAAATCAAATCAAAGGATCTGTCAAGTATAGGAGGCAATTCTTTGGAAGAAAACATTGGCCCCGATATTAACGGGGAGGCGGAGAGGGTGCGGGGGAGCATGGTAGCTGGCGAAGAGCCCAGCAAGGTTGGAGACGTGGAGGCCCTGCTGATCTTGATAACAGGACCTCGTTTAAACAATTCAGTGCAGATTCTCGCTCAAGGGAGTGCAAAGTTAGCGAGGCCGCAGCTGGGGAGCCAACGGGACGGTGGGAGAAAGTCTCAGGCCTCAATCGGGAGGGGGGGTAGGAGAAGGCTAAGGCCACGATTGGGAGGGGTGGAGGTCAGGACTAGGGATGCAGGAGGCTTCCTTGTAAGGCCAGGGAGGAGCGCGTCTGCTCCTCCTGGCCCACAAGAGCTTAAAACCAGGCAAAGTTGTAAAACTTACTTGGGCCTCTTCTGACTAGTCGGCCCCTCCCTCCATGTTGCTGCTGCCGGGTGGTGGGCAGCGCAGAACTCCCCGTTGAGGTTAAAAATAAGCTGCAGCGCCGATGACATCATTGCGACTTTTGCACGTTAAGTAGGCCCCTGTCTGCTTTTAGCGGGAGCCTCGTCCAGGGCCTGTCTCGCCTGTAACGGTGGCCAGGAATGGGGTCAGGTTGCACAATTCCGATATTTTAACCTGCACCCCACCTCCCCCCCCCCCCCACACCCTCCAAACCCTCTCCTGCCCATTGTGGGGGAAGGAATTAAAATCGAGGCCATTGTGTCTACAGCCCATCGCACTTGGCAAAAGGTGTCAAGGAAGATGTCCGATTTGAAGAAAAGTGCCAGTGTAAGCAATGAGAATCACTGTCAATTATCTCCCACTCTTATATGTGGTAATGACTATCTATTACTTTGCATGGATATGATAGCCAAGTATCTTACCGCTAATAGAAATGGCTATCCAAGAAAGATACAGGTGCCATCATGTGTACCTTGAATAATTTCACAGGAGAGTATTGCTAACTTGAATTTAGCCAGTAAATTGCTGGAAGCAGAACAGAAAAGAGAGTTAATGAGGATATTTCAATAGTATTGCAATAGGCTACAAAAGGCAGGCATGTTTACTAGCAGCTGACAAAGATTATACATTAGTTATCTTTATGCACAGATAAAACAATGTAAATGAAAGTGCTCACCCTATATTTCCACCTTCAGCTAGCACAGTATTTGACATTTTATTGTACTAAATCTAGGAACATAAGAACATAACATGAGAAATAGGAGCAGGAGAAGGCCATACCCCTCAAGCCTGCTCCGCCATTCAATCCGAATCATGGCTGATCTTCGACCTCAACTCCACTTTCCCGCCAGATCCCCATATCCCTTAATTCCCATAGAGTCTAAAAATCTATCTATCCTAGCCTTAAATATATTCAATGACTCAGCATCCACAGCCCTCTGGGGTAGAGAATTCCAAAATTCACAACCCTCTGCGTGAAGAAATTCCTCCTCATCTCAGTCTTGAATGGCCGACCCCTTATCCTGCGATTATGCCCCCTAGTTCTAGACTCTCTAGCCAGTGGAAACAATCTCTCAGCATCTACCCTGTCAAGCCCCCTCATAGCATTATATGTTTCAATGAGATCACCTCTCATTCTTCTCAACTCCAGAGAATATAGGCCCATTCTACCCTGATGCAGACATTGCTTCATTTCACTTAAAGCTTTTTTGCAGAAAATGACAGCTCACCGTAGTGTCAGTGTGCCTGGACTGTTGGCAACGCCGTGTCAATAAAACCATTTAACTGCCATGAGGCCAACTTCATGGATGTCACAGCATGGATTTGATAGCACTGAAGGAACACTGAAGTTTATGGAGTTGAGGCCATTCCTGGTTTGTTCAATGCTAATTGCATACATTCACTGTAGTGATGATTTTCACTGAGATCAGGTTCAAATCAATGTTTGTGCTCCACTGCAAAACAAAGCATATTACTGGCAATGCACCAACAACATGCACAGCAGTGCCCAGGTGCTCCTCCTGAAAGGCAGTGTAATGGGGCCTTCACAGTCACCTTAACGCTCTATGTCACCCACAGCGTTTGAAGTAGGTGCCAGCCCAGGCATGCATACTTCAGAAAGTATTGGTAAGTTCAGGAGGGAATCGTTGATCGCAGATGAGGAATCGAGGTATTTAAAATGATTCAGGGATTCGATGAGGTAGATACAGAGAAATGAGTGCAATATATGCCATATCGTAGAATGAATTGCAATACAACTGGAAAAAAGTGGTTGTATTGCGCCACTGTTAAACTTGATGTGCATAAATGCTTAGTGCAAGATAGCATCTGCTACTTCAGTGATGCGCTGATAAATAAAACCACATACTGGCTCATCTGACCAATGTCTACTACTGTTGCCTGGAAAATCCAGTGGCATAAAGGTCAGGTCTGACCCAGGAGCTGAGGTCAGAGATCATGGGGTAAATTTTAACCCCCAAGAACGGGTGAGTTGGGGGCTGGTGGGCAGCGAAAATTGTTGGTTTTGGGAGCGAGATCGAATCCTGGTTCCAACCCGCTGACTTCTGGGTTTGACCCAGACTCATCTGGGAGCGCGCACTTCCGAAACCCGGAAGTCCCACCGGCACTTAAAGCCGGCAGGCTGATAGTTAAAGGTCTAATTAATGCCGTTGAAACAGTTAAGGGGATTACATTTTTGTATATTCAGCCAGACAAACGATTTTAACTTTCCCTTAACGTGTCTCTCGTGGCCTCCGAAAGACGCCATGGAAACGGAGGCGAGTTGCATCCGGCATCCACGTGGACCTTTAAACCAGTGACTGACACATGAACAGAAGGTGAGTTTTTGCAGTGGGGCAATCAGTTCTTTCAAACAAACCTTTGGCTGGGAGTTCTTTGTGTTTAGACTGAGATTTCTTTGCTTACACTCAAAATTCTTGTGTTCACATCTATTTACCTACATTTTGGACCCCTCAAACTGACATTATTAGGATGGGGGGGGAGGGGGCGCAATGGATTTGTTCAGCAGTACATCTGAGGAGGAGGCACATCAGCACCATGGCAGGCACGGCGTGCAGTCCTGGGAGTTGCAGGTCCACAAGACAGAGGTGCGACACAAGGACCTGCAGAAGATCAGAGAGCGAACCAACAGAGAGGCCGAGGTTGCAGGAGGCACTATCCTCGTGAGAGGGTCGACAAACAGAGGCTGAGCTTCCTGCAGCTCTCTGAGGAGCAGTGCCTACGAAGACTCAAATTGAGTTGTCAGGCGGTTGCAGACATCTGCAGGCTCCTTCATGCAGAGCTGCTCCTGGCTGGGCCTGGTGGCCACGCATTGCCCGTCGCAGTTAAAGTCACCACTGCCCTCAACTTCTTCACCTCTGGATCATTCCAGGGTGACATCACCAGGATCTCTCAGTCATCTGCCCATAAGTGTATACGATAGGTCACAGATGGCTTGTTTGCCAGGGCATCCGACTACGCCAACTTCCCCATCGACGGCATCAGCCAGTCTGAGAGTGCAGTGGGTTTCCAGTCTCTGGCTGGCTTCCCACTGGTACAGGGCGCAATTGATTGCACACACGTAGCAATCCGAGGACCTCCACATGAGCCAGGACTGTTCATCAACCGAGAGGGATATCACTCCATCAATGCGCAGCTGGTCTGCGACCACCGGAAGAGGTCTCTGCGGGTGTGTGCCAAATTCCCTGGCAGCTGCCATGATTCCTTCATTTTGCGCAAATCCAACATCCCAGCCCTCTTCCACGCACAAAACGGACTTAACGGCTGGTTCCTTGGAGACAAGGGACACCCCCTGCAGAAGTGGCTCATGACACCTGTGAGGAACCCCACCAGCGAGGCACAGCAGCAGTGCAACGACAGTCACATCACCACCAGGTCTGTCATTGAACAGGCCATTGGAGTGCTCAAGATGCACTTCAGGTGCCTGGATCGATCTGGGGGAGCCCTTCAGTACTCACCGGTGAGGTGTGTAGAATAATAGTCGTGTGTTACGTCCTGCACAACACCGCTCAACAGAGAGGGTTACAGGGGGATGTGGTCCCATGTGCTCATGAAGCAGCCGCACCTGCCATCAATATTGATGAGGAGAAGGAGGAGGAGGAGGACGGGCAACCCATCGGCAGAGCAGCGGCTCACCTGGCTGCTTGTGATGTCAGGGAGTCACTCAGATTTGATAGATTCTCATAAGAAAATCTGCAAAGTGAAGATAGTCAAGTACTCAGGCCACCTGGAACGACCACCACGACCACTACCAGCCCCCGCCCCCCTCCGCCCCCCTCTGTTTGCATTGAACAGTCCTACAACCACACATACACCCATTCTAAATGCACCCAATGAGTGGCATCAAGTCTCGCCGTTCATGATGAGAGACATGTAAGGACGCTTTCACGAAAGGGACTCAAGAATGGACAAGACGTCACAGTGGTGGTGAAAATTATAACACTTAATGAGCAGGTAAAAAAAAACTATAAATGAAAAGCATGACATTCCGTCAGACGCCCTTGTGCATACCCCTGGTGATCACAAAACCTTCGCCTTCCCCTTCCTAAAACTTCTACGTGGTACATCCCCTATGGCTTCAGTAGAGGTAGAGGCAGGTTGCTCAGGTCCCTGCCCTGACTGCTGAGCTGCTCTCAGTCTACACTCTCTGGGTTTTGGACCCCGTGAGGGCCCTGTCGGAGACTGGTCCACCTCCAGACGCGGCCATCTGGAGAGCAGCCAGAATTGCGGGTATCAGTTGAGGTGGGGGGGGCAACGGGTGAGATGTGGGAGCGCTTTGAGTGGAGTCCCCGCTTCCATGTCCCCTGTCGCCATCATCTTTCTCCTGGACCAGGGTCTCACCACTCCTACCACTCTGCTGGACAACAGTTTGGAGGACATATGTGATGCTTTGTAAGGCCAGTGCTAATGTATCTGCCTGCCTGTTTAAGGCGGCAGAATGTTGTTCACCCTGAGTCCACACGGCCATTGTCAGGGCCTGAGTGGACTCATTTGTGAGCTGTGCTTGAAGTGCCATGGAGGCTGCCATTCTCTCCCGCACTTTCCCGCACTTTCCTGCGCCACCAGTCCATTAATGCTGGCGATGGACTCCTCCATCCTCTGTGCTATTGTGGAGACTGAGCGTGGCAAGTCTTCCAGTACGTCGCAAAGGTGCATCTGTACCTCGATCATTCTCCTTTACAAGGATGGCCCCCGGGGTTCAGCATCTGTGTCCAGCTGAGCAGAGCTTGGAGAGGAGTGCTCCCACCGACGTGGACTCTCCACAGCTGCCCCTGCCGCCAGTGTCTGCTCGTGCTCACTTGTATGTGGTGACTCACCAGGTGACAACCCAACTACCTCTCTAATGGGACCCACCGAGGTGTGAGTATCTGCGCTGGTAGATGGCTCGTTATAATGTGACGGTGCACCTTCAGAGGCCGGGAGCTCCTCTGAGGAATCGTCCTAGTCCACGTCATTGGCCTGTTCAGCAATTCTCAAAGGCCCTGGAAGAGAACATACAGCAAAATAAGAATCATCGCAGAAGTGATGTTGCGATGAGCATCTTGAGGTCTGCAAGAGGTCAATCGTTGATAACATCAATTCATGTTGTATGATGATGGGATGTTAACGTTCTGTTACCAGATGTTTGCAGGGTGCCAGTCTCGGCATCTCCATCAGCCAGGCATTCCTGCGTCCGGCTTAGTTCCAACGCCTCCTCCTCTGCCCCAGTCAGGGCCGCTATTTGTGGAGGCCCCCCTCCAGTCCGACTCCTCTCCCTTGCATTTTGCACTCTCTTCTCCTACAGGGGAAGAAAGAACAAACGTGTGAGTGAGTGAGGGTGACGGGGTTACCCAGTGGAATCATTGCTTTGGGTGAGGCTGCCCATGAAAGTCATGCATCAGAGGGTGAGTATCAGAAAGATTCATCACATTGGATCAGGATTGGGGTGTGTGGGAGTGGTGAGTTCACAAATGGGGAGGTGAGGAAGTGCACAGAAAGTGATGGTAAGTTGATAATGAGACTTAAGTGAGTGTGAGGAGTGATGTGATGGAGTAGGCTTGGCAAGACAGAATGAGGGGGGGGGTGTGATATGCACCACAGAATGTGGGTGAATCAGTGACTGTACTCACTTTTCCTGACCTGGTTAGGTCATTAAATCGCTTCCTGCACTGCACCCAAGACCTGGGCACTGTGCTCTTGCTGCTGACCTGTTCTGCCACCTCCAGCCACGCCCTCTTGGTGGCTGAAGCAGGTTTCTTCCTCCTGTCACCTGGGGATAACGACTCCTTCCTGCTTCTCACAGCATCCAGTAGTATCTCAAGGGGGGCATCTGAGAACCCGGGTGCTGCCTTTCCTTTATGTCCTTCCATTCTGCTTTTTACTCCTTTCTCCTTCAAAATCCATTGTTGCACTGGCCCTTTAAATAGTGGGCTTTAAATCGTGTCACCCGGGTGCGCAGCCCGCCCTCTGCGCAGATTGAAGACGCAGAACCATGAAGTAGAATTAAGGGTCTTCAATTGAGCAGCGATCGCTCGGGAACACGCACGGAAATTTTTCCCCGGTTTCCCACTCGCTAATTGACCGCCCCCCACTGAGATCCCGCCTCATTGTTAAAATTTACCCCCATGCCCTTGTTGAAGAAAAAGCCTCCTTACAATACATTCCAGCTAGGTGGTACAACAACAACAACTTGCATTTATATAGCACGTTTAACGTAGTAAAACCTCCCAAGGTGCTTCACAGGAGCGTTAACAGATAAAATTTGACACCGAGCCACATAAGGAGATATTACGGCAGGTGAGGTAGGTTTTAAGGAGCATCTTAAAGGAGGAGAGGGAGGTAGAGAGGCGGAGAGGTTTAGGGAGGGACTAGCTTAGGGCCTAAGCAGCTGAAGGCACGGCCGTCAATGATGGAGCGATGAAAATCGGGGATGCGCGAGAGGCCAGAAATGGAAGAGCACAGAGATCTTGGAAGGTTGTAGGGCTGGAGGAGGTTACCAGAGATAGGGAGGTCAGCGAGCACAGGGGGGATGGGTGAATGGGACTAGGTGCAAGTTAGGATACGGGCTGCAGAGTTTTGGATGAGCACAAGTTTACAGATGGTGCAAGGTGGGAGGCCGGCCAGGAGAGCATTGGAATAGTTGAGTCTCTTTGAATATCTCCTACACTGCTCATCTCATGAACTCTGTCTCTGTCTCTCTCTCTCAATCTCTCTCTCTGGTATTTTTATGGTAGCTTCAATTGTGCTAATTTGTAAATCTGCACATTTACTCCTAACATCAATTTAACGAGTGTGAGGAAAAATTAGTAGCTACTCTACTGATACTGACTAACTATTGGGGAAGGATTCCTCTGGTCATTCTGTGTTTTTTAGAATGTTTTTATATTTTCCCTAGAGCTATCAACTGTAGGAAATCTCCTCACTATGTTTATGATGTTCCTAACACATTGTGACTAAAGGAAATGTTCCCCTAAAGTTACACCTTAAAACACAATTAACGTGTTGTGCTACTAGAACCCTCGGATCAACTTGAACCCCTGCATTTCTATCCAGTGACCCCTGCAGGAGAGTGAACTTGATTGGTCAATATGAGGACAGGATCAAGGCTGGCTGTGATGCTCCCTAGGGTCGAATAGCCCACTGAATCCATGCTGATTTTTCCCATCCTTAATCCAGGGGCACAGAGGTCAACTGCTGGGATCAACTAACTTACCATAGACTGAAGATTGAACGTGGAACTATCCTGGTCTGTATGGTTAAGTAAAAAGAAAGAACCTGCATTTATATAGTGCCTTTCACAACCTCAGGACATCCCAAAGTGCTTTACAGCCCATGAAGTGCTTTAGAAGTGCAGTCACTGTTATAATGTAGGAAACATGGCAGCCAATTTTACACAGCAAGATCCCACAAACAACAATGAGATAATGACCAGATCATCTGTTTTTTTTAAGTGATGTTGGTTGAGGAATAAATGTTGGCCAGGACACCAAGGAGAACTCCCCTGCTCTTCTTCAGAGTAGTGCTGTGGGATCTTTTGCATCCACCTAAGAAGACAGAACCTTGGTTTAACATCTCAAGATGCCTCAGATAATGTAGCACTCCCTCAGTGTCATGTCAGCCGAGATTATGTACTCAAGTCTCTGGAGTGGGACTTGAACCCACAACCCTCTTAAAGACGAGAGTGCTACCCACTGAGCTAAGGCTGACACTTTGGCTTAACTACCACACCATGCAGTAAACTTACCAGCTGAGTTGGTGGAGCGGCAGCTGCACTCAACTGCTTTCTAACCATCATGAAGCTCGCAGAGGCATAGCTTTTCCAGTTTGGGCTCAGGTAGTTTGCACATAACAGCTGTCACAGCAGACGATGACAGTCAGTGAGTTCCATGCTATCGATTAATCCACACTAAAGGATTCATAATTATGAGTTAATCTGCATTTGATCATCAAGAAACAATGCAGGAATTAAGACCTTGGTCTGGATTATGAGATTATTATTTTGGTTCTAACGTCCTGTTTATTCCTAAAGACGAGGAACAGGCTGTCTGATCCAATGATGTCACCCACCAAGCACGGAGAAGGCTGAGGGGTGACCAAACAGATGTCTTTAAAATTATGAAGGGGTTCAATAGGGTAGATATAGGGAAAATGTTTCCGCTTGTGTGGGAATCCAAAACTAGGGGTCATAAATATAAGAGAGTCACTGATAAATCCAATAAGGAATTCAGAAGAAACATCTTTGCCCAGAGAGTGGTTAGAATGTGGAGTAGTTGAGGTGAATAGCATGGATGCATTTATGGGGAAGCCAGTTAAGTACACGAGGGAGAAAGGAATAGAAGGATATGCTGATAGGATGAGATGAAGTAGGGAAGGAGGAGGCTCGTGTGGAGCATAAACATGGACCAATTTTGCCAAATAGCCTGTTTCTGTTCTGTAAATTCTATGTAATCATGACTGTTTAATACCACCAGCGTTCAGCTCAACACAAATAACTATTAAAGACTGAGAGAAGTGCTAAAGGCTACCGCTGTGTTTATGCCCAGGGTGAGCTTTCTACAGGTGACCTTGTTTAGTTTGTACCTGATACGGTTACTGAGAAATTGAGATGGCAGCGAGTCTTTCACAAAAATGTAATGTATGAAAAACTATGCAGCCAGCACCAGAGAGGCAGACAGGCTGATCTTTGTTTGCAACATTCTGATATTTAAAGCTGGCTGCTGTCAGTGCTGGAGCATACAACAATTTCCTATTTTTGGCACCCAGTGTCAACATCGAGCAGCCCCAGGCCAGGTACAAGTCAGATTCTCCCTAACCATGGGCCTTAAAGACAGCCTCTGAAGAGCACTCCCTATTGTGCCAGCGTGAATTTTTTCCCTGCTTCCCACAGGTATGCGGAATGCCCCTCTCGTTACTTTTAGCAAACTGGATGATGCATTTGCATCAAACTTTTGGGTGCGTTATTTGCTAAAACCACTCAAAAGTGGTCTTTCTCTTTCAGACGTTGACTGTTCCTCTGTACTTCCAGAATTTTCTGTTTTATTTGAAATAAATTAACTTTTATGAGTCCTCGAATTAAAAAGTACATCAGGTGTTAACACGAGAAACAATCTTTTTTTTAACCTTGTTCTTTTAGAGTGAGCGGTGAGAGAACACAGAAACTCAGTGCATATGCTGCCTATCAGGGCTGGGCTTTGTCCAATGTGATTGGCAGATCTATAAAGTCAGACCTGAGTTCTGTATAAGTCAAACTCACTGTGGGGGCAATTCCTATAAAAGAAAATCAGCTCCACCTTTGTTATAAGAGAGTCCTCAGAAACCAAATAATGCCTGGTAGTTATAGCAAAGTGAATGTGTAGGTGTGAGTGGGGTGTGTGTGTGATGTGGGGTGTGCGAGTGTGAGTGCGGTGTTTGTGTGTGTGTGTGTGAGTGCGGTGTGTGTGAGTGGGGTGTGCGAGTGTGAGTGGGGTGTGCGAGTGTGAGTGCGGTGTGTGTGAGTGTGGTGTGTAAGTGTGAGTGGGGTGTGCGTGTGTGAGTGGGGTGTGCGTGTGTGAGTGGGGTGTGCGTGTGTGAGTGGGGTGTGTGTGTGAGTGGGGTGTGTGTGAGTGCGGTGTGTGTGTGTGAGTGGGGTGTGCGAGTGTGAGTGCGGTGTGTGTGAGTGGGGTGTGTGAGTGTGAGTGGGGTGTGTGAGTGTGAGTGGGGTATGTGAGTGTGCGGTGTGTGTGTGTGAGTGGGGTGTGTGAGTGTGAGTGGGGTGTGTGAGTGTGAGTGGGGTGTGTGAGTGTGTGAGTGGGGTGTGTGCGTGTGTGAGTGGGGTGTGTGAGTGTGTGAGTGGGGTGTGTGCGTGTGTGAGTGGGGTGTGTGCGTGTGTGAGTGGGGTGTGTGAGTGTGAGTGGGGTATGTGAGTGTGCGGTGTGTGAGTGTGAGTGGGGTGTGTGTGAGTGTGAGTGGGGTGTGTGTGAGTGTGAGTGGGGTGTGTGCGTGTGTGAGTGGGGTGTGTGAGTGTGAGTGGGGTATGTGAGTGTGCGGTGTGTGAGTGTGAGTGGGGTGTGTGAGTGTGTGAGTGGGGTGTGTGAGTGTGTGAGTGGGGTGTGTGAGTGTGTGAGTGCGGTGTGTGTGTGTGAGTGGGGTGTGTGAGTGTGTGAGTGGGGTGTGTGAGTGTGTGAGTGGGGTGTGTGAGTGTGTGAGTGGGGTGTGTGAGTGTGTGAGTGGGGTGTGTGGGTGTGAGTGTGGTGTGTGTGTGTGTGTGTGAGTGCGGTGTGTGTGTGTGAGTGGGGTGTGTGTGAGTGTGAGTGGGGTGTGTGTGTGTGAGTGGGGTGTGTGTGTGTGTGTGTGAGTGCGGTGTGTGTGTGTGAGTGGGGTGTGTGTGAGTGTGAGTGCGGTGTGTGTGTGTGAGTGGGGTGTGTGAGTGTGTGAGTGGGGTGTGTGAGTGTGTGAGTGTGGTGTGTGTGTGTGTGTGTGAGTGCGGTGTGTGTGTGTGAGTGGGGTGTGTGTGAGTGTGAGTGGGGTGTGCGTGTGTGAGTGGGGTGTGAGTGGGGTGTGTGTGAGTGTGAGTGGGGTGTGTGTGTGTGAGTGGGGTGTGTGTGAGTGTGAGTGCGGTGTGTGTGTGTGAGTGGGGTGTGTGTGAGTGTGAGTGGGGTGTGCGTGTGTGAGTGGGGTGTGTGAGTGTGTGAGTGGGGTGTGTGAGTGTGTGAGTGGGGTGTGTGAGTGTGTGAGTGGGGTGTGTGAGTGTGAGTGGGGTGTGCGTGTGTGAGTGGGGTGTGCGTGTGTGAGTGGGGTGTGTGAGTGTGTGAGTGGGGTGTGTGAGTGTGTGAGTGGGGTGTGTGAGTGGGGTGTGTGTGTGCGGGGGGGAGTGTGGGTGTGAGTGGGGTGTGTGAGTGTGTGAGTGGGGTGTGTGAGTGTGTGAGTGGGGTGTGTGAGTGTGTGAGTGGGGTGTGTGTGTGCGGGGGGGAGTGTGTGGGGGGGTTCTGCGTGGTTTTGTTGGGGGTTGTGTGTGGGGTGTGTGCAGTGTGTGGGGGTTGTGTGTGGGCGCTGTGTAAGAATTGGTTGGGTAGCAGTTCATCTCTTGAGGAAGGTAATTGCTGTTAAGATAACGATGAGCCCAACACCACTCACTGTTATTAATGGCGGAATTGAAGAGCAATTTCCGGCAACCTCACACGTGCAGTCAAACATGGAAATCTGGAACTTGCTCTTCCTGGTTCACCCGGTGATCTGTCAGCTTCGCCTTACAGGGACCTCGCGGCTGCAATCAATGGGCCAGCTCCAACTTGCTGCATTTCTCAGCTGGAAACTAACTAATCTCACCACAAAACAGTTACGCTTAGTTTTTTAGGCCTAAACTAAGTTTTAACAGCATTGTACAGAATCATAGAAAGTTACAGCACAGAAGGAGGCCATTTGGCCCATCGTGTCCTTGCCAGCTAAAAAAGAGCTATCCAGCTTAATCCTACTTTCCAGCATTTGGTCCGTTGCCCTGATGGTTCCAGCACTTCAAGTGCACATCCAGGTACTTTTTAAATGAGTTGGGGGTTTCTGCCTCTACCACCCTTTCAGACAGTGAGTTCCAGACACCTGCCACCCTCTGGGTGAAAAAGATTCTCCTTTGCTCCCTTCTAATCCTTCTACCAATTACTTTAAATCTATGCCCCCTGGTCACTGACCCTCTGTTAAGGGAAATAGGTCCTCCCTATCCACTCTATCTAGTCCCATCATAATTTTATACACCTCAATTAAATCTCCCCTCAGCCTCCTTTGTTCCAAACAGCCCCAGCCTATCCAATCTTTTCTCACAGCTAAAATGCTCCAGCCCTGGCAACATCCTTGTAAATCTCCTCTGTACACTCTCCAGTGCAATCATATCTTTCCTGCAATGTGGTGACCAGAACTGTATGCAGTACTCAAGCTGTGGGCTAACCAATGTTTTATGCAGTTCTAGCATGACCTCTCTGCTCTTATATTCTGTGCCTCGTCTAATAAAGGAAAGTATCCCGTATGCCTTTTTAACCACCTTATCTATCTGTCCTGCTACCTTCAGGGATCTGTGGACATGCACTCCTAGGTCCCTTTATTCCTCTACACCTCTCCATATCCTCCCATTTTATTGTGTACTCCCTTGCCTTGTTTGCCCTCCCCAAATGCATTACCTCACACTTCTCTGCAATTGAATTCCATTTGCCACTTTTCTGCCCACCTGACCAGTCCATTGATATCTTCCTGCAGTCTACAGCTTTCCTCCTCATTATCAACCACACAGCCAATTTTTGTATCATCTGCAAACTTTTTGATCAAGCTCCCTACATTCAAGTCCGAATCATTAATACATACCACAAATAGCAAGTGGCCTAATACTGAGCCTTGCGGACCCCAGTCACAAAAACACCCGTCAAACATTACCCTTTGCTTCCTGCCACTGAGCCAATTGTGGATCCAACTTGCCACTTTCCCTTGGATCCCATGGGCTTTTATTTTTTTGACCAGTCTGCCATGTGGGACCTTGTCAAAAGCCTTGCTAAAATCCATGTACACTACATCAAATGCACTACCCTCATCAACCCTCCTTGTTACCTGCTCAAAAAATTCAATCAAGTTAGTCAGACACGAACTTCCCTTAACAAATCCATGATGACTGTCCTTGATTAACCTGTGCCTTTCTAAATGACTATTTAAGCTGTCCCTTAGAATTGATTCCAATAATTTGCCCACCACCGAGGTTAGACTGGTCTATAATTACTCGGTTTATCTCTTTCTCCCTTTTTAAACAATGGTACAAGGTTAGCAGTCCTCCAATCCTCCGGCACCACGCCTGTAGCCAGGGAGGTTCGGAAAATGACGATCAGAGCCTCCGTTATTTCCTCCCTTGCTTCTCTTAACAGCCTGGGACACATTTCATCCGGGCCTGGCGATTTATCTACTTTCAAAGATGCTAAACCCCTTAATACTTCCTCTCTCACTATGTTTATCCCATCCAATATTTCACGCTCCTCCTCCTCCTTAACTACAATCCCTGCATCATTCCCCCTCTTTTATAAAGACAGATGCAAAGTATTCATTAAGAACCATACCCACATCTTCCGCCTCCACACATTGGTTACCTTTTTGGTCTCTAATAGGCCCTACTCTTTCCTCAGTTATCCTCTTGCTCTTAATGTATTTATAAAACATTTTGGGGTTTTCCTTAATTTTACTTGCCAGTATTTTTTCATGCCCTCTCTTTGCTTTCCTAATTTCCTTTTTAATTTCACCCCTGCACTTTCTACACTCCTCCAGGTTTTCTGCAATATTGAGCTCTTGGTGTCTAACATAAGCTTCCGTTTTTTGCCTTATCTTACCCTGTATGCTCCTTGTCATCCAGGGGGCTCTAGATTTGGCAGTCCCACCCTTTTTCTTTGTGGGAACATGTTTACTCTGAACCCCTTGAATCTCCCCCTTGAATGCCTCCCACTGCTCTGACACTGATTTACCTTCAAGTAGCTGTTTCCAGTCCACTTTTGCTAAATCATTTCTCAGCTTAGTAAAATTGGCCTTTCCCCAATTTAGAACTTCTACTCCTGTTCTTTCTTTGTCCTTCTCCATAACTATGCTAAATCTAACTGAATTATGATCACTACCATCAAAATGCTCTCCCACTGATACTCCTTCCACCTGCCCAGCTTCATTCTCTAAAACTAAATCCCGAACTGCCCCCCCTCTTGTTGGGCTTACTACGTACCGGCTAAAAAAGTTCTCCTGAACGCAATTTAAGAATTCTGCGCCCTCTAAACCTTTTGCACTGATTGTATCCCAGTTAATATTAGGGTAGTTGAAATCCCCGACTACTACTGCCCTATTGTTTTTGTATTTCTCAGAAATTTGCCTACATATTTGCTTTTCCATCTCCCTCTGACTGTTTGGGGGTCTATAGTACACTCCCAGAAGTGTGACTGCCCCTTTTTTTGTTCTTTAGCTCAAACCATATGGCCTCATTTGATGATCCTTCTAACATATCATCCCTCCTCACAGCTGTAATTGTTTCTTTAACCAATATTGCCAACCCCCCCCTCCTTTTTCATCCCCCTGTCTATCTCGTCTGAAAACCCTGTAACCAGGAACGTTGAGCTGCCACTCCTGCCTCTGTTTAAGCCATGTTTCAGTAATAGCTAAGATATCGTACTTCCACATGTCTACCTGTGCCTTCAGCTCATCTGCCTTAATCACTAGGCTCCTTGCATTGAGATATATACCATTAAGCACTGCCAAACTCTTTTGTTGTCTAGTTTCTATCCTTTGTTTCCTCTGCCTTCCAAACTCACTTACTAATTTTCTGCCTTCCATTTCCAGCTTTGCTTCTCTCCCTTCTGAATCTACGTTCAGGTTCCCATCCCCCTGCCAAGCTAATTTAAACCCTCCCCAACAGCACTAGCAAACCTCCACGCGAGGATATTGGTCCCGGCCCTGTTGAAGTGGAAACCGTCTGACTTGTACAGGTCCCACCTCCCCCAGAACTGATCCCAATGCCCCAGGAATCTGAAGCCCTCCCTCATGCACCATCTCTCCAGCCACGCATTCATCTGCTCTATCCTCCTATTTCTATACTCGCTAGTGCATGGCACCGGGAGTAAATCCGGAGATTACTGCCTTTGAGGTCCTGTTTATGAATCTCTTTCCTAACTCCTTAAAATCTGCCTGCAGGACCTCATCCCTCTTTCTACCCATGACGTTGGTACTGATATGGACCACGACCTCTGGCTGTTCACCCTCCCCCTCCAGGATGTTCTGCAGCAGCTCAGTGACATCTTTGACCCTGGCACCAGGGAGGCAACATACCATCCTGGAATCATGTCTGCGGCCGCAGAAACGCCTGTCTGCTCTCCTAACTATAGAATCTCGTATCACTATCACTCTCCTGACTTTTCTCCTCCTCCTCCCCCACCCAACTCCTGTACAGCTGAGCCACCCATGGTGCTGTGGACTTGGCTCTAGCTGCACTCCCCAGGGGAACGCTCTCTCTCACCAGTGGTTAGAGAGCGAGACCGAGATGCCCTCAGGGGACTCCTGCACTACCTGCCTGGTCCTCCTGGTATTAATGACTGCCAAACAACCTCTCTGGCACTAAAAATTAACTTTTTAAAATGTGGAGTCTCGTTAATCCTGATTTTAATAGTTTTTGGACATTTTTGAATAAACTTAAATTAAAAATTTTTGTTTAAATCTTATTGGCCCAGAAATTACTCACCTGAGGATACCGTTCATCAATGGCGTCCTCTCAAACCGCGGGCGAAGACAGGGAGCAAGTTCACGAATGCGCACTAAAACCAGGAAATCGCGAACTTGCTCCCAGGGTTCGTCGGTGGTTTGACAGTTACGAATTAAAGGGCCACCTACGCTACAATCAATAAAATCAGGAAACATTCGTAAACTTACCCATCCGCCCAGCTGGAACGAAGATACAGTCACCAAAAGATACGCTGGAAAACACCAGCACCACACCACTTTTTTAAAATGTGATGACTGTAATGACTGTGAAACAACAAAAAATTAAATTTTAAAAATGTGGAATATTTTTTGATCATTAAAAAAAATTTTAAAATTAAATTTAAAAAATTTTTTTTTTTACTTTTAACCTCTGTAAGTTCCATTACATTAAATTATTTGCTTGGCTTTTTATAATAAGATATGTTAAATTTTTATTTAAACTAACATACAGAAGTTAACTGTGAAGGTATGATTTCTGGTTGCCTGCTTGTGGGCGTGACTTCTCCTCTTGACAGATTCTGTGGGCGGAGCTTCCATTCCCACAGTCTGAAATGGTTCCCAGTGAACCTACGCTGAAATCACAGCACTTAACTTTAAAAAAATCGAAAAGGCAGCAAGCAGACGTCGGAGACCATGAGGTAAGCTTCTCGTGGTGTTTGTCTGCATGATGTGCGGACAGCCTTGCCAATCCGGTCGGAGCAAGTTCCAGCCCATTACTTTTTCTTTGTCTCTTTTGTTTGAGTCTTTTAATCTTACCCTCTCTTTATTTTGCTTTCTCTATCTCATAGGAAAAAGGAACAGGAGTAGGCCATTCAGCCCCTCGAGCCTGCTCCGCCATTTGATAAGATCATGGCTGATCTGTGATCTAACTCCAAATACCTGCCTTTGGCCCATATGCCTTAATACTTTTGGTTGCCAAAAAGCTATCTATCTCAGATTTAAATTTAGCAATTGAGCGAGTATCAATTGCCGTTTGCGGAAGAGAGTTCCAAACTTCTACTACCCTTTGTGTGTAGAAATGTTTTCTAATCTCGCTCCTGAAAAGTCTGGCTCTAATTTTTAGACTCTGTCCCCTACTCCTAAAATCCCCAACCAACGGAAATAGTTTCTCTCTATCCACCCTATCCGTTCCCCTTAATATCTTATAAACTTCGATCAGATCACCCCTTAACCTTCGAAACTCTAGAGAATATAACCCCAATTTCTGTAATCTCTCCTCGTAACTTAACCCTTGAAGTCTGGGTATCATTCTAGTAAACCTACGATGCACTCCCTCCAAGGCCAATATGTCCTTCCGAAGGTGCGGTGCCCAGAACTGCTCACAGTACTCCAGGTGCGGTCTAACCAGGGTTTTGTATAGCTGCAACATAACTTCTGCCCCCTTGTACTCTAGTCCTCTAGATATAAAGGCCAGCATTCCATTAGCCTTCTTGATTATTTTCTGCACCTGTTCATAATACTTCAATGATCTATGTACCTGAACCCCTAAGTCCCTTTGGACATCCACTGTTTTTAACTTTTTACCATTTAGAAAGTACCCTGTTCTATCCTTTTATGATCCAAAGTGGATGACCTCACATTTGTCTACATTGAATTCCATTTGCCACAGTTTTGCCCATTCACCTAATCTATCAATATCCCTTTGTAATTTTATGTTTTCATCTCCACTGCTTACAATGCCACTAATCTTTGTGTCATCGGCAAACTTAGATATGAGACTTTCTATGCCTTCATCTAAGTCGTTAATAAATATTGTGAATAATTGAGGCCCCAAGACAGATCCCTGCGGGACTCCACTAGTCACATCCTGCCAATGTGAGTACCTACCCATTGTCCCTACTCTCTGTCGCCTTTCGCTCAGCCAACTTCCTAACCAAGTCCGTACTTTTCCCTCAATTTCATGGGCTTCTTTCTTAGCTAACAGTCTCTTATGTGGGACTTTATCAAATGCCTTCTGGAAGTCCATATAAATAACATCCATAGATATTCCCCTGTCCACTACTTTAGTCAACTCTTCAAAAAATTCAATCAGGTTTGTCAGGCACGACCTACCTTCACAAATCCATGCTGGTTCTCCCTGATTAACTGAAAATTCTCGAGGTGTTCAGTCACCCTATCCTTAA
The DNA here is from genome assembly GCF_035084215.1 of Heptranchias perlo. Taxonomy (NCBI): domain Eukaryota; kingdom Metazoa; phylum Chordata; class Chondrichthyes; order Hexanchiformes; family Hexanchidae; genus Heptranchias; species Heptranchias perlo. Next base: position 37,320,900 of record NC_090347.1, read on the forward strand.
TTATAGACTCCAGCATTTTCCCCACAACAGATGTTAGGCTAACTGGTCTATAATTCCTCGGTTTCCCTCTCTCTCCTTTCTTAAAAAGCGGAGTGACATGTGCAATTTTCCAATCTGGTGGGACAGTTCCTGAATCTAGAGAACTTTGAAAGATTATAGTTAGGGCATCCGCAATGTGCTCACCCCCTCCCCTTCCTTTAAAACCCTGGGATGGAAACTATCTGGTCTTGGGGATTTGTCACTCTTTAGTGCTATTATTTTCTTCTTTACTGTTGCTTTACTTATGTTAATTTTATCGAGGCCCTGTCCCCGATTCAATATTAGTTTTCTTGGGATTTCCGGCATGCTATCCTCTCTTTCTACTGTAAATACTGACGCAAAGTAATTATTCAACATGTCCGCTATTTCCCCATTGTCAATGACAATATCCCCACTGCTCCTGACCACCCTCTTTTTCCTAATATAACTATAAAAGTTCTTCATATTGGTTTTGATATCCCTTGCGAGTTTCTTTTCATAGTCTCTTTTTGTGGCTCTTACTATCTGTTTTGTGACCCTTTGTTGATCTTTGTATCTTTCCCATTCGCCAGGATCTGTGCCATTTTTTGCCTTTTTGCATGCCCTTTCCTTATGTCTTATACTGTCCCTCACCTCTTTAGTTGTCCATGACTTTTTTTTGGCAAGTAGAGTTCTTGCCCCTCAGGGGTATAAACCGATTCTGTATCACGTTAAATGTTTCTTTAAACATTTCCCACTGATCATCAGTCGTTTTACCCATTAACAGATTTGCCCAGTTTACTGCGGACTGTCTCATCCCATTGAAGTCGGCCTTACCCAAGTCTAGAATCTTAGCAGCTGATTCACTTTTTTCCCTTTCAAGCATTACATTGAACTCGATCATGTTATGATCACTATTGGATAGATGTTCACGCACAGTTAAGCCGTTAACTAAATCTGGTTAATTAGTCATTACTAAATCTAGTATGGCTTGCCCCCTTGTTGCCTCTAGGACATACTGCTGTAGAAAACTATCCCAGACACACTCAAGAAATTCGCTACCTTTCTGACAGTTGCTAGTCTGCTTTTCCCAATCTATGTGAAGGTTAAAGTCCCCCATTAAGACCACTATGCCGTTGCTACACGCTTGTCTAATCTCTGCATTTGTACAATCTAGCACTTCAGAGTTGCTGCCAGGGCTCCTATAGACAACTCCCACTATAGTCTTAGATCTTTTCCTATTTCTCAATTCAACCCATAAGGTCTCTGTTGGCTGCTTACCTCTCGTTATATCCCGCTTTGTCATTGAAGTGATTTCATCTCTAATCATTAAGGCTACTCCTCCCCCTCTTCCATTTTCCCTATCTCTCCTGTAGACCTTATAACCCGGTATATTTAGTTCCCAATCCTGACCATTCTGCAGCCATGTCTCCGTAATCGCTATCATGTCATACCCTCCAATTTGAATTTGAACCTGTCGTTCATTTAATTTATTCCTTATACTCCGTGCATTTGTATATAGGACTCTTAGTTGGGCTACACACCCTAGCCTGACCTTCAGCTTTGAACATTTTATTGAACATTTACTAACCTTGTCTGGCGTGTCCTGGTTGTTAGTTTGCACAGTTTGTGAATGAACTGCACTTCCTGGTTCTCTCAGCGTGGCTTCCTTCAACCTGATTGTTTGAGGGGCCTTAGAGATCTTTTTACCACTCACACAGCCCGGGAAAGAACGCTGAAGTGTTTTGAACTCGCTGCTCAACGAAGTTGCCATCAAAAAGAACACAGTAACTTAGTGGGCAACATTAAATCTAATGAGCGGTGGGCGCTGCTGGTTCACTGCTGGAAACAATTTCCAGTCCAATATTTCAAACTTCAAGTTCCAAAGGGGCTAATTTTTCCGTTCCTGATTGTCCTAATGAAAATTAGGTCGGCTCCCTTACGAGCATGCACTCCTCCCCGCCTGATTTTCCTGTATTTTTTTGCACACAGGCAACCCAATTTTCCCAACGCAGGAATGGGAGAGTCTGCCCCAAAGTCTCTGGAAAGCACCCACTTCTCCTACAGCACCCTGAATTCTATCCAATAACCCAAATGCAGGTGGCCTGGAAATAAAAGAGTGAGGAATCATAGCAGGTGGGAAAATCCACTGAGCCAGGGTGTTTCAGGACAAGGTGCTGAACTGGTTTGGAACTGGTTCCCCTAAATCACTGTGGTGAAGGAGTTTGGATAGCTGACGTTATGAAATATTGGAATAGCCTCTCTGACATATGGTAAATTTAACACAGTGAGGTGCGGTCTGTGTTCAGCCACTGACTTCTAGGAGAAACACTAGCAAGGGTACCAGTGGTCTCACGGCCTGTTTTATATCCGGCTATACAGAAAGAAGTGGCCTCCTCAGTCTTTCTGAGGCCAGAAGCCTAGGTCTAGTAGCCTGGGTTATGAGCCTTGAAACATGGATGACAAAAATCTAGGCTTGTGCACTGTTTGTGATTAGGACTATGAGAGTAATGTGTAACATATGAAGAGAGCAGCAGTCCAACAATCAACTTGTTTGGAATATATTGTTGCATTATATATAACCTTGAATAAATGAGGACACTAAGTTAAGAGTTGCAGTCTATGACCAGGTACCTTTTATCTCTTGCACTAAAGTCAAAGGTTATTTCCCTCTTCCTTGAGCCATGAGAGAGAACACAGCCAAATATGAGGTTAAGCCATCTGTAGGCATGTGGAAAGGGATTTGATTAAGATGTTATGTTACAAATAGGAACTGCATTAAGGATTATTGAATTTTTCGAATGTCTGCTCGAACTGCAATTATCAAGATGCAGCCTGATGAAAAAGGCTGAGAATCATATATCTACATAGCTAGTAGACACGGGAGGAGATACAAGCCGGAAATTCCTACTGCTGATATCAGCGCACGAACGCTTAATGCACCCATATAACATTCTTCTGTCTGCCCTTCTAGCCGAGGTGATTAGTGCCTGTCTTAAAGCCACAGATAGAAGAATATCATGCAAGCGCATTAAGCAATTGTGCACCGATATCACCCACAATAATTTCCAGATTATGGACATGGGTACAAGCAATATAAGTACTGATAGCTACGGATCCTAACCTATATTGCAACAGAAAGCAGTTCTGCAGTGCTGGATGTAGTCTCAGATCTGTAGAATGCAGCAGCAATGCAGTGGCTAGGAACATCCTCAAGAATTTTCACATTGCAGTGAAGACGGGCAGGAAGGCAATTTATCACATATGTATGTATGTAAAAGCCTTTCCTTACCAATGCATGCTGCTGCTATTTATTGCTTCTGCTCATCTATAATCACTAACAGATGTTAATGTGAGTCAAACGATAGGTAGAAAAGAATAATGTATCAACACTAATGTTTCTTAATGTTAGCTGTGTCTTCTTTCTCATTTGAATCGCTCCCTCCGAGTTTGCCCCATCCCTACACCATAACCACACTCTCCTGCTCAGACAAGTAGATAGGAGAATGAGGCCCAAGACATTTCGAGGAGCGATGAGTGAGCCACTCCGTGGTGATCCCAACAAAGGCACTGACGTCAATTGTGGTGCCCCCATGCCCACTCAGCAGAGATCTGTTAATTCAGCACAGATCAAAGCTGGGGCTTTCTTGATCAGTCTGGCTCAGTTCCACACCAAATGATATTCATTGAGGGAGCCTACATCTAACCCTCTGTAAAGCCTCAGTGTCCTTGCTATAGTGTGGAGCCCAATACTGCAAGCAATACTCTAATTGAGGTCTCATTAATATTTTAAATAGCTTGATCATTACCTCTTGGCTTTTATATTCTAAACCTTGTGATAAAACTTAGAAACCCATTAGCTTTTTTTACAGCCTTATCAACTTGAGGTTCTGCCTTTAGTGTTCTCTGAACCTGCACCCCCAAATCCCTCTGCTCTTCCACAGCACTGAGCCTACTTTCATTCAATTACTGCTGTTGTCTTTCTACCAAAATGTATCACCTCACACTTACTGATATGCACAGTTAATGGGAAAATCACAAATTGTTTTGCAGATAACAATAGGAAAAAGAGAAGAACTTTGCCTTGTGCCCAAAGTAAGTGGCAGGTAATTCTGTCTTGTTTGCAGAAAGGATTGTCTACAGGAATCATTGATTAGCAACTGTTGTGTCTCTACACCTTGTGCCACTAGCTGTTATGTTGAAGGAGTTCATATTCTCTTCCATCCTCTTTCCAGTGCTGCCTTACTATAGCCCTTCTTATACAAGCACAGCTATGGCTCTTTCAGTGGTAATATTGTGCAGCTTCCAACATACTACAGTCATTCTTCCAATCCACTCCAGCTCATACTACGAGGTACCACCAGGGCAGTCCAAACATCAGGGACATTTTAAGAGGACAAAGATCAGCTCTATTGCATTTATGCCTCGCAAATATGGGTCATTGTAGGCCCTTTCTTATAGGAACTGGGACCTTCCACGGAGCTTTCATCAGCCAGGCTTGAAATGGATAACTTGTGTCTCCCAACGCCAAGCTTGCATTCTCTCATTTCCACTGAGAGACACATCCAGATGTTGCTCTGTGTTGCAGATCTAGTTCCAGGAGCTGACACAAATTGGAGCTAACATCCCCGACAGTTTCCTTATGCAGAGGCTCAGTAGATAACACTGTCAGTGTCCATATTGCATCGGGTAATAGTGTGTCCTGCAAGTCCACCTTCTATGACCCTCAAACCTGCTGGGCTGTGGTCTTGTACTGTTGCTGCTCCTCTTTGTGCAAAGAATCCAGCATTAACTGACTTGAACCAACACCCACGGCAAAGGATCACTTTTCTAAGCAATAGCTTCTGCTCTGCTCCCCACTCTGACAGTTCCCTCCAGTGCTTTAACATCAATTTTAAATGGAAGAAATTAATGTAAGGCAGTAAATCCTGAGTAAATTTACATGTCACATATTAATTGCTGTGCAAAAGTACTCAGCAACCAAAGAGGCCTGTGCATTACCATACATCAAAAATATTTACTCCCAGGATGAAGTTTAGAAGTATGTGCAAATGTTAACACCCACTCAATTCAAGCCAAATTACCCTTTAATGCACAGTTAAAGAAAAGAAAGAACTTGAATCTATATAGTGGCTTTCACGACCTCAGGACGTGCCAAAGTGCTTTACAGCCAATGAATTACTTTTTGAAGTGTAGTCACTATTGTAATGTAGAAAACGCAGCAGCCAATTTGTCCACTGCAGGATCCCATAAACAGCAATTTGTTTTTAGGTGTTCATGATGTGTTGGTTGAGGGATAACACTGGTGCCAGAACACTGGGGAAAACTCCCCTGCTCTTCTTCAAATAATTGTAAACAATTTTACAACACCAAGTTATAGTCCAACGATTTTATTTTTAATCCCACAAGCTTTCGGGGGCTTTCCCCTTCCTCAGGCGGTGTGGAAAAGACAATTTCGAATCCTTCGCATTTTAAGATCACATAACAAAGCCCGGTGATTACTGCCCGTTGCCAAGGCAATCACAGTGAGTAGACAGAAAGGTGTCATCTAAAAGGCCACTGAATATACAACCCCCCAAAAAAAAAAGAGAGAGAGACAGAACGAAGACAGTCAATGACCCGTTATATTAAAAACAGATAACATTTGTTCGCTGGTGGGGTTACATGTAGTGTGACATGAACCCAAGATCCCGGTTGAGGCCGTCCTCATGGGTGCGGAACTTGGCTATCAATTTCTGCTCGACGATTTTGCGTTGTCGTGTGTCTCGAAGGCCGCCTTGGAGTATGTTTACCCGAAGGTCGGTGGCTGAATGTCCATGACTGCTGAAGTGTTCCCCGACAGGGAGAGAACCCTCCTGTTTGGCGATTGTTGCGCGGTGTCCGTTCATCCGTTGTCGCAGTGTCTGCATGGTCTCGCCAATGTACCATGCTCCGGGGCATCCTTTCCTGCAACGTATGAGGTAGACAACGTTGGCCGAGTCACAGGAGTATGAACCGTGCACCTGGTGGGTGGTGTCCTCTCGTGTGATGGTGGTATCTGTGTCGATGATCTGGCATGTCTTGCAGAGGTTACCGTGGCAGGGTTGTGTGGTGTCGTAGACGCTGTTCTCCTGAAGGCTGGGTAATTTGCTGCGAACGATGGTCTGTTTGAGGTTGGGTGGCTGTTTAAAGGCGAGTAGTGGAGGTGTGGGGATGGCCTTCTTCAAATAGTGCCATGGGATCTTTTACGTCCACCTGAGAAGGCAGCCAGGGCCTCGATTTAACGTCTCATCCAAAAGTCAGCACATCCAACATTGCGGCATCCTCAATACTGCATTGGAGTGTCAGCCTAGATTTTGTGCACAGAACATATTAAACCCGCTAATATTTTACACATAATCCCCAGAGTATGTTGTAAATGTGGATCATTAAAGTTTAAAATTAAACAAGGCCCTAATAAATAGTCATGTTGAGCCTTGAGTTTACAACTTTATTGTAAGAGGCACCAGGAATGGATTCTATTGATGAAGTAATGACATGGAACTCGCTCAAGGTTTCCAGTACCATGGGTCATCTCTCTCTTTCTGTCTCTCAGGAAACGTACAGACAAGACACATTCAGTATATAAATCAGAAGGAGCAGTGTCCCTTATGTGGAATGGGAATTATCAATGGAAGCGTGAAAATATTTATGGAAGAGAAAAGATAGTCAACTAAAGGAGATTTCATTTTGTTCACACAGAGTTGCACAGACAATGCTGTCGCCTTTTACACATTGAATAGATTCATTTCCTCTTTCTGTTGGTTGATAAATCACTCTCGGTCTTATTGGCCCTGACCCTGGGGTCAGTGCCTCACTGAAAGGCACTTCATCTTCCACCAATCGCCCTCACAGATTGCACACAATGGGCATGTAATTGCACAGGGTGTCAGAAGTGACCTTGCTGTTTAAGCTGAGGAAATGCTCCATTTAGCTAAAGGGAAGAGAAAATAATTCAATAAAACGCTACTGATGGAGCAAATTTGTGGAAAAGAATAGGTGCAAAAGCTGTCAGGCATGGGATTGCTGTTCTTGTACACTTTAGCACAGCTGTGATGTCACATTTCAAGCAAACTAATGCACTTACAACTCTTTTAAGTAAAGCCACTGAGTGGAAACAAACCAACTCCGAACTAAACAGAAACAATCCTGTGTTCAATGTAGAAGAGGAAACATAGTCTGGAAATTACGTTGTGCAGTCTTATTGAATGAACACTAAACAGGTTTACATCAGGTTCCTCTGTTCGCTATTTAATAGAGGTGTTGGCCTATTTTAATGACACTTCTGTCAAAACAGCGAACATGGGAATTTGGTAGTAAGGATTTAGCGTTCGTATGAAATCGCACAGCGTAATTTCCAGGTTCATCTTTCTACAAGTTATTAAAGCTCTGAGTAGCATAGCCTTTGTCACCTTTGCAATTTCCAACAGTCAGAATTTCTTTCCAGTGATTTTGTATGGTACGATCAACCCGAGTGTTATATAGAGGGAGTGGGATACACAGTCTCCCAGAAAACTGGGTTATTAGGCACTGAGGTGCTGTTTACTTGCTATTCTGTTGTGACTGAATGTTGAGTTTACTGTGGCGATTTAGAAAAAAAATCAAAATATTAAAAGTACAATCTTAAAAAGGATTAAATGAGATTTTGACTGTAGGCGGCCATACTGTACGTCACCCTAGTTCAGACTGGTTCACTGTTATTTTCTGTCTTTAGAACATGAGCTAATAATACAATCTAATAGGAACAACACGATGTAAAACAAACAGGAGAACATCTCCATTAAAATCGCAAAGGAACTGCAACAAACGCATTAAGCGCCCGAATATGAATATTCCTGCAGCCTGATTTCGAGGCCTTAACCACCAGTAAAGTGTATTAATGGGAAGAAAAAACTTTCTATAAATAGGGCTGAGGACAGAGAGTTTGCAAAGCTTTAAATGTGCTGCATCTATTTAAACATGCAGCATCCATATCCGCTACACCTATCTATATTTAAATGTATTATAAAAATATACTTAGTATATTTACAATCTAACATCATTACAACAAACTGCTAATATAAGCCCTCCAGTTACATCAAATTTCCCCTGGGATTGACAGAAGCTTCGTTAATATCGCAAGAGGAGTTTGTCCTCAGCAAATTTAACCCATGATCGAAACTACCGCTTCACCAGCTCAGTTAATTTAGTTAGTGAGTAGTCCTGCGCAGCAGGGAAGTCCCAGGTTTGATTCCTGCTTGGTGTTGAGTTAAGTTGATCTTAGTCAGGGCTTTGTTAGGGGCCCTACAATTGGCTTTAGCACACCAGGTGAGGAGGAGGAAAAATTGGCAGTGTTCCTGCTGTCGATCGCAATCCTGTGACACCTGCTGGATTTATTCATGTGTTGGCAACAGGGTGAGGAGAGGATTGGGCTCAACTATGAGGCCCACCATGTTTGAATAGTCTGCTGACATGCACTGTCTAGGCTCACATATCAAGGTGTCAGCTGTGGCTCAGTTGGTAGCACTCTTGTCTCTGAGTCTAGAAGGTTGTGGATTCAAGCACTGACTTCAGCACAAAAATCCAGGCCAACTTGTACTGAGGGAGTGCTGCACTGTCACAGTCTTTCGGCAGAGATGTTAAACTGAGGCCTCATCTGTCCTCTCAGGTGGATACAGAAGATCCCACAGCACTTTTCAAAGAAGAGCAGTGGAGTTCTTTTGATGTCCTCGCCAACATTTGTCGCTCAACCCAACATCACTAAAACAGATTATCTGGTCATTTATCTCATTGCTGTTTGTGGGATCTTGCTGTGTGCAAATTGGCCACCACATTCCCTACAATACAACAGTGACTACACTTCAAAAAGTACTTCCTTGGCTGTAAAGCACTTTAGGACATCCCGAGGTCGTTAAAGGCACTATATAAATGCAAGTTCTTTCTTTACTCTAAATGTAAGCTAACCAGCACACTGTAGAGTCCCAGATAACCTCCGGGGATGGAGTGTGCTGCTATGTATCCCAACATTCTATTAGCTTTTTTGATTGCTTTGTATAGTCTGTTTGTTCTTATTGCCACTCTAATTGCTTTATTGATCCATCCTGGAGACTGCTTATTTGCATTTGCTTTTCTTGGGTAATAATAAGGCAATCACACAATTGACATCAGAATTTATTCACTTTCCTAAATTTACCAAGTATTTTCAATCATTTCACTTGGGGAATTAGTTTTAAGACAAACTATGTAGTGAAGCATTTACCAATCCCCCTGGAACCTACAGTATCTTAGCTCCTTTTCCAATTCTCCAGCACTGGAGAATAGATCCATCACTTGTACAGAAAAGCTAATCTCAGAAAGGAAAGGTTTGCTTTGTGTTCTTCAGTTTATTTTATTACCTTTATTTTCTTTAATGTGAACCTTTCCCCTATAAATGTTAAGGATTGTGATGAAATTACGAACCAAGGGGAAGAGTTTCCGTTAGATTGCGTTGGCTTTATCAGCGCAATCCGGCCAAACCAGCGCAGAGCTTGTAAGTACACTGGGGGTAAATTATGTCCAGCATAATTCGAGTTTCCGCGATCTTTTGCGCTGAAGCTAGCCCCGCCCACAATACTGGCCACGCCCCCCGATCGAAATAACAAGGATGGTGAGTTTCCACCGATTGCGGCCATTTGAGGAGGGTCTTCAAATTAGGAGCACAGGCACTAGTAGGCACGTTTTTACATATTAAAAAATATTTAATTTACTAAGGAACTGACTGGTGTACACCAATGAAAGTAGTAAATGGTTCGGTATGGATTCTTTAAGTCATTTTCAGTGATTTAAAATCAGGCTACTCACAGGGGGAGGACTAGACACTCTTATAAAAAATGCTTATTTTTTGTGATGAACCCATTTCAACTGTATTAATAAAATTGCACCAGGTTACCACTTAAATACATCAATGGACACTTTTTACTGCAAAGAAAGATTACGCTTTTTTAAGCTGCCGGATTGTGCTGGTTCATGGAAGATTTTACATTTGTGATTATGCAAATGCATTTTAATGGAACCTCGAACTGTAACCTAACCAGCACAATTTTCGGGGGCAATTTGCGCCCAATTACCGATTGCACCCAAAGCGGAAACTCTACCCCCCACCCCCCCACCATATGTTATGATGTGTTAAACTAATGGTTGTTAGAGAAAAGAGCATAAGGAAGTGTGGAATTAAAAAAGGCTATTTGGCTCACCAAGTCCATAGATCATGTAGAGTTTACGTTATCATGGATTCAACTCCAGCAATTTACCAAATTAGTGGGCATGGCAAACTGTGAGGAAGAAATCAGGAAACGAGAGAAGAACATAGGCAGGTTAGTGGAGTGAGCAGACCTGCAGTTCACTGAGGATTAATGTGAAGTGGTACGTCTTGGGAAAGAGAACAGAGATCATAAATGGTAAAATTCTCAATGGAGTGGAGTGGAGGATTAGAGTGATCAAGGGGTTCAAACACTTTAAAGATCTTTAAAATCAGGATTGCAAGTGGAAAAAGCCATAAAGGCAAATGGAATTCTGGTTTTTATGTATAGAAGCTTTCAATACAATAACAAGGAAGGGATGATGGATCTGTATAAGACAAAAGGAAAGAAAAGAAAAGCCAGACAGTCAGACAGACAGAAAAGAAAGAAAGAAAAACTCGCAGGACGTCCCAAAGCGCTTTACAGCCAATGAAGTACTTTTGAAGTGTTTGAAGCACTGTTGCAACATGGTAGGCCACAGTTGGAGAACCATGTGTGATTTTGGGCAGCCAATTATAGAAAGGATGATACAGCCAAAATAAAGGTGCAACATAGATTCACTAGGATGAGGCCAGAGATGAAAGACCATAGTTAGGACTACATTCACTGGAGTAGAGAAGGGAGGATTCAAGAGAATGGTTCAAAATTCTGGAAGGGTTTGAGAAGGTAAATCGTGAAATATTATTTCCACTGGTCAGTGAATCAGTAACAAGATGGACTACTGCTAGAAGAACAACGGGGACTGTTGGAAGAATTCTTTTCACACCAAGGGTTCTTAGAATATGGAACATATTATCACAAATGGAAATTGAATTCAAGTCAATCACACCAATTTAAAAGAAAGTTAGATAAACACTTGAAGAAGCAAAAATATTCCAAGATCAGGAAAATGGAACTACAATAAGTAGCTCTGTGGAGTTGGCAGTCCGATTTAATTTCCTTCGTGAAAACTTGCCTAAATATTCCCTAATCCACAACGGTTATCAAGCAAAACTGAGGGCTATTTGTCAATTCAACATTTTTGCTATTCTACTTTGCGTCCTGGCCTTCCACAGGCAATACCCTGCTTATGACCCCAAAGCACAATGTCCCTCTGTCCTATTAAGAGGTTTCATTTTCTCTAAGTGTTAGTGCTATCAGTTATGTTAATTGTGCACTGCAAGTAATTTTGGTAGTGTTAGTAAAATGGGCATAGCCCGTGCTCCTACAATTGCTCCTGGGATTAAATGGCTAAAATGCACATTAATGCACTGACCCAGTGTTAATGGGTTGTTTGCTTGTTCAGAGCTGGTTCAGCAGCGATTAATGAGAAATGTGTAAAGTTATTCAATTAAAAACATCAAAGGCGGGCAGCAGAGTTGAATGGGTCATTAGGGCTGAAGATTGCTGATGAAATAGTCAAGGAGGAGTATTTCACTAAACACAGAAGCATGAATTTCCCTTTACAAGGACAATCAAGAACAACAACTTGCATTTATATACCACCTTTAACATAGGAAAACATCCCAAGGAGCTTCAAGGGAGCATATTCAGACATAAATTGACACTGATCCAAAGAACGAGATATTGGTACAGGTGACCAAAAGCTTGGTTGAAGAGGTAGGTTTTAAGGAGCGTCTTAAATGAGAAGAGAGGGGTGGAAATGCGGAAAGGTTTAGGGAGGGAATTCAAGAGCTTCGGGCCTGGACAGCTGAAAGCACAGCCGCCAACGGTGGGGCGAAGGAACTGGGGGGGAGGGGTGCACAAGACGCTAGAGTGGAGGAGCACAGAGTTGGAGGAGCATTGTAGGGCTGGAGGAGGTTACGGAGATAAGAACAGCAGTAGACCATAACACAAGAGCTTTAGGAGCAAGGGAGGCAGACCTTAAGGACTTGTTACTACCAATGCAGTGTGAGTAGCATGGACATGACTCCTAATTGGACATCAACAAGGATCAGTGTGCAAAGAGGCTGTGCCTGTGCCAGCTCTTGGAACCAGACCTGCACCCATGGAACAGCATGCAGGTGGCACTGGTAGCGGAAGTGAAAGTGACTACCACACTAAATTTCTACAGTCTGGGCTTTCTAAGCACCAGTTGGAGGTGTCAGCTGAATCAGTTAATTCACAGTTCACAGTTGAATTACAGAGGTAACAGAATCCCTGTTTCTCAAAGTGCTAGCACGCCACACCAGCTGCAGAGATAGACCAAATCTGTGCAGTTATGCGTAATTTCCCCCAGGTACAAGACATTGTTGGTTGTACTCATGCAACATTCATACACTTTTAGGAAGTGATTTATCTTTTATCAACAGTAAGGATCATTGTGCTATTCATGTTCAGATGGTAGATGACCACCACCAAAGAATTATTTAAGTTGATGCGCATTTTCTGAGGAATATCATGGTTCACACATCTTGAGAGAATCAAAGCTCCCTAACTGTTCAAAGGGAAAGGTAGCATTCGAGGTTGGCTCATTGGAGGCATTGGTCACCCACAGCAAACATGGCTGATGAAACCTCTGCAAAATTTCTCATATATTTATGAGGTAAGAATATTTTAGAGTAGACCTTTGATCTGTTTAAACATTTAATAATGTCTGGGCTGCTCTTGCAATTGAAAGGCACATGGATGGTTAATAAAGTGTAGCTGCAAAAAGGCAAGCTCCCTAAAGATGATGAGGGACTTATATAGAATGTACAGCACAGAAACAGGCCATTCGGCCCAAGAGGTCCATGCGGTGTTTAAGCTCCACACAAGCCTCCTCTGTCCCTACTTCATCTAACCCTATCAGCATATCCTTCTATTCCTTTCTCCCTCGTGTGTTTATCTAGCTTCCCCTTAAATGCATCTATGCTAGTCGACTCAACTACTCCTTGTGGTAGCGAGTTCCACATTCCAACCACTCTCTGGGTAAAGAAGATTCTCCTGAATTCCCTATTGGATTTATTAGTGACTATCTTATATTTATGGCACTTAATTCTGGTCTCCCCCGCAAGTGGAAACATCTTCTCTATGTCTACCCTGTCAAACTCTTTCATAATCTTAAAGACTTCTATCAGGTCACCCCTCAGTCTTCTCTTTTCTGGAGAAAAGAGTTTCAGCCTGCTCAATCTTTCCTGATAAGTATAACCTCTCAGTTCTGGTATCATCCTAATAAATCAGTGTCTAGGGAATACAAGCCTGGTCTTGCAACCTGTCCTCATAATTTAACCCTTTTAGCCACGGTATTATTCTGGTGAATCCACGCTGCACCCCCTTCAAGGCCAATATATCCTTTCTGAGGTGCGGTACCCAGGACTGAATACAATACTCTAAATCGGGTCTAACCAAAGCTTTATGTAACTGTAACTGAGTCTGTTCCACAAGGTTAAAAGGGGACAAGATTCTGGTCCTTTAAATGCTGAAAAAGCATGGATAATGCAGTGTAAGCAGATTACTTAACTTAAAATAGTGATCAGACATCTGGTGGATAAAAGTATAAAATTAACAAGCTTTAATCAAGGATAGAGATTAGCAAATATTTTCCACCACAAAGTAAGTGATATGTGGAATACGTCACCATCAAAAACACATCAATCGTGTCAAGTTATTCCCTAAATTATGCTTGGTATACAGTTAAGAATAGAATTAGAGATGATGAGGGTAAGTATACACATAAATGACCAAATATACTATGCAACATTACGATTGCGGTAGTCTCAGAACTTGAAGAATGTATCTGTGGAATGTGACTAGTCAGGGATAACTAATATAGGTTTTAATGTTGGATTGATACTCTGGAATGTCATTCAATTATATTTTCAATTTTCTCTCCTTGGCAGTTTTACCTGTTATTTGCCTTCTATAGAAAATGAAATAAATTGGGAAGATCACAGAGTAATGCAAAATGAAATGAATGGGTTTGATGGGCCTAATGCATACTGTCACAACTCATCAAACCATCTCTACTCTAACTCATTCTTTCTCAAGACCTCAAAACTAATGAACTACTTACTGCCTACATTCTTCTCTTTGTCTGCTTGGTACATAGGAACAGGAGTAGACTACTCAGCCCCTCAAGCCTGTTCCACCATTCAAATGGATGTTGCTGATCTGTACCTCAACTCCATTTACCCACTTTTGATTATATCTATTGATACCCTTATCTAATAAAAATCTGTTGATCTCAAGCTTGAAAATTTCAATTGACCCGCAATCCGTAGCCTTTTGGGAGAGAGAATTCCAGATTTTCACTACCTTTCGTGTGAAAAAGTGCTTCCTGATTTCACTCCTAAATGGCCTAGCTCTAATTTTGTTCTGGATTCCTCCACCAAAGCAAATAGCTTCTCTGTATCTACCCTATGGAATCCTTTTAACATTTTAAACACCTCAATTAGCTCACCTCCCAAACTTCTAAAGTTAAGCCAAATTTATACAACCTGTCCTCATAAGTTAACCTTTTAAGCCCAAATATAATTCTGGTAAATCTGCGCAGTACCCCCTCCAAGGCTAATATATCTTTCCGGAGGTATAGTGTCCAAAACTGAGCGCAGTACTCCAGATGTGATCTGATCAAGCCTCTGCACAACTGATACATGACTTCCCCTCCTTTGCATTCCAGCCTCCTTGAGATAAAGGCCTTTTTGATTACTTTTTGTACTTGTGCACTAGCCTTTAGTGATTTATGTACCTGTACACCCAAATCCCTTTGCTCCATCGCAGTTCCTATAACCTACAGGATTTTAAAACACAAACTAGGTGTCACCTAACTGCTACTTCTTGATTTATCTCATCTTCTGTCCCACTGCTTTCAACCTTGGTAGTGCCATGAACCTCCACCTTCAAATCTACATCAATACCAGTGAATACTGTTTCTCTATATGAGATGCCATTCTGCATGTGCTGAATCCATCCACCAATGCTCTGGAAGGAAAGGTAAACGGCTATTTATATTATTCTTGACCTCTTCTTTCCATGAGATGGAGACAAAAGGTTACATCTCTGATAGGTTCCCATGGAGAAGCCAATTTAAGACAATCTGCAAATGAAGAGGTTAATGAATGTGATGAGACCCTGTTTCCCCCCCCACAACCCCCACCCCGCCTTCCATCCCTAAACCTTAATTGCAATTTGGAACACGATCTGAAACGGAGCTCGGCCTTTTCCTGTGATTCAGTGCGTCCTTTCAACATTTAAGTGGTCTTAGTAAGAACTGGTTGGACTGAAAGCTAGAGTTACACTGGTGATAATTCCAAACATCTGAGCAGTCACAAATGTTGGGGAAATAAGAGAAAATCGGATTCTTTTAATTGCATCACTAATGCAGGGTGCAGTAAATATTTCAAAATGCTTTGTGTAAAAAATCTTGGACTTCTTTAATCAAGGCTTATTAAACCCAAAAAAGCTCTGTTACGTTTAGTGTATTTATTTATTTATCCTCTTCTCCCACATTTTCTAGATTATGTTCTTCCATTTGCATGCTCCCCGACCAAGAGGATGTCCAAGAAAATAAGTATATGGTTAATGTCACCCCCTGTCTGGTCTGACTGATATCAAAAGCTCACTATACATGGTTGAGATGAACTCATGGTTTACCACTGTGTACCATAAGGCATTGAAACATCAATCCAGCAATGGATTGCCTTCACTCTAAACAATGCCCGACAGCAGAGGTTTAAGACAATTGTCACTCTGTTCAGTTCAATCGGCCCAAAAACTTGCAAATTGCAAACTTTTTAAGTGCAATAAAAATAAATTTTGCAACAAGACTAGAAGACATGCTAAGCAGACTGACATGTAACCTCTGAAACCTGGGTTCAAATCCAGCCCTGGCTAATGGGAAGAGCACCTCTTTCTCTGCTTCCTATAAGCAGCCCCTGTGAATTGAGTTAAGGCCAATTCAACCCAGGTCCTAGTAGGCACAACTCACTAAATTATCATTCTTAACTCAACTAGGAGTGGTAAGTGGAAATGTCACACTGAGGCTGTAGAGGATCCTCTTTAGAAAATGAGGAGAAGTTTAATTGTGGGAGCTTTACCCACCTGTAGCCCATGTTATATCTTGTGTGGGAGTGTTTGCTGCTGAAATTTGGGGCAAAATGTTCAATTTCTGGTACTGACATCTGCCCCCACCCACCCCCCCCAACCCATTGAGAAAATAAACTAAATTGTTACAGAGCATTTAAATGAAATCAAAATTATAAGCAATTTTGAAGGACACAAGTATACAACTGTAAAAGGCATCGTACAGACTGCACTGATATATAGAACCCATACTTCCAGAAATATCCACCACAACATGCCGTGCACATGTGATGGGTCCATGAGCCATTTACATGTCACGTCACATAAGGACCAGTGTGTTCGATTTATACAACGGTCACATATCTTAGTTCCTAACGTTTCAAAATTATTTGTTTAAACAAAATGAGTAAACTAACATACAACAGCAGCTTGCATTTATGTAGCGCCATTAATGCAGGAAAACATCCCCAAGGTGCCTCACACCGCCGTGGTGGGAGTTAGGAGAGGCCAAAAAAAATGTGTCCATAAAATGAGTTTTAAGAAGTCTTTTAAAGGTGGAGAGTGAAAAAGAGGTGGAGGGAATTAGGGAGAGGTTGAGGCAGCTGAAGGCTGCTCTCTTAGTGGTGGAACGAAGGGATTGAGGAGGAATGCACAGAAGGTCAGAGTTGGAGGATGAAGGGTGCAAGAAAGGACATGAGACAGGAGGAGTTGGATAGATGGCGTCAAGTGAGGCCATGGAGGGATTTGAAGATGAGGACGAGGATTTTAAATTCCATGTGTTGGAGGACAGGGACATAATGTAGGTCACTGAGGACAGGAGTAAGAGGCAAGTATTACGTGCAGAATAGGGAACTGCGCACTGTGATTGGGTCTTAATAGTAATAGCTTGGATCAAGTTCTTCTGGTGCAGTTAGGCCTCAGGTTGTAGTTCAGGTACGCATCACGCAGTCTGAGAAAAAAATCATACCCAACACTCCGCAAAGCCAGTGGACTTTTAGCGGAGTTATTTTGAACAGGTTTATTTCATCAACATCCCTCCTCCCTGTCACTTCATCAGTCGTGAGTTACTGCTATTGGCCTCCCTCGCTCATGAAATGAACTGGCAGTTGCATGGCCCCTCACTCTGTACCGTCCGTGCACGCAGGGCTACAAAAACAATTTTTAAAAATGCGTCAGCCCATGAAGGGAGAACTTCTCTATTTGGACCACACAGGCACAGTGGCAATATTTTCACAGCCTCGGGGTATCAGCTTCCAGTCCAAAGAATCATGCAGTTGACACGAAAGACCCATTCCTCACCATGGAGACATTAATAAAACACATGGCTGTGTATATTCTGGCTGTGTGTTAGGGGGAGAAAAACTTCCAGCCTGTCCTCAGAGAAACCTGTGAAACCGAGGAAGTAATTTGGGAAAAAAAAGAAAAAAATATTATTGGAGGTAAAATTGTATTTTTTTTTTATCTTGCCAACCAATTCTTAATTTGTTTTTTTTTTACTTCATTCTCAGGGTGTGGGTTTCCTTGGCAAGGCCGGCATTTATTACTCAGCCCTACTAACTGAGCGGCTTGCAGGGTCACTTCAGATGGCAGTTAAGAGTCAACCACGTTGATGTGGGACTGGGGTCATATATCGGCCAGACCGGATGAGGATAACAGGTTTCCTTCTTTAAAGGATATTAGTGAACCAATTGGGTTTTCACGACAATCCGACAGTTTCTTCATGGTCACTTCAAGATATTTTTTGCAGTAGTATCTTTTGATTCCAGGTCAGAAATAATCAGTGGATTCCAAGCAGCAACAAATTAAATTGGCCGTTAAGCAGATTTCTTCTAGCGCATAAGACGGAGCGAATACTGCCGTCTCTTATATTGATGCCTGTTTTTGCGGTGTTTTCTCAATAACTAAATATTTTATAAGACTGAAACACATAGAGGCTGGGGAAGAAGGTCAGGGAAACATCTCACTTTAAAATATGTCAAGGGTCTCAGGTCTCTATCGCTGCCTTTGAAGAAATTGAACCAGTGTGACTCACCCTCTGAGTTTTCTCTCCTTCCCTCTGAAGGAATGCCAAGCCCCATTTCGGTCCCTCCCTTTAGTGGCAGAGGGCACAGGAACTCACTGGGGTTAACAGTGGGCCTGGGCCTGGTATTATCGGGTGTGGAGAACAGAGGCCTACTAATGCAAGTAGGAAGCGCCGAAGGGGAAAAAGTAGACGGAAAATCAGGAGTCGGGAGTACGCAAATTTGCTCAGGCCAAGGATTTTTGCTCCTAAGGCAACAACTGTATGCAAGGCTTAGTAAGGTCCCAAATCCCATGGAAATTAGGTACCTCCCTATAACAAGCAGAGTTCCAGGTGCCAACCACTGGTGATTCTATATTATAATAATCTATAATATATTAAAAATCTTACATCTGCATGCGCTTCCTGTCTACAAAATCTTACTTCCTGTTGTCAACGTTTCTCATTATAAATTCTTATATCCACATTTACAATGGGACCTGCCTATGTAAACCTGTCACGCTGTTATTACACTCTCCTGCCAGTGGTGGTGCCATAGCACCTCAGTTTGATGTCTCCCAGCTCCTCAGTCTGTACTGTACTGTACTCTTTTGTTCCTACCAACTCTACTTTTCTGCTAGCCAAAAGTCGTAGCTTTTGGCTATTTAACCTTAAACATCAAATCGAAGTATTATACAAAATAAGGGCAGAATGAGTGATTTTAAAACGAGGACTGAATTATGTCTGGTCCAATTATTCCCCACCTTCTAACCCCACTTCAGCTGAAGACTACACTTGATCTTGAATCTCCTTGTACAAAGCCAAGACCAGTATTTCATTTAATGAGCATGCTAGAACTTGACACCTTACTTTACACCTTAAGATTCCATGTCTTAATCATCTTAAAGATGATCAAACGAACCAGAGGCAAGAAGAGGAGCAATTTTTTTTCGCAGCAAGTTGTTATGGTCTGAAATGCACGGCCTGAAAGGGTGGTGGAAGCAGATTCAGTAGTAACTTTCTAAAGGGAATTGGATATGTACTTGAAAAGGAAAAATTTGCAGGGCTATGGGGAAAGAGCAGGGGAGTGGGATTAATTGGATAGCTCTTTCAAAGAGCCAGTACTGGCACAATGGGTTGAATGGCCTCTTTCTGTATTGTACGATTCTATCATTTTTCTTACCTTTACACCCATGCCATGTCTACTGTCGAATAACAACAACTCCTGGAGGTTCACCACAGCGGATTACCACAGGAGGGGAAATAAGCCAGGAACAGCACCTCACTGGAGGTACGACAAGAACAGAAATTCCAACCAACCAGTGGGACCACTCATTAGAAAAGATTCCTTGTTCCCCCTTTGCCCAGCTGCACCCCATGGTAAATGAATTGCCTTTAAACAGACTGTATACACAACAACAACTTGCAATTTATATAGCGCCTTAAATGTAGTAAAACATCCCAAGGTGCTTCACAGGAGCATTAAAAGACAAAATTTGACACCGAGCCACAAAAGGAGATATTAGAACAGGTGACTAAAAGCTTGGGCAAAGAGGTAGGTTTTAAGGAGTGCCTTAAAGGAGGAGAGAGAGGTAGAGAGGTGGAGAGGTTTAGAGAGGGAATTCCAGAGCTTAGTGCCTAGACACTGAAAGCACGGCTGACAATGGTGGAGCAAAGGAAATCGGGGATGTGCAAATGGCCAGAATTGGAGGCACAATAAACCCAGTGTACTTTCCATAAGTATTATGCAATCATAATGTACAGTGGGTTCCAAATATATCTGTATTTAAACAATTTAATGTTCAATAAAACCTTTTTTCCAAGAAAGGAATCAAGTGTGCGTTATAGGGCTGATTCTGCAGTCAGATGCTCCGAGCGCAGATTGGCACTCACAGGGAGCCCCTGGGCAGGCAATTCACAACCCACGGTGCCCAATTTCCCATCCGTTAATTTAAACGGACAGAAAATCAGGCATTGCAGTGCCGCGACGTCCCGCCCAGCGCTGCCTGCAGGCGCCATTGTAAGAAGGGAATGGCTGACCGAGATGTCGGCCCTTATAACTAATAACGGGTGGGGAGGGGGGGGTTTCCTTGCTTGGCACTGCTAGCGAGCCTCACCCAGGAGGAGCGCAAAACAGAATCTCAGGCGCCTTTGCTCATAATTTTGTGACCGTTAAGGTTGAAAACACAGGTGCAAAAATGATCGTTATAACCGCCTTGAAGTTAAAAGTAATGGAAGTCAATCGCAACAGTTCGACGGATATTCATTGAGTTTTCCTGTCATGGTTCATGACGTCACTAGAACCGTGTGATTGAATTGCTGTCTTGCCACTTTCCATCAGCCATCTATCATCTTATTAACTGTCTGCTAAGCTACATTGTGCTTCTCCGTTCCTTCTTTTTGACTCCCCTTTGAACCCGAGATTTGCTTTTTTTCAAATTTGTGTCTAATTATGTGCAAGTGCAATGGACAAAAATAAGTTTTGAAACACTCAGGGACCAAATAAAGATCGAGTTCACCATGCACTACAATGACAGGGCAGTATAACAATACATTGATTCTTCAAAGATGAAGAGAGGAGAGCCTGGGGAGACAGAAAGCCCATTCTGTGAAATATAATAGCCGCTGTTTCCTGCACCTAATAGATCTTTCACCAGCTGATAAAGCAAAGTGATTGGTTCTGGAAAATTTAATTATTAACGGCCCATTCATAAGAAAACTGGGACATAGACTAGTGATCACCATGGACGTGGCCAGAGGGGGAGAATGGACGTCTGCTCCACCCTTGATCAGACCTGGAGGGAAGGAGGGTCGTGGTCATTTCCCTAAATTAATCATCAGTGACATTCAGTTGTGCAGATAATTCTCACACCAAATTCCATACACTGACCCTCATAAGATGGAACATCAAATTTAAAGCTTTGTGCCAAATCTTGAAGCCCAATTTCCTATTTTACCTTCTTAAGTTGGATTATTCATCAGTTTCATGATTCTCAGTGGACCATAAATGGTTTATCAGGAACTGCCAGCGTTCAAGCCAACAAAGGTTAACCATTTTAGAAAATATTTTATTTCCCCAATTTTCTCCCACTTTGTCCCCTGATCCACTCTGAAAGACAGTTTAAAAAAAATCTCCCTCTGATTTTATCCTCTCCTTTTGGCATTGACTCTTGATGGGGTATGATTCCATGGGCACTGGCTGCCCTCCAGTCGCTTGCCAAAGTGGCTACTCATCAGGTAAGACAGTGATGAAGTTAACTCGCTTTCAGCACATGATGGATTAAATGTTTGCTCCCTTTGTTTTAAGTGCAATAGAAAGTCCACATAACTTTACTCACAAGCTTTGTGAGGTTGGATGTGTTGCCACACAAGGGTTCTCTGCTCTACCGACTGCCATTAAGCAGCAATCAGTGGCATCGGCTAGGAGACATTAGTCCCACAGGTGCTGAACACCACTAGGTGCACATCTCAGGAATACCTTCTCTGATGATGCCGAGATATTGAGGTCCACAGTTCAGACTACATATCATTTGGGATTTTCAAACACCGCTTTCTTGTTCAAACATTTTGACAACAGTTTCCAGAAATGGACCACAACCCTTACAACTGGTCTTTCGTATTCATCCTTACAGAGATAGCGACACCTCCGTCAACAATTAACAACAACCACACTTTGCATTTATAGAGAGCTGTTAAAAAAATAAACATCCCAAGGCAATTGACAGAAGAAAAGGTGGAGGTGGGGAATGGACACCAAGCAATAGTAGGAGAAGAGTTAAGAAAGATGGCTAAAATCATGCTTGAAGAGGTAGGTTTTGAGGAGGCTATTCATGGTGGAGAGAGAAGTAGCATGGTGAAGGGGTTTAGGGAATAGAATTCTGGAATACAGGTCTATGATGGCTGAAGACCACCAATAGTGGAGCTTAGGGAAACACAAAAGGTCAGAGTCAGAAGAGAAGAGGGCTGCAGGAGATTGCATGATTAGTTTAGCGTAAGACCGTGGAGGGATTTTCAAATAGGGCAGGGAAGTGGAGTTGAGGCAGAAGATCAGCCATGGTCTTATTGAACGGCGGAGCAGGCTCGAGGGGCCGTATGGCCTACTCCTGCTCCTATTTCTTATGTTCTTATGTTCTTAAATGAGCGTGAAGGGCTTGAAGTCAATCTGTTGGGGTCATGGGGAGCAAATGGAGGCTGGTGACGACAGAGGTGATAGGCAAGTAGAATTCAGTACCAGGAAAGGGTGTGAAAGCAGAGTTCTGGATGAGTTGGTATTTATGTAGGGTGGACTTCAGGAAACTGGCAAAGAGAGCAATGGACAAGACAAAGGCATAGATGGGGCTTTCAGCAGTGGAGAGGGTTCGGCAGAAACAGAAGACCTTGGTATTGGATAGGATAGGCTATGAAGATAGAAGATGAACTCTGGGTCAAACAGAAAACCAAAGTTTTGCACCGTTGGTTTCAGCTTGAGTGAGCAGCCAGGGAGGGGGATGGATTCAGGGGCCAGGTTGCAAAGATTCTGGGAGGAGTTAAACCTGATGACTTTGTTCTTAAGTTGGAGAAAAAAGATCTGACTCATCCATGCCCTGATGTCAGACAAGTGTTCAGACAAAACAGCGGCAGATTCGGAGTTGAAGGTGGTGGTGGTAACACGACCGTGATTGTGGTTAGTGACCTACTGGAATTAACATAAGATTTTAACATAGGATTCAAACTATCGGGTAAATTTTACAAATGTGCTCTCCTGTTGCGGAGGGCCTATATCTGCATATCACAGGTACCCTCCCAGAATTTTCTGTCTATTCATATTAATGCACAGATAATCACAGGGAAGGTGTTGGTGATGTGTGACCCTGTATGTCAAGGCTCTGTGCCAGAACTGTGTATTCACTAAATTACCTCAGCATTCTTCAGATTATCAGATGTCAGAAAATATCACACACCAAACCAGGTTAAACAATTAATCTAGTTTATTTAAGCATAATTAATTTACTGCAGCAAAAACATTAGGTACATATAATGCGAGCAGAATTTTACAATACATATACATCTAGAACGTGCACTCAAAGAGTCAGTTGTACTTAAAGCTTTTCTTGCAGTCTCTGAAGATGGAACAGTCCCTTGGAGTAATAGTTTCATGTAAATAATTCTCAAGCAGAGCAGTTCAGTTGAAATACATGAGCCAAACATTCATGGAGTTCTTTAATCCGGGCAAATTCCAGAATTCCAAGAATTGAAGAACACAGACCAAACAGCTTGTTCCAAACCCTTAATTGCCTTTAAAGTTAGGCTGTCACTCAATCGTCATTAAAAAAAAAGTCCCTCCGAGTATCAGCAGGCTATTAGATCATGAAAGGCATTGAACATCCTGTTCAAACCTGACATCCATACTTGTGCAGTTACTAATAGGGGTCACTAGTTAATGATCAGAAGAAGAACCTTGACTATGTTTTCCCTCCCAAACACAGAGATGGTGAGGCCAATTATAGTATTCCTGCCTGCCATTTAGAATACATTAACTTAAAAAAAAAACAAGCTTTTTTTTCAAAGCGATAAACCATGATATATGCTTTAATCTTCAATCAGGCTCGAGGTTATCTAGTATAAAAATCATTGGATATGTTTAATTCCCAGTCTGTGCTGAGCTAACTGATCTGAGCCAGGACAATAGCGTAGGGTCACTACAAGAGACCTCAGCTTCCTTGGGTTCAGGATGGGAAAATCAGCCAGGGTTCCCAATCCTGATCACGATCCAGTGACTTCTGATTGAAAGGGAGGCTACGTTGACCTCTGATAAGAATAAGGTTAAGCTCGTCTTTAATGCCCTCTGAGGTCAACTAGCCTGCTGTCACTCAGGGGAGGAGGGGGAACTAATTTCCTCTGTGCTCCTGGTCATTATCCAGTAACTACAGTTCAGTCTATCGAATGAGAGGTTAAACCGAGGCAGTGTCTGCCCTCTCAGGTGGGCATAAAAGATCCCATGGCACTATTTCAAAGAAGAGCAGGGGAGTTCTCCCCAGCGTCCTGGTCAATGTTTATCCCTCAGCCAACATCACTAAAACAGATGATCTGGTCATTATCTCATTGCTGTTTGTGGGGCCTTGCTGTGTGCAAATTGGCTGCCGCGTTTCCTACATTACAACTGTGACTACACTTCAAAAATGTACTTAATTGGTTGTAAAGCACTTTGGGATGTCCTGAGGTCATGAAAGGCGCTATATAAATGCAAATCTTTCTTTACAGCTGGAAATTGCGCTTGTGCAGACCTTGGGTGAAGTCGCGACTGGGCCAAGCTGTGATATCCTCGCGCTCGCCCGGTCTGCCAACACTCATTGGGGTTGATTTTTAAGAGACCGCCTCCATCGGGCAGGAGGTGGGAGGAGCGAGACCGCTGACCACCCCCCCCCCCCCCCCCGATGGAGACCCAACCCATTTTAATGGTCCGGCCTCATTAGCCACCCACTGGTGAGCTGCTAGTGCATTTGGAGCGGCGAGCTAATCAGAGGGGCAGGAGATCTGATGGGCCCACTGCGGACCCCAGCTGGTGTGGGTAAGTTAAAGGGGGAGGTGATCCTGGGGGAGGGCTGTGGGGGTATTGGCAAGGGAGGGCTATATTTGTGAGACCAGGGGGAGCATTAATACCTCTCCCAGTCCCACAAAGTCATTTAAAAACCCTTTTTTATACCTTGTGAGTGGCCTGCAGCAGCCCCAATGCAATTTTGAAGTACTAATGGGCAGAACACAGCAATCTGCACAGGTTAATGCGGCCCCCGCCAGTTTCTGGCAGGCACCTGGGCCACTCATTTCATGGCCCCCAACCAAAATGGCAGTGACCTGGTCATCGGCGGTAACGGGGCGGTAAGCGTTTTGCTGCCATTTTCATAACGGGGGTGGGGGAAGGGGATGAAAATTGTCCCCACGGTCTCAGCGGATGGATTAAAAAAAAATGACCACTTGGACAAAGTACCAGCGGGTACCTGATGCCAACAAAGCCATACCCCATCACACGTCAATGCCTTCTGGAGAGGAGGGGGAGAAAAATGGAGGGACAAACAACTCATATAATTGTCAGCAATAGGACTTTTCTGTGGTATTTCCATAAAGTACAGCTCTTGGGCATTGCCAGACCAGCTTCCAGGAATTCTAGGATCAACAGGATTCAAATTCTAGATTCATCTTCTGTTTAATTGTACGAAGAACATTCGCCTCCGGATCATTCCAGGCTGCCGTCAGTGACATCGCCAGGGTCTCTCAGTCATCTGCGCACAAGTGCATAAGGCAGGTCACTGACGGCTTGTTTCACAGAGCCTCGCAATACGTCAACTTCCCCATGGACAACCTCAGCCAGACGGAGAGGGCAGTGGGATTCCACGCTGTGGCTGACTTCCCACTTGTGCAGGCTGCAATCGATTGCATGCATATAGCAATCCGGGCATCTCCACACGAGCCAGGACTGTTCATCAGCAGAAAGGGGTATCACTCCATCAATGCTCAGCTTGTTTGTGACCACCGCAAAAGATTCCGTCACGTGTGCACCAGATTCCCTGGCAGCTGCCACGATTGGTTCATTCTGAGGGAATCCAACATCCTGGCCCTCTTCCACGCACCGAGCACCCTTAAGGGCTGGCTCCTCGGGGACAAAGGATGCCCCCTGCACACGTGGCTCATGACACCTCTGAGGAACCCCATCAGCGAGCAACAGCGACGATACAACCACAGCCGCATCGTCACCAGGTCTATACTTGAACATGCGATGGGGTTGCTGAAGATGCGATTTCGGTGCCTCGTTCATTTTGGGGGAGCGCTTCAATACACACCAGCGAGAGTGGGTCGCATTACAGTAGTGTGTTGTGTCCTGAACAACATGGCGCAACAGAGAGGGGTACCGGTTGCGGAGGCCCCATCACCTCATCCACCATCCACATCTGCCATCAACATTGAGGAGGAGCAGGAGCAGGAGGAGGAGGACGATGAAACCATGGGCAGAACAGCGGCTCACGTGGCTGCTTGTGAGGCCAGGGAGTCACTGATATGTGAACGGTTCTCATAAGATCAGAAAGTGGGAAGAGTCCAGTCCTCACCTGGAAAGAGCAGCGCCAATACCAGCAACCACCCCCCTCCCCCCTCCCTGTACAAAACAGTCCGGCAACTACACATACACCCACTGTAAAGTGACCCACTGGGTGGCATCAAGTCTCGCTGTTCATAGTGAAGCACATGAAACGGCCCTATCACAAAAGCCAGTCAAGAATGGGCAAGACGTGGCAGTAGTGGTGAGAATGATAACATTTAATGTAACTTTAACAAAAAACAAATATTAATGGAAAACATGACAGTCTGTCAGACACCCTTGTGCATACATTTTGTGATCACAAATCCTTAGCCTTTCTCTTCCTACCGCTTCTACGTGGTGCATCCCCTGTGTCTGCAGCAGAGGTAGTGGCAGGTTGCTCATGTTCTTGCCCTGACTGCTTAGATGCTTTGGTCCTATGCCCTCTGGGTTTCGGTGCCCGTGAGGCCCCCTCCAAAGACTGCTCCATCTGCACCTGTGCAGGGGCTGACTCAGCCACCTGGAGAGGAGGCAGCATTGCAGGTACTGGTTGAGAGGGGGGCAACAATTGAGACATGGGAGCACTTTGAGTAGCGTCCCCACTTCCATGTCTCCTTTCACCATCATCCCTCTCCTGGGCCAATCCCACATCACTCCTACCAAACTGTTGGAGAACAGTTTGGAGGGCATGTGTAATGCCTTGTAAGGCCGCTTCTAAATTATCTGTCAGCCTGTTTAAGGCAGCAGAATGTTGTTCACCCTGAGTCCGCACGGTTGTTGTCAGGGCCTGAATGGACTCATTTGTGAGCTGTGCTTAAAGCTCAATGGAAGCTAGATTACTCTCCATCACAGATGTTCCCACACTTCCCTGTGACACTATCTCAGACATTTCCGCAATTACATGCAACACTATCTCAGACAGTTGCTCATGTCCCTGTGACACTATCTCAGAAATTCCCTCCCTACCTGTGCCACCATTCCACTAATGCAGAAGTTGTACTCCACCACCCTCACTGTCCCTCGATCATTAATTTTAATTTTAAATTGTCCCAACTGAATTCTTTCTAGTTTTTGTTCCACAGGATTTAACAATGGGCTTTAAGGTGTCTTTCTTTAAAGCACAGAAAATTATTTCTCTTAATAACATTTCATGTAACACAAGTTACTACCAAACTAAGTGAAAGATGACCTCAATTATCAATTTCATGGCTGAGGGACCTGTAATGTTGTTAACATTCTAATCCACACATGGGAGGGTCTGCTAGCTATAGTTTACCACCATATTTCATAGGTTTCAGGAGCCACTGCTTGAACTACTTTCAAATGTCCTTAAGTATACCCACTGCTCTATGTCTCTCTTTTGGCTTACCCCTTCCTTTCTTCATTCAAAGCGTTTCGTCTGATCCGTCCCTTGTTCATTCTCTTCCCTACCTATGTTCCAATTATTTTCCAATTCTCTCCACGACTCAACTGTACATCAATGGAGTCTTTGTGCATCAGGAATAGATAGTCATAGAACTGGAGAGTCTAGAGCTAGGGGGCATAGTCGCAGGATAAGGGGTCGGCCATTTAAGACTGAGATGAGGAGGAATTTCTTCACTCAGAGGGTTGTGAAGCTTTGGAATTCTCTACCCCAGAGGGCTGTGGATGCTCAGTCATTGAGTATATTCAAGGCTGAGATAGACAGATTTCTGGACTCTAGGGGAATCAAGGGATATGGGGATCGGGCAGGAAAGTGGAGTTGAGGTCAAAGATCAGCCATGATTTGATTTAACGGCAGGAGCAGGTTCGAGGGGCCATGTGGCCTACTTCTGCTCCTATTTCTTATGTTCTTATAGCGTGTGGGAGCACACAGGGCTATATGGGTGCAATCAATGATGCCCGGGTCTTTGGGGAATCCTGCAACTTGAAAAAATAAGTGCAGTATTGTGCTATGCTGTTGCCAGTTGTCCTTGGTGAAACTGATGATGCTACTAGCTCTGGTAAAAATGCATCAGCTTTGTGCATCCGTGCAGATTAATTGATGCTACTGATATCCTCTGTGACAGCCTGGAATGAGCTGGAGGCATGAAGGTTTAGGGCTGAAGTGTCCTGGACAGCCACTGGCAGTGCCAGTCCGGCTGAAGGTCAAATTGCATCATGTGGAATAACTCCAAGAGCCTATTTCCAAATCTTAGCCTGTGCCTATATTGTTCTTCAGACAAGTCCAGGTGAGTCTTCCTTTGGGGTTGGGAGGGTAATGGCAATTGGTCGCAGTCCTCCTCGGCTGCATTCCGACACGGTCAGCATCTCTCCTTTCCTTCGACTCCACGTCTTCCAAATGATATAAATAGCAGAGGAATTCCCATAGGGGGACCCACTGTCCTAATTAGTAGGGTATATCAAAAAATGGGCACCCCAAAACCCTTCCCACAAACCCTTTTCAGCCATAAAGTTGGCCAAACCAAAAAAAAGAGTTCCAAATATGTGTTTAACAGCACACCTGAAACTTAGAGGCTGTCCCTTTAAATAACTTATGTATTTAAAGACACAACCTCAGAGCCATGAATGCGCAACTCTGCTTGGGCAAAATTAAGAATCAGTCAACTTCCAGCTTAAGGGTCTGAGAAATGGTGTCGATGTGTAAATGCCATCACTTCCCCATTATTATATTGCAATGAGGCTCCGACCCATCTCTGATGGGAGCTTCCTGCTCCATTCAGAAACTCTGCTCTCGTTAAGTATGCAAAGTGACAATATATTGTAGCTGTACAGAGAATGCATGTCACGTTTAAAAAAAACTGAAGAGTTCTGTGTGGGTTACATACCAAAACCAATGTGTTGCAAGTAACCTTACAGAATTTTTAAAATCCTCAATTATAATAATGGGTGAAAGCATCTGGAAATGGCAGGGAGCTACTACGACATACAATTATGTTTCAACGAACCCAAAAATTACTTTCAGTCACTTTTAATGAGCTGCAAATACAGTCGTAACGCATTCAAGCCATGGTAATAAAGAGGTTTTAGGTTTCCATGTGTTCTGTGAAATATATCCTGGCAAATTATGATCTAAGATTGAGTTATTCCAGGAAATTGCTCTCTTATCGGGGGGCTCTGGACTAATAAGACCAGAGATCACGGGCTCAATTTTAAAATGAAAGTCTGGGTGAGTTTGGGGCGGGGTGGGGGGGGGGGGGGGGAAGGGCAAAGAAAACCGGGAATTTTTGGAGCGGGCAGAAATCCCGGCTCCAATACGCTGAAGAACTTGCACAACCCAGAGCCGTTCCCGAACCCAGAAGTCCCGCCGGCAATTAAAGCCAGCGGGACGATATTTAAACCAACAATTCAAGTACTTAAAGTACTTGAAATGTGCATGAAGGTAATTAATTATGCTGGTAAGCGATTTCAACGCTGCCTCAGTGTGTTTCCCGTGCTGGGTGAAACACGCCATGGTGAAGGAGTCGTGTTTCAGCGAGCAGTCAGTTGGACATTTAAATGCCTGTTTGACAGATGGGGATAAAAGGTGAGTTATTGCAGCAGGGCACTCAGTTCTCTCAGACAAACTTTTGGCTGGGAGATCTTTGTGTTTCGACTGAAAATTCTTGGTTTACACTCAGAATTGTTCTGTTTACACATATTTATCAACTTTTCGGACACCCTCAAACTGACACCATCAGGATGGGGGCGCGATGGCTGCATTCACTAGCACATCCGAGGAGGAGCAACATCACCATCCTCGCCAGGCACGGTGTGCACATCCGCCACTTGCAGCTCCACAACACAGTGCTGCGCCACAGGAACCTGCACAAGAGCAGAGAGAGCAACCACAGAGGGAGCGACTTCGCAGGAGGCACTACCCTCGTCAGAGGGTCTACAGACCGAGACTCAGCTTCATGGACCTCTCTGAGGAGCAGCGCATGTGGAGGCTGAGAGTGAGTCGGCAGGTGGTCGCAGACATCTGCAGCCTCCTTCATGCCGAGCTGCTCCCGGCTGGACCTAGCGGCATCTCATTACCCGTCGCAGTTAAAGTCACCACTGCCCTCAACTTCTTCGCCTGCGGATCATTCCAGGGTGTCACTGGTGACGTCGCCGGGGTCTCTCAGTCGTCTGCACACAAGTGCATAAGGCAGGTCACTGACGGCTTGTTTCACAGAGCCTCGCAATACGTCAACTTCCCCATGGACAACCTCAGCCAGACAGAAGAGGGCAGTGGGATTCCACTCTGTGGCTGGCTTCCCACGGGTACAGGGTGCAATCGATTGCATGCATATCGCAATCCGAGCACCTCCACACGAGCCAGGACTGTTCATCAACAGAAAGGGGTATCACTCCATCAATGCTCAGCTTGTTTGTGACCACCGCAAAAGATTCCTTCACGTGTGCGCCAGATTCCCTGGCAGCTGCCACAATTGGTTCATTCTGAGGGAATCCAACATCCTGGCCCTCTTCCACGCACCGAACATCCTTAAGGGCAGGCTCCTCGGGGACAAGGGATGTCCCCTGCACACGTGGCTCATGACACCTCTGAGGAACCCCATCATCGAGCAACAGCGATGATACAACGACAGCCACATCGCCACCAGGTCTATACTTGAACATGCGATGGGGTTGCTGAAGATGCGATTTCGGTGCCTCGATCATTCTGGGGGAGCGCTTCAATAATCACCAGCGAGAGTGGGTCGCATTACAGTAGTGTGTTGTGTCCTGAACAACATGGCGCAACAGAGTGGGGTACCGGTTGAGGAGGCTCCATCACCTCATCCACCATCCACATCTGCCATCCACAGTGAGGTGGAGCAGGAATAGGAGCAGGAGGAGGAGGAGGATGAACCCATGGGCAGAACAGCGGCTCACGTGGCTGCTCGTGAGGCTAGGGAGTCACTGATATGTGAACGGTTCTCGTAAGATCAGAAAGTGTGAACAGTCCAGTCCTCACACCACCTGGAAAGAGCAGCGCCAATACCAGCAACCACCCCCCTCCCCCCTCCCTGCACAAAACAGTCTCGCAACTACACATGCACCCACTGTAAAGTGACCCACTGGGTGGCATCAAGTGTCGCCGTTCATGGTGAAGCACATAAAAGGACGCTATCACAAAAGGCAGTCAAGAATGGTGAGAATGATAACATTTAATGTAACTTTAACATAAACCAAATATTAATGGAAAACATGACAGTCTGTCAGGCACCCTTGTGCATACATTTTGTGATCACAAATCCTTAGCCTTTCTCTTCCTACTGCTTCTACGTGGTGCATCCCCTGTGACTGCAGCAGAGGTGGTGGCAGGTTGCTCATGTTCATGCCCGGACTGCTTAGATGCTTTCGGCCTACGCCCTCTGGGTTTTGGAGCCCATGAGGCCCTCTCCAAAGACTGCTCCACCTGCACCTGTGCAGGGGCTGACTCAGCCACCTGGAGAGGAGGCAGCGTTGCGGATACTGGTTGAGAGGGGGGCAACAGGGGAGATGTTGGAGCACTTTGAGTGGCGTCCCCACTTCCATGACTCCTTTCACCATCATCCCTCTCCTGGGCCAATCCCACATCACTCCTACCAAACTGTTGGAGAACAGTTTGGAGGGCATGTGTAATGCCTTGTAAGGCCGCTTCTAAATTATCTGTCAGCCTGTTTGAGGCAGCAGAATGTTGTTCACCCTGAGTCCGCACGGTTGTTGTCAGGGCCTGAATGGACACATTTGTGAGCTGTGCTTAAAGCTCAATGGAAGCTGGATTACTCTCCATCGCAGATGTTCCCGCACTTCCCTGTGACACTATCTAAGACATTTCCGCAGTTACTTGTGACACTATCTCAGACATTACTGCAGTTACCTGCGACACTTTCTCAGATATTACTGCAGTTACATGCAACACTATCTCAGAGAGTTGCTCATGTCCCTGTGACACTATCTCAGAAATTCCCTCCCTACCTCTGCCACCATTCCACTAATGCAGGATTTGGACTCCACCACCCTCACTGCTATTGTGGAGAGTGCACATGGCACCTGTTCCAGTACCTCACAAATGTGCTGCTGTCCCTCGATCATTCTCCTTTTAAGGGATGGCCCCCGAGGTTCAGCATCTGCGTCCAGCTGAGTAGAGCATAGAGAGGAGTGCACCCACCGACACGGATTCTCCACAGCAGTTCTGCCACGAGTGTCTGCTCGTGCTCACTTGTGTGTGGTGACTCACCAGATACCAACCCAACTAACTGACTACTAGGACCCACCGAGATGTGAGTATCTGCGCTGGTGGGTGGCTCATTAAGATGTGACGGTGCACCCTCAGAGGCCAGGAGCCCCTCTGAGGAATCGTTCTCTGCCATCACTGCAGTCACTGAAGGGCCTGTAAGAGAACAGAAGGCAATATTAAGCAACTTCACAGATTGTCATATTGCAATGAGCATACTGAGATGTTTAGCATGCCAATCATTGTTAACATCAATTCATGTTGCGTGTGATTAATGTTAATGTGAGGTGCCAGTTTTGACGTCCCCGACGGACAGGCACTCGAGGGTGTGCTAATCTGCAGGGCCTCCTCCTCCGCGTCTGTGAGGACCAATATTTGTTGTGGCCCTCCTCCAGTCCTCGCCCTTTTGCGTGCATTTTACGCTCTCTTCCCCGAGAAGGGGAGAAAGTACAGATGAGTGAGTGAGTGATGGTGAAGTGGCCAACTGATGAATGCAATGCATTGGGTGAGGCTGACCTTGAAAGAGATGCATCAGAGGGTATGAGACAGAGACATCACATTGGATGAGGATTGGGGTGAGTGGTAATGGTGGGGTCACAAATGGGGAGGTGAGGAAGTGCTCAGGAAGTGCAGGTAAGTTGAGGGTGAGCCTTAAGTGGGTGTGAGGAGTGATGTGATGGAGTAGTCTTGGCCGTGCAGAATGAGTTGGGGGGGGGCGGGGTAGCACGGTGATCTGGACCATGGAATGTAGGAGAATGAGTAAGTGGACTGACTTTTGCTGACCTAGTTAGGTCATTGAAACGCTTCCTGCGCTGGACCCAAGTGCGGGAGATGTTGCTGGTGTTGGTAACCTCCTCTGCCACCTCGAGCCTGGCCTTCTTGGGAGCAGATGCAGGGCACTTCCTCCTGTCGGCCGAGTGAAAGAGTTCCCTCCTCCTCACTCCGGCCAGCAGCACCTGAAGTGAGTCACCGCTGAATCTTGGAGCAGCCATGCCCCTGTGCTACTCCATTGCGACTTCTGGCTCTTTGCTCCAGCAAAATCCATTGGAGCAACGGCCCTTTAAATCCAGATGCTCCAGCTGACAGCCTGTCATACGGATGCGCAGCCGCCCACTGTGCAGCTAACCCAGAAACAAGATTAATGGCCACCAATTAAGTCGCAATCGCATGCGGAAAGGTAACGTTTTATTATTCGCATTTGACCCCCCCCCCCCGCTGCCATCCCACCGTCCTTTCAAAATTGAGCCCCAAGTGCCTGGAAGACGAGCAGTGGGAGCCAGTCTGAGAGTGGGATTCGCTGATGGGCGGGATTCTCCCTCCTTCATTGAAACATGTCATTGAAACATATAAAATTCTGACAGGGCTAGACAGACTGGATGCAGGGAGGATGTTTCCCTTGGCTGCGGGGTCCAGAACGAGGGGTCACAGTCTCAGGATACGGGGTAGGACATTTAGGACTGAGATGAGGAGAAATTTCTTCACTCAGAGGGTGGTGAACCTGTGGAATTCTCTACCACAGAAGGCTGTGGAGGCCAAGTCACTGAATATATTTAAGAAGGAGCTAGATAGATTTCTAGACACAAAAGGCATCAAGGGGTATGGGGAGAGAGCAGGAATATGGCATTGGATCAGCCATGATGATATTGAATGGCCTACTCCTGCTCCTATCTTCCATGTTTCTATGTTTCATCTCTTAGCAGTGACCCTGACCTTGACCATCCTTGTACTACCGATGTGGCTATTGAAAGGTTTTTTAATGCCCTTTCTGCTTAATGCTAATATTCTCCTTTTAGCCTTTCCAATCTCTCTCTTTTGGAGTTCACCCTATGTTCATGCATGAGGATTGCAGGCGAGGGACTCAATTTTAAAAGGTGGTGGGATGGAAGCTGTGGTGGGGAGGGGGGGGGTCAATGGGCATGCGGAAAACCCGGATAATAAAAAATTACCGTTCCCCACGCGATCGCAACTTAATTGGTGGCCATTAATCTTGTTTCCGGGTTTGCCGTCTGAAAGCTGCGCAGTGGGCGGACTGTGCACCCACATGACAGGCTGTCAGCTGGAGCGTCTGGATTTAAAGGGCCATTGCTCCAATGGATTTTGCTGGAGCAAAGAGTAAGAAGACCCAAAGGAGCAGCACAGGGGCAAGACTGCTCCAAGATTCAGTGACGCCTCACTTGAGGTGCTGCTGGCCGGGGTGAGGAGGAGGAGGGAACTATTTTACCCGGCCGACAGGAGGAAGCGCCCTGCCTCTGCCATCAAGAAGGCCTGGCTCAAGGTGGCAGAGAAGGTCACCAGCAGAGCAACATATCCCGCACTTGGGTCCAGTGCAGGAAGCGTTTCAATGACCTAACTAGGTCAGAGAAAGTGAGTACACTTACTGATTGTCCTACATTCCATGTTCCACATCACCCCCCCTCCCCCCAACTCTTTCTGCTCCACCAAGACTACTCCATCGTGTCACTCCTCACTCCCACTTAAGGCTCATCCTCAACTTACCTGCACTTCCTGAGCACTTCCTCACCTCCCCATTTGTGACCCCACCACTCACCCCAGTCCTCATCCAATGTGATATCTCTGTCTGATACTCACCCTCTGATGCATCTCTTTCACGGTCAGCCTCACCCAAAGCAATGCATTCATCGGTTGGCCACTTCACCATCACTCACTCACACGTCTGTACTTTCTCCCCTCTAGGAGAAGTGAGCGCTAAATGCACGCGGAAGGGCGAGGACTGGAGGGGGGGCCACGACAAATAGTGGTCCTCACAGACGTGGAGGAGGAGGCCCTGCAGATCAGCCGCACCCTCGAGTAACTATCCATTGGGAATGGCGAGACTGGCATCCCACAAAGTCTGGTGACACAACTTTAATATTCATCACGCACAACATGAACTGATGTTAACAATGATTGGCAAGTTGAACACCTCAGTATGTTCATCTGTGATGATGCTTAATATTGCCTTCTGTTCTCTTACAGGCCCTTCAACGACCGCAGTGGCGGGAGAGGGCGATTCCTCAGAGGAGCTCCCGGCCTCTGAGGGTGCACCGTCACATCTTAGTGAGCCATCCACCAGCGCAGATACTCACACCTCGGTGGGTCCTAGCAGTCAGTTAGTTGGGTTGGCACCTGTGAGTCACCACACACAAGTGAGCACGAGCAGACACTGGTGGCAGGGGCAGCTGTGGAGAGTCCCCGTCGGTGGGAGCACTCCTCTCCAGGCTCTGCTCAGCTGGACGCAGATGCTGAACCCCGGAGGCCATCCTTCAAAAAGGAGAATGATCGAGGGGCAGCAGCATATTTGTGAGGTACTGGAACAGGTGCCACGCACACTCTCCACAATCGCGCAGAGGATGGAGGAGTCCAACTTCTGCATGAGTGGAAAGGTGGCACAGGTACAGGAGGGAATCTCTGAGATAGTGTCACAGGGATGTGAGCAACTGTCTGAGATAGTGTTGCTTGTAACTGCGGAAATGTCTGAGATCGAGTCGGAGGGAAATGCAGGAATGTCTGCGATGGAGGGAAGGCTAGCCTCTGTTGAGTTTCAAGCACGGCTCACAAATGAATCCATTCAGGCCCTGACAACGGCCGTGCAGACTCAGGATGAACAACATTCTGCTGCCTTAAACAGGCTGACAGATACTTTAAAAGTGGTCTTACAAGGCATTACACACGTCCTCCAAACTGTTGTCCAGCAGGGTGGTAGGAGTGATGTGGGACTGGCCCAGGGGAGGGATGATGGTGAAAGGGGACATGGAAGTGGGGATGGCACGCAAAGTGCTCCCACATCTCACCCGTTGTCCCCCTCTCAACCAGTACCCGCAATGCTGCCTCCTCTCCAGGTGGCCGAGTCAGCCCCTGCACAGGTGCCGTCTTTGGAGGGGCCCTCACGGGCTCCAAACCCAAAGAGCTTCGGCCAAAAGCATCTAAGCAGTCCGGCCATGGACATGAGCAACCTGCCACCACCTCTGCTGCAGTCACAGGGGATGCACCAGGTAGAAGCGGTAGGAAGAGAAAGACTAAGGATTTGTGATCACGAAGGGTCTGCACAAGGGTGTCCGACAAACTGTCATGTTTTAAAATTTATATTTGGTTTATATTAAAGCCACATTAAGTGTTATCATTCTCACCACTACTGCCACGTCTTGCCCATTCTTGACTGGCTTTTGTGATAGGGCCCTTTCATGTGCTTCACCATGAACGGCGACACTTGATGCCACCCAGTGGGTCTCTTTACAGTGGGTGCATGTGTAGTTGCCGGACTGTTTTGTGCAGGGTGGGGGGAGGGGGGCTGGTGTTGGCGCTGCTCTTTCCAGGTGGTGTGGGGACTGGACTCTTCTCACTTTCTGATCTTACGAGAACCGTTTACATATGAGTGATTCCCTGGCCAGGTGAACCGCTGCTCTGCCCATGGATTCGTCCTCCTCCTCCTCCTCCTCCTCCTGCTCCTCCTCAATGAGGAGGATCGTGGCAGATGAGGCAAATGTGGATGGTGGATGAGGGGATGGGGCCTCCTCGACCGGTACCCCTGTTTGTTGCGCCACGTTGTGCAGAACACACTACTATAATGCGACACACTCTCGCTGGTGTGTATTGAAGCGCTCCCCCAGAATGATCGAGGCACCGAAATCGCATCTTCAGCAACCCCATCGCATGTTCAATTATTGACCTGGTGATGATGTGGCTGTCATTGTATCAATGCTGTTGCTCGCTGATGGGGTTCCTCAGAGATGTCATGAGCCATGTGTGCAGGGGGTATCCCTTGTCCCCGAGGAGCCAGCCCTTAAGGGTGTTTGGTGTGTGGAAGAGGCCGGGATGTTGGATTCCCTCAGAATGAAAGAATCGTGGCAGCTGCCAAGAAATTTGGCGCACACATGAAGGAATCTTTTGCGTTGGTCACAAACAAGCTGAGTGTTGATGGAGTGATACCCCTTCCTGTTGATGAACAGTCCTGACTCGTGTGGAGGTGCTCGTATTGCTATATGGGTGCAATCAATTGCAACTTGTACACATGGGAAGACAGCCATAGAGTGGAATCCCACTGCACTCTCCATCTGGCTGATGTTGTCGATGGGGAAGATGCGAGGCTCTACAAAACAACCGTCGGTGACCTGCCTTATGCACTTGTGTGCAGATGACTGAGAGACCCCGGCGATGTTACCGGTGGCACCCTGGAATGATCCGGAGGCAAAGTAGTTGAGGGCAGTGGTGACTTTAACTGCGACGGGTAATAAGATGCCGCCAGGCCCAACCAGGAGCAGCTCGGCATGAAGCAGTCTGCAGATGTCTGCGACCACCTGCCGACTTACTCTCAGACTCCGTATGCACCGCTGCTCAGAGAGGTCCAGGAAACTGAGCTTCAGCCTTTAGACCCTCTGATGAGGGTAGTGCCTCCTGTGACGTCGCTCCCTCTGTTGTTGCCCTCTCTGCTCAGTGGTGCAGCACTGTATTGTGAAGCTGCAAGTGGCGGATGTGCACACTGTTCCTGGCGAGGATGGTGATGTTGCTCCTCCTCGGATGTGCTGGTGAATGCAGCCATCGCCCCCCCATCCTGATGGTGTCAGTTTGAGGGGGTCCGGAAAGCTGATAAATATGTGTAAATAGAACAATTCTGAGTGTAAACCAAGAATTTTCAGTCTAAACACAAAGATCTCCCAGCCAAAAGTTTGTCTGAGAGAACTGAGTGCCCTGCTGCAATAACTCACCTTTTATCCCCATCTGTCAAACAGGCATTTAAATGTCCAACTGACTGCCGGCTGAAACACGACTCCTTCACCATGGCGTGTTTCACCCAGCACGGGAAACACGCTGAGGCAGCGTTGAAATCGCTTGCCAGCATAATTAATTATCTTAATGCACATTTCAAGTACTTTAAATACTTGAATTGTTGGTTTAAATTAAAGCCGGCGGGATACGGGGTTCAGGCACCCAGGTGACTCTGGGTCGTGCGTATTCTTCTGCGTGTTGGAGCCGGGATTTCTGCCCGCTCCAAAAAAAATGATTTTCTTTGGCGTCCCCAACGCACCCGGACTTTCATTTTAAAATTGAGCCCTTGGATCTATCCAAGGAGAGGGGCGAGCCTCACGATATTTGGTATTGGCATGGGTGCAAGGGGCACAGCCCCAACACTGTCAATACTGCAGTTGGGGGCTCGAAAATTCTGTTTGTGTTTTTTATACATAAAAGAGATTTCTTTTTTCCATTTCTGTTTTCATGATACGAATATTTGTTATTGAGGTTATCAAGTTTTTTTTGTGAATGAATTTTCATCATCAAAGTCTCAGATCTGAACCCATCACTGCCCTTCCCTTATCCCACCTTCTGCCCAGTTTTGCACTTGGCAATTGTGCCAACCAGACATACACCAGCCCTCAGGGAATGGCGTGTGGTGCAAGAAGACCTGGTCAGAGGAGCAGAAATGTGACAGCAGCACTCTGTATATTTTTGGTGACAGTTAAAATCAGCAATATAGCAGGGAGTCACGTTATTTCTTTCAGCAATATCTTCAAGGAAGGAAAAAATTAAATGCAGTCGTAAAATACAATGGAAAATGAAAATGAAGTTAGCTGGCCTGTCTTAACCTTACACCTTAGCCGACCCACAGAAGACGATTCCTGCTCTCCACACAACTACCTTTAGCAGTGCTCTCCAACAGTGCCACTCAATGCTGTGAGCAGTTTTGGACTTAGTTCCACTCAGTATCAAGCTGAGACATTTCACTAGGAATTAGGTTGGAGCAGCACTAGCCATTTATTTCGAGACCCTCATGGCCAGCAGAGAATGGGACTCCCATCCATCAATCTGGGCAGGGTTTGAACCTTACCTAGGATCTAGCACTGGAAGGGTAACATGCCCCAGTTCTGTCTTGCATTTTGTTATTAGACACTAAGAACTCACACCTTCAGGAGCTGCCTAGAAGGAATTGCTTTGGATCAATAGAAATAACTCCATCAGCACCACTGAAATTGAGAAACCTACAGTCACTTACTTTTTTATATAAGTACAAAAACTATCTAGTTTAAATAAAATTTGTAAAACAAATATTGAGGACTGCTGTGTCCCCAACGTGAATTAATAATAATAAAAAAAACTGGAAATACCTTCATGAAGTCCTTACAAAATATCTGCAGGAATTGAGAACGCAGAGCAGATTTTCCACTCCCTTTCTGCCAATTTTGGGTGGAGCTGGGGCAAGCAAGAGAGGCAAATCTGGCAGGGAGCCTTTCCACCAGCTCCCGACATCAGACGTCCGTGATTTTCCATTGGACATGACGTCAGGCAAATAATACGCCCGCTCAAAAATAGGCAAGCAAATTGTAACGAAACGCAAATGGCAGGAATATGTCATATTACGTATTTCCCATTATTTGCACCATAGCAACATTGGAGTTCCTGATATCTGTAGTTGCAATGGAGCTACAGGGGTGAGGGGGTTGCACCTTGTAGGGTTGATTCCCCAATTGGATGTCTCTCGCCAGGAAAGTCCGATTGGGGAATCAGCCCTATAAGGTGCAACCATTTAATTTCTCTTCAGGCTTACAAATTATGTAGGTCCAACTCTACATAGAATTTACAACACAGAAACAGGCCAAACTGGTCCATGCCGGTGTTTATGCTCCACATGAGCCTCATCCCACCCTTCTCCATCTAATCCTATCAGCATATCCTTCAATTCATTTCTCCCTCATGTGTTTATCATGTTTCCCCTTAAAGGTATCTATGCTGTTTGCCTCAACTACTCCTTATGGTAACCATTTCCACAGTTTATGTACAGTTTATATATCTTTAAAGCATACATTCCCATTGCACGTCTTGTAGCAACGAAAGACTTGCCAAAAGATTTGGTTTGGTCATGCACTAGGGCACAGAAACGGCAAATTAATTTAACAATGATAAGTGAAAATTGGTCGAAAAATGTGCACTGTAAGTATACAGTGAATTGAATTGAATTGAATGGAGACTGGGAGAACTAGACAAGGGCCTGGGAGTAATTATTTTTACAAGTTTAGCATCTGGACAATCATCTCATTGCTCTTTGTGGGATCTTGCTGTGCGCAAACTGCTTCCGCATTTCCCTACATTACAATAGCAACTACACTTCAAAAGTACTTCATTGGCTGTGAAGCGTTTTGGGATGTCCTGAGGTCTCGAAGGGTACTATATAAATGCAAGTCTTTCTTTCTTTAAATACTAAAGACAACAGAATTATGTTACCGTCAGTCAAATGAAGTTGATGTAGAGACCAACTATCCAATCTATACAGTAGGAAATGGGAATCAAAACTATAGTTTATTTTACATTGTATATATAACAATAAACTGGGATTGGGCACTACAGTGACTTAGGACAAAGTATGCCTCTGAGAACTAGGCTTGAATCCAGCCCAATCTAATTGACCAACGGCCTAGATTTTCCACTCAATGCTATTTAATCCATTCATTTTAAATGAGTTAGTATTGACTTTAAAGCAATGCCGATTGGAAAATTAAGGTTAAAGTATCCTCTCCTTTTGCCATAAGGTTACTAAGTGAAATGATTCTGGGCAGTCTCAGTCTCCTGAGCATGAGACTAGAGCATATAAAGATGTACGTAACTCTGCACCATTGGTCACCAAACAGGCAACATCACTCAAAGGGACTGCAGGATGGCTAGTGAGGGAAGTGGAACTGCTGCAGTATGGAAGGGATGTTCAAGCTTTTGTGACCTTGTGCACCACTTAGATACATGCCCTAAAATCTTTCCTGTTAATTTAAGCATAGCTCAAGTTGCCAATATGGGCGGAATTTGAAGCACTGCTTTCGAATTTATATAACCAATGAGGCAACATCCCTTTCCAAACGTCCAGGTGCACAATGTTCAAACAGGACAAACTGGAAAATGAAGAGATTTAAGCACAATTTTGGAGTGAGTTTCACAGGACTGTGATTCTTTAGCTGTGAAGTGCTTTGTAACCGCCTGAGGATATGAAAAGCACGATATAAAGCATGAGCTCTTTCTTTCTGAGCTGCCTAGGATTCGAGGGACTGATTGCTGGGGTTAGGGGACTACAGTTTGGTCATCCCTGCAATATGGGCGCTCTTCTAAAAAGGTACCTAATTGCAACAGAAAAGGATTTATCTGCATCTGGGCTATGCTGATAATGGCCTCAAAGTGTTCCGTGCCTGTGAGGCAAAACTGGGACAATGTTTAATTCCCCGACCATTCACATTGATGGGTACAAAGGATTTACCTAAAAATCTAAAACAGCAGTCTTTAAGAAATGGATGCTGTAACAAATATTAAATAATTGTAACCAGCAGAACATTTTTTGCACAAGGCCATGCAGATTAAAATAAGTAGTCACATTAAGTCCACATGTTCACCTCTCAGGTCATGTATTGCAAGATTTAGGAAATCAAACAAGATCTGGTTTCAGAAGTAAACCACTGCAAAGAAAAGCATCAATATTCATGGCCCTATTTTGAAATGCTCTTGGTATCCTGGCCAACATTCTTCCCCCAACCATCAAGAACAGATTAACAGATTATTTTACTCATGGCTATTTGAGGGATTGTGCTGTGCACAAAATATTTGCGGCGTTTGCCTACGTGACAAGCAATGCACTTCAAAGCAATTAAATTGTACGTGAAATGCTAAGAGACCTTTCTCACAGACATGCCAAGGCACTATATAAAAGCAAAAATGTTCTTCTTTTATTTTCAGTCCAGACAAGAGATACAACACGAGATTTAAATAAATCCTTGTTGTCCGTATACTCGCATTAGGGTTTGTGTCAAATCCAGACAAGGAAAACAAGCAGGATCGAGACAGAGCAGGAAGTGAAATCGTGGCTTGAGCTCTGATGTTTCTTTGATGCTGACGAAAATTCAATTAATAACTCCTAACAACATTAATAATTAAGGCCTCGACTCATTAGACGTGGAAGTAAATTGGAAAATTCAGATCCATTTAAAATCACATTTTCAGATAAAGTTTTAGAAATTTCCCCGCACACCATTCAACAATCAAACTGTCTGGTCCAAAACCAGATTGTGGCAATGCTAGATCACATTGGACATAATTTCTTCGGTTTGCTAATTTATATATTAAAAATCTTACATCTCTGTGCCTTTCCTGTCTACAAAAGCAAACTTCCCGTCGTCATACTTTTACAGCTAAAAGATACTAAGGGCAAAATTCAACTATGATATACAGCATTATAGGATATCTGTTTTTTAACCATAGTTTTCCTCCCGAGATCGATGCCTCACCAACAGTGTGCGGGTCCTCGCAAAATTTACTCTTGTATTTTCTGTCTGTT
This sequence comes from Heptranchias perlo, assembly GCF_035084215.1. Taxonomy (NCBI): domain Eukaryota; kingdom Metazoa; phylum Chordata; class Chondrichthyes; order Hexanchiformes; family Hexanchidae; genus Heptranchias; species Heptranchias perlo. Next base: position 37,363,659 of record NC_090347.1, read on the forward strand.
CCATTTGGAATCAACAGTGATGTAAACAAATCCCATACCTCCAGGTCCCAGTATGACCAGAGCAACAGACAGCTGGTTTCACTGCTCAATAAACGTCGTTTAAATCAGACAGTCTGTTCTTTTTTTCTCTCTCTCTCCGCTTCCCTGAACCAATCTTTTTTGGGTAGAAAAAAAAATAAGTGCTATACCTGCCACACTGTCTCTGAACATTCCCAGTTACAGTTTCTCAAAAGTATTCACTGTTAAGAGTTATTTCTATTGACCCAATGTCGCTGTAGCTGGGAATTTTGGGAAAGTTTACCTGCATTACTGAAGCAAAGTTATTTTTGAATGCCCACAGCTTAATTTCCTTTATTGAATCAGCCAACATTCAATCAACAGACATTTCACTGGAACCCAATTACCCTCATTTCAGTCTTCATAAGCTAACATCAGGTTTAGTTAAAGTAATTTAGCTTTTCATCATGCTGACCAGCAATTAGCAGCTTGTCATTGCGAAGAATGACTACGTCTAAGGAATGATTTACAAGGACTGACATCCCATAAACGAGCAGCTTCATATGCCAGAATGTAGCTGAAAGCAATAAAATGTTATGGTGGGAGATTGGGAATGGTTGCACATTGATAAGTGCTGTGAGCTCCGAGCAAAAGACTAAATGTCGCCCTGTGACTTTTGAATTAAAACTAGTTGATGTCCTGTGGTGGCTCCTGGACAAAAGTAAAAAGAAAATGTATCTCTCTTCCTGTGACCGTCTTTGTGACGTGGTCTTCCACTCTCTTGTCTTTATCTTTGTCATCCACTCTTTGTCTCTGCTTCTTTCTTTCTCTTGCGCTCTCTGTACGGCCTTGACACAATTTCTGTAATCTTTAATGAGCAGGGAACTTGGTTGATTTTAACCCCCTACCTTAGCCCAGAGATGTTTCAGTCAACTTTGGCATGCGTTAAACACCAAGACAAGAGAAAAAGCCCAAAGCTCTGAGCCTGTGCCCAGAGCCGTGGGACCTGGCACGAGCTCTTCACATTAGGCCTTCAGATATCAGGCCCGAGTTAGGTCAGGCTTTGGGGTAGAAAGGTATGGGCAGGTATGGAAATGTCTGCAAGAAAGGGAGAGTGTGCCCGGGGTTGAGATGAGTGATTTGTGTCTGGGGGGAGGGACATTTTAAAGAAAGAAAGAAAGAACGTGCATTTATATAGTGCCTTTCACAACCTCAGGACGTCCCAAAGCACTTTATAACAATGAAGTACTTTTGAAGTGTAATCACTGTTGAAAGTTAGGAAATGCAGAAGCTAATTTGTACACAGCAAGTCCCACAAACAATGTGAAAATGACCAGATAATCTGTTTTAGGTGTTGGTTGGGGGATAAATATTAACCAGGGCACCGGGAGGACTCCCCAGCTCTTCTTTAAATAGTGCCATGGGATCTTTTACGTCCACCCGAGAGGGTAGACGGGGCCTTGTTTTAATGTCTCCTCTGAAAGGCAGCACCTCCGACAGTGCAGCACTACCTCAGTACTGCATTGAAGTGTCAACCTAGATTATGTGCTTGTCTCTGGACTGGGACTGTGAACCTACAACCTTCTGACTCAGAGGTGAGAGTGCTACCTCTGAGCCACGGCTAACATTTGGAGCAATTAGTCAGCAGTTCGGTAAAGTTTATGTTAAATTTGTTTGTAATGAACAACTGCAAAAAAAACCTGAGGATTCAAATAACAACCAACAACTCAAAAACAGTCCTGAAAAGAGGCTTATTACCAGGCCCACTGCTTTACAATGATTGAATTACTAAAAATCTATTTTATTACGAGGGATTTCCAGATTTCCATCTCGGGATCACATTTCACACTTTGGATCCTTGTTCTGTGAAAAATTAAATCCAGTTGCAGTTCTGTTCTTCCTAATTAAACTTTCCCAAGTTACTAAAGAAGGAGGAAGAGGAGGGCGTCAGAACAAGTTGGCCTATTTGATACAACTGTTGAAAAATGTTTCCTTCCATTGTGGTCTGTCACCTCAGAGAGATTAAATCACAGCTCATCGAGTCTCTTTTCCTCATTTCCACTGGATATTTCAAAGGATTTGAACTCATGGAATCCGTCATGCAAGGACTCCCTGGCAGATGGTGAGAAATGAAGAACATTTGTAAATCTTGTACAGAAATATTTTACCTGTGTGATTGGTGCATTATCTTTTCTGTGAAGGTCAACAACTTCACTTTGAGAAGGGCTTTATCCTCAAAGGAAAGAGTCAATGGCTGATTTTCCTCACCTTCGCTCACAGGAAATGTCCAGGAAATTCCTCAGGGGCAAAGGTGAGGGAAAAAAGGGGGCTGGGACCCAGTGTCGGGGGCAGGCCCAATGTTGGTAGGGCAATGAGGTGGTGGGGCTTTCCTGGCCTCCCACCACAATTTCGTGAAGTTACATTCATGGAGGGGTCCAGATGCCAGGATGTCCCAATAAGCCAGCAGTGTAGTTTGTGCTGGGACCCTCCACAGATCCCTCGGTATAAGAGTGAGGAGGTCTTGCTGCAATTATAAAGCGTTCTGGTGAGACCACACCTGGAGTATTGTGTACAGTTTTGGTCTCCTTACCTAAGGAAGGATATACTTGCCTTAGAGGGGGTGCAACGAAGGTTCACTAAATTAATTCCTGGGATGAGAGGGTTGTCCTATGAGGAAAGATTGAGTAAAATGGGTCTATATTCTCTGGAGTTTAGAAGAATGAGAGGTGATCTCATTGAAATGTATAAAATCCTTAGCGGGCTTGACAGGGTGGATGCTGACAGGCTGTTTCCCCTGGCTGGAGGGTCTAGAAAGTAGGGGCATAAGGGGTTGACCATTTAGGACCCAGATAAGGAAAAATTTCTTCACTCAGAGGGTTATGAATCTTTGGAATTCTCTACCCCAGAGGGCTGTGGATGCTCAGTCGTTGAGTATATTCAAAACTGAGATCGATAGATTTTTGGACACTAAGGGAATCAAGGGATATGAGGATAGGGTGGGAAAGTGGAGTTGAGTTAGAAGATCAGCCATGATCTGATTGAATGGTGCAGCAGGCTCGAGGAACCGTATGGCCTACTCCTGCTCCTATTTCTTATATTATGTTCTTAGATCAGAGGGCTCAAGAAAGCCCACCACCAACCCAAAGAGAAGCCCCAAGGCAAGTGGGATTTTTTTTTTCTTTTGCAGACGTCATCAGATCTTTGGGCCTTGGGGCCACCTGGCTGCAGTAATGCTCCTGCTTTTTTCCCCATTGCCCTGTGTGAGGCCCTGCCTGGAAGTGGGCTTGTACTGGGGGTGCACCCAGGGCTGGCTTCACATGCAGGGCCCCCATCTCATCAGCCAATCATTGAAAATACAAGGTTGCCTTCTCAAAGAATCTCTCACTGCCAAATAAAAAATATCTAACCGAGAGAAAAATCATCTCTCACTCTCAATGCTAGGCATTGCTTGGCTGAAAATCCAATGTAGGATTCTCCCTTGTCCAATGGGAAGCTCACATTCAAGATTTTTTCTGGCCTTTAAAATTTTATCTACCTGTATAAAAGAAAAATAAAGACAGGCTTGCATTTATATAGCACCTTTCACAACCTGAGGACACCCCAAAGTGCTTTACAACCAATTAAGTACTTTTGAAGTGTAGTCACTGTTGTAACCCAAGAAATAAACCTACTTGACACTTTTTTCTCCCATGAGGCTTTGCCCATGGAAGAAAATCATGGTAATGAGGCCTGACTATGAAAATTATTCGGGCTTCTAGCCAACAACAATCTGGCAAGCGTCCCCCAATGCTCCGCCTTCTGCCTGCCCAACACCGGTCCCCTTTTGTGGTATAGGACCCACTAAAACACATATCCAGAAACCCTTTGGTGGTTTTCATTCTTTTGATGGTGGTTTTCTTTCCTTCGATGGTGAAAATTCTAACAGTCACATGATCGTTGCTGCCATCCATATGAATGCAGTATGGTTGGCTTTTCATTCTCATCATTAGATCTTTGATGAATGCAGGTGACAAACACTCAGTCACATGTGAAGTTTTCATTCTGGAGCACTGATACTGTTGGCTGAACTTGCAGTCAGCAGCAACAACGACTTGAATTTGTATAGCATCTTTAATATATTAAAAAATATCCCAAGGGGGTTTCACAAATAGGCATGAGGAAGACAGCCACCAAGCTAAGAACCGAAAGATTAGGAGGGGTGCCAAAAGCTTGATTGAAAGTGTAGAGGCAGAGAAATCTAGGAAGGGAGTTCCAGAGAATAGAACCAAAGCAGCTGAAGGCTCTGCCACCGATGGTGAGGCAAAGGGAATGAAGGATGAATGTAAAGCTGGAGGCAGAGAAATTGAGCATTCGGGAAGCATTGTAGCGCTGGAGGAGCTTTCAAAGCTAATGTGGGGTAAGGCCGTGGAGAGACAATGGACAATGGACAAAGGCCGGGATTTTAAATTTAATGCATTAGGGAGCTAATGAAGGTCAGCAATGATAGAGGAGATGGACAATTGGGACTTAGTGTGACACAGGACACAGCAGAGTTTTAGACAAGTGGAAGCAACAAAGGCATGTGCAAGGGTTTCAGCAGCAGGTGGGAAATGGTGGGATGAAGGCAAGTTACTTTGTGGAGGTGGAAGCAAGCAGTTCTGGGTGATGGGTGATGGATAGGATATGAGGTCTAAAGCTCAGCTCAAGGTCAAATAGGATACCAAGCTTGCAAACAGCCTGGCTCAGTCTGAGAGTGTGGTCAGGGACTGAGATAGAGCACGAGGGAGTGGAGTTTGTGATCGAAAATAAAAAATTGGCTTCAGTCTTTCAGATGTTGAGCTGGAAGACATTAGGAAACATGTTTTGGAATAACGTTCCAATGCACTCACTGGATTCAACTGGAAGATGGTGTTCAGTTAGATTCCTACATTACAACAGTGACTATACTTCAAAAGTACTTCATTGGTTGTAAAGCACTTTTGGACATCCTAAGGCCATGAAAGGTGCTATATAAATAGAAGTCTTTCTTTTATTTCTTTATGTCCAGTATATAAAAGGCTCAGTATTCGTGACATAAAAGCAATGAATAAAAAATAGAATTCTGTGTGTTTGAAGGACAAAATATTAAAGTTTAAAATAAATTGGGACGATCATTGCAATTTGCTAGCCATATAACTATGCATGGCAATTAAACTGTCATTACTTTTGCCCATAACCCCATTTGCCTACTCAGCTGATAGTGAAAGCTGCAAGGCTGAAATCAAAACCATTGTTATCGAATTATTCATTTAGCTCCGCACAGAATCACTTCAGATTTTAGCTGACAAAAGCAACTTGCAATAAAGATTGTTTTTTTATGCTTCTTTATATTTACTTCTTTAATTGTGCTACTCAAGGGCACCCCTCACATGTGAATCATAGAATTTTATAGCACGGAAGGAGACCATTCAGCCCATCGTGCCTGTGCCGGCTCTTTGAAAGAGCTATCCAAATAGTCTCACTCCCCTGCTCTTTCCCCATAGCTCTCCATTTTTTTTCCATTTCAAGCAGCTATCAGATTCCCTTCCCTCAAATTGTGAAACAATTTCGATGCCGATATTGCAGAGAAAACATAGAAGTTGAGTAATACTGATCATTCAGATGCTACTTTTTCCACCCAAGGATAATCATCAACATAACCTGTACTGAAGGAGACTACGGCCTGGCTTTTTTTTCTTTGAATACTATAGAGCCACTAACACTTTCCTCCTCACCATTTACCAGCATGGGGTGCTGCTTCAGCTCAACGTTGGCTTCAAGTGAAGAAAATGGGGTTGCCCAGTAGCCACTCTCCGCATCTGACATTTGGACAAGCAGCTGTGAACACATATTGAATGTCCATCAGGGGGAAAGCATGGATAGCTATTAATATGAACAAATAAAAAAAAAGTTTAGCAAATGCAATATGGCTAAAAATACACATGCGTGCCCCAAATTTTGTACAAGAGTTAAAATGTACCATTTTGCTTTCTGCTCACACTTCCAGCTTAAAGTTAAAAAAACTAGTAGCTCTGCTGTGATGTTGCTCCTTGTAAGTCAGAGGGTACGCTGTTATGTAACAACACCATGACGTTACCGTGCAACAGACAATGTACAAACTGCTTAATCCAGGTCCGCATCTGAAGCGCTTTGGCAAAGACGTATGTCTGCCTTGAGGCCCATTCCCTTTCCAAAGGACTCAGTGGCAAGTTAGTGTCGGTCAGAGACCTCCCTTCTTCCTGGAAACCGCCTCCATTTTTTTGCCACAAATCCACCTCACAACTTGGCCCTGGACCTTGCCCATGGGCTGGAGGAAGTTCTTTAGTTGCATGCCTAGGAGTTCAGAACCATGAAGGAGAAGTGAGTAAGCACGTGTCTTGTTTGCCACAACCTTAATCTACATTGAAATTTTGCAATCTTTGAACAAAGATGCAAAAGACTAAAGTGCCCTTTTCCCTTTCTTAGCATAGTCCAAAGAATTGAGCTCAGCTTGATTTTGGCATCCAACAGGAACTCCAGGTATGAATATGAATGGAACAATTAGGACAGATGACCCTTGTATCTCCCAATCAATATCTTTGAGATCCCGTCTTAAATTGTGCAAAGCCATAACATTGTTCTTAGGATAGCACCCACCACTGGTTAGCCCATTCTTCAAAATGGTAAGCAGAGTGCAATAGATCCCCAGGTGAGTCTGTCTGCAAACACAATATCATCAGAGAGAAGGAACACTGCAATTCTTCCAGAGAAGCCCACAAACATACTCCGAGGTCGTCCTGTCCAACACATACACAAGGAAGACATTGAAGAGGATGGATAACAGTGCATGACTTTGCCTTACTCCTCTCTTGAAAGAGATAGATTCAGCGAGTCTCCCATCTACTGTTATATAGAAATAGGTTGAATGCATAGAAGTTACAACACCGAAACAGGCCATTCAGCTAAACCAGTCTGTGTTGGCGTTTACCCTCCACGTGAGCAAATAGTTCTGATCACATTATCAACTCTGTTGCCATATCCCTTCAACTCCCTTTTTCTTCATCCACCTATGAATCTAATCTTGGATGCTGTCATAGTTTCTGCCTCAACCACTAACCCTGGAAGTGAATTCCACAGCCTTACATCTCTATGTGCACATCCTGTATATAATCCAAGGTTTGGCCATGTACTCCCATAGCTTCCAGCTTTCCACGAGAGCTGCGTGAAATTGAGAACTGTTGAAAGCAATGTTACTGAGCCTTATAATGATCTGTGATCTTGTGTAAAGCCATAACTTACTCTCAGCATGCCTCACGAGAGCCAACGCAGCCTGTTCCTTTCTGATTACCCTCTGAGTCTCCAAAGCATCTGATATGCATTTCACAACAACTGGAAAATGACTGCAAGAACCAGTGTCATCAATGAGATTCCTGGCAGCTTTCAAAATTCACAAACATCCCCACAAAAGTGCATTGTGGAACACCAAGGTTACATATGTCTGAAAAGAATACCTATTCATCAGCCTCAGAAGCGACAGCTCCAAGGTGAGCAGTGATCAAACACTGATTGGCATGTAAGCACCGTTGACTGTCCCTATTGGCAAAGCATTGAGTCGCTACATTGTCCCTAATCTTTGCTACAGATAAGCTGGTAATATCTGGAATCAACAAAATGCAATTCCCCATGCAAAATGAGGAATGGCACAGATTCAAGTTTCAGAGGCTTTAATAGGAAATAAAAAACGGTTAACAGAACAAGAGCCCTCTATAATATTGAGGCATCAAGGGCACCAATAAACATTCAGTGACATGAAGTAGCGTACGATTCAGTGCCAATGGGCAACGGTTCCTTAAATGTATGCCGTCGCTTAGAGACAGTGTAGTGTTCCATAACTACCTCATCATTTGATTATTATAACAAAGTCATTCCCAATCTTATCTACACTTCTCACACTGCTGAATATTTTGCATTTTAAACCACAAGAGCATTGCCTTCGAGGTAAAAATCAGTGCTGCCAGATCCATAATGACACTGACTTCAAACTTTAAATCATGTAAATATAAAACAACATTAATAGTTCTCCCAGTGGCCTACACTAATCCTTCAACCAACACCAATAAAGGATAAAGGACCAAATTTGCAGGCAAATTACAAAAAGGTGCAAGAGCTGTAGAATAGTGATAATGGGGGACTTCAATTATCCCAATATAGATTGGGATAGTAACAATGTAAAGGGGAAAGAGAGGGAGGAATTCTTGAAATGTGTACAAGAGAACTTTCTTGATCAGTGTGTTTCCAGCACAAGGAGAAAGGAAACAGTGCTGGATCTAATTTTGGGGAATGAAGTGGAGCAAGTGGAGTATGTTTCAGTGGGGGGGCATTTGGGGAACAATAATCATGATATCATTAGGTTTAGAATAGTTATGGAAAAGGACAAGGAACAATCAAGCATAAAAATACTTAACTGGAGGAGGGCTAATTTCAGTGAATTAAAAAGGGATCTTGCTCAGGTGGATGAAATCATAAATTGGTAGGCAAAACAGTAATTGAACGATGGGTGGCCTTCAAGGAAGAGATGGTTCAAGTACAGAGTAGATACATTCCCAAAGAGCTCCCTGGATGACTAAAGATATAGAGATTAAAATGAAATGGAAAAGGAGGCTTATGTCAAGTGTAAGATTTATAATATGGTACAGAACAAAACTAAATATGGGAAGTACAGAGGAGATCTGAAAAGGGGAATAAGAGGGGCAAAGAGAGAGTATGAAAATAGATTAACAGCTAACATAAAAGGGAACCCAAAAGTCTTTTATAAACATAAAAATAGTAAATGGGTCGTCAAACATTCAATGGCATTACCATCGCCGAATCCCCTACCATCAACATCCTGGGGGGTCACCATTGATCAGAAACTTAACTGGACCAGTCACATAAATACTGTGGCTACAACAGCAGGTTAGAGGCTGGGTATTCTGCGGCGAGTGACTCACCTCCTGACTCCCCAAAGCCTTTCCACCATCTACAAGGCACAAGTCAGGAGTGTGATGGAATACTGTCCACTTGCCTGGATGAGTGCAGCTCCAACAACACTCAAGAAGCTCAACACCATCCAGGACAAAGCAGCCCACTTGATTGGCACCCCAACCACCACCCTAAACATTCACTCCCTTCACCACCGGCGCACTGTGGCTGCAGTGTGTACCATCCACAGGATGCACTGAAGCAACTTGCTAAAGCTTCTTCGAAGCACCTCCCAAACCTGCAACCTCTACCACCTAGAAGGACAAGGGCAGCAGGCACATGGTAACAACACCACCTGCACATTCCCCTCCAAGTCACACACCATCCCGACTTGGAAATATATCGCCGTTCCTTCATCGTCGCTGTGTCAAAATCCTGGAACTCCTTACTTAACAGCACTGTGGGAGAACCTTCACCACACGGACTGCACCGGTTCAAGAAGGTGGCTCATCACCACCTTCTCAAGGGCAATTAGGGATGGGCAATAAATGCTGGCCTTGCCAGCGACGCCCACATCCCATGAACAAATAAAAAAAAGGGAAGGATGGGGCCAATTAGGGACATAAAAGGAGATCTTCTTTGTGGAGGCAGAGGTATGGTTGAGGTACTGAAAGAATACTTCACATCGGTCTTCACTAGAGAAGAGGATGCTGGCAATGTAGCAGTAAAGGAGGAGGTAGGTGCGATATTGGATAGGATAAAAATAGATAAAGAGGAGGTACTTAAAAGGTTGGTGGTACTCAAAGTAGAAAAGTCACCCAGTCCAGATGGGGTACCTCCTAGGTTACTGAGGGAAGTAGGGGTAGAACTTTCGGGGGCTCTGGCCACAATCTTCCAATTCTCCTTAGATACGGGGACGGTGTCAGAGGACTGGAGGATTGCAAATATTACACCCCTGTTCAAAAATGGGGAGAGGGGGATAAACCCGGCAATGACAGGCCAGTCAGTCTAATGTCGGTGGTGAGGGAACTTTTAGAGACAATAATCCGGGACAAAATTAATTGACACTTGGAAAAGTATGGGCTAATAAATGAAAATCAGCATGGATTTGTTAAACAAAATTGTGTTTGGCTAACTTGACTGAGTTCTTTGATGAAGTAACGGAAAGGGTTGATGATGGTAGTGCGGTTGATGTTGTGTATATGGATTTTCAAAAGACATTTGATAAAGTGCCACATTATCTTACTGCAATTATACAGGGTTCTGGTGAGACCACCTGGAGTACTATGTACAGTTTTGGTCTCCTTACCTAAGGAAGGATATACTTGCCTTAGAGGGGATGCAATGAAGGTTCAATAGATTGATTCCTGGAATAAGAAGGTTGTCCTACGAGGAGAGATTGAGTAAAATGGGCCTATATTCTTTGGAGATTAGAAGAATGAGAGGTGATCTCATTGCAACAGATAAAATTCTTAGAGGGCTTGACATGGTAGATACTGAGGCTCAATGAGTGCATTTGATGAAAACAGGCAAAAAATGAAAAGAACCACGAAGATTTACTAGATTTCAAGATAAAATCTTAAGCCATTAAAGAAAAATGTTTTATCTCACTGAAATAAGTGCATTTGTTCAAAACAAGCAAAACGAGACAACAAGCACGAAAATTTATTGGATCTGAAGATAAAATCTTAAGTCATCAAAGAAAAAAGCTTTATCTCACTCGAATAAGTGCATTTGATGAAAACAATCAAAAAGTGACAAGAAGCAGGATAATTTACTGGATTTGAAGATAAGATCTTAAATTTACATTACAGATCATTAAAGAAAAAAGCTTTAGCTCACTGAAATAAGTGAATTATTTGAAAGCAAACAAAAATGACAAGAACCACGAAAATCTACTGGATTTGAAGATAAAATCTTGAGCCATTGAGAGGCTGTTTCCCCTGGCTGGAGAGTCTAGAACTAGAGGGCATAGTCTCAGGATAAGAGGTCGGCCATTGAGGACCAAAATGAGGAAAAATCTCTTCACTCAGAGGGTGGTGAATCTTCTAAATTTTTTACCCCAGAGGTTCTGTGTATGCTCAGTCGTTGAGTATATTCAAGATTGAGATCGATAGATTTTTGGACTCTAGGGGAATCAAGGGATATGGGGATAGGACAGGAAAGTGGAGTTGAGGTAGAAGATCAGCCACGATCTTATTGAATGGCAGAGCAGACCCGAGGGGCCATATGGCCTACTCCTGCTCCTATTTCTTATGTTCATATGCTCTTATAATAGACTTGTAAGCAAAATTAAAGGCCATGGGATTAAAAGAACAGTGGCAGTGTGGATACAAAATTGGCTAAGGGACAGAAAGCAGAGAGTAGTGGCGAACAGTTGTTTCTCAGACTGGAGGGAAGTATACAGTGGTGTTCCCCAGGGGTCGGTAATAGGACCATTGCTCTTTTTGATATATATTTACGACCTGGACTTGGGAATAGAAGGTATAATTTCAAAGTTTGCAGATGACACAAAACTCGGAAATGTAGTAAACAATATGGAGGATAGTAACAGACTTCAGGAGGACACAGATAGACTGGTGAGATGGGCAGACACACGGCAGATGAAATTTAACGCAGAGAAGTGTGAAGTGATTCATTTTGAAAGGAAGAATGAGGAGAGACAATATAAACTAAATGGTACAATTTCAAAGGGGGTGCAGGAACAGAGAGACCTAGTGGTGTATGTACACAAATCTTTGAAGGTTACAGGACAAGTTGAGAAGGCTGTTAAAAAGCATATGGGATCCTGGGCTTTATTAATAGAGGCTTGGATTACAAAGCAAGGAAGTTATGCTAAACCTTTATAAAACACTGGTTAGGCCTCAGCAGGAGTATTGTGTTCAATTCTGGACACTACACTTTAGGAAGGATGTCAAGGCCTTAGAGAGGGTGCAGAAGAGATTTACTAGAATGGTAGCAGGGATGAGGGACTTCAGTTATGTGGAGAGACTGGAGAAGCTGGAGTTGTTCTCCTTACAGCAGACAAGGGTAAGTGGAGATTTGATAGGGGTGTTCATTAATAGTTTTGATAGGGTAAATAAGGAGTAACTGTTTCCAGTGGCGGAAGGGTCAGTAACCAGAGGACACAGATTTTACAGGGCTATGGGGAAAAAGCAGGGGAGTGGGACTAATTGGACAGCTCTTTCAAAGAGCCGACAAAGGCACAATGGGCCGAATGGCCCCCTTCTGTGCTTTCACGTACTATGATGTTATGAAGCACAAAATTATCTGGTCATTTATCTCATTGCTATTTCTGGGACCTTGCTGTGCGCAAATTCGTTGCTGCATTTCCCTACATTACCACAGTAACTTCAAAAGTACTTAATTGGCTGTGAGGACTTTGGGATATCCTGAGGTCATGAAAGGTGCTATGTAAATATATGTTTTTCTTCTTCTAAATAACCAACCTTATATTAATAACCATACTAGAGGATCAGATTATTTTGAATTATTGGCCCATTATATTAATCAGACAATAGTTATCTACTTCACTTATTGGGAAAATTAAGCTCAACCAGTTTTATTCTGGCGGGTTGACTTGACTTGGATCAGTGTGTTTCAATTCAGTCTAGGTCACTAAAAATGCTGCTTATGCTAAAATATAGAGTCCCACAATAACAGCAGCTCACAGATTAGTAACACAGATACTGTCAATAGACTAAATGATGCCCTCTTTGGTGTCGCAGTGCTGAGTTTGCCAGTTCAAAAGAAAGCTGATTGAAATGTTATCCTCTTACCCGTCTGCTGCCACATCCTGAGCCAAACCAGTGTGGGACCCACGTGTTCCCCCCAACCTCTACCCACGCGCACAATCGCTCAAACACCTCTGCAGGTGCGAAAAAAACCACGCAAGTGCACAAGTAACTTTCAGGGCATTCCAGGTGACATAATCAAACAGTGCCTCAGGCAGTAAAACTACGGATTTCCCTCAACGAATGCTGACAGGGCAAAGGAAACACTGATGTCAGCTTGAAGCACTAATGGTTGGCATGTGTGATCTCAGCACCAGGCAGTGGTAACAGCAGGAAAGACATAACCTTCTTTTTAAATTAAAAACTGGCATTCCCAGGGTAGAGAAAGTCACTATACAAATTTGCATGCCTATTGAAAATGGTATATAATCGCAGAGTGCACTTCTTACAGGGAAAGCCCACAACAAAGCCCGAGGTCCCATCTGCCCATTCAAGTTCCAGTATAGCTACAACACTGGCATCTACCCGACAATGTGGAAAATTGCCCAGGTATGTCCTGTCCACAAAAAGCAGGACAAATCCAATCCGGCCAATTACCGCCCTATCAGTCTACTCTCAATCATCAGCAAAGTGATGGAAGGTGTCGTCGACAGTACTATCAAGCAGCACTTACTCACCAATAACCTGCTCACCGATGCTCAGTTTGGGTTCCGCCAGGACCACTCGGCTCCAGACCTCATTACAGCCTTGGTCCAAACATGGACAAAAGAGCTGAATTCCAGAGGTGAGGTGAGAGTGACTGCCCTTGACATCAAGGCAGCATTTGACCGAGTGTGGCATCAAGGAGCCCTAGTAAAATTGAAGTCAATGGGAATCAGGGGGAAAACTCTCCAGTGGCTGGAGTCATACCAAGCACAAAGGAAGATGGTAGTGGTTGTTGGAGGCCAATCATCTCAGCCCCAGGACATTGCTGCAGGAGTTCCTCAGGGCAGTGTCCTAGGGCCAACCATCTTCAGCTGCTTCATCAATGACCTTCCCTCCATCATAAGGTCAGAAATGGGGATGTTCGCTGATGACTGCACAGTGTTCAGTTCCATTCGCAACCCCTCAAATAATGAAGCAGTCCGAGCCCGCATGCAGCAAGACCTGGACAACATCCAGGCTTGGGCTCATAAGTGGCAAGTAACATTCGCGCCAGATAAGTGCCAGGCAATGACCATCTCCAACAAGAGAGAGTCTAACCACCTCCCCTTGACATTCAACGGCATTACCATTGCCGAATCCCCCACCATCAACATCCTGGGGGTCACCATTGACCAGAAACTTAACTGGACCAGCCATATAAATACTGTGGCTACGAGAGCAGGTCAGAGGCTGGGTATTCTGCGGCGAGTGACTCACCTCCTGACTCCCCAAAGCCTTTCCACCATCTACAAGGCACAAGTCAGGAGTGTGATGGAATACTCTTCACTTGCTTGGATGAGTGCAGCTCCAACAACACTCAAGAAGCTCGACACCATCCAAGATAAAGCAGCCCGCTTGATTGGCACCCCATCCACCACCCTAAACATTCACTCCCTTCACCACCGGCACACTGTGGCTGCAGTGTGTACCATCCACAGGATGCACTGCAGCAACTCGCCAAGGCTTCTTCGACAGCACCTCCCAAACCCGCGACCTCTACCATCTAGAAGGACAAGAGCAGCAGGCACATGGGAACAACACCACCTACACGTTCCCCTCCAAGTCACACACCATCCCGACTTGGAAATATATCGCCGTTCCTTCATTGTCGCTGGGACAAAACCCTGGAACTCCCTTCCTAACAGCACTGTGGGAGAACCGTCACCACACGGACTGCAGCGGTTCAAGAAGGCGGCTCACCACCACCTTCTCGAGGGCAATTAGGGATGGGCAATAAATGCTGGCCTCACCAGTGACGCCCACATCCCATGAACGAATTTAAAAAAAGATGCCAAATCGCTATTCCCGGCGAATATTTATCCCTCAACCAACACCTCCAAAAACAGATTATCTGGTCATTTATCTCTTTGATGTTTGTGGGACTTTGCTGCATGCAATTTATCTGCCATGTTTCCCTACATTACAACCGTGACTACATTGGCTGTGAAGCACTTTGGGACTCTCTGAGGCTGTGAAAGGCACTATATAAATGTAAATTCCTTCTTTTCTTTACATCTAAAAGGTGAAAACGCTTTAGTGGGCTGTCTCCTAGGAGACGTAGTTCACCTATTGAAGTTGACACTGATACGCAACTACTGCACCCGAGAACAAGGCCTGTGAGGTCGGAGAATTATGGAGCAGAGATTTGGGGTGCTCTAACAATGATTCAGATACTTGAACCCCTCATGAGTGCTTTGCCCTATGGTCCAGAGAGAATTGGCAGGATAATTGGAATGTGCTGTTTGCCAATTGGACTGTGGCACCAGTTTTGCAGATAATGAGGAAAATCAGCCAAATATACCACATGAGGAGGACATTGGTGGACAAAGACAGCAGCAGCATAACAGCCCGTACAGGACCCGAGACTTGATACGTCACAATATCTGAGCAGTGTTTCCCCTGAGCCCTTTGTCAACATGCAAGTCCTTTATTTTTAAAATTCCAAATGATGTTATGTTGTTTATTGGTGGCTGCATTAAAATCACATTTTTGAGGTTGAGCACTGTCATTTTTGTTAAATAATAGTGCGTGTAAACGATGTAAACGATGTGTTTGCTACCTAGCACTGCCCTCGTTATGTACCAGTGTGTGCTGGTGGTGAGTTCTTCTCAGGCTATCCAGTGGAAGGACTTTCTGTGAGGTCCCTTGAAGAGCTTTTTCTGATTCAGGTGGCCCCTTGACTCCATCTGCTGATGCCACATATGTGCCAGGAATAACATGTGCATTTCTGCCTGTGATAGAAGTTGCCTTCTTCGGTCACATAGCCAGAGGCACCTCTTGGAAAGACACTGGCACTGACTTGAAAGGCCACCACCTACTTCCAGTGCGTCACTGTTGGAGATCAAGTACTCAAGTCAGCCACCAAACTGCGTGAGCTTAGACCATGCAAATCTTTGAGGTCTTGGCAGCTCTCACTGTTGATTCTCCTGATTCTGTCTTCAATCACGTTGAAGCCAACTTCCACCAGAGATTTAGCAGGCTCAATTGGCAAACTGTCCGCCCACACAGCAGCAGACTGCTCGTCATCAACCGCCAAGATTATCCTCTCCTCACTCACGATATACGTCTCACCCTGTGACACCTCCTCAAACTCACTATAATGAAGTGCATATCTCTGAACTGGTGCTTGGCGCAAGTCAACGAAACAGAGTGATAGTGACTGTAGGCCAAAGGGACAACTCCCTTCGCCAGGATTGTCCTTCTGTTAAAAGGAAAGATGGTGCCTGATCACTACGCACAGTCACTGATGGACATGTTGGTGCACTTCTTGGCGTAATTCGCATTGCTGCTGAATCAATTATTTTAAGCTGCTCACATTCAATTTTTTTCCTCAAATAAACTATGCCGGCACAATTATACAAACCAGGACTGTCACCACATCTCCAGCTTCTGCATCACCCATTCTTTCTATGGCCTCCCTTCCAATGATATCCAACATGGCATTCTCAGAACAGGTAAGGAGTTTCACTTCTGGTCTATCACATGAGCTTTCGAAAGGGAATTAGATATATACTTAAAAAGGAAAAATTTGCAGGGCTATGGGGAAAGAGCAGGGGAGTGGGACTAATTGGATAGCCAACACAGGCATAAAGGGCCGACCGACCTCCTTCTGTGCTGTATTATTCCATGATTCATAGAATCATAGAAAGGTTACAGCAAGGAAGGAGGCCATTTGGCCCCTCGAGTCCGTGCGAGCTCTATGCAAGAACAATCCAGCTAGTCCCACTCCCCCGCCCTTTCCCCGTAACCCTGCAATTTTTTTCCTCTTAAGTACTTAACCAGTTCCTTTTGAAGGCCATGATTGAATCTGCCTCAACCACCACCTCGGGCAGTGTATTCCAGATCATAACCACTCGCTGTGTAAAAAAGTTTTTCCTCATGTCACCTTTGGTTCTTTTTCCAATCACCTTAAATCTATGCCCTTTGGTCCTTGACCCTTTCTCCAATGGGAACAGTTTCTCTCTATCTACTCTGTCTAGACGCTTCATGATTTTAAATACCTCTATCAAAGCTCCTCGAAACCTTCTCTGTTCCAAGGATAACAATCCCAGCTTCTCCAGTCTACCCACATAACTAAAATCCCTCATCCCTGGAATCATTCTAGTAAATCTCTTCTGCACCCTCTCTAAGGCCTTCACATCTTTCCTGAAGTGCGGTGCCCAGAACTGGACACAATACTCCAGTTGTGGCCGAACCAGTGTTTTATAAAGGTTCATCATGACTTCTATATTTTTGTACTCTATGCCTCTATTGAAAAGCCCAGGATCCCGTATTCTTTTTAACCGCTTTCTCAACCTGCCCTGCCACCTTCAATCATTTGTGCACATATACCCCCAGATCTCTCTGTTCCTGTACCCCTTTTAGAGTTGTGCCCTCTAGTTTATATTGCCTCTCCTCATTCTTCCTACCGAAATGTATCACTTCGCATTTTTCTGCGTTAAATTTCATCTGCCACGTGTCCACCCATGCCACCAGCCTGTCTATATCCTCTTGAAGTCTATAACTATCCTCCTCACTGTTTACTACCTTTCCAAGTTTTGTGTCCTCTGCAAGTTTTGAAATTGTGCCCTGTACACCCAAGTCCAAGTCATTAATTTATATCAAGAAAAGCAGTGGACACAGCACTGACCCCTGGGGAACACCACTGTACACCTCCCTCCAGTCCGAAAAACAACCGTTCACCGCTACTTTCTGTTTCCTGTCACTTAGCCAATTGTGTATCCATGTTGCTACTGCCCCCTTTATTCCAGGCCACAATCTTGATGATAAGCCTACCATACGGCAATTTACCAAAAGCCTTTTGAAAGTCCATATACACCACATCAACTGAATTGCTCTCATCTACCCTCTCTGTTACCTCATCAAAAAACTCAATCAGATTAGTTAAACATGATTTGCCTTTAACAAATCCGTGCTGGCTTTCCCTAATCAATCCACCCTCATCCAAGTGACTATTAATTCTGTCCCGGAATATTGTTTCTAAAAGTTTCCCCACCACTGAGGTTAAACTGACTGGCCTATAGTTGTTGGGTTCATCCTTATACCCTTTTTTGAACATGGGTGTAACATTTGCAATTCTCCAGTCCTCTGGCACCACCCCTGTATTTATGGATGTTTGGAGGATTGTGGCCAGTACCTCCACAATTTCCACCCTTACTTCCCTCAGCAATCTAGGATGCATCCCATCGGACCGGGTGACTTATCTACTTTAAGTACAGCTAGCCTTTCAAGTACCTCTTCTTTATCAATTTTTAGCCCATCCAGTATCTCAACTATATCTTCCTTTACTGAGACTCTGGCAGCATCTTCTTCCTTGGTAAAGACAGATGCAAAGTACTCATTTAGTACCTCAACCATCCCCTCTGCCTCCATGAGTAGATCTCCTTTATCGTCCCTAATCGGCCCCACCTCTCCTCTTACTACCCGTTTACTGTTTTCATGCCTATAGAAGACTTTTGGATTCCCTTTTATGTTGGCCGCCAGTTTATTCTCATATTCTTTCTTTGCCCCTTTTATTTCCTTTTTCACTTCCCCTCTGTACTTTCCATATTCTGCCTGGTTCTCACTTGTGTGATCAACCTGACATCTGTCATACGCCCCTTTCTTCCGTTTCATCTTACTCACTATCTCCTTTGTCATCCAGGGAGCTCTGGCTTTAGTTGCCCTACCTTCTGCCTTGTGGGAATGTGCCTAGACTGTACCCGAACAATCTCCTCTTTAAAGGCCGCCCACTGTTCAATTACAGTTTTGCCTGCCAATCTTTGATTCCAATTTACCCAGGTCAGATCTGTGCTCATCCCACTGAAATTGGCCCTCCTCCAATTAAGTATTTTTACTTTAGAGTGGTCTTTGTCCTTTTCCATAGCTATTCTAAACCTTATGATACTATGATCGCTGCTCCCTAAATGCTCCCCCACTGACACTTGCTCCACTTGACCCACCTCATTCCCCAGAACCAAGTCCAGCAATGCCTCCTTCCTCATTGGGCTGGTAACATGCTGGTTAAGAAAGTAATCGTGATTACATTTCAAAAATTCCACCCCACTTTGTGCCCCTTATATTATTACTGTTATCCCAGTCTATATTAGGATAGTTGAAATCCCCAGTTATCACTACTCTATAGCTTTTGCACCTCTCTGTAATTTCCCTGTAAATTTGCTCCTCTAGATGCTTCCCACTAGTTGGTGGTCTATAGAACACACCCAGTAGTGTAACAGCACCTCTTTTATTTTTTAACTCTAACCAAATAGATTCTGCCCTTGACCCCTCCAGGACTTCCTTTCTTTCCAGTACTGCAATATTCTCCTTAATCAATACTGCCACCCCCCTCCCCTTTCTTTCCTGAACACCTTGTATCCAGGAATATTTAGTACCCAATCCTGCCCTTTTTTGAGCCAGGTCTCCGTTATCGCCACGTGGCTATTTGCGCCTGCAGTTCACCAACCTTGTTTACCACGCTTAGTGTGTTTACACACGTGCATTGCAAATCAGTCTTAGACTTTCTTGTACTCTCTCTTAGTCTGATCACACCTAATACTGTACTATTACTTGCTGTGGTGCTATCTTTCTGCCCCAGTCTTTTCTGCCCCATGTTTCTCCTTTCCATTGCTATATTCTGGTGCCCACCCCCCTGCCAAATTAGTTTAACCCCCCCCCCCCACCACACAGCACTAGCAAACCTCCCCGCGAGGACATTGGTCCCAGCTCCGTTGAGATGCAACCCGTCCGGCCTGTACAGGTCCCATCTCCCCCAGAACTGGTCCCAATGCCCCAGGAATCTAAAGCCCTCCCACCTGCACCATCTCTCCAACCACACATTCATCTGCTCCATCCTCCTATTTCTATACTCACTAGCGCGTGGCACCGGGAGTAATCCGGAGATTACTACCTTTGAGGTCTTGCTTCTTAATCTCTTTCCTAACTCCTTAAAATCTGCCTGCAGGACCTCATCCCTCTTTCTACCTTATGTCGTTGGTACCGATATTCTATGAATCTTCTGACTTTTCCGCCTGCTGAATTGCAGCTTTCATCTGCAAGGGGAGAAAAAAGAGCAGAGTATTCAGTGACTGCACCTTCACTGTCCAGTGGAAATGTCAGACTTAAGAATCATCTGTCTGCTATGATGCATAGCACAATATAGTCTGAATGTCTTTGCCGGCTGAACTTGTAAGATTTGACAGTGTAAATTCATCTCATCAGGACTTGCTGTGAATAATAATAGTTTTGGTCAGCCTTTTCCACCTGCAAGCTGGAATGTGTCCAATATTTGACATCTCGTAATACTTCTCAAACCACCTGAATTAGTTTCTTTTGTACTGGGCTTTAACCACAAGACTTAATAAACGTGGCTTTACAATGCTTTTGTAAGTTAGTCAACGATCCATGATTGACACCCAGAATTCCCTTTCATACCCATTTTTGGATGGCTTCTTTATTTATAGGATTCAGAGTAATTATCATTGCAGGCTCTTTGGATGTTTCACATCCTAGCACCAAGAATGCATAGGAAGGGTCATTTTACAAGTCCAGATTGACAGTCAGGAGCCCTGTAAAATTACCCCTCAATGAGTAAACTTGTGGATTCCCCCATTTGACACAGAAATCAGTGGATTTGGAGCAATGCTTGTCCGAAGGAGTCAAAGGGTTCCCTCTAGTTTTCTATCAGACTGTGCAATGCTGAGGTGCATATTTCTCCCAATGACCTCCTTTTCTTTTTGTCTTTCAGAGTCATATATAGAGGCCTGACCGAGGATGAGTTGATCTGATCAATGTGTGTAACAATATTGTAAATGCATTTATAATGTCCCTATATATAGCAACTGGAAAATCTCCGTCTCCATTGTAGCTTTCAGGCAGCGATGTGATGATGTCATGATTCCACAGTTCCAAGCTATATTTGCATATGTTCTAGGAGTAGTAATAAAAATGTAGGGATAAGGGAGACTCATTTTGAATTCAATTTGATTTAAAGTAACATTGGACTAATTGCTATGAAAATCCATAATACAACCTAAAGTGGCTCATAACCATAATCCACCCCCACCCACCCGATGTTTGGGTTTCGCCTTTCAGCCCATCCTTTCGATACGATGCTAAAAGAGGCCCCACCTGCTTGCTCCAGTGTTCAGGGAGCAGGGCACTAGCAGGAGGCTATCTTTTGCCTTTTAAAGGGAAGGAGGTACAAATTAGATTGATTGTGGAGAATAGAATTTGTTGTGTGTAAAACTTAGTGCTGAATGAAGTCCCCTTCCTGGCTTTAAGGAACTGTGCTAAACATGTTCAATCTGCTCACTTCTAAACTCTATCCAACTCTTTTAACCCCCTGAACACAGGTTGTACATTTGTTCCCACTGCCTCCTCCCACCAAATGTAAATCAAGCTAAACTCCACAATGCCTATCTGAGCAAACATCGTCTTATGCTCATTCCAAGCAGTAACTATCATGGAAAGTAAGAAAGGGTGAAATGTAAAGAGTTTGGCCAGTCTCGAACCAAATCCATGGTGGCCTAGTGGCTGCGGTAGTGAGCTAGTAACTCAGTGGTGGTAAGTTCAGATCCCACCATGGCATGTTGGGAAACTGAAGTCAAAAATATCTGGTAAATTGTCACCAGGAAATGACCATGAAAGCTGCTGGATTGTTGTAAAAACCGCACTGGCTCACTAATATCCTTGATGGAAGAAAACCTATCACGTCTGGCTTACATGTGACTCCTGTCCCACACCATGTGGTTGACACTTAATGCCCTCATTGCAGTACCTGGTAACACGCGATAAATATTGCCTTGCCAGTGTCATCCCCATCTCAAGAAAAAGAGTAACAATACCAAAATACACAGGGAATTAAATTCGGCCATGTAGCGCCCATTTTTAGGCGCTACCTGGCCAACTAAGGTTTCAAAATGGTGTCTAAGATGCTTCCGCGGGATGTGTGCAGGACACCATCATGGTAAAGGGGTTTGTGCACGCACCTAACGACTACCAGCAACATGCAGAGCAGCGAAATCATGATGCGAATCAGTGTGCAACACTGATTTGAAGCCACCGCTGCCATTTTTCAAATCCACACTGCCACCAATGTCCTGTCTTAACCTCGCATAGCTAAACACGACATTAAATGGCATGAAGGACCCCCCCAACAATACTATTTAAAGGGATCGTGAAGTACTCACAGGCTCGTTGCTGGATTATTTATTCTGGCTGCTGGTGTAATTGTAGGCGCTTTTGGAGGTTTCCTATACTTGGCTGAAGTTTAACTACTCTACAGGGAGTGGTTTGGCTGGTTTTGCAGTACTTTTTTTTGTCATTTAAAATATTGGGCTGAAAGAAGTTGCTTCCAGACATGGGTGGCCTGATAGGGCTTCATCTGGGAAATGAACGTGACTGGGAGAATGAAGAGAGGCCGTGCAGAGCTGGACAATCTGCTAAAAGAGGGAGGAGGAGGAGAAGGAGGAGGAGGGGGAGCAGGGCATTCAGCAGGGGCTCTTCAGGAACCAATTCTCTTACCAATTCTCTTACCAATTCTCTTACCACAGCTTCAGCGACTACCACTGCATCAGACGCCTTCGGTTCACAAAAGAGGTTGTGAGTGAAATCTGTCAACTGCTGCAGCCACAACTGCAACCTCAAAGCAGGGCAAGGTCAGCATTGCCCATGGCTCTCAAGATGACCATGGCTCTTAATTTTTATGCCTCTGGCTTCTTTCAAGAGATGCTGCTGGAGATATAAGCAACATCTCTCAGTTTGCAGTGCACATTGCCTTGTGTGTTCCTCATTCTGAAATCAGCCATATTCATGAACAGAAAGGGATTCCATTCCCTCAATGTGCAGCTAGTGTGCGACCATTGGCAGCGCATGATGCAGGTGAATGTCCGCTATCCTGGCAGCAGTCATGATTCTTTCATTCTGCGGCAGTCCTCTGTTCCACCTGTATTTGAACCAGCATGGCAAGTCAAAGGCTGGCTACTGGGCAACAAGGGCTATCCCCTCATGACATGGCTCATGACTCCAGTCAGGAACCCACGCACATGTGCACAGCAGGCCTACAATGAGAGCCATGCTGCCACAAGGAACATTATAAAGCAAATCATAGGCGTCTTCAAGCTTCCACTGCCTGGACTGCTCTGGAGGAGCCCTGCAGTACTCAGCTGAGCGGGTACAGAGATTTGTCGTTGTATGCTGCATGCTGCTCAACCTGGCCATTATGAGGGAACAGCCCTTGCCACCACCTATCAGGCGAGAACCTGAGGAGCAGGAGCACGAGGAAGAGGAGATGGAGGAGGAGGAGGAAGAGGAAGTGAAGGAAGAGAAAGGGAGGCTACAATGTAGACAGGCCCCATCTACCAGGGCACTACGTGATCAGATTATTCATGAGCGATACCAGTAACCTCAACTACCCCTCCCCGTTCACCAACAGTCTCACACTCCTTACCTTTCCTCTATCACTGAACATCACATCGTCCTCTCTCTGACAACACTTATTGGTTGCTCCCTTAGTTCACCACAGAAATAAAAACCACCACCAAATGCAAATTTGAATCCAAATTTATCAATTCACTCATTAAATAATGCATAGAAAATTAAACTAATCACCCTCGTGCATTCCATTAGTGCCTGTCTTCCTTGTGCCTTTACCTTTCCTAGCACTCCTACGAGGTGCTTCCCCAGTAGCTGCAGCATGGGAGATGGAAGGCTGCTAACCTTCAATTGAGGAGGCTGTAGATGGCCTTGGAGGACAACCTCGAGCAGCTCTGGGCCTAGAGGACCCGGCTGCAGACAACACCATCTCAGCCTGGGCTGCAGCAGTCTGGCCTGACTGGTTGACAGACTGGGCAGCAAGGGCACTGGTGGAGTGGCAGGGCTGGGAGCAGGAATGCTGTCATCCTGAGAGAGGACAGCAGGTTTCTGTCCCATGGAGCCACTGCCTCTCTCCCGGGATGGCGTCTCAGTAATCTTGTGATCTGTTGGAGAACGGATTGCTGGACTGCCGTGATGCCCTGGAAGCCCCTTTCAACAGTGGTACCCAGAGCCACGATGGCAGCAGTCTGAGCTTGCAAGGCAGCAGTCTGAGTTCCCAATGCAGCAGTCAGATCTTTGATGGAAGCTGTTTGTACTACAATGGAAGTTGTGACATTGGTCATCAGATGCTGCATCATGGTGGGTTCCACAGGTATACTGATGGAGGTGACCACCCATTCCATGTTGGAAAGGATGGGATCCAAGCTCAGCGACAAATTGGAGCTGGACTCCTCCATGGTCCTTGATACTGTGTGCAGGCTTTCTGGCAGGCTTTCCAGTGCACCAAGCATTTGGTTATTTACGCCCATCAGCCTTCTTCTGTAGCCTGGCCCATCGAAGTCCTCATCTGACTCCTCTGCAGCAGAAGTAGTGAGCGACCTCACCCTCTGGCGAGCTGGCACCTGCGGTATCCATTCCCCCACCCCGGCTCCTGCGGACATGCCCAGTGTCTCACCACATGCCGATCCCTCCTCTATCCTAGCCTCTAAAGTACACGCAGTGTCAGTCTCTGAGCTGGTGGCTGCGAGTGTAAGATCGAGTGATGGTGTCTCTTCATCACCACTGTCTTCTTCCTCTTCCTCCTCTGTCTGGGAAAGTTCCAGTTCTTGGGTATCTGAAATGAAAAAGGGACAAACGTTGGGTTGTGGTGAGGGGAGAGGAGAAAGTAAGAAGTGAGTGCTTACACCATCTGCAGCTTGTGAGTCAGAAAAGATTGTGGGATGAGGGAGAAGTGGGAAGAAAGAAGGAGGATTAGGTATGCATAGACTTTCATCATCGATACCTCCAGCGCTGTCAGTGGTCACAACCTCAGCGATGCCCCTTCTCATGATGGCCAGCACTGTTTTCTCCATGGGGGTTAAAACGTGCAGGAGTGCTTGTCCTCCTCCAGTTGTTTGCTGCTGCCTCCTGTTATACAGGAAAGAGGGAAGCATGTCAGTGAGTGTCCTGCAATATGTTTGGGTGATGTGGCTGTCATGGTTGAATAGCTGCCAGTGTGTGTGAGCTGTGAGTTGTGGGTGTGAGGCTTGAATCAGTGCTAAGTGTGTGAGGGTGAGGTAAACCATATGAATTGAAGGGTTGAGTACTGATTGATAGAGATTGTTGGTGGGTGGGTGATGGGGGTGTAGTGAATTGAGCAGTGGATGAGGCTAGTGGTGCAGTTGGTAGGATATGTCATTTGAAGATTGAACTCACTCACCTTGACAACTCGTATTAGATCATTAAACTTCTTCCTGCACTGCATCCATGTTCTTAGAGCTATACTGTTGGCATTGACCTCCGCCGCTACTTCCTATCACTGCTTCCTGAACATATGTCTCATGGGCATCCTGCCCCTCTGCGGATACAGGATGTCTCTCCTTCTCTCCACCTCTTGCACCAAGGCCTCCAGTGCATTATCAGAAAAGTGGGGCACACTCTCTCGCAGGTTGAGCCATCTTGACAAAACTCTTCACTTCACTTCAAAATCAATTCACCTCCTGACACCACGTCCAGCAGCAACAATGCACCTCCCCTTTGAGAGATGCAGGTTACCTTTAAGTAGCGCTAGCTACTCACGATATGCGTGCAGCCAATGAACAGCGCAGGTAGTGCTGGCTGCATGCAGCACTCGTGGAAATCAGCAGGCAGCACGAATGCAGCATGCTGCCTGCAATGCAATGAATGGCACAGGTTAATCACGGACCGCGCTCCAGCGCCCGTTTTAGGGGGTTATCCAATTTAAGCCCCAATATATTTGAAAAAGTAAGACATTTCTATAGCGCCTTTCACAGCTTCAGGATGTCCAAAAGCACTTTACAGCCAATGAAGTACTTTTGAAATGTAGTCACTGTTGTAATGTAGGAAGCATGGCACTTTTTTAAAGTGATGTTTGTTGAGAGAAAAATATTGATCAGGACACTGGGGAGAACTCCCTTGCTCTTCTTCGAAATAGTGCCTTGGGGTCTTTTATGTCCACCTGAGAGAACAGACTTGGTTTAACGTCTCATCCAAAAGACACCACCTCTGACAGTACAGCACTCCCCCGATATTGCATTGAAATGTCAGTCTAGATTATGTGCTCAAATCTCTGGAGTGGGACTTAAACCCACAACCTTCTGACTCAGTGGTGAGAGTGTTACCAACTGAGCCAAGGCTGACACCGACAAAAGCTGGTTTGTCAAGAAATGGAGACAATGGGGGTGAATTTGCACAGGGGGTCTCCGCTCGTCCAGTAAAACGTCGGCAGAAGAGCCACGGTAAATCGGTAAAACGCCGATTTTCCACTCCTCTTCCACCGAGGTTGCAACAGGCGAACAGGATGATCTCCGAGGAAATCCACCCCCATTGTTTGGTCACAGTAGTGGATGATCTTCTGAGATTTTAGGAGTTGAGCTACATTATTGGAGAAATGAGGAGAAATTTTTTTACTCAATGAATTATGATCTGGAATGCATTGTCTGAAAAGGCGGTGGAAGCAGATTCAACAGTAACTTTCAAAAGGAATTGAATCTCTACTTAAAAAGGAAAAATATGCAGGGCCATGGGGAAAGAGCGAGGGGAGCGGAATTAATTGGATAGCTCTTTCAGGGAGCCGGCACAGGCACTGTAGGCCGAATGACCTCCTTCTGTGCTATACGATTCGATGATTCTTTGATAATTGCAGGAGCTGAACCTTGCATCTAACCCCGACTCGGGAATGATACAAGATGACACAGGATACAATATGCGTAAAAATAGGAGATTTCAGAACTTTATAGCACAAAATTCACCAAAAATTAAAAACATGCAGTTAACTTAATTCATTCCTCTCCCTAAAAAAGTAATAGCTTACAAATTCACTCAGCATCGCTGTGTTTTTTGAGAAACTTCGAAGAGTTTGTTCAGCTGCCTTACAATAACATTGGTAGAATTCGGTAATCCTGCCTGGCTTATTAGTGAGGTACAAATCCAACTATTTGCATTTTTGCTTTTGGCAATAACATTTGCTCCAGGATTTTGTTACTAAGTTTGAGCAACGCAATTACTGTTAGCGAGAAAAATCCCACATTTAAAAACAAATTAAGCTTTTGTTTGGCCGAAAAGTGAGTCCGAAGGCTGTTTCTCTTTTAAGTTAGTTGAAGAATGAGGAGTGAAACAAAAAAATCAGATAATGCTGGAAATACACAGCAGGCCCGTCAGCATCTGAAAAGGGGAAAAGTCAGGTTAATGTTTTGTGTGCAGATGTTTGGTTCTATTATCTTCTCTCTTATCAGATCCTCTCGGACCTGTTGTGTGTTTCCTGTGTTTCTGGTTGTATTTCAAACTTTTAGCACCGGAGCAAGACTTGGGATGTTTTACTACATTAAAGGCGCTAAATAAATGCAAGTTGTTGTTGTTTATTTTTCAGGACTGATTCCCCAATTGGACACTCACGATGCGGAGCAGCACTCGCAGGGAGCACTGGGAAGGTAATCACAAGCCCCCTGCCCCGATTTCTCCGTCTATTTTAAATGAATGTAAGGAGGAGAGGTCTGCGATTTCCTGACCAGCACTCCGTGTGAGTGCCAGCAGTGCCCGATCGAGGAATCGGTCCTTTTCTTATAATCTTGGCAATTGGAACTTCTCACTCTGCTTGCAGGAGAACACAGCTCGTAACATACAGGAGACCCGAGGGCCGATTTCCCCAATCAGCTGCTTCCGGCCCTCGGTATTTCATCCCATTAATTTTAAATGGATAAAAAATCCAGGGCTGTGATCCTGCTGATCCTCGCCCAGAGCACCCGATCGGGGAAATCAGGCCTTTGGCATCCTGTATGAGAGCTTAACAAGTGGTTCTTGCAGCCAGCCTGCTTCAGGCAACTCATGCTCCTCTTGGTGATGGTCTTGCTCCATTGGGAGTGCTTCCATGATGCCTCTTTGCAGGACAAGGTTGTACAGCATTCAACACATTACCATGATGCTTGATGTCTTAGTTTAGTATTGACACCTTAGTATTGCAGGGTGCCTCCCCTCCCGAAACCCTCCAGACACCTGAATTTTCAGTATGCCAGTGGTGTGCTTATTTATTACACTGGTGGATCAATGCACCTCATTATACCAGTGTTGAGCTATGCCCTGGCTCACTGGAGAGCTATCCTGAGCATGGCTGCACAGGATAACTTTGATCGGCCAGAAGCCACCTTGGACTTTAATTTGTTGGTAAACTATTGGTGGTGATAGTGGACTGCCTGTAAATGAAGACATTGTGACGGGCCTGGGAACCAAGGATTGGCTTTACATAATGCGGTGCTAAATAGTTGCAAACAAGCTGAACATTCAGAGAGTAGAATCCTTTCCTATTCATGTAGGTGATGGCATTCTGTGAGGGACACAATCTATAACCTCTGGACTTGTGGGAATCCTGCCAAAATCACACAGCCATCTCATGCTGCTGTCTGCTGTCCATGGGGAAGGAGATTAAATTGCTTGCTCCATGGACAGCTGTTTAGCTTATGTTGATGATGTCCCCAGTGACAGCCTGGAATGAATACGAAGTGTACAAGTTCAGCAAAGTAAAATAGGTTGTGATTTTGACAGCCATTGGCTGTGCTGTGGCGGTAGGGGGAGTTTGGCTGTAGGTCAACTTGCAGCATGTGGCAAAGTTCCGTCATGGCATTCCATGCAGATCAAAGCCTCAGCGGGCACAGTTCCTCTGACAAATGGAAGTGTAGGCACCTCTGCCTGTGGATTCTGAGGCGGAAGAGCCAGCAAGTAGGTATGGGCCAGACTAGCCTGGCATATCTCTATTGGTCCTCATCTTTCTTCAAGATAAAAAAGGATTTGATAGGGTAAACATAGAGAATATGTTTACAGTTGTGGGGGAGACCAAAACTAGGGGCCTTAAATATAAGACAATCATTAATAAATCCAATAAGGAATTCAGGAGAAACTTCTTTGCCCAGAGAGTGGTTAGAATGTGGAATTCGCTACCACATGGAGTGGTTGAGGCAACTAGCAGAGATGCAGTTAAGGGGAAGCTGGATAAACACGAGGGAGAAAGGAATAGAAGGATATGCTGATAGGGTTAGATGAAGATGGGCGGAGAGGAAACTCATGTGGAGCATAAACACCGACATGGACCAGTAGAGCTGAATGGCCTGTTCCTGTGCTATACATTCTATGTAATTCTTTGTAAGATGCATAGGTGTAAGGGGGATTCCAACGGAGAAGCCCACTGTGGCACTAAAGGCAAGCACCACAACAATTGCCACAAAGGCTGCTGAACACCAAAGTGACAGTGGAAGAAAAAAAAAAGAAAAATGTTTGAGGAATGGCCAGAAAAATTGTGCCAAGTATCTTCTCACCTCTGTATATAGCTCAGTCCTTAGCAAACTTGGATACCCATATGGGTGGATAGATGACTCAGTGTTCAACCTGGCAAGAGTGACAGGAATTGTGTGGATGTATAAATCAGGCCATCCGGCGTCATTAAAACATTTATTAAAATATTCCTGCCTCCATCAGTTCCCTCATTGGAAATGCCTGTGATGTGCAAAATAGGCAGAGATCCGACGGGGCAGATTTCCACCAATATTTTCAGATCAGCAATGCCATCTGCATGCCTGAAAATCAGGAGATCAGCAATTAGAAAATCTATCCTTCTATCTCTCAGGGGCACACCAGGGAATCTGCTATGCATTTTTAAAAGGTTCTGGCATTACTGTAATTTTGAGAGATTTTACCAATGCCGACACATATGCCAATGCCCATGTGTATGTTGTGTGCGCGCAGAATGCCTGCTTCTCATGATCTTCAGTTCTCCATAAGGAGTGAAAGCGGTCAATATAGGGTAGATTTTCCAGGATATCGCTCATGACGATGTACCTCACACACCACAGGCGTATTTTAGAAAATTGCGCGCAACACAGTTTTCCATTGCACGCTCTTAATGTGACCAAGATACCTCATCATAGGCAAGGACTTGGAAAGTCTACCCTTAGAACTTCATGCTCTCTGCCTACACCGCTTTGTGTGGTACCAGAATTGGTACAACCACTGTATTATACGTCCCCGCTACAAGTCTCGGGTCTTGACTTAGACATTCTCTTGGGTATAGTGGGGCTAGTCACTCGAGTAAGATATCTAAGCATCTTACATGTAGAGGTGTGCCTGTACTGCACAATACCTAATTTTACTATAATGTAACCTAGTGACCTGTTAGACTTGTGGCCTGAACCAGACATTTATGCCCCCTACATGTTCCCCTGTCTCTCCGATCTTTTTCAACCAAGAAAATACCTGGTGAGCAAGGCCAGATATGGATCATTAAGCTGTTTATTTCACAGCGAATGAACATACAGAACAGTTATGATCAGACTCACTTAATTCAATCAGTACAACTAGTCTTCACATAATAAGTCAAAAATAATGAACACGCTATGCTTGCCCACAACAGTGGGTTACCTCGCTTGACTTTAACAAAATAATTCCTAACTACTAGCCTGGATTCACCTTTTCAGCCTGGCCAAAGCTTGCTTTTTCAGCTTCTGTTTAGAATTTGACTGACTGCCTGTGTCTGTCTCTGTTTTTCACAAGCAGAAGGGAAGGCCTGCCAGATCGGCCTGAGACTTCTTAACACGAGTGTGAGATGTTTACTGATTACCAAGGTGGGCTCATCTTTTACAGTCTTTGGGGGAAGCAACATTAAAGCCCAGATCATTAGTATGTTAACCACCTTCCATATCAGTGCCTTTTCTTTTTAAAACCTTGCGTGAATACACTTTGCTTTCAAAACCCAACAAAAGTAACTCCTTTTCCAACTATGGCCAAAAATACCCAAAACATGACAGTCCCCTATTTTAAAGGAAAGTCAGGAGCATCTGAGCTGCATGATACAACTGAGGCCATGCCACCATGACTAGCCTTTCATTCAAACCTTATCTGACTAACACAATGAAGTACATGTTTACAGACTGTTTGGAAGCACAAAAACAGAGGCAGCACCAGGCAGGGGTTAAGAGTTTATGAATGGCTTTCTGCAACCTGTTGAACTAGTCAAGCCCTAGAACTGAAGTATCAACACAACTAAGGCCACATTGCAGTGGAAGCAAGATTCAAGAGGTACAGGGTACTCACCCTGAATCAAGTCATCAAAAAGTATCCAGATGTTTTTCCAAAGAACAGGTTAGCTAGAGGGAAAATATCACCTGAATCTGACTCACTGAACCATGAGGTGAAATCAGTCATCTGCCTATTGTGATATAAAGCCAGCTCAAGGAAGAACTCGAAAGGTTGATTAAACTAAAAATGATAGTTTCAGCACCAGACTGATGCCTTAGATATCAAGCTTAGCAATTGTTAATGAGCCCAAGAAGATGAGAATCTGTATCAACCCCTAGAGAATTGAAGAGAGCTACAGGAAGAAATCATTCCATGCCTACAACTGAGAAAATATCACCAGACTTAAGCCAAGTGAAAGTACTCAGTGTTCTAAATGCAAAAAATGTATCTTGGCATGTAGTCCTGGATGAAAAGAGCTCCTTTTGTACCACATTTAATACTCCATTTGGCAGATACAGATTGTTGCATATGTCCTTTCTTATTTTCCAAGGGTAGCAGAACTTCAGCACAGGAAAAGATTAGCAATAGAGGGTCTCCCAGGAGTAAAGACTACAGATGGTGTATGGCAAAAGTGACACAGTGGAAGAAGCCATCAGTAACCATTGTGGAAAACTCAGAACCCTCTTGGAAAGAAGCTGAGTGAAACCTAAAACTCAACAAAGAAAAGAGTAAATTAAGGCTCCAAGAATTCTATTTATTGAACATTCCATTATAAACCAAGACCTGAAACTAGATCCAGATAAAGTAGCTTATACATAGAATTACATAGAATGTACAGCACAGAAACAGGCCATTCGGCCCAACGGGTCGACGCCAGTGTTTATGCTCCACATGAGCCGCCTCCCTCTCTACTTCATCTAACCCTATCAACATATGCTTCTATTCCTTTCTCCCTCATGTGTTTATCTATCTTCCCCTTAAATGCATCTATGCGTTTTGCCTCAACTACTCCTTGTGGTAGTGAGTTCCACATTCTAACCACTCTCTGGGCAAAGAACTTTCTCCTGAATTCCTTATTGGATTCATTAGTGACATTCTTATATTTATGGCCCCTAGTTCTGGTCTCCCCCGCAAGTGGAAACATCTTCTCTACGTCTACCCTATCAAACCCATTCATAATCTTAAAGACCTCTATCAGATCACCCCTCCATCTTCTCTTATCTAGAGAAAAGAGCCCCAGCCTGCTCAATCTTTCCTATTAGGTATAACCTCTCAGTTCTGGTAACATCCTATTGTTTTTAGAATATGGAGACCAGGACTGTGCACAATGCTTCAAATGTGGTCTAACCAAGGTTCTATTCAAATTTATCATAACTTCTCTGCTTTTCAATTCTATCCCTCTAGAAATGAACCCCAGTGCTTAGTTTGCTTTTTTTTTGTGGCCTTATTAACCTGCGTCGCTACTTCTAGTGATTTGTGTATCTGTACCCCCAGATCCCTCTGCTAATCTACCCCAGGTAGACATCCAAGCAGTATGTGGCCCCCAAACACACGATCGTCAATAACAAAAGCCCGATGCAGCTTGTTAATGCCTTAAGTTGAGCATATTTGCCCTACAGTTCCAAGGATTCACTACAGGAAGACTTAGAGACTGTTAACTTATTATGAATGGTTGGCAACGTGGCTCCGAATAAGCTCTCGACTCCAGTTGATTCCATTCTTCACCTTAAAGATGAACGCTGTATCTAGGATACACCCTGTTTAGCAGAGAACAAGCAGCCATCCAAAAAGTCATTAAAAAAAGACAATGATGCAACAAATCCATTCATGCTTCACTGAGCTGAACGATTACTCATGAAAAGCGTGTGACTGTGTCCGTTAGGCCAAGGATGAATACAAAATTGAAAGATTACATTGAGAAATGTAATGTTCAAACACTAAAAACTAAGCAGCAAAAGGAGATGTCATCGGATCAAATATCTAATTGCCAATAGTCAAAGACTGGAATCAATTTTTATTTATGGTAATGATTGCCCCGGTCACTGTCAATTACTATTTGAATTACTGGGAAATTAACTACTTGGATATCACTGTCGGTTAACTAACTAACTAACACTGTCATAAATAACTAACCAGAAAAATTCCTGTTTGTTGGTGTTATTATGTGAATGTTTAACACACTTTATTGTAAACAAGCCAACACTTCTGTTAAAATTTCAGCAAGAGAAATTTGATGCAACCACATTAGGCATGTGTAGGATAACACCCAGTATAAATTCCTAGCTGTGTCAACTTGGCTCATTTAGCAGTACTCTAGCCCAGGTCAGGAGGCTGTGGGTTTCAGCCCCACTCCAGGGACTTGAGCACATAACCAAGGCTGTCATTTCAATGTAGTACTGAGGAGGTGCTGCATTGTCAAGGATGCCATCTTTCAGGGGAGATCTTGAACTGTCTACCACTCAGGTGGATCCCATGACACATTCAAAAAAAAAGAGCAGACATTCTCCCAGTGCCTTGGCAAACATTCCCTCCTTCAACCAAGACATTGAGTTACACCGTTACATCGAATCTTCAACACAGAAACAGGCCATTCGGTCCAATTGCTCTGTGCCAGCGTTTATGCTCCATACGAGCCTCCCCCCTCCCTACTTCATCTAACCCTATCAGCATACCCTTCTATTCCTTTCTCTTGTGTGTGTTTATCTAGCTTCTCCTTGAATGCATCTATGCTATTTGCCTGAACCAGTCCTTGTGATGGCGAGTTCCATATTCTAACCACTCTTTGGGTAAAGAAGTTTCTCCGAATTCCCTACTGGATTTATTAGTGACTATTTTATATTGATGACCTCTAATTTTGGACTCCTTCACATGTGGAAACATTTTCTCTGCGTCTACCCTATCAAACCCTTTCATTATCTTAAAGACCTCTATCAGTTCATCGCTCAGCCTTCTTTTTTCTAGAGAAAAGAACCCCACCTGTTTAGTCTTTCCTGATGAGGATATCCTCTCAGTTCTGGTATCATCCTTGTGAATCTTTTTTGCACCCTCTCCAATGTCTCTATATCCTTTTTATAATATGGAGTCCAGAACTGTGCACAATACTCCATCAGAACAGATTAACCACTCATTCGATCATTGGATGTTTATGGGGCCTTGCTGTGTGCAAATTGGTTGCCATGTTTACCTACGTAACAGTTACTGCATGTAAAAAGTAATTAATCGGTTGTAAAGTGCTTTGGGACGTCCTGAGAACACAATGAGTTGTTTCATGAGTTCAAATTGTTTTAAGTAGCACTAGACATGATAGAGCTCCCGAGGTAACAACGATCCTATAAACAAGTGGTCCTGTTTTGGAAATACAACCACTAACTTCTCCTTAACTGAATAGCCAGTCACCAGCTAGTACACACAAATAGCCTCTAGACCAATGCATCAGTGGCCCTGGGAAACAGTACAGGAACCAGAGACAGTGGCTTCAAGAAGAAGGGGGAAAAGGAGAAAAAAAAAGGAATTACTGTCCCATGAAATAATCCACGGGGTGAATTTGGCAGTTTGAGCCCTGGGATGGTCCAATAAGTAATAATCATCCCAGTGACAGGGCTGCCTGAGAAAAGAATACGTCACTTGAGTCTATCCATCAGGTTACAGTTATTAATGCAGTGAGTTAATGTCATTCATAATTCAAAGCTCTACTTTCCATTTATTTCAATCTGCCCAATAATGGATGGTAGAGGTTACTTTGCAAAGGTGTAATGTGGGGAGTTATTTGCTTTTAAGTAATATCGTGCATGACTGTCATAGATACAAATGCCGAAACTAATGTAGAATCATTAATAAACACTGAATATTCATTCATAAATAATCTTCCAGTTGATCCCCAGCAGCTCAATTAGTAAATTCAATTGATAGGTGCACTATTGAGCCATATAGAGTAGGAAGATCCCAGCATCCATTCCTGAGCTAGCTTGATCTCAGTTAGGGCAGCAACAGGGGTGTTACAATTGGCTTCAGCAATTGTGGGCTGAGAAGGTGGGGTGGGGGCGTGGGGGCGTGGGGGCGTGGGGGCGGGAAATCTACCAGGGTTCCCTGTGCTGGTGTCAATAGTGATTCAGTAATATAACACATCAATGATGTCACCTTATTTCAGTGCTTATTATTATTTCAGTGCAATACTGAGACAGTGCTGAACTGTCAGAGGTGCCGTCTTTAGGATGAGACATTAAACCTCTCGGATGACTTAAACGATCCTATGATCCTACATTACAACAGTGACTACACTTCAAAAAAAAAGTACTTCATTGGCTGTAAAGCACTTTGGGACATCCTGATGCCGTGAAAAGCGTTATATAAATACAAGTCTGTCTTTCCTCTTTCTATTTTGTAGCATTTAGCAATTCAACATCCCAATTCCACTTCACCCTAGCGTTCCATCAGGTTAGCAAGCAGCTATTTAATTTCATCTAATGTTAGAGGAGGATACACAGATGGAAGAATATATATATATATTTTAATCAGAAAGTGGAGGGAAAGTATTGGTGCACTGTATATAGGGTTGGTTTATAATGGATGGCAAGGATTAACATCCAAAGTCAGTAATTCAACCCAATGGCTCTTATGATAATAAAAGCCATAAGGGAAGTTTATGAACATAGGCAAAACTCAACAATGAAATACCCTCTTAAACGATTTGTTGTTCTTTAGAATATTAATCAGCGACTTAGTGAACTGTCAGAGTGCATTGGCGCACTGTCCTTTAACCTCCTGGACCTGGTCCTGCTTTTGAATCCAACCTAGACTGAAGGGATGAATGTCTCCTCTCTCTGCTGTCTGGAAGGGTCGTAAGTGAAATGTTTATAGGTTCCTAGTAGGTGGGGACCCATGGTACAAAACTGTCTATAATTCAGCACAAATTGGTGATAGATTGGCGATGTCACTCAGGGAAACCATAAAAATGGCCGATGGGGAAATAGAAATATCACACTGATTGGTGTAAAGGTCACATAACATGGGTCAATAGCACCCATAAGATGACCTGAGGGTCATTTGCACCACCTGACCTCTCACCTGCACCTTCAGGAGATCTGCTGCTCCATGTATGTCTGCGCCTCTATGCACAGGCTTAGAAATATTGGGCACCAACAAAACATTATTGAGCAACCAAAAGGCAACAATGGTATTAATGACAAGGGACCTGATGGTATATAACATCAGGAGACTGGCACTAAAGTGATGACAGTTTGTTTTTTGCAGTAGCAAATTACCTGGAAAAAAATATTCCCGGTATATCACAATGCAGTTTATAGTGCAGTCATATTTATAGTGGCAAGGAGACAGCTGAATTGTAAATCAGAAGTCAGTTAATGAAATCCAGAGAATACATGCAGTCCAAATGCAGACGGCATTTTAATGTGAATGGTAGGCCGTACAATGAAATGAGGAAAAAAACCCAAACATTCAACATTACAGAGAATGTTAAGAGAGTCACTTATTGAATATCAGGATTAACTAGGGTTAGGTAAATGTGGATTACATGCATTAGTGGATGACCTTAAAGAACTTGGCCAGGGATTTGGGGTGTTTGATAAACTGATCTTCTTTGTTGAAACGATTGTTTTAACATTCCATCGGAGGCTGATGGGATTAAATTCCCACTGGTGCTTTGAAGGATGACACCAGCGTTCCTGAGGGAGAACTCCAGCTGTCACTCCAGACCAGGCTGTAATGGATTTGCATTCTGTTATCCTGTGGTTTACATATAAACTGATCCAGGAGGAAAGACAGAACACTTGTTAGCCTGAAATTACCTTTTAAGCTACACGTTTCGAAACCTTAAATTACTTTTTCACAGGAATATACTTCACAATCTTAAATTACTTTTCAGAAAATACGTCATTCCCTTATGTAACCTCTCTTTGGATAAATGCCTCATAATACAAATGCTTTTGTCCTTAACCCTTAGCATCTATATATTTGTGGTAAAGAATAACTACGTATTTGTGAATGAAAAAGATCTAATTTAATATCATTTTTTCTGAAAGTGAAATATATAAATCAGATTAACAAGCAAAGTCAGCTCTTTGTGTAACACGGAGACATATAGACCGAGGTCCCAGTTTGTATCACCAGTCTGTGCTGGATTAGTTTCCTTCGGTAGGGGCAGTGATTAGGGCACAAGAAGTTGCCTCAGTGCTTTTAGGCAAAGGAGAGGAAAATAATGTAGGGGGTCACACTCCTGATTGCTGTCCAGTCAATCCCTGGTGGATAATGCGTGTGTAATTGGGTAAGAATGGGACTGGGCCTGGTTATGATGCCAGGCCTGTGGTCAGTTGGACAAGGTAGCAAAATGGCAGCTGATGCATATGGAGCCATGTCCCAGCATGCTTCAGGCGAGGGGTAGCGAGAGAAAAAAAAAACAAGCCAAAGCAATTTTCAGAGTAGTGCCCCAAATCCAGAGCTTTGAAGCATTTGTACAATCAGAACTGGCAGGTGAAAGAGTTAAAATGCTTTTATTTCTTTTATTGCTTCTAGTCATTAGGATTTGGTTAAGTCTATCAGTCAGCAGATTTAATCTACCAGAGTTCATTCCAGTGAGAGGGGTGTGTGCACATTTGAAAAAGTCTTACAAAACAGCACTGCAATTTATTTACACGTGGTCCTTCAGTGTTCAACACATTACAATTATCGTTTATGCCCAATAAATACCATGAGCTGGCATTCCACTGATTCCACTACAGTTTAGTCATCTGTGAAGTGGGAAGATTGGAGAGCAAGAAAGGTTGCACTGTGAAATCTTGTAGGTGTGCTGCCCACAGAGGATAGATGATAAACATGCTCCAAGAATTATGTCCAGGACAAATGCAAACTGAACCAAACTGGGCAATGGTGAAACTATGATGCAAGTGTCTAAAGTAGATCAATTCAATTTGTGTTTCTTATACAGAAAAGGTCGAGCGATTTCTCCATTCATTGAGAAATTCAACCTCCTACCTAACAAAACCAGAAACCTGGCAATGAGACAATCTTCTGGTACTTTAGTGACCCAGGCTCAGCAAGTTCAGCTGTGGAGGAGAATTAAAATTCCTCTGGCTGTTCTTTTTAATCATACCCTCAAATTAAGCATGAATGGTGAGGAATTCATGGGGTTTGGCCTGTTGTTGTGTTTATGTTGTTTTAGCATCTCAGAGAATTCTTTCCACCTGTAAATGGGCCTCACCTATACTAAAGTGTATCATGGAGGTTAATGGTGTGATTTCAGGATTTGGCATTAGAGCAGTGGATCGAACAGGAATGTACAGAAAGTGTTCTGACACAGACAAAAAATAATCACTCGAAACAGTGGGGAAACTGAGACAAGTGCAGAGTAAAAGAAAGAACTTGCATTTATATAGAGCTTTTCATGATTGGAGGATGTCCCAAAGCACTCTTTTTTTAAAAAAGTACATAATTGGCTGTAAAGTGTAGTCAGTGTTGTAATATAGGAAACACAGCAGCCAATTTGCGCACAGCAAGGTCCCACAAATAGCAATGTGATAATGACCAGATAATCTGTTTTTTAGTGGTGGTGGTTGAGGGATAAATATTGGCCAGGATACCGGGGAGAACTCCCCTGCTCTTCTTCGAATAGTGCCATGGGATCTTTTACGTCCACCTGGTTTAACGTCTCATCCGAGAAACCACTCTGGAGTGGGACTTGAACCCACAACCTTCTGACTTAGAAGTGAGAGGGCAACCACTGAGATATGGCTGACACTAAAGTAGCACGGTGAGTGGAGGAACATAAAAAACAGGAGCAGGAGTAGGGAATACGGCCCCTCGAGCCTGCTCCGCCATTCAATAAGATCACGGCTGATCTTTGACTCAACTCCACTTTCCCGCCCGATCCCCATATCCCTTGATTCCCTTAGAGTCTGTCGACTAGAAATTAGGCCATGTAGCGTCCTTTTTCAGGTGCTACACGACCTCCTAAGGACCCAAAATGGCATCCGGAATCCTCGCACACGCTTCTAGTGTGACATGTGCCGGACAACATTTTGGTAAAGGCGTTTGCGCACACGCAGTTAACAAACGCCGGTACCATGTAAAGTAGGGAGAATATGTGTTAAATCAGAATGCAATGCTGATTTAAAGGGACAGACACCATTTTGGCACTCAACACTCCAGCCAACGAACTTTCTTAACCACGAACAGCTGAACATGTCTTAGACGGCCTGGAGGACCCCGCCACAGCGCTATTTAAAGGGATCATGCAGGTATTGCAGGTTAGTGGCTTACTGCTACTAGCTGCTGGTACAATTGTACGTGTTTGTTGAGGCTTCCTATACTTAGATAGAGTTGTTATAGTATTTAAAGAGTGGTTAGGCAGATCCTGCATTTCTGTTGGTGTCATTTACAACATCATGCTGACCAAGATTCCTGGCGACCACGGGTGGCCTGCTAGGGCTCCCGCTGGGCATAGAACATGACTGGGAGCATGCAGAGAGGCCACGCAGAGCAGGTCAAGCTGCAAGAAGGAGGAGGCGGCGACGCAGGGCACTGAACAGGCGGTCATATCCCATGAGGGCCTTCAGGCAACAATACTCTCACCTCAAGATGAGTGAAGATCTGTGCATCTGACGGCTGCGGTTCACAAAAGAGGCCGTGACGGAGATTTGTCAAATGCTGCAGCCACACAGCAGGGCAAGGACAGCATTGCCCATGGCTGTCAAGCCATGGGCAATGCTGTCCTTGCTGAACTTTTACGGCTCAGGACCCTCTCAGGACTCTGTCGGCGATCTGTGCAACTTCTCGCAGTTTGCAGTGCACTGCGGCATAAGGGAGGTCACGGAGGCTGTGTATGAGCTGTGCAACAGGTTCATCATGTTCCCTCTTGACAGCGAAGCAGAAGGAGTGAGCACGAGGGTTTGCTCGCTTGACAGGTTTCCCCACGGTGCAGGGTGCCATTGACTGCACGCATATAGCCATGCGTGCTCCACATCTCCACTTGGCCATCTTTATGAACAGAAAGGGGTTCCACTCCCTCGATGTGCAGCTGGTGTGTGACCACACGCAGCGCATCATGCAAGTCAATGCCCGCTACCCTGGCAGCAGTCACCACGCCTTCATTATGCGGCAGTCCAACGTCCCAACTATCTTTGAACCGGCTCAGCAAGTCGAAGGCTGGCTATTGGGTGACAAGGGCTATCCCCTCATGAGGTGGCTCATGACCCCGGCTAGGCACGCACGCAAATGTGCAGAGCAGGCCTACAACAAGAGCCATGCGGCCACGCAGAACGTCGTCGAGAACACCATAGGCCTCCTAAAGCAACACTTCCACTGCCTGGAGCATTCTGGTGGAGCCCTGCAGTACTCCACTGAGTGGGTGTCAAGAGTCATCGTGTTATGCTGCATGCTGCACAACCTCGCCCTCATAAGGGAACAGCCCTTGCCTCTGCCTATCCGCCAAGACCCAGAGGCAGAGGAAGAAGTGGAAGAAGACGCAGGGGGGCAACAAGGTGCACAGGCCCTGTCTGTCTGAGCTCTGCCTGCTCACCTTATTCGTTAGTGATATCAGCAACCTCAACAACACCTCTCAAGTCAACAACAGTCCTACACTCCCCACCTGTCCTCTCCCTCATGACCATCATATCGCCCTCCATATGATTACACGTTGCCTCCTCCCGCAGCGCATCGTATAAATAAAAACCACCAACTGCGACTTCAAATCCAAATTTATAACTTAGTAAATTAACTGTAGTAAGCAAATTAACTGTAGTAGCAAACATTGACCGAATGTGCATTCCCTCAGTGCCTGTCGTTCGTGTGCTTTTGCCTTTCCTAGTGCTCCTACGAGGTGCATCCCCAGTGGTTGGAGCATGGGTGGTGGAAGGCTGCTGACCTCCAATTGAGGAACGTGCAGATGGCCGTGGAGGACGACCTCGAGCAGCTCTGGGCTGGGGGGGCCCGGCCTCAGACTGCACCATCTCGGTATGGACTGCAGCAGTCTGGCCTGGCTGGCTGACAGGCAACAGCAAGGGCACTGGCGGATTGGCAGGGGTGGGAGCAGGAATGCTGTCATCCGGAGAGAGGCCAGCAGGTTCGACTGCCATGGCACCACTGCCACTCACACGGGGCAGCGCCTCAGCACTCCTGGTGAGCAGCTGGAGAACGGATTGCTGGAATGCTGTGACGCCTGGAAGTCCTGTTCCACACTGGTACCCAAAACCACAATAGCAACAGTCTGAGCTTCCAAAGCAGCAGCCTGAGCTGCCATGGCAGCCGTCTGAGCTTCAACTGAAGCTTGCAGACCTTTGATGACATCGGTTTGTGCTGCAATGGAAGTCGCGACATCGGTCATCAGACGCGGCATCATGGTGGGTTCCACAGGTGTACTGATGGAGGTGACCAGCTGTTCCATGTGGAAAAGGATGGGCTCCAAGCTCTGCAAAAAGCCCTATACCAAGTTCAATGTGGACTCCTCCATGCCCCATGACATTGTGCGCAGGCTTTCTGGCAGACTTACTACTGCGCCAAGCATTTGGTGATGTACGCCCATCAACCGTCTGCTGTAGCCTGGCCCATCGAAGTCATCACCTGACGCCTCGGCAGCTGAACCATTGCGCGACCTCGCCCTCCTGCAAGCTGGCACCTGTGATATCCATTTCGCCTGCCCTGGCACCTGCGCACTTGTGCCTGGTGTCTCACCACATGCAGATCCCTCCTCTAACCTAGCCTCTATAATAATATGCACAGTGTCAGTATCTGAGCTGGTGGATGCGAGTGTCAGATCAAGTGACAGTGTGGTGTCATTA
The DNA here is from genome assembly GCF_035084215.1 of Heptranchias perlo. Lineage (NCBI taxonomy): Eukaryota > Metazoa > Chordata > Chondrichthyes > Hexanchiformes > Hexanchidae > Heptranchias > Heptranchias perlo. The sequence continues at coordinate 37,405,312 of NC_090347.1, forward strand.
TCAGTGTCCTCCATCTCCATCTCCAGTTCTTGGGCTCCTGCAATGCCACAGTGACATCCCGCCCAATGATGCATAACACGGTCTCCTTCAAGGGGGTGAGGACATGTAGGCACGCCTGTCCTCCCTCGGGTCTTTCGGTCTGCTGGCTGTTATGCGCCACCTTCTCCTGCAAGACAGAGGGAAGTGTGTCAGTGAGTGTTCTTCAATGTGTTAGGGTGATGTGCCAGTCATGGCCGAATAGCTGCCAGTGTGTGTGACCTGTGAGTGGTGGGTGTGTGGATTGCAAGTGTGCTACTACGTGAGGGTGAGATGCAGCATCCGAAGTGCAGCGTTGTGTACGGTTGGGCAGTGTTTGTTGGTGGATGCGTGAGGAGCTTTTCGTGTGTGGAGCAGTACTGCAGTTGGTAGGATGTGCCACTCGACACTTGCATTCACTCACCTCGACCACTTGTGTCAAATCATTGAACTTTTTCCAGCACTGTATCCACATGCGTGGTGCTATACTCCTGCCAGTCACCTCCACGGTTACTTCTTCCCACTGCCTCCGCAGTTGGTGTTTGGAAGGTCTTCTGCGACCCTATGGGTGCAGGATGGCTCTCCGTTCCTGCACTCCCTCCACTAAGGCCTCCAATGCACTGTTGGAGAACCTCGGGGAACGCTCTCTTGCCGCTCCAGCCATTCTGCCTGCCATCCTGCACTGCTTCCATTGACAGTGCGCCTCCCCTTTAAGAGGGGCAGGTTGCCTTTATCTAGTGCTGGCCACACCCCATATCGGGCCTCCTGCTGGTGCGTTCAGCCACTGAATGACACGGGTAGCGCTGGCTGCACATGGGAATCATGGTAATGAGGATGCAGCATGAATCTCGCATCGCTAACACTGGGCGTGGGATTAACCATTCACCACGATCCCCGCGCCCAGTATCGGGCCTTATCGAATTTAATCCCCCAAAAATCTATCAATCTCAGTCGTGAATATATTCAATGACTGAGCATCCACAGCACTCTGGGGTAGAGAATTCCAAAGATTCACAAACCCCTGAATGAAGAAATTCCTCCTCATCTCAGTCCTAAACGTCCAAGCCCTTATTCTGAGACTATGTCCCAAAGTTCCAGACTCTCCAGCCAGGGGAAACATCCTCTCAGCATCTACCCTGTCAAGCCCTCTCAGAATCTTATATATTTCAATGAGATCACCTCTCATTCTTCTAAACTCCAGAGAGTTTAGATCCGTTCTACTCAACCTTTCCTCATAAGACAACCCTCTCAGCCCAGGAATCAATCTAGTGAACATTCGTTGTACCACCTCTAAACAAGTATATCCTTCCTTAGTTAAGGAGACCAAAACTGTATGCGGTACTCCAGGTGTGGTCTCGCCAAAGCCTCGTACAATTGCAGCAAGACTTCCTTACTCTAGTACTCCAAATCCCTTGCAATACAGACCAACATACCATTTGTCTTCTTAATTGCTTGCTGTACCTGCATGTTAACTTTCAGTGTTTCGTTTTCAAGGAAACCCAAATCCCTCTGAACACCAACATTTAATAGTTTCTCACCATTTAAAAAATATTCTGTTTTTCTATTTTTCTACCAAAGTGAATAACCTCACATTTCCCCACATTATACTTCATCTGCCACCTTCTTGCCCATTCATTTTACCTGTCTATCTCCCTTTGCAGACTCTTTGTGTCCTCCTCACAGCTTACTTTCCCATCTAGCTTTATATCGTCAGCAAACTTGGATACATTACACTCAGTCTCTCCATCTAAGTCATTGCTCCAACCGGCGTGGCGGGACTCCCCGCACATCCTGCGGATAAAAAGTGCGAATGTACGCACTGCGCAGGCCACGACGTCCATTTGCTGAATTTTGAAATCTTCTCCAGTGGTGCACTCCGAGATCAGCGCAGGCCATGTGCGCATGCAAAGACTGTGGGAATGGAAGCCCAGCCCACAGGCAGGCAGTAATACTCATTCATTTAAAGTGACATTCCTTATGTTAGTTGAAATAATAATTTAACATAAAAAGACAAGGAAATGATTTATAATATACTGAAACATACAAAAAAAATTAAATTTTTTTTAATGATCAAAAAATATTAAAATAGGAATAATTAGACAGCCTACATTTTTTTAATTTAATTTTTTGTTGTTTTGCAGTCATTATAAGTCTCTGTGCTTTTAAAAAGTAGTGTAGGGCTGGTATTTTCAAGCGTACCTTCTCGTGACGTAAGTAGCTTCGTTCCAGCTGGGCGGATGGGTAAGTTTATGATTGTTTGGTAATTGTATATGATTGTGGCGTGGTTGGCCCTTTAATTTGGGACTGTCAAAACGCCACTGAACCAATCAGAGCAAGTTCACGATTTCCAAGTTTTAATGCACATGTGCGAACTTGCTCCAATGGATTCAACGGCGGTTGGGATGGACGCCATTACGGAGCAGCGTCCGAGGTAAGTACGTTCTGGGCCATTGATATAGATTGTAAATAGCTGAGGTCCAAGCACCAATCCCTGCGGCATGCCACTAGTTACAACCTGCCAAACCAAAAATGACCCGTTTATTCCTACTTTCTGTTTTCTGTCCATTAACCAATCCTCAATCCATGTTAATATATTACCCCCAATCCCATGAGCCCTAATCTTGTGTAACAACCTCTTGTATGGCACCTTATCGAATGACTTTTGAAAATCCAAATATACAACATCCACTGGTTCTCCCTTCTAGTTACACCCGCAAAAAAATTAATGGATTTGTCAAACATGATTTCCTTTCATGAAACCGTGTTGACTCTGCCTAATCATATTATGATTTTCTAAGTGCCCTGTTACCACTTCCTTAATAATAGATTCTAGCTTTGTCCCTACTACTGATTTCAGGTTAACTGGCCTGTAGTTCACGGTTTTCTCTCTCACTCCTTTCTTGAATAGCAGGGTTGCATTTGCTACCTTCCAATCCACGGGGAACGTTCTAGATTCTAGGGAATTCTGGAAGATCAAAACCATTGCATCCACTATCTCTGTTGCCACCTCTTTTAAAACCCTAGGATATAGGCCATCAGGTCCAGGGGATTTGTCGGCTTTTAGTCCCATTAATTTTTCTAATACTTTTTCTTTGCTAATCTTAAATCACTAAGTTCCTCCCTCTCATTAGACCTTTGGTTCCCCACTGTTTCCAGTATGTTTTTTGTGTCTTCTACTGTGAAGACAGATATAAAATATTTGTTTAACATCTCTGCCATTTCCTTATTCCCCATTATAATTTCTCCTGTCTCAGTCTCGAAGGGACCCATGTTTACTTTCGCTAATCTCTTCCTTTTTACATACTTCTAGAAGCTCTTACAATCAATCAGTTTTTATATTTCTTGCTAGTTTACTCAATTTTCTACTTTTCAATTTTCTCCCTCTATTTCTTGGTCATCCTTTGCTGATTCCTAAAACCCTCCCAATCCTCAGGCTTACTACTCTTTTTGGCAACACTGTAAGCCTCTTCTTTTAATCTAATACTATCCTTAACTTCTCTAGTTAGCCACGGTTGGGTCACTTTTCCTGTGGAGTTTTCATTCCTCAAGGGTTTGTATATTCATTGGGAATTATGAATTATTTCTTTAAATGTTTGCCATTGCTTATCTTTTAATCTAATTTCCCAACTTACCTTTGCCAACTCACCCCTTATACCTTAATAATTGGCTTTGTTTAAATTTAAGACCCTAGTTTCAGACTTAACTCTCAAACTCAATATGAAATTCGATCATATTATGATCACTCTTCCCCAGAGTAAGATTACTAATCAATCCTGTCTCATCACACAATACAAGATCTAAAATAGACTGTTCCCCAGCTGGTTCCTCGACATATTGTTCTAGAAAACTGTCTTGAATGCATTCCATGAACTTGTCCGCTAAACGACTTTTACCAATTTAGTTTGCTCAGTCTATATAAAGATTAAAGTCCCCCATGATTACTGCATTATCTCGTTACATGCTCCTCTAATTTCCTGATTTATACTCTGTCCAACACTATAAACTATTGTTAGGGAGCCTGTAAATTACTCCCACCAGTGTTTTCTGCCCCTTCTGGCCAAGATCCTTTCTCACGACTGTCTATCTCATCCTTTATTATCAGGGCTAACCACCCCCCCCCCCACTCCTTTTCCATTCTACCTGTCTTTTCTAACAGTCAAGTACCCTGGAATATTTAGTTCCCAACCTTGGTCACCCTGCAACCACGTCGCAGTAATGGCTACTAGATCAAACCCATTTATCTCTATTTGTGCCATTAATTCATGTATCTTGTTTCGAATGCTTCATGCATTCAGATACAGCACCTTTAATTTTAACTTTTTTTCCTGATGTGACCTTAGTCACTAATGCTCTATTACCTTTGTTAAACTCTCTGTCCCTTCCTGACTCACTCTGCTTGTTTTTACCCAAATCGCTACTCTGCTCCACAACCCTGACTTTTCTTTTTAGACTGATAAAATTACCCTTACCTGAACACTCCCCCCCCCCCCCCTTATTAGTTTAAAGCCCTGTCTACCGCCCTAGTTATTCGATTCGCCAGGATACTGGTTCTAGTCCGGAGTATGTGGAGCCTGTCCCAACGGAACAGCTCCCTCTTTCCCCAGTACTGGTGCCAGTGCCCCATGAATCGAAACCCCTGTCTCCCACTCCACTCTTTGAGCCACGCATTTAACTCTCTGATCTGTTTGGCCCTGTGCCAATTTGCATGTGGCTCAGATAGTAATCCAGAGATTATTACCTTTGAGGTTCTGCTTTTTCATTTAGACCCTAGCTCCTCACACTCCCTCAGCAGAACCTCATTCCAAATCCTACCTATGTCCTTGGTTCCTACATGTACCATGATAACTGGATCTGCCCCCTCATGTGGGCTGTGCAGTAGACGTGATCTACATGGACTTATATTCAAGGTAAAAGGCGGGAGGTTTAGAGGGGATTTGAGAAAGAACTTTTTCACCCAGAGGGTGGTTGGAGTCTGGAACTCACTGCCTGAGAGGGTTGTGGAGGCAGGAACCCTCACAACATTCAAGAAGCATTTGGATGAGCACTTGAAATGCCATAGCATACAAGGCTACGGACCAAATGCTGGAATATGGGATTAGATTAGACTGGGCTTGATGGCCGGCGCAGATACGATGGGCCAAAGGGCCTCTATCCGTGCTGTATAACTCTATGACTCTATGACTCTATGACTTTAGCAAAGACTTTGACAAGGTACCGCATGGTAGGTTGTTACATAAGGTTAAATCTCACGGGATCCAAGGTGAGGTAGCCAATTGGATACAAAACTGGATTGACGACAGAAGACAGAGGGTGGTTGTAGAGGGTTGTGTTTCAAACTGGAGGCCTGTGACCAGCGGTGTGCCTCAGGGATCGGTGCTGGGTCCGCTGTTATTTGTTATTTATATTAATGATTTGGATGAGAATTTAGGAGGCATGGTTAGTAAGTTTGCAGATGACACCAAGATTGGTGGCATTGTGGACAGTGAAGAAGGTTATCTAGGATTGCAACGGGATCTTGATAAATTGGGCCAGTGGGCCGACGAATGGCAGATGGAGTTTAATTTAGATAAATGTGAGGTGATGCATTTTGGTAGATCGAATCGGGCCAGGACCTACTCCGTTAATGGTAGGGCGTTGGGGAGAGTTATAGAACAAAGAGATCTAGGAGTACAGGTTCATAGCTCCTTGAAAGTGGAGTCACAGGTGGATAGGGTGGTGAAGAAGGCATTCAGCATGCTTGGTTTCATTGGTCAGAACATTGAATACAGGAGTTGGGATGTCTTATTGAAGTTGTACAAGACATTAGTAAGGCCACACTTGGAATACTGTGTACAGTTCTGGTCACCCTATTATAGAAAGGATATTATTAAATGAGAAAGAGTGCAGAAAGATTTACTAAGATGCTACCGGGACTTGATGGTTTGACTTATAGGGAAAGGTTGGATAGATTGAGACTTTATTCCCTGGAGAGTAGGAGGTTAAGGGGTGATCTTATAGAAGTCTATAAAATAATGAGGGGCATAGATAAGGTAGATAGTCAAAATCTTTTCCCAAAGGTAGGGGAGTCTATAACAAGGGGACATAGATTTAAGGTGAGAGGGGAGAAATACAAAAGGGTCCAGAGGGGCAATTTTTTCACTCAAAGGGTGGTGAGTGTCTGGAACAAGCTGCCAGAGGCAGTAGTAGAGGCGGGTACAATTTTGTCTTTTAAAAAGCATTTGGACAGTTACATGGGTAAGATGGGTATAGAGGGATATGGGCCAAGTGCAGGCAATTGGGACTAGCTTAGTGGTATAAACTGGGCGACATGGACATGTTGGGCCGAAGGGCCTGTTTCCATGTTGTAAACTTCTATGATTCTATGCTCCAATTTCTTTTCCAGCCGCGAGGAGGTATCCTTAACCTTGGCACCAGGCAGGCAACACAGCCTTCGGGACTCTCGGTCGCGGCTGCAGGGAACAGTGTCTATCACCCTGATTATACTATCCCCTAAAACTACCACATTCCTTTTTACTCCCCCACTGGAATGGCCTCCTCTAACACAGTGCCATGGTCAGTTTGCCCATCCTCTCTGCAGGCTTTGATCTCATCCCTTCAGGTAGCAAGTACTTCGTACCTGTTGGACAAGGTCGAGAGCTGAGGCTCCTCCATCACTGCATCATAGGTCCCCATACCTGCCTGACTGGCAGTCACACCCTCCTGTCCCTGACCATTGACCAAATGTAAACTACTACCTAGCCTAAGGGGTGTGACTGCCTCCTGGATCAAAGTGTTCAGATAACTCTCCCCCTCCCTGATGCACCGCAATGACTGCAGCTCGGACTCCAGCTCAACAATTCTGAGCCGAGGTTCCTCGAGCTGCAGATATGGTTGCTCGGGATCTCGCTGGTCTCCACAAACTCCCACATGCTGCAGTTACGACACACCACCTGCACTGTCACCTTTATCTAAACTTGTTTTATATATTTAATTAGTTAAACAAGTGAAATTTTATTCACTTGATATTTTTAGTTTTATTAACTAAATTAGTTTATCTAGTTTAAGTTATTCATTTAAGAAAGTAACAGCAAGTTATAGTTTCCCAGCTCTTAGTTTAACCCACTGCCCTAACTTAGAGAACAAGATAAAGGTAATACTCACCAATCACCTACCTGCTGTCCTGTGACGTGACTCTCAAAATTTCTGCCTGTGTGAGTTGGTCTTAAATGTAAGTGAAGGAGGTCCCTCCGCTCCCGGGGCTTTTATTCCCGCTCTCAGGCCTCTCTTCTCACGCCTTTTATCTCCACTCCTGGGCCTCTCCTCTTGGGCCTTTTATCTCCGCTCCTGGGCCTCTCCCTGTGCTTAAAATGACACAAGCACCATTTGGTGGACTGAGGCTTGTGTTCATATCATGGCCATCAGTTATGTTTCTGTGATAATGCATATTTTCCATATGAGAAGGTACAACTGAAGAACAGCACTAATAATGTCATAATGATACTGTCATTACATTGTGGATCATGTACACAGGACCAGCATGTGACTAATCCTATTGACTTTCAACCTGCTATTATCGTGGCACAGTTACATTTTACTTTTCCACAGAGTACAGGCACTGAAATTCAGGACCTAAAAGTCCTTAAGCATCAGACCTAATTAAAGGTTTTGCTGTGTCAACACATCACATTCTGAAGTGACCACAGGAGTTGGCTGCTGCTACTGAAACTAGATTTTCACCTAGAAGAATGAGGAGAGCAAGATATAGACAGCCAAAGGCTTTCCCACCAACAGGGAGGGGCGGGGGGTATGTACAGGAGGCCAAAGTCAGAGTGTTGAGTGGGGGATATAGAGTTGGAGGAGACTGCAATGATAGGCCATGGAAGGGTTTAAAAATGGAGATGACCACCTTAAAATTTAATGCATTGGGAGCCAGGGGGGCAACCAGTAGGTTGGTAAGGACGGGTGTGATAGATGAGTGGGACAGGACATATCCAACAGAGTTTTGGATAAGTTGGAGTTTATGAAGATGGAGGATAGAATATCAACAAGGAGAGCATTAGATTAGTCAAGGCTGGAGGTAACAAAGGCATGGAGAAGGGGCTAAAGTAGGGATGGAGGCAGGCAATGCTACAGAGGTATTCTATGTTCTATAAATGCATTAAGAGCAAGAGGATAACTAAGGAAAGAGCATTAGAGACCAAAAAGGTAACCTATGTGCAGAGGCAGAAGATGTTGGTATGGTTCTTAATGAATACTTTGCGTCTGTCTTCACAAAAGAGAGAGGGACAATGCAGACATTGTAGTTAAGGAGGAGGAGTGTGAAATATTGGATGGGATAAACTTAGTGAGAGAGGAAGTATTAAGTGGATTAGCATCTTTGAAAGTAGATAAAACACCAGGCCCAAATGAAATTGTCTCCCAGGATGTTAAAAGAAGCAAGGGAGGAAATAGTGGAGGCTCTGACCATCATTTTCCAATCCTCACCAGATACAGGCGTGGTGCCGGAGGATTGGAGAACTGCTAACATTGTACTGTTGTTTAAAAAGGGAGCGAGGGATAGACTGAGTAATTACAGGCCAGTCAGTCTAACCTCGGTGTTGGGCAAATTATTGGAATCAATTCTGAGGGACAGGATAAACCGTCACTTAGAAAGGCACGGAGGAATCAAGGACTGTCAGCATGGATTTGTAAAGGGAAGGTCGTGTCTGACTAACTTGATTGAATTTTTTGAGGAGGTAACAAGGAGGGTCGATGAGGACAGTGTATTTGATGTAGTCTACATGGATTTTTGAAAGACTTTTGACAAGGTCCCACATGGCAGACTGGTAAAAAAGTACAAGCCCGTGGGATCCAAGGAAGAGTGGCAAGTTGGATTCAAAATTGGCTCAGTGGTAGGAAGCAAAGGGTAATGGTCGATGGGTGTTTATGTGACTGGAAGGCTGTTTCCGGTGGAGTTCCGCAGGGTCCAGTACTAAGTCCCTTGCTTTTTGCGATATATATTAATGATTTGGACTTAAATGGCCATGATTAAGAAGTTTGCAGATGATACAAAAATTTGCCGTGTGATTGATTGTGAGGAGGAAAGCTGTAGACTGCAGGAAGATATCAATGGACTGGTCAGGTGGGCAGAAAAATGGCAAATGGAATTCAATCTGGAGAAGTGTGAGGTAATGCATTTGGGGAGGGCAAACAAGGCAAGGGAATACACAATAAATGGGAGAATACTGAAAAGTGTAGAGGAAGAGAGGGACCTTGGAGTGCATGTCCACAGATACCTGAAGGTAGCAGAACAGGTAGATAAGGTGGTTAAGAAGGCATATGGAATCATAGAAGGTTACAGCACAGAAGACAGCCATTTGGCCTATCAAGTCCACACGGGCTCTATGCTAATCCCACTGCCCCGCCCTATCCCCGTAGCCCTGCACATTTTTTCATTTCAAATAATTATCCAGTTCCCTTTTGAAGGCCATGATTGAATTTGCCTCCACCACTCCTCCGGCAGTGCATTCCAGATCCTAACCACTCGCTGTGTAAAAAAGCTTTTCCTCATACTTCCCTTTATTAGCTGAGGCATAGAGTATAAGAGCAGGCAGGTTATGCTGGAACTGTACAAAACATGGGTTAGGCCACAACTTGAGCACTGTGTACAGTCCTGGTCACCACATTACAAGAAGGATATAATTTCACTAGAGAAGGTACAGAGAAGATTTAGGAGGATGTTGCCAGGACTGGAGAATTTTAGCTATGAGGAAACACTGGAGAGGCTGGGGTTGTTCTCTTTGGAACAGAGCAGGCTGAGAGTTGATTTAATTGAGGTGTACAAAATTATAAGGGGCCTAGATAGAGTGGATAGGAAGGCCCTATTTTCCTTAGCAGAGAAGTCCATAACCAGGGGGCATAGATTTAAAGTGATTGGTAGAAGGATTAGAAGTGAGCTGAGAAAAATTGTTTTCACCCAGAGGGTGGTGGAGGTCTGGAACTCACTGCCTGAAAGGGTGGTAGAGGCAGAAACCCCCAACTCATTTAAAAAGTACCTGGATGTGCATCTGAAGTACTGTGACCTACAGGGCTGCGGACCAAGTGCTGGGTGGCTCATTTTTGGCCGGCGCGGACACGATGGGCCGAATGGCCTCCTTCTGTGCCATAAATTTTCTATGAATCTATGAAGACTGGACGTCAGACAAAGCAATCCGACAGCAGAGGCAACCAAGGGCTCTTGGGAGGTGGAGTGGTACATTGTGCAAACTGTGGGTGATGCCAACAAGGGGTAGCATGTAGATAGGGGAAAGAGAAAGGGGCCAAGGATAGGTCCTTCAGAGAGAGGGAAAGGAAGCCATTGCTGAAAATGTGCTGGCCGTGTTTGGATAGGTAAGAATAAAACCATACAAAGGCAGTCCCATGAAGATGGATGACGGAGGAGAAGTGTTGGGGAAGGATGGCCTGGTTAGCCATGTTGAATGGAGAGTTTGAGGAGGGATAACGTATCATGGATACAGGCACTGCAAACCATGACTAGAGCCAGTGTTTTGAGAAACGGCAGTGTAATATGTACTGGCCATATTATTTCATAATAAGCATCCATTGATTGTCATTTCTCAAATCTTCACTGATTATGACACAAATGTTCATTGCTTAGTCTGATTATGGTCGTAATAATGTCCGAGGGACAATGGATATCGATAGCCCTGCTAAGAGCTATGGCCTACAATATGAAAACAATCCAAAGCCAATTATAACTCCAGATTGCACAGAGTATATTATAAATAAAAGTGTCACGGCTGTAATCGTATTAGAGTTTAGATTAGGGTTACAAAGTTCATGATTTACGATGTCACACAAAGGGTAGCAGAAATCTGGAATTCTCTCCCCCAAAAGGTGGTGGATGCTGGGGGACAATTGGACCTTTCCAGATTGAGATTGATAGATTTTTGTTAGGTCAGGGTATCAAGGGATGTGGAGAAATGGTGGGCAAATGGAGTTGAGCTACGGATCAGCCATGATCTAATTGAATGGTGGAATAGGCTCGAGGGGCTGAATGCCCCACACAGGAAGTAAGCAAGCCAGGGCTCCCACTGGTCATCATTATCCAGTGACCCGTGCTGGAAAGTGAAAGTGTGGACATGGGGCGAGGATAACAGTGGGCTCGGTTATACTGCCCCCTCCCCACCCACGAATAAACTGCTGATCCTCTTGTCCAAACTCTTACATAAAAAATGACCCTGTGACAGATACCAGAGGGAGATCTGGTGGAGCTGTTTTCAATAGAACAGAAGAGATTACAGGGTGTCAACTGATTTTGTCAGCTCTATCGTTTTTATCCTAGGGTGATTTGGTAGAAGTGTTTAAAATAATTAAGGGATAGGACAGAGTAGATAGAAACAGGCTATTTCAGTGATTGAGGGGTCTAGAACGAGGAGACATTGATATAAGATTAAATGCAAGAGATTTGGGGCAGAGAGCAGGGGAAATCTTTTTATCCCCCCATAGGAACATAGGAACAGGAGTAGGCCATTCAGCCCCTCGTGCCTGCTCCGCCATTTGATAAGATCATGGCTGATCTGTGATCTAACTCCATATACCTGCCTTTGGCCCATATCCCTTAATACCTTTGGTTGCCAAAAAGCTATCTATCTCACATTTAAATTTAGCAATTGAGCTAGTATCAATTGCCGTTTGCGGAAGAGAGTTCCAAACTTCTACCACCCTTTGTGTGTAGAAATGTTTTCTAATCTCGCTCCTGAAAGGTCTGGCTCTAATTTTTAGACTGTGCCCCCTACTCGTAGAATCCCCAACCAGTGGAAATAGTTTCTCTCTATCCACCCTATCCGTTCCCCTTAATATCTTATAAACTTCGATCAGATCACCCCTTAACCTTCTAAACTCTAGAGAATACAACCTCAATTTGTGTAATCTCTCCTCGTAACTTAACCCTTGAAGTCCGGGTATCATTCTAGTAAACCTACGCTGCACTCCCTCCAAGGCCAATATGTCCTTCCGAAGGTGCGGTGCCCAGAACTGCTCACAGTACTCCCGGTGCGGTCTAAGCAGGGTTTTGTATAGCTGCAACATAACTTCTGCCCCCTTGTACTCCAGTCCTCTAGATATAAAGGCCAGCATTCCATTTGCCTTCTTGATTATTTTCTGCACCTGTTCATGACACTTCAATGATCAATGTACCTGAACCCCTAAGTCCCTTTGGACATCCACTGTTTTTAACTTTTTACCATTTAGAAAGTAGAGGGTTGTGAGGCTGTGGATTGCACTGCTAGAGAGTTAGTGATTGAAGCTGAGCCTATGTCAACATTTAAGATTCTGTTAGATAGGTGGTTGAAAGAAAGGGAGATAAGAGGATATTGGAAGAGGAATTACGACTATTTAGGGATTAAAAATTCCACTTCTGCTTTCTTGGCACTCGCTGGGAGACATAGTGCAAATTCTGCACCCCCAAGTCTGCGATTCTTTATTCATTAAATTTAATGGACAGAGAACTATGGGCTGGGAGTGTGCAATTTCACCATATATGCTCCCAACATGCACCAGGAGTACAGAAATGGAATTCTTAATCCCTTGGTGCACGAACCCAAACGAGTCAGAGTTGCATGTATGTTTTTGCACCATGTGCCAGGGAGTAGAAGTGGAATTATTACCCCAAAATATTTATCCCACAACCAAAATCATTTAAAAAAATTATCTGGTCATCGCTATTTGTGGGAGCTTGCTCTTCACAAATTGGCTGCCACATTTCTTACATTACAACAGTGATTACACTTCAAAGGTGCTTCATTGGCTGTAAACTACCTCCCATCAAGTTTTGCGATCGAGACGAGCCGTGGGTGCATGGTGTACCAGGGGCAGCCCAGAGTGTGCCGATCCTGTGGCAAACCCGGGCATGAGGCGGCCTCCTGCAAGGCGGTAATCTGCAGGAACTTCAGAAAGGAGGGCCACCAGACACTGGACTGTCAGGAGGCCAAGTGCTGCAACCTGTGCGGAGAGGCTGGTCGCCTGTACAAGATCTGTCCCAACCGCAGACAAAGCTACGCACAGGCAGTAAGAGGCAGGCAATGACCAGGAGAAGAGAGCAGCTGTAGTGCTGCCCCAAAGGAGGCCAGACCCCCTCTCCCCCCCACACCCCGCCACTGTGGTTCCACATAAAAAAGGGCCAATGACCAGAAGGAGGACACAGAGCAGGAAGGGAGAGTCAAAGAAATCTCTTGATGCTGCTCGCGACCTCCAGGCCAATCGTTCTTGCCGGAGATTTCAACTGATCATCGATGCGGCTTGACGATTCAGCAGGGTCGATGGAATACTGGACTCCACGTCCAAACTCCTGGTAGAGGTGGTGAAAGACACAAAGCTTTCCAACATCTTCAGCAACCCTGCAGACAGAGTGCCGCAGAGATACACCTGGTCCAGGCCAGACGGGTCTGTCCATTCCAGGATAGACTTCCTTTTTGTGCCCCCAATGCTCAAGGTCAGATCCAACGACGTCCGGAGTTCTTCTCTGACCACTACCTCCTACTGGCCGACTGCCAATCGCAGGAGGACCAGGCGTGCGGTGGGATATGGAAGCTGAACGCGAGACTGTTGACCCCGGAGAACATCGAGGAACCAAAGAGGGATTACACAGGTTGGAGAACCGTGAAACCCCTCTTCGACTCCATGGTGCACTGGTGGGAAGTGATCAAGTGATGGGAACGCCAACATCAAGAGGTTCTTCATCCTCAAAAGCATTCAGAAGGCTAGAGAGACTCAGAGGGAAGTGTCACAGCTCCAGAAAAGCAAGCAGGATCTACTCCTGCTGCAGTTGATGGGGGTCGATGTCAGGGAGGAACTCAGGTGAAGCCTCGCTCTTCGCCTCCGAGGCCTCAAAGATCATCTTCCTGTCCAGTGTCTGCTTCGTGAAGCAGGGCGAGAAGTGCTCGCACTTCTTTTTCCAGAAGCTGCACGGAGATACCTCTGAGATCAGCAACCTGAAGGAGGAAGACGGCTCGGTGACACCTTCGCAGGCCGACATACTGAGGATCAGCAAATCCTTTTATGCCGGGCAGTATGACGTGAAGTCCACAGACAGCACGGCCTCCCAGTCCTTCCTGTCCTCTATCACGAAAGCCTTAGAGGACAGTGAGCGGGAGAGCATGGATCGGTCACCGACCTTGGAAGAGTTGACGAAGGCTGTCCAGTCCTTGGAGAAGTTTAGAACTCCCAGAAGCAGCGGCTCACCGGTCAAGTTGTACTCGGCTCTGTGGGACTGGATAGGCCCAGAAGTGTACGGGAGTATGCATCTGGCAGGCAGCATGTTAGAGTCCATGAGGAAAGGCATCATCACCCTCATCTACAAGCGAAAGGGGGAGAGGGAAGAAATCAATGACCAATTTCCTTGCTAAATGTCGACTACAAGATTCTGTCTAAGGCCATCGCCAACAGGCTCGAGTCTGCTCTGCAACAGGTGATCCACCCCGATCAGACCTGTAACATACCCGGCAGCAAGATCTCTGATAGCCTTGCGCTGCTCAGGGATACGATCACCTACGTGCAGTACAGAAGGGTGAACGCCTGCCTCACCAGCCTGGACCAGGAGAAGTCCTTCGACAGAATATCCCACATGTACGTGATGGACGTGCTCTCCAAAATGGGTTTTGGGGAGAGAATCCGCGATTGGGTTTGACTGCTCTACGTGGATATCCATAGCACAGTCCTAATCAATGGGTGGGAGTCAGAGAGCTTTCCGAACAGATCTGGAGTCAGGCAGGACTGTCCTCTCTCCATGATCTTGTTCATATGTTGTATCGAGCCATTTGCCACGTCCATCAGGAAGGACGTAGGTATCGGGGAGGTGGTGATCCCAGGCAGTGAAGGCTCTCGGGTTAAGGCCTCCTTGTACATGGACGACGTCACAGTTTTCTGTTCCGATCAGCAGTCGGTCCACACACTGATGGGCATCTGTGACCGTTTCGAGCTGGCCTCGGGGACCAGAGTAAACTGAAGTAAGAGTGAGGCCATGTTCTTTGGCAGGTGGGAGACCCGGTCCTTTGTCCCCTTCACCATCAGGTCCGACTACCTGGAGGTGATGGGGATCTGGATCGGGGGGTCCCCTGGCCTGCACAAAGAACTGGGAGGAGCGGATCGCCAAGGCCAAAAAAAACTTGGTATGTGGGTGAACGATCCCTCTCCATAACCAGCAGGAACCTGGTAGTAAGGTGTGAGGTGCTCGCGGTGTTGCTCTACGTGGCCAGGGTCTGGACCATTCCTTACAACTCCGCCGTCACAGTCACCTGAGCTATCTTCTACTTTGTCTGGAGGGTCACCATGTAAAAGCGCCCAAAGGTGGCAGGGGGAGGCAGGGAAAAGAGCGTCCCCAACACCGCTCTGATCCTGATGACCACCTTTGTGTGTGGCTGCCTCAGGATTTGTGTAGAGCCCCAGTACGCAAACACCAAGTGTCACTACGTGCCGAGTTTCTACCTGTCCAACACACTGAGAAGGCTGGGTCTGGCCACGCTGGCCGAGCAGGCGCAGGACATCCCGTCCAGCTGGACCGTCCCCTCCAAGCTGTCCCAGGTGGAGAAGTTCCTGAGGAGGAACCCCTTCGACCACAAGGCCGTCAGACAGTGGTCAACACAAAACGTTCCAAGAGTCCTGCAAGGAAAAAGAGGGTGGACTCGATCGGGCTTTTCCCCGACCAGACGGTCGATGCCATTTGGCAGAACGTCTCATCGCCGAAACTGACCAACAGGCTTCAGGATGTAGCCAGGATGGTGGTGAGAAAGGCCCTCCCAGTGCAGTCTTTCCTACACGCACGGAATCTCAGACCCACCGCGAGCTGCCCTCAATGCTGCGGCGGGGAGGAGGCCGTCGTCCACCTCCTGATGGACTGCCCCTTCACGCAGAGGGTGCTGAGAGAGATGCGTTGGTATCTGTCCCGGATCATCCCCAACAGTTCGGTAACGACAAAGGCAAACCAAGCCCAGTTGACCCTGCACAGACGTTTTGGCCTGGATTATGTGCTCTGGTCCTCCACATAAAAAAATAAATCATAACATGCCTATTCTGTACGAGAGGAACTGAGTGAGGAAATACTGTTAAACGGTATGAAATACTGGGGTTCTCCTGCTGGTCCACCATGGAAACCCCAGAAACGCAGCGTAAGTGGTGGTTACACTGTCCTACCAGGTTTCTGCGGTTCTTCCACCAAAGTTACGAGGGGACAAGCGGGAGACCCCCGGCAGAAATTCACCATCACCAGTGTTCAGTGTTTTTAAGCGTCACACTCGTCGATCGTGCTGAGTTAGTAGATTCATCTGGTTAATGTTTAATACCGGTGACTGTAAACTGGCCTTTTAAGGTACCTGCAGGTCATCTTTTCTGTCTCAGTTTAGCCAAACCGGTGAACAACTGTGCCCAAGATTCATTGCAAGAATGTGGGATGAGGAGGATTCAGAGACGTGCTTCAGAGAAGAGCCTGGTATTTCATACCGTTTAACAGTATTTCCTCACCGTGATCAGTTCCTCTCGGACAGTATAGGCATGTTATGATTTATTTTTTGATGTGGAGGACCAGAGCACATAATCCAGGCCGAAACTTCTGTGCAATACTGAGGGAGCAGTGGAAAATGGTCAACTAGTTCATTAATTTCCTCCAGGGAAGGGAGCCTGCCATCCCGTTCCCGGTCAGGTCCCCCTGCCCTACCCCCGTCCCGCTCAGGCCCCCCCCCACCGCCCGACCCCCATCCCACAATATGTGGTTGACTCCTACCATCCTCAGGACAATAAACACCGGCCGCATCCCCAGAACAAAAATATATTTTTTAAATCCTGCAGCAGCTGACTATTTCCCCCCCCTCCAAACCAGAGGCATGACGACACTGCAGCTTACCCCCAATATTTTAAATAAGGAAATGACAGCTGGGGATGTGAGAACAGGCAAGTGCCCACTGATTCTGCTCACAGTGAATGCCCTATGTTAACTGAACCGTTCGGGAGGCTAAATCAATGGACAGCTCTCATATAAATTGTGAATGGATGGATAGACCGCAGCCCTGGTACAAGTCTGGTAGCAGACTGTCTGCCTGTGCTATCAAGCTTGGGAATAGCACATGGTGCATAGGAGGGGAAAAAAATAAAATGAACTGAATCACCCAATTATAATATTTTCAAATTTATCCAAAATCAGCTCAATTTAAAACCCATTAACACTGCTTCTGGATTTAAAAGGGGATAAACAGTCAAAATGTATCTGGAACGATTGCCCAAATCTCTATGAAAGGACCGTTATATCTGAATCTTCCGCGCTTACATTTTTTAATGAGAGTGAAGTCTTTTGTTTGCCGACAGAAAACAGCTACAAGGTTCCACTGTGCATTAACCATTGACTAGATGGCCTCATCTTTCATTCAACCTGCTCATCAATTACTAGCTACAACACAAGTGGTTGTCTATTATTGCTGAAGGTTTGTCATTCAAATATTCATGATTTATTCAAATGTTGTCTATTCACAAGGCATTCCACACACCAGTAACACTCTGGTTAAAAAACCTTATTGTCCTGCAAGTTCAAATATTGCATTTTTCCAAAAAGGACCTCTATATACAACATTTCTTAAAGAGGAAGATAAAAGACACTTTGTACTTAAGATTATAATAGTTTGGGGTTGAAATATTCAAATCACTTCCCCAGTATATGACACTGACAGGGATGAAGAATTTCTAGAAAGCCACCACGAAGCCTGCCCATTCAGACAGCAGACTAGACGTGGTTGTGAATTGAGATGCCCTTTGATCTACCCAATTTAGGGAGGATTTCAATGGACAAACTAGGTGATTTCTTCCTCTGACTCCAATGAAGGAACACCTCATTTCTACATGGCTGTTAGTCTAAAGCCACTTCTACATTGGTACTTGTTCAGCTTGGATTGCAGGAAATGTGGAGCTAGGATTCCGCCAGCAGTATAAGGGAGACACTTTTGGCAATGTACATACATTGAGACAGTCCACAAATGTCACACAATTGTAATGCAAACTACCCCCCTAGAGGGTTATCTTCTAGGTTGTAGGCAGAAGGCCATTTTGGCAGATAATTCAATTTGGAGGAAAAAAAGCCACTGGACATTTTCAATCATAATGGTCACAAACTTATTACCAATGAAAAAATAAGACATCCAATCAGAATTTGGTTGTAATCATTAACATTTATGGTCTTACCTACCAGAAGTGGGCTATTCGACTGATGCAAGCCATTTTGTCCCCATTCCACACTGATGGGGGAGGGGGAGGGGTTGGGAAAAAAATGAAAATGGCATCCACATAGCAACACCCTCTCATTTCAATCCACCCATCAGTCCAACACCTTGGACCTCAGGTGGCAGATTTTGATTACAGTCATGAATAAAGTGGTTATAGATTTGCAGCCTGAGTTAGGAAAAGATATTGCATCTTTGGGGTCTTCCTCATTGCGATTATGCAAGCATAACATTCAGTCATCATATGGATGAACCCGTCGAATTTATAATAAGTCAAGAGAAGCACAAAATGGAGGCGTCGATTTTAAGAATGTTATGATGTTTGCATTACTGACAAGAAAAGTTTTTTTTTAATAAATATATTAATTGAAATGAAAAGGTTTGTATCCGTCACTTCATTATCCTGTGAATTTTTTTTAAGGCCGTGAGATAGTTTGCTTTCAGGTAATGAAAATTGCATATGAACTCCAACTCGGCAGTGGGACCTGACGTTACTGAAATGTTCTAGAATCACCCATCCCAGATGGTCCACTTTTATACCGTGGCCTTTGCTTACTTATTACCATAACATGTGCTTTGGACTTTACTGTTTCACAGATCCATATGTTATTTGTCATTACCATGAACTTTAAAAGCACATTTTGCGGAGTTACCTACAGTGATACAATGGTATAATGTTAGAAAATGTTAGGTGTCAGCAATATATACAGCTGTTGTTGACTTTATCAGTAAGTATTTGTAATGGAAAACAATTACACAATGCATTATATTTGTAAAATAAATATATTATATTTTGAAGAAGAAAAACTTTTCTGTTGTTTCCAGGTGATAGCTTTTTTAAGACTAGTCTGAATTAGTACGTGATAGTAAGCTTTAATCTCCATGGATAAAGAGGTCGAGCGCTAAATTGGGCGTGTAGCGCCCGTTGTTACGCCGCTAAGCGGCCTCTTGAACATCCAAGATGGCGTCTTGACTGCGCACGCACGTTTCCAGCGTGACGTGTGCCGGACGCCATCTTGGTATAGGAGTTAGCGCACGTGCAAATACCGAACGCTGAAAGCATGTAAAGAGAAAATGGAGGCAATCAGTGTGCAACGCAGATTTAAAGTGATAGACACCATTTTGGCACTTAACGCTCAACTCACAATCTTAACCACGACCATCCAAACATGTCTTAGGGTGCCTAGAGGACCCCCCATCAGCGCTATTTAAAGGGACCATGCAGGATTTACAGGTTAGTGGCTGAATTATTGCTTCTGGCTGCCGATACATTTGTAACTGTTTTTGGAGGTTTCCTATACTTGAATACTAGGACAAGGGGACATAGCCTAACATTTAGAGCCAGGACATGTAGGCGTGAAATTAGGAAACGCTTCTACACGGAAAGGGTTGGAAAAGTTCGGAACGCTCTTCTGATGCTAGCTTAATTGTGAATTCTAAATCTGAGATTGATGCATTTCTGTGAACCAAGGGTATTAAGGGATATGGGGCTAAGGCGGGTATATGGAGTTAGGTCACAGGTCCAGCATGATCTCATTGAATGGTGAAACAGGCTCGAGGGGCTAAATGCCACTGCCACTTGCTGCCTCCTGTTATGCGCCACCTTCTTCTGCAAGAAAGCGGGACGTGTGCCTGTCATGGTTGAATAGCTGCCAGTGTGTGTGGCCTATGAGTTGTGGGTGGTGGCTTGCAACAGTGGTAATGTGTAAGGGTGAGAGGAAGCATCTGGTTGGAAGAGTTGAGTATTGATGGAAAGAGTTTGTTGGTATGTGCGTGGTGCAGTAGGTAGGTGATGCCACTTGCCAGTTGACCTCACTCACCTTGACCACTCGTGTCAAAGCATGGAACTTCTTCCTGCACTGCATCCATGTTCGTGGTGCTGTGAGTCTGGTATTAACTTCGTCCCCCACTGCCTTTTGGACATATGTCTGGAAGGCCTCTTGCTCCGCCTCGCCCACCCCCCCCCCCCCCCAGCGGATATAGGATGTCCCTCCTTCTTTCCACCTCTTGCACCAAAACCTGTAGTGCATCAGCAGAGAACCTTGATGCACGCACTCTCGCAGGCCTGATACCAACTCAGATTGGCAGATTGGTGAGGTCTGGCATGCAGATTGGAGGACGTGGGATTTAGTAGGGCGCAACCTTTATTCAATGTTTTACCATAACTCATCAGTGTGTAAACATAGGGACGGAACTTGCATCTGTGTTTTATGTGTGCGATGTCTGATCTCCGTTCAGACTCCGTGCAGACAGCAGACTGTTATTTTTAATAAATAACAGGTACCGGCTACCTTTAAGAGATTTGAAGCGACATCCTCCCTTTAAGAGATTGGGGCTCCCCCTGCTGGTGGAAAGTGTGAATTGCATTGAATCGATGTGCAAGACCTGGATTTCAACGCAGCTTGATGGTGAGTACTGAGGTCGGACGAAGTTCTCATCCTGCCTGCGCAGGGGCCATTGGACGCGGGTTAATAACGGATCACGCTTCCCACGCTCAATAATAGGCCCTATCGAATTTTTCCTCCGTCATCTTCTAATCAGAGACCTTCTTCCCTCTAATAATTGGAAAGATTTGAAGATAGAACCGTTGAATTTCAGTCTTCTAAATTTCTATTTCTCTACTGGTGGAATAACCCCCATCCCTAGCATTTCACCACATGGGTTAACCACTATCATGTACACGGAGCAGGATTTCCAGAGCTGTTTATTTGTGTCTGTTTCAGTAGCTTAATCTGTCTGAACAACCCCCAACATGTCTTTAGCTCCCCCTTAAATCTTCGTTATGGAGGAATTTTATCTTACTGTAACCAGAGGGCACCCTGGCCACATTCTCCTCCGTTTGCTAATTTTAGCACAAAGGTAGATGTGTGCTGGAAAGGGATAACTACCAATTTGCTCTTTTGTATAACTGTTGTGAGGATTGCTCCTATTCAAAAATAGGTTCTGGGAAATTAGAAACAGGTTATAAAACACAGGTTTGTTAAAGCCTGGTTAAAGACCAATCACGATAAGCATGTTACAGAATAACACAGTTTGATCTAGAAACCAAGTGAGTATTAAGCTCTAGGTCAAGCCCGGTGTTGGTAAGTGTAATGAACTGGAAGATTTCAAGCTATCAGCAGAGCAGTGATGGAGTCTGAAAGTGGAAACAATCCATTTATCCCAATTGCATCTACTCTCATGCCTCAGGCTCCTCCTCACTTTGCAATCTGTAATGGTACATTGTACATTAGTGGCAGCTTGGCTCAGCTGATTGCACATTTGCCTCTGCACAGAAGGTGTAGATTCAAGTTGTACACCAGGCTGCGAGGTTATAATCTAGGCTCAAATACCAGTGCTACACTGAGGCCCAAATACCAGTGCTGCACTGAGGCTCAAATACCAGTGCTGCACTGAGGCTCAAATACCAGTGCTACACTGAGGCCCAAATGCCAGTGCTGCACTGAGGCCCAAATACCAGTGCTGCACTGAGGCCCAAATACCAGTGCTGCACTGAGGCTCAAATACCAGTGCTGCACTGAGGCCCAAATGCCAGTGCTGCACTGAGGCCCAAATACCAGTGCTGCACTGAGGCCCAAATACCAGTGCTGCACTGAGGCTCAAATACCTGTGCTACACTGAGGCCCAAATACCAGTGCTACACTGAGGCCCAAATACCAGTGCTGCACTGAGGCCCAAATACCAGTGCTACACTGAGGCCCAAATACCAGTGCTACACTGAGGCTCAAATACCAGTGCTACACTGAGGCCCAAATACCAGTGCTGCACTGAGGCTCAAATACCAGTGCTACACTGAGGCTCAAATACCAGTGCTGCACTGAGGCCCAAATACCAGCGCTGCATGGTCAGAGGTGCTAATGCAAACTAATGGTTCAGTCTGTCTTCTCAGGTGGACAATAAAGATCCCATAGGACTATTCTAAGAAAAAGAAAGAACTTGTATTTATAAAGCACCTTTCATGACCTCAAGACGTTCCAAAGTGCTTTACAACCAATGAAGAACTTTTGAAGTGTCGTTTCTGTTGTAGTGTAGGAAACATGGCAGTCAATTTGCGCACAGCAAGGTCCCACAAACAGCAATGAGATAAAGATCAGATAATCTGTTTCAGTGATGTTAGTTGAGGGGTAAATATTGTCCAGGATACTGCTCTTATTCTAAATAGTGCCATGGGATCATTTACGTCCACCTGAGAGGGCAGATGGGTCCTCGGTTTAACGTCTCATCTGAAAGACAGCTTCTCTGATAGTGCAGCACTCCCTCAGTACTGCACTGAAGTGTTGGCCTGGATTATGTGCTCAAGTCTCTGGCTGTGAAGAAGAGCAAGGAGTTCTCCTCGGGTTCTGGCCAATGTTCCTTCAATGTCACCATAATACAGATTAACTGATCATTCATTTCATTGTTGTTTATACAGTTCATTGCCGATGCATGCGGCAGCCATGGTTCAGTGGTAGCACCCTCATCTCTGAGTCAGAAGAACCACTCCAAAGATTTGAGCACATAATCTAGGCTGACGTTCCAGTGCAGTGCTGCGGCAGTCATTAAACCAAGGCCCTGTCAGCCCTCTCAGGTGGAAGTAAAAAATCCCATGGGACTATTCAAAGATTAGCGGAATTCTCCAATGTCCTGGCCAATATTTATCCCTCAACCAACACCTAAAACAGATTATTTGGTCATTATTTCATTGCTGTTTGTGGGAGCTTGCTGTGTGCAAATTGGCTGCCGTGTCTCCTATATTAGAACAGTGACTACACTTCAGAACTACTTCATTGGCTGTGAAGTGTTTTAGGACATCCTGGGGTTGTGAAAGGCACTATATAAATAGAAGTCTTTCATTTCTTTCAGAATGGATATTGTATTGGACTACAGTACAATCACTGTATTTCAAAAGTCTAACTGTGTGAAGCATTTTGATGTGACAAAGCACTACTAATTACACTGTATTTATTACACTGCAATTTTACAACCAGCATGATGTACAGAAAATAGGATAGAACCCCTCAGTTTATTCAATTACAGTTATTTCTGTGCTTCAGCACTTGGAGGTGGGACGTACCCAGTGGAAGCAATGCATTGTCATATACCAAATCATTCCATACTGTGTCTTCAGTATCGTTTTGTTGGTAGCTGCACTAAATCTTAATTTGCACTGTTACAACATAGGGCCTTGCAGGTAAATTGGGGTTTTGCCCATTTTGTTGTGTTGTTACGCACAAGTGTACTCACGTCACGACTAGGTCACCAAACCTTTCATCATTCATACCAGTTAATTGAGTTGCTAGCCGCTTCGAAAGTGTTATGGGATCATTATTACAGTTGTGTTGTGATTGGCCTTATTTTTGTTATTGTTCCCCAACGCTATTGCCTATTTAAAAACTACCCTTCTCCGTATAAAGTTGCCAGCCATTTTTAAAAAAACATTATGTACAGTATACAGTTTGTTTTGAAGTTTTGCCCTTTGCAACTCTCCCGAAGGCTTAATGGTTAAATCTGCGCCATACAGACCAGGATAGTCCTGGGATCAAACCTCAGTCAGGGAATCAGTAAAGCAGCAATTTGTTAAGGCTCTGCTCCCAAAGTGCTGCCTTCCAAGGTGAAAATTTGGCTTGCTGAATCGACCCTAGTGATTGGGGAGAAAAGTAAACGGAATCTGGGGTAAAATATAAGCCTTTAGGTCACTGAATCTCCTCGGGGTTTCCACTGGACTCCTGAGGCATGAATTTAGCTCGGTGCCAGGAACCCAGCACGTCCGTAGATGTTCAGGTGGGGAACCAGGAAGCCAAACGAGTGCATCTCAATCTTCGATCGCAACTCAATTGAAAAGGTAAGTATTTGTGCGTCCGCATTTCCCACGTGCCAGGTAGCCAGATTGACAGGCACCGGAGCCTCCATGGGGAGAACTGGGCAACCCCACACCAATGGCAGGCAGTCTTCCAGCTGCATGGGGCAGGCGAGCACTGGAGATGTGCCCATAGTAGTGTGGGCACCCGTTGGCCCCAGGTAAATTAGGTGCGGAGCATGTGGAGGAACACTGGATGGGGAGAATTGCACGGGAATAACAGAACCCTCACGATTTTCACTCCGTTATGGACATGTGATCCTCCCTTGCACTCTGCGTGGATGGTGTTTTACATCCGAGCACTGAAGAGAAAAATTTACCCCATTGTGTTACTGGGTATAACATTCATGTATATTATACTGGGGTGGAATTTCCTCGGTGGGTGTGATTTGGAAATTACACTCATTCAGCCGATGTCTATTTAACTCAAATTTCCTGCCAATCTCTAACATGTGAAACTGAGCTTAAACAAGCGGAAATCAGCGCAAACAATTGAAGCCCGAGGAAAGCACTGATCTCACACCAAAGATTCCTTCTTTAAGTATGAAAATTAAAGTTTCAACCATCATTCATGAATATTAGGTCCAGCATGTATAAGAACCTGCAATCCTGGAAGCTATTCAATTTTTTTAAGTGACTCATACTGATGCCATTAAAATGCATTCAAAGAAACAGAAAATATAGTGCAATTCTCAGCGAGAAAAAAAAGCAATAAAATACAAAAATGACTGTTTCCTGCTGCACCTAAAATTCTGGGCGTAATTTTATACCTGTTTTGAATCAGCGTAATTGAAAGAAATTTGCGTGTAGGGCTATTTAGCCCGAGGGGGGCGTAGCCATTATAATGAGACGCAGGGATCAATAGACGGGCGTAAAAGATTGAGGAAATTTGGACGTAGCTTAATTATGTGCATAACTCACCTGTGCCCTAGTTTGCTCGATCTTTTACTCCGGTTATTTGCTTTATGCCCCAATCACATGTCTCAGGGATGCAAATATACAGTAAATTCCACCCCGCTGTATTAAATGGTATGACACTCTTGCTTTTAATAAAACAGTGTGTTCTCTGTGAGCAGTGCCTCAGGAGATCCACTGGTAAATTTTAAAACTTTGAAGACTTCTGCAGTAGAGAGTTCAGCTCAACTCTTGCCCATTGTATCCAAGGTTGGATAATAAATTTATCTTGGCTCAGTTTTTAGACCCAGTTCACTCATTGCATTACATTCCTTAATAGTTACATCAGACAGAAATCTCAATATTCTTTGGAATTTAGTGTCAGAAAAGAATGCAATGAATTGCCGGCCAAATGACATTGAGATGTGATTGGTTTACATTGACAGCCAATGGTGTGGGGGGGATCAATACCATCTAATAAGCAGAGGCATGCATGGACTGTTCCAATTAGGCAAATAGAGCTGGAGGTGATCTATTAGCTCTGACAGCCTGTCAGACAGCAAGACACATGTGCTAAGGAGAGAGACTGACAAGAGTTCTTTCTGCCTGACTGCAACACTAATGAGAGCGGTCAAACAAAATGGACTCCCATTGACTTTGCCTTCCAGAGGAGGCCATCTCCAATTACTATAGAATCTTTATTAGCTTATACAGGAGGAAGCTCGTGGCTGTCTTTATTAGAGAGTAGAAAGGGAATTGTAGTACTGGGCAATAGAGTGAAAGCCTTGTACGATGTGTATTTTCTTCCCTGTAAAAAGTACTTTTAAGAAAGAAGCCTTTTTACAAGGGATGCAAATATTGAAACTCAGATTTTAGGAAAAAGGAAGTTGACATTGAAGCTACAGAATCCCATCTGGAATGATCATTTATTAAACCAAGCCCCTCCCATTTAGACGAGTTAAAAACATCCATCATATTGTGTGAAGATCAATCTCAACATTGCAATTGGCTAAAACAGCAAAGTAAACCTACCTCAGTACAGCCCATTAGAATCAATTGATTGTCCCCTCCGTGCTGCTCCATGCTAATGTTCTTTTCATGTTGCCGGGGAGCCAAAAGGTCACTATAGTTTAATAGTACACATTTGTATCAACTCATTAATATACCGCACATAGTCCTGGGCAAGAGAGAATAAAGCGAATATCCCTTTATTGGGTGAGTATGTGAATCAATTTAAATTTTTAAAAATCTAACAGTAATAATACACTTAAAGACATATTTAATGCAATTGTGCCTATTTGAGCATTTGACCAAAACAAACAGTCACTAGATTGATAAATACCTCGATGTTTCTTTCTGTTCTTTGCTGTCTAACCATTGACAGCTTCCAACAATCATATGGTGTTTTTACTCTTAATCCAAGTTTCACAACCAGCTTTGCAGCAATTGCAATTCAAATTCTTGCTAGTGAACATTAAAATTGGATTTCTGGGAGGTTTTATATACTTGATATGGGCTCCACTAACATACAGGTAGGCGAAAAAGCCTTGAATTACAGAATTTACAGCACAGAAACAGGCCATTCGGCCCGACTTGGAAATATATCGCCGTTCCTTCATCGTCGCTGGGTCAAAATCCTGGAACTCCCTAACTAGCAGCACTGTGGGAGAACCTTCACCACTTGGACTGCAGCGGTTCAAGAAGGCGGCTCACCACTACCTTCTCAAGGGCAATTAGGTCATGGGGCAATAAATGCTGGCCTTGCCAGCGACGCCCACATCCCAAGAACGAAAAAAAACTGGTCTATGCTGTCATCACATCCTGGTTTGGAAGAATGACCTCCTTGCGTCACTCTCCAGGTTTACACTCAGCCTGAAGAACCACTCCCTGTAGATAAGAACATAAGAAATAGGAGCAGGAGTAGGCCTCCCGGCCCCTCGAGTCTGCTCCGCCATCCAACAAGATCATGGCTGATCTTCGACCTCAACGCCATTTTCCTGCATCATTCCCATATCCCTTGATGCCTTTAATATCTAGAAATCTATCGATCTCTGTTTTGAATGTACTCAATGACTGAGCCTCCACAGCCCTCTAGGGATAGAGAATTCCAAAGATTCACCACCCTCTGAGTGAAGGAATTTCTCCTCATCTCAGTCCTAAATTGCTTACCCCTTATTCTGAGACTGTGACCCCCTGGTTCTAGACTCCCCAGCCAGGGGAAACATCCTCCTTGCATCTACCCTGTCGAGCCCTGTAAGAATTTTGTATGTTTCAATGAGGTCACCTCTCATTCTTCTAAACTCTAGAGAATACAGGCTTAGCTTACAGATATGCTGGGCTTAGCTTTTATACAAAGACTCACAAACAGCAAATGCATGGGACTGGGCTCCCCGGAATATACATAACCAAAACTGTTCCCCCCCCCCCCCGCCCCCCGCCAGCCCAAATGGCAGCATTATGGAGCCGCATTTCACGAGGCCAAAAGTTCCTGGATCACCACATCATGGAGTGCAGCTGACAGACAGAGAGATATCTATGCATCTCCCATCAGCTGCACTCCTGTAGTATAATGCTGCCTTTTACTACAGATTTTAGGGGAGTTGAGATAGAACACTTTCTATTGCCCAAACAGAATAATGCTCCCTAATGGCTCAGTGGGTAAATGCAATGTGTGAAGTAGTAATGGGCTACAGACACCAGAAATATCCACGGTTTGATCCTGGGTCCATCTAGAATTGGCAAATCTAAGCTGGCGCAAACATGGGGAAACTACAATTGGCCTCAGTGTCATCTATCCCTCTGCCTGCTCCTGCTAGATGTTTGAGTGCATGGTCATTCGACAAAGACAGAATTGGGCTGGGCTCTGATGCCCCCCATGGTCAAAAAGCACTTTTGCCCAAGGATGCTAATTTTATTACAATATTAGGTGCCTTAAATGTAATCCTGTGGTTATGTAGAAGGTAGAGTCACACTACAGTAATAAACAGAGTGTAACACCAGATATATTACAACCAATTTGTTTCATAAGTAAATGGTGCATGTCTTTCTCACGATTTGGGTCAAAAGCTGGATCGCAGCCTTTGACAGGACGTTTATTTTTCTATAATGTGAAACTTCTGTTGAAACAATACTGGGTTCGCTTTATAAACCTAGAAATTATTGTTAGTGATATTTAGTGTACAAGCATGCAACTCAGTCACATGATAATCCTTTGTCCGCTGTTTAACGGAGCCATTTAATGGAGCCATTAACCTGTTTATTTTAAGCAGGCTTATGCTAAACATTGTACACTAATCTAACAAGCAGTAACCTGGTCTGTTACGTTTTCGTGTTAATTTACTGAATTTTAGGATCTCTGGCTTGAGATGTAGACTAACAAACGCAAAATTTTGATGTTGCCACTTAGTTCAGCAAAACCAACAAAAGACCAAAAAGGTTTAAAAAAAACCTCAGCACCATATTTGCCTGGTACACCCATGTACTGTGTGTTAAATTTCTAATAACTATGCTTTCTATAAAATTTGAACATTGCTATACTTAAATAATCGATACAGAGAAAGTCATCATTCTACCTGTTAAATAAAACTGGAACTACCCGATCAGGGATGAAGTGACAATTGTCTTATGTTGGTTATTTTGCAGCCAGTTATTACAGAAATACCAACAAAACTCAAGATTTAGTGCAGCTGAAAAAGATGGTTAAAGCAAACACCAAAAATCACAAAAAACAAAAGACTTAAAGCTGTAAACTCCATTCATGAGGGTGATTTGCTCATGGGAATTGACAATGATTAAGTAGAGAGCGAGAGTGATAGTCTCCTGTGAATATTATTTTATCTTTTACTGCTAATGTGTTTTACGATATTGGGTCTTCTATAGGACAGTTTTCTTTTCGAACTATTTCACAGTCGTTCTCATAAACCAACCTTGTTCCTTTATGATCCAAAGTTGTATATTGTCAACTAAAATATTTGATTCAAAATAAAGCACAACAGATTGAAGCAAATACTATTTAGTACAAATGCAGTTTTGCATCTAGTGTGTATCATCTAGTGTAAAAATTGTATGTATAAAAAAATTATTTCCTGCTTTTTTTTTTCTAATCTTGGTCTCTCAAGAGCAGGAGGCAGGAATTTACGAGCAGCTGCTGGTCTACTGAAACTTCCTTCAACAATTAGTTTTTAAATTGAATACAAGATCACTCAGTTTTAACCACTTCATTACATGCAGTACCTGAACAATTGTCTTCAAATGACAGCCCAGGTTAAACACAGCTCCATCTTAGCAGATTAACATCAATTCCAGATCACAGACTTCTTGTCAGGTCTGCTAGCTAAACGTTAAGGGGCCCAAAATCCGCTGGGAACCTCTGGCGCTGACTCCAGTGGATGTTTCGGGGTGTTGACCAGAGGTCACCGGTTACGGTTATTGGCTTAGTACAAAGAGGAGAAGAGTCAATTCTCTCTTAACTCTCAATTCACTTTATTCACGCCGTTAGATCATATACATATAGCTTATACGTCCGGTTAGATATAGACATGCAGTTTGCACCAGGTTATACAGTTTTATACCCAAACTAGGATCTAAACGCACACTCACTAGGTTTCTCTGACACTCCGAATGGTCACAGAATATAAAGGATAATACCCGAAAAGGAGAGCTGACGCTGGCCAGGCGTTCCGTTCTCTCTCTCTTTCGACGTCGTCTCTACGTCCCTGACGTAGGGTCTTCCACTTCCGCGATGGTTGGTCTCCGGAGTCTTCGCTCTGGCTCCACGCCCCAGATCCTTCATTCTTATTCCGAATCTTATCTCTTCAAGCTGTGCTGTCTCTCTCCCTTTGGTTTAGGCCTACTCGCTTTTTGCCTGTATCTTCTCCTCATTGGCTCTGTCCCAAGGACTTAGGTAGCATTACCTCATTACTCCTTTTCTAAATAAGGACTTGTGTCTTATCACATTTCCTTTGTCTTTCACAAAACTTAGCTAATTCAAACCAGTTCCAGCCAGCTAAGGCCAGTTACTGAACTCAGGTTATTGAAATGGGGCAACAAAACTTTAAAAATTGCCTCTTCTTCAGGGGTCTAGGCCTGGACCATCAAGTGGGTCCCACTTTCACCCTCCAGCAGGTGGATACAACCAGGTCTCACCCAACACACCAGGTACCAATGATCCGCCTGATGTTTTACAGGCCGGGGACATGGAAACTTCTAGGCTGGAGTCCCTAGTCGCTCCCGTGCCAGTGGCCTTGTTTAGGATGTGCAGAAGCTCCGCTCTTACAAGGCCATCAGCAAACGCTGGGGCCCAGCATATCCGAGTCCTGGGCTAATTTGCAGCCCTTCAACACACTGCCTATCAGAGTTACAGCAGAAGAACATTATTGGCCTCAAAAGAGAATGAGTAAATGGGTTAATTACACTTTAAGAAATATCTTTGGATAATAACAAATCTCTCAAATTCTGCCCGTCTTCAGCCCCTCGTCTACTTTTGGGTTCCGTATCCGTTGGAATAGAGTTGTGATGTACATAACACAGGCTTCATCTTAGGTAGTCCCTCGGCTGATCAAATCTCAGAACTCATTGAATTGCTGAACCAAAATATCTTTGCCATTTTGCACCTGTTAGAACAATACACCCTGCAAAATCCTGGCGGGAGCAAATAATGACTCATGCAATCCAATTACCATACCAGGTTGCTTTTGAATGCTTGCAGATGGGTTTACATGTAAACAATATTACACTCGAAAAATACAGCATCCTTCAAAATTCAATTAAACAAGTATTATAGAGAGTCTAAGATACATTTTTATCTTTATAATTTCACTCAATTAACATGTTACCAGGTAAACCCCTCCCCCTAATAATTCAGGAAACTCAGCTATTTTCATCAATGTAGCCATTAACAATTTAAAACAGTGATCAGTTATATTTTAAACTGACACAAGCAAATGCATGCAAACTGATATTAAGATCAATGAATGCACAGTAGCTTAATTTGCAAAAACAACAACTTGCATTTAGTTGCTTTTAACATAGAAATACATCACAAGGTGTTTCGCAGAGGCATAACAAGACAAAAGTGGATGCTGAGCCAATGAAGGAAATTTTAGGCAGGGTGACCAAAAGCTTGGTCAGAGAAATAAGTTTTAAGGAGGGCCTTCAAGGAGGAGAGGTCGAGAGATTTAGGGAGGGAAGTCTAGAGTGTGGGGCCTAGAAAAATTGTTTTTTTTAAATTTAGGTCAAGGGCATAATGGATAAAGGGCATAGTTCTGGATATCACCAAGAATGAAAAGTGTAAGATAAATGATGTACATAAAGGAGTAGTAATTAGGTAATAGCAAGTTGGGTTTTAAAAGTCTATATATTGTAGGAGTATGGAAAGGCTGAGAAATGTTCTACAGGTTTGAGACTCTGGAAAAGAAAAGGATTAACAAATAAAATGGCATGACAAGTCTTGATTCAAGCATTAAGGATGCAGTGTGTGTACGTATATTTACACATCTTGCATTTAGTATATAACTATCACACTTCAAAGCATCAAAGAAGAGAAAAAAAAGGCAGTCAGTACCTGCTCGTTTTTCTAATGATAACCTGGCCTCTTCTGTTGGGGATTTACAAGCAGCTGCCAATCTACAGAAACTTCCCTCAACAAGTAGCTTTTAACTGACTTCTGCAACGTCTATTTAGATCATTTCCCAGAGGGAGTGGTTGAGTAGTGGCCTTAAAGGGACAGTCCAACTAAGCACAGCTCCATCTTAGCATAAACCTGCTCCAAAATCCACACTCTCCATGAACAATGTCGTGAAAGATCCAATGGTGTATGTGCTTTTTGTGTTCATCCAGATTGATGGGAGTGGAACAGCGTACTACTTTTGGCACCTAGTATCAGTCAGCACTCCAGGTCAGGTGTAACACAGCCAGATGCGCAGTGAAGCTCCTTGTACTCTGCCCCACATTGTATTGTAATCCCATCACTGGGACTTTCCTCGGGGGCTCTCCCAAACAGCCACCATAACTTCAGCGGAAGATCAGAGGAAACCCCAACTGCACTACATGAAAAGGGTTTCCACATCTTCCGCCAAGTTACAGCGGGCGATCAGGAGAACCCCCCGAGGAAATCTCAGGAGAGATTCTTCCCATTCAGTATATATTTTTTAACTTCCCACATTACCCTTCTCTATGGCTTCTCTGAATGAGATTGTCATGTTAGTGTTCATTTGAAGGGTTTTTATGGTCTGGCCCTATTCCCACTGGAAAGTGCCCCAAGTCATCTCAATTAAGACCATTATAGCCAACTGAGAGAGGAGACCTTTATCTTAGGAACCTGCATTGTATTCAAACCCAGAGGTGAACCCACAGTGAAATATCAGCAATCTCCAATAAACAGGATAGGCAAATTATTTTACTCAAATTATTTTTGCTTGCAACTTTTATTTCAATGAGGAGATGCTTTCCTAGTGTTTATAAAGAAAGAAGAAAGAACATGCATTTATATAGCGCCTTTCACGACCACAGGATGCCCCAATGCACTTTTTAACCATTGAAGTACTTTTGAAGTGTAGTCACTGCTGTAATGTAGGAAATATGGTAGCCAATTTGCGCACAGCAAGGTCGCACAAATAACAATGTGATAAAGACCAGATCATTTTGGTTTTTAGTGATGTTAGTTGAGGGATAAATATTGGCCGGGACACCAGGGAGCACTCCCCTGCACTTCTTCAAAATAGTGCCATGGGATCTTTTACATCCACCTGAGAGGGCAGACAGGCCTCAGTTTAACATTTCATCCGAAAGGTGGCACCTACTGACAGCGTAGCACTCCCTCAGTACTGCACTGAAGTGTCAGCCTGGATTATATGCTCAAATCTTTGGAGAGGGACTTGAACCCGCAACCTTCTGACTCAGAGGTGAGAGTGCTACCACTGAGCCAAAGCAGACTGGAATGTTTAAGAATATTTATGGTCTTAAACATTCCAGTATATTTGGTAGTATCTTGAATATTAAAGAATTTCCATGACAGGAGCAGGAAGCAGGGTGATACAGTGACCTGTGCTGTTTGAAGGTAAAATTTATGGGCTCATGTTCCTTAGTTTGGCACTGCCACAACCACAATTTGTAATGAAGCAAAGTACTTATTGTGCATGGTCCAGATGCAGAAAGGGGATTGTGGGTCAGAGTTAGTGTCGGAACGACTTTTCTCATGAATGTCATGGAAGAACACTGCGCACCATTGAAAGGGGCACTCCATTGATACC
This sequence comes from Heptranchias perlo, assembly GCF_035084215.1. Lineage (NCBI taxonomy): Eukaryota > Metazoa > Chordata > Chondrichthyes > Hexanchiformes > Hexanchidae > Heptranchias > Heptranchias perlo. The sequence continues at coordinate 37,438,521 of NC_090347.1, forward strand.
TCATGAAGCCTGGCAGGTATTTCATTCCAACTGAAGGTGCTGTTCACAGATCTCAGCTAGGCCCAGGTGGTGTCGCTAGTGCACTGTTTTGTGTTAGTGACAAATGCCAAAAATAATTTAAAACTAGGGGAAATCATGGCATTGCTCAAATTAAGTCAGAGGTTTCCAGTTTTACAAGGGCAGTGGCATTATACTATGTAACACACAATGTAATCTTCTGTTGCTAAGATGGATTCTCTGTGTAACGTGACCTTCCTTTTTAAGGTAGCAAATTCTAATTGCTGTAAATAGACACATCCTGAGGTTGTTTAAATGACAATATTTCTCTGTCGGTTGGAGCAGCAGGGAGTGACTGCCTCTCTTCTTTCTTATATTTTCCTTTTTAAGATTGCTTTGCATCTGTAATGAGGTGTGACACTTCAGAGGGTGATGCCTCAGGTGTGACTTAAGACTTTAGGAACAGAAGTAGGCCATTCAGCCCCCTGAGCCTGTTCCGCCATTCAATCAGATCATGGCTGATCCATATCTCAACTCCATTAATCCCCCTTAACTTCATATGCCTTGATACCCTTACCTAACAAAAATCTATCAATCTCAGTCTTGAAAGCTCCAATTGATCCGGCATCCACAGCCTTTTGGGGCAGAGAATTCCAGATTTCTACTACCCTTTGCATGAAAAAGTGCTTCCTGATTTCCCTCCTAAATGGCCCAGCTCTAATTTTAAGATTAAATCCCCTCATTCTTGATTCCCCCATCAGAGGAAATACTTTCTCTGTATTTACCCGATCAAATCCTTTTAACATTTTAAACGCCTCAATCAGTCCATCCCTCAATCTTCTATACCTTGAGGTGGATGGATTCCTCATCACAGTAACGTTACAGTACAAGCAGTCCACTTTGTCCCTAGTTGGTTTGTATTGTTTTGTATTTTTAAATGTTAAATTGGGAGGGCAGGGGAGAGGATACTATCAGTAACAAACAATGGCCATTCCTTCCCAGTGATCCCAGTAAGAAAGCAGATAAAACAGCATAACAGCAGCACAGGCTACATTTCATACAAGTAAGTTTGTACCCTCTTTATATTACACAACTGCTCAGAGGAGAAGCAATTTAATATCCTGGAGCTCACGGTACTGTGGAATCTGCCCAGAAGCAGTTCTTTAATATCTGGAGGTTCACAATTCTGCGTAATCTGCCTAATTTACATCGTCAACTGGACTCCATGGCATTGCAGCAACAAACAACTGCACTTGCATAAGTACCTCCACCCCCATCCTGACTGAGATCAGCTAGCACAGATCAGGTATTGAACAGGGATCTTCCAAGGATCTAAGGCTCTGTTCTACACAAGGCCAGTGGTTTTTAAACTCTTCTGTGTGAAGCACCCCTGGCAATATTGACACACTCGCAGGGATCCCTGCAAATAGTGACACACTCCCAGGGATCCCTATAAATATTATCACACTCCCAGGGACCCCACCCCTCATGAATATTAACAAACTTCTAGGATCCCCTTGCAAATATTGACACCTTCACAGGGATCCTATACAAATATTAACACAGTTTCAAGGACCTCTACAAATATTGATACAATCCCAGAATCACCCACAAATATTGACACTCCCCTGGAATCTTACTTGAATATTGAGACACTCCTGGTAACCCATGCAAATAATGAGATCATCCTGGGGACTACATGCGAATACTAACACACTCTCAAGGACCTCATGGAAATATTGACAGACTCCTGGGGACCCTCCCCCATCCTAACATCTGAAAGGGACTGAAAGGAAAACGGTGCTACCATTGTAAAGCACATTTTGCTTATTGTGCAGCAACCGAAATAACACTGTAGGAAGTGAACAGATGGGGAAAAATACAGTAGAAAAAATAGAATATATAATTCTCATGACACAGTGCTCACGGTGGGAGGTATAACCAGTTCCAGATGGATGGAAATCTGATGTGCTCGCAGAGACCAGTTTGAAAACCTACGTGTTAGGCAGTGCACTTTATCAACTGAGCAACCATAGAGACTTATAGGAATGAGTTTATTTTACTATATTTTCTAAAAGGTTTTTTGTTGTTGCTGGTGACTATCACAGAAGACAGCAACAGATGACAGGTCCCTGTAATCAAATCGCATGCATTGACCGGAGATAATATGACGATAAATTGCACTGCATATATTACCCTGTGTATACAATAACTTGTAAACCGCTGCTCCCCTTCAATTATCCTACACCTGTTTGCACCTGGTCCTAGGTTTGATCCCCAGTCTAGGCAGACCTCAGCCAGGATAGCAGAAGAGGTGCTACAAAGGGCCAAAGTGACCCTGCTCTTCTGAAGGAAAAACAGGCAGGCCTAAGTTAGTGCTGGTTTTACACGATGACAAGACATATATGGATGAGGAAGGTCATTTGGCCAATCTTAATTCATCAATCCAGAACAACCCTATACACATTGACCATTAAGCAGTCGCACATGACCCTCACTGCTACATCCCGTTGTTTCTTACATGATTCCATGGTTTTTATCTCTACCACTCTGCCTGAAAGATGTCCTTTAGGGCCGTCTTTACCCGGTCTGGCCTATATGTGACTCCAGTCCCACACCAACGTGGTTGACTCTTAACTGTCCTCTGAAGTGGCTTGGAAAGCCGCTTAGCTGTACCAAACCGCTACCAGCGGTACAAAGGGTGGCCCACCACCACCTTCTCAGGACAACTAGGGATGGGCAATAAATGCCAGCCTTGCCAGCGATGCCCTCATTCCAAGAATGAAGATGAAAAAGAAGTCCACTCTAACTGTCGATCACTCTCTGTGTAAGGCACCTCCTGATATCAGTCCTAAAGTTATCTTTTACTAATTTAAACCTGTGTCTCCTCTTCCATTCCCCCAGTTTAAAGTAATATTCCAGATTAACCTTTTTTATACCATTTACTATCTTAAACACCTCTCTATACGATCACTTCTCAGATGCCTCTTTTCCAGGTTGAAAAGCCTTGGTCCCTCCAGTCTTTCTTCATAACTCAGACCCCTGACACCACGGATCAGCTCTGTAGCTCTACACTGCCTCCAGCACTTGAATGTCTCCCTTGTTTCCCAGCAACCAAAACTGGACGTAGTATTCAGGGTGTGTGTCTGATGAAAGCACTTTACAGTTTGATCGCAACTTCCCCTGACTTGTATTCTACTGCATAAATAAAAAACAATTCCAATTTTAGAAAAATTCCCTTCTAAGATTAATACCTTTTTTTTAACAAAGTTTGGCGATCTTACGATCAGACTTTGTCTGTTGTAGTTTGAAACTAAGGTATAGCTTTCTATAGGTGCAGCAGACTTCTGAATATGTCTCATTGACCTTTAAGCAGTAACACATGACTCTCAAGATGAAATTGTGATCCAACAGACTGGGATTAGTGAAGCTCATGTATTAAACCCTGAGCTTGCAGCAAGTCAAGTGGCATTAATTCGAGTGAGAAGCCGTAAGTATCTAAATGTTGAAACCATTCTCATCCAATGAAAAATCCCTTTAGATGAGATTATTGTGTACTCGGAGAGGCATTAAGGAGGCTTAAACAATGATCTAACAGTAAATAAATGTGTCATCTTCTCACTGCTGTCTTTTACGACAGTCTCTCATAGCCCTTGGGCAACACCGTATACCTCAAAGGGGTCATGCTCTAACTTTGCACTTCCAACTGGGAATCTTGCTCACCCCGAACGTGTATCGGAAATCCAGGAATATGCTGTGCCCAAGTTTCTGCCCATTAATGGTAGGAAAACCATGTGCATTGCACAGCCAAATTTCCAATATGCTCCCCCAAAAGATGAGGCTCCCCATCGGGAGTGTGAAATCAAAAAATTGCCATCATAGTCTATGCTGCACAATCATCCTGTGTTGAACAAACATTTGATGAAGTGTTTGCTGAAGTGGCTCTGTTGCTAAATCCACTGCCGATTTTTTGAAAAATGATTTATTCTCAGGATATGGGCAATGCTGGCAAGGCCGCATTCATTGCCCATCCTTAGCTGCCTTGAAAAGGTGGTTGTTCGCATTCTTGAACTGCCGCAGTCCTTGTACAGCTGCCACAATGGTGTCAGGAAGACAATTCCAGGATTCTGACCCAGCGCCGATGAAGGAACAGCGATAAACGACCAGGTCAGGATGGTATGTGTTTTGGAGGTGATGGTGTCCCCACGACACTGCCGATTGTGCCGCATGCAGACCAAGAGGTTTCCCAGACTGTGCTGAGTTAGCTGATCTCAGGTGGGGAAGTGGTAGGAGGACTACATTTGGCCTCAGCACCCCGAGCTAGTGAGGGGAAAAACCAGTCAGGCTTCTTTTTCCTGATTGCTATTCAGTTACTCATTCTGGAAAGTGGGTGTGTGTGTGACAGAATCAGGCTCGGCTGTGATACAGTTGAATAGCCCGTCAACACTCATTACGCAGGCTCACACATGAAGAATGGCGAGATACCAAACAGTGCAGTATATGAGTAATTTGAGACATGGCTTGTGGTAAGTGTAGCATGCTTGGTAGGAACAGGTGACTTTGGACCTATGATTCCCAAAGCTCTCCACCACTGGGGGTTCCCTTACATCATTTCTGGGTCTGTTGTAGATTAATCGATAGAGATTTATTGCTATGATTAGTCAACAGCTCCATTATCATCATATTATGCGATTACCAGGTATTGTAGAAGGCAAATTAGATGGACCTTGTTCTTTTTTCCTAAGCTCCAAGCAGGAGTTTATTACCATAACTTACCATGAGTCAACTTTAAGAGAGGAGGGGAGAAAAATTGAGGGGGGGAGAGATAGCCTACAGCAAAGGAACTTTTTTGAGTGCAACTAAATTAACTTATCATTCATTCATCAGAACTGTTACTTAAGTTTTAATCAGTCAGCATGAAGTTGCAGGCTAATTCAGCAGAGTAGCTAAGAGCTTCCACATGCCACAAAGCATGAGACTCAGCAAGAAAGCAGAGAATGAAACAATGAGGAATTGGGGATGCTTGGTGTTTCTGCTTGTCAAAGCTAGAAAATAACATGCCCTAGGCAAGTTGGTGAGTAGAATTTTCCACCCCTGATTCAGCCCAGATGTTAATGAGAAAGTCCTGAGCCAGCAATTTATTAAAAATAGCCCAATCAGCCAAACTACAAAATCTTGAGCCTGTAATTCAACATCGTTGTGTGGCTTTTATAAAGGACACAGGCCTGATGTTCAATCTTTGGACTGCACGAGTCAGCTGGTAAGAGTTTCAACAGCAGTTGGGGGGCTACAATTGGCCAAATCTCCCCAGGGCTAGGAATGGCAGAAAGAAATCAGCCAAGATTCCCACTCCTGATCATTATCCTGTAACTCCCTACTTGAAAGTGAGCCTTGGTGGGCATTGGATGAGGACAAGATTGGGGCTCGGCCCTGGTGAACTCCAAGGTCCTAAAGGTACAGGCACTCAAGCCCACATTTTCCAATCAGGCTTAAGCTCGACAGGAGCTTGGATGGTGGCCCAGCCTTTAGTACAAACATACGAAATGGACGGGCAGGAAAAGACCAGCTGGTCCATCAAAACTGCCCCACACCATGATGGCCGGATCATCATGGCTAAACACTTCTCCCCTTCCCCTCGCCCCCCCCTCCCCCCAACGCCCACCCATTCCCACAGCCATGTTATCTCCTGGGACAAACAAAAGCCAAAAAAAAACCCAGGGCCAATAAGGGAAAAAAATACTCTGGAAAATTCCTCTCCCACCCCCTCAGGCAATCGAAACCAGTCCAGGAGATCATATGGACCAAGTGTTATCTGTAAATCCACTTACCTTCTATATGATGCGATCTCTGCCCCAGTCATGAACCGGTCCAGCTCCCTTTTGAAGGCAATACAGATAGTCAGTATCCTCCACACCAGCCAGTGCACCAGAGGCTCACTACTCTCTGGGAAAAGAAGAATTGCCTAACATCCAATCTATTCCTACTCTTACATAGTTTAAACTTATGTCCCCTGGTCCTCCCCAATCTGTTTAACTGGAATAATTTATCAAAAGGGATGCTATCCAGCCTATGAATTATTTTATAGAGCTCTATCAGGTCACCTCTAAGTCTACGCTGCTCTAAAGTAAATAGACTAAGGTCCTTGAGCTTATCTGAGTAGCTGAGGTTCTTTAAGCCAGGAATCATTCTTGTAGCTCGCGTCTGGACTTCTTCCAAGGCCACTATATCACCCACCATGTGGGGGGACCAAAAGAAAACAGATTTAATGAGGTGTTCTGACCGTGCTTGTAACTCCAGGGCTGGCCTCATTAACACAATGGAGGTGAGCATTCCAAACGTCTGTAATTGGGAGCTTGCCCGTTGCAGGATGGGAAACTGGGTGCTGTTGCAGGACATAAAGACCTGCAAACAGCTTCAAGGGGCAGTCCACGTGGCTTGTGGCTTTTCAAGGTTCCGTTAGTGGTTCACAATGTCTGGAAGCAGTCCAGCATTGCAAAATAGCACCTCGTGTTTCAGACGAAGCTCTTATGGAAACACACAGCAGCACGCTGCCTCACGTACTCCAGATCCTGATGTAGCACCTGGACAAAGATAGGTTTAAGTGTGCAGGTGTCTGAGCAAACATTGACCAAGGGGGAGCAGCAGGGACCAAATCAGTAAGCAATCACACACGTCGTATTTAGGGTAATATAAAAGTTGGTTGCTGTACAGGTTGTCTGTGTAGGGAGATTGTTCTTTCTAAGGTTCTGTATCATTGTTCAACAGCTGACATCGATGGAAGTTCTCAGAGTTGATTGGGAAAGTTAAGGCACAGTAGGTGAAGGCAATGGAGGGCATGTGAATGTAGAGACAGGATTGTTGATGCAATGGGCAGCTTTTCACATTAGGAAAAGGTCTCCTGCATGAAAACTTGATTGGTGGTTCTCACACTTGGCATTAGATTCTCTTCAGCCTCCTCCTGCTTCTCTTTCTGATCCTTTTTCTGCTGCTGGTTCTCTGTCTCTTCCCAGGCCTCCATGATGATGCCTCTTTTCAGACCGAAGTTATGCAACATGCAGCTGATTACCACAGTTCTTGCCAGCTTGCTTGGGCTATACTGCTGAATACCTCCAGACTTGTCAAAGCACATGAAGGGGTGTATTCAATGATTATTTTGGTGGAATGCACCTGTTTTAGTATTCTGAGATGCCACATTACAAAAGGTGGCCTTGATTGCCCAGGAATAATTCGTCTTCATGGATCAAGAATTGGTGGGGACAGTACCTTAAAATGAAGGGATTGTGACAATGGCCTGGGAAATCAAAATTAACTTGCACAGTTCTATGATGATGACTGCAAAACAGCTGTACATTCCAAGAGTGGAATTCTTCCTGATGTATGTACGTAGTGGCACTATGCAATAGAACAGGAAGGGTCATAAGGGTGCAGTCTGCAAAGCCCTGGACCTTTGGGAATCCTGCTGCACAGCCCTCTCATGCTGCTGCCAGCTGCCTTTGGAGAAGGAGATGAAACCGCTTGCATGAGCAAACGAGCATCCATCACTTGCTTTATGCATCTACATGCTGCAGATTGACTAATGTGGCTGATGTTACCAGTGGCACCTTGGAATGACCTGAAAGCACTGAAGTTAAACGCTGTTGTGACCTTCACAGCTCAAAGTATGTGCGCTCAAGTGTGTAATGCAGGCAGGAGGCCACCAGCAAGTGGACATTGAGTGCATATGATGCAGCGTAACCTGCAACCCCTTCCCACAACCCCTCCCCATTGGTCTTTCTCTTCTTCATCCAAAAAGCACAAGTAGGACGAAGTCTCAAGGGGAAACCCAATGATGAACAATTAATGAGGTGGGACAAAAGTGACTACGGTCCATAACAGTTGTCACAAACTTGGGGTTCACTTACATATCAAAACGATTAAACTGGCCTGATGGAAATGTCAACAGAAACTTGCATGGGGTACTACACGAATGTGGAATCTCCACCTTGATGTCCAGTTGGTTTTGCCCAATGTACGCCGGTCTTTCAGGTGAAATTGATCGACAAATGACTGTCCAGCTCCTCACACAAAGGCTGCCGATGCTTGTTGAACTGTAATTCAACAGGGCAGCACCTTCGGAGGAGATGAGTAGAGGAAATTGGAAATAAATGCTTTTTATCGTTCTCGTATCATAATTTCATTTTGAATCACTGATTGAAGAAGCCACACTATGGAGACCTGAAGCGATATAAATTTTATAATGTAGGATCAGAAAGGATATTGGATTTGTGACACGGACCTGAAGGTATATTGAATATGTACGGAGGACACAAAATGTTGCCAAATTATTCACGGCAATAAATTGCTGGACGAATTCATCACCTGACGTATATTCTCACAGAACGCTATCTCAGTAATATGAACTGCAAGAACAGAGGTGTTGCAACATTGACAAGTTGTGATTGATAACCACAGTGGTAAAATTATTTTGTTTAGTTATTAGAATTGTTATTGACCCTGAGATGCTCATTATCGTCCATCATGACAGGAACCCCAATTGAGAAAATGACCAGAATGCCCTCTGGAAGGAGTTTAATGCCGTATGTGATTGAAGCACCGGAAAGACCACAGATGTTTATTGATTATATATCAATTATATTACACAGGCATGTGACTAAAGTTCCCAGACCCTTATGTTGGTCAACCAAATTAATGCTACTTTTAACCCTTTCACAAGCGCATAAATTCACGTGGGAATTTGATATTTCTCATAGACATATGAAGCTAAGACAGAGGCATCTAGTACTGTGACTGACATGGGACTATAGGATATTGATCCGTTCCATGTTTTGTATCCAACACTAACAAAGCCTAATTGTCATTTCCACACCGTCTGAGGAAGGGGAAAGCCCCTGAAAGCTTGTGGGATTAAAAATAAAATCGTTGGACTATAACTTGGTGTTGTAAAATTGTTTATAATTGTCAGAAGTAAGAGAGTGATGAGAAAAGAAAGATCTTGCATTTCTATAGCGCCTTTAACGATCTCAGGATGTCCCAAAGTGCTTTACGGCCAATGAAGTACTTTTTGAAGTCTAGTCACTGTTGTAATATAGGAAACGTGGCAGCCAATTTGAGCACAGCGAGCCCCCCACAAATGGCAATGTGATAATCTGTTTTACTGGTGTTCGTTGAGGGTTAGATTTTGGTCAGGACACCAGGGAAAACTCCCCTGCTCTTCTTCGAAACAATGCCATGGGAACTTCTACGTCCACCTGAAAAACCAAGTCCCCTCTGTCCTAACGTCTCATCCGAAAGACGGCACGTCCGACTGTGCAGCGCTCCCTCAATAGTCGCTCACAATCTTCCACTGTGCACTGGCAGAACTCGAGGGTCCCTACCACCAGTGAGTACTCTAAAAATGAACTTTCCTGAATATTTATTCACATTACAGGTTGAGGGTCTGCCTTAGATATTCTCTTACATACAGCAGTGCCGGTCACTCCCATAAACATCCGAGGGTCTCAAGTAATGGCGGTGGATAAGGCTTTAAACTAGCAAGATAGGGGGTGGGGCGGGGGATCTGATAGCAATAACAAAAGCCTAAAGATAAAGGAAACAGGAGATGAGTGTAAAGGTCAGACCAGGGTAAGGAATAAAGATAATATAAATGGTCAAGGAACAAATACAGTTATAAAACAAAACTAGAAAAGGACTGTTAAAAATAAAGAAAAAGGAATAGCTATTAAAGGCAAATTAAACTGCCTGTACAGCAAAGTACACAGCGTCCAAAATAAAATGGGAGATCTAAAGGCAATAATCCGTAGTGAGGACCCAAATGCAGTAGGAAAGAGGAAAGAGTAGGGCCCATTAGAGACCAAAAAGGTAACATAAGAGATAGGAGCAGGAGTAGGCCACTTGGCCCTTCGAGCCTGCTCCGCCATTCAATGAGTCCATAGCTGATCTGATTCTGGCCTCAACTCCACTTTCCCGCCTGTACCCCATATCCTTTGACTCCCTTGCTAATCAAAAATTTGTCTAACTCAGCCTTGAATATATTCAATGAATCAGCCTCCACCGATCTTTGGGGCAAAGAATTCCAAAGGTTCATAACCCTCTGAGAGAAGAAATTTCTCCTCATCTCCGTCTTAAATGGGCGACCCCTTATTCTGAAACTATGCCCCCAAGTTCTAGATTCTCCTATGAGGGGAAGCATCCTCTCAGCATTTACCCTGCCAAGCCCCCTCAGAATCTTATATGTTTCAATAAGATCTCCTCTCATTCTTCTAAACTCCTGTGAGTAGAGGCCCAACCTGTTCAATCTTTCCTCGTAAGAAAACCCTTCCATACCTGGAATAGAGTCATAGAGTCATAGAGTTATACAGCACGGATAGAGGCCCTTCGGCCCATCGTGTCCGCGCCGGCCATCAGCCCTGTCTACTCTAATCCCATATTCCAGCATTTGGTCCGTAGCCTTGTATGCTATGGCATTTCAAGTGCTCATCCAAATGCTTCTTGAATGTTGTGAGGGTTCCTGCCTCCACAACCCTTTCAGCAGTGAGTTCCAGACTCCAACCACCCTCTGGGTGAAAAAGTTCTTTCTCAAATCCCCTCTAAACCTCCCGCCTTTTACCTTGAATCTATGTCCCCTTGTTATAGAACCCTCAACGAAGGGAAAAAGCTCCTTAGTATCCATCCTATCTGTGCCCCTTGTAATTTTGTACACCTCAATCATGTCCCCCCTCAGCCTCCTCTGCTCCAAGGAAAACAAACCCAATCTTCCCAATCTCTCTTCATAGCTGAAGCACTCCAGCCCTGGTAACATCCTGGTGAATCTCCTCTGCACCCTCTCCAAAGCGATCACATCTAGTGAACCTAGAAAAGCAGTATATTATTTAAATGGAGAGAGATTGCAGAACTCTGAGGTACAGAGGGATCTGGGTGTCCTAGTACATGAATCACAAAAAGTTAGTATGCAGGTACAGCAAGTGATTAGGAAGGCAAATGGAATGTTGTCATTTATTGCAAGGGGAATGGAATATAAAAGTAAAGATGTTTTGCTACAGTTGTACAGGGCATTGGTGAGACCACATCTAGAATACTGTGTGCAGTTTTGGTCTCCTTATTTAAGAAAGGACATAATTGCTTTGGAGGCAGTTCAGAGAAGGTTCACTCAACTGATTCCTGGGATGAGGGGGGTATCTTATGAGGAAAGGTTGGATGAGTTGGGCCTGTATACACTGGAGTTTAGAAGAATGAGAGGTGATCTTACTGAAACATATATGATCCAGAGGGGACTTGAAGGGGTAGATGCTGAGAGGATGTTTCCCCTTGTGGGAGAGACTAGAACTAGGGGCCACAGTTTAAAAATAAGGGGTCTCCCATTTAAGACGGAGATGAGGAGAAATTTTTTCTCTCAGAGGGTCGTGAGTCTGTGGAACTCCCTTCCCCAGAGAGCGGTGGAGGCAGGGTCATTGAATATTTTTAAGGCTGAGTTAGATAGATTCCTGATTAACAAGGGAGTCAAAGATTATAGTAGGTAGACGGGAAAGTAGGATTGAGGTTGCAATAAGAGCAGAATGGCCTACTCCTGCTCTTAATTTTTATGTTCATATGTTCACATGTTCGTATCAACCTTCTCTGAACCGCCTCCATTGCAAGTATATCCTTCCTTAAATGAGGGCACCAAAGCTGTACGCAATACTCTAGGTGTGGTCTCACCAGTACCCTGTACAGTTGTAGCAAGACTTCCCTGCTTTTATACTCCATCCCCCTTGAAATAAAGGCCAATATTCCATATGCCTTCTCAATTACCTGCTGCACTTGTACGCTAACTTTTTGTGTTTCATGTACGAGGCCACCCAAATCCCTCTGTACTGCAGCATTCTGTAGTCTTTCTCCATTTATATAATATTTTGCTTTTTTATTCTTCCTACCAAAGTGGATGACTTCACATTTTCCCACATTATACTCCATCTGCCAATTTTTTTCCCACTCGCTTAACCTATCTATATCCCTTTGCAGACACTTTGTTTCCTCCTCACAACTTACTTTTCCACCTATCTTTGTATCATCAGCAAATTTGGCCACAGTACACTCGCTTCCTTCATCCAAGTCATTGATATAGATTATAAATAGTTGAGGCCCCAGCACTGATCCCTGCGGCACCCCACTAGTTACAAATTGCCATCCTGAAAATGACCCCTTTATCCCAACTCTCTGTTTTCTGTTAGTTAGCCAATCCTCTATCCATGCTAATATATTACCCCCAAAACCATGAGCTGTTACCTTGTGCAGTAACCTTTTATGTGGCACCTTATCGAATGCCTTTTGGAAATCCAAATACACTACATCTACTGGTTCCCCTTTATCCACCCTGCTTGTTACTTCCTCAAAGAACTCTAATAAATTTGTCAAACACGATTTCCCCTTCATAAAACCATGTTGACTCTCCTTGATTTTATTTTGAGTCTCTAAATGCCCTGCTACTATTTCCTTAATAATCGATTCTAGCATTTTCCCAATGACAGATGTTATGCTAATTGGCCTATAGTTACCTGCTTTCTGTCTCACTCCTTTCTTCAATAACCTTTCTTCTTTCACATTTGCAGTTTTCCAATCCGCTGGGACCTTTCCAGAATCTAGTGAATTTTGGAAGATTACAACCAATGCGTCCACTATCTCTGTAGCCACTTCTTTTAAGACCCTCGGATACAAGCCATCGGGTTCGGGGAACTTGTCATCCTGCAGCCCCATTAGTTTACCTAGTACTTTTTCTCTAGTAATAGTGATTTTTTTTTTAGATCCTCCCTCCCCTTTGCCCCTTGATTATCTGCTATTATTGGTATATTATTAGTGTCTTCTACTGTGAAGACAGATACAAAATATCTGTTCAATGCCTCTGCCATTTCCTTGTTTTCCATTATTATGTCCCCAGTCTCATCCTTCAAAGGACCTATACTTACTTTAGCTACTCTCTTCCTTTTTATATACTTGTGAAAGCTCTTACTGTCAGTTTTTATATTTCTTGCTAGTTTACTCTCAATCTATTTTCTCCCTCTTTATTATTTTTTTGTCCTCTTTTGCTGGTTTCTAAACTTTTCCCAATCTTCGGGCTTACCACAAATCTTTGTCACATTGTATGCCTTTTCCTTTAACTTGATACCATCCTTAACTTCCTTAGTTAGCCATGGTTGGTACACCTTTCTCTTGGAGTCTTTCCTTACTGGGATATATTTTTGTTGAGAGTCATAAAATATCTTTTTAATTTCTACCGTCTGCTTATCCACAGTCATACCTTCTAATCTGTTTTCCCAGTCCACTTTAGCCAACTCTATCCTCATGTCATTGTAATTGCCCTTATTTAGGTTTAATGCAGTAGTTTCAGATCCTATATCCTCAGTCTCAAACTGGTTGTGAAATTCATCATATTATGATCACTGTTTCCGAAGGGATCCTTTACTTTGAGGTCATGAATTAATCCTGTCTCATTACCCATTATCAGATGTAAAATGGCCTGTTCCCTGGTTGGTTCCACAATGTCTTGTTCTAAGAAACAGTCCCAAATACACTCTATGAACTCATCCTCAGGGCTACTTTTGCCAGTTTGATTTGTCCAATCGATATGAAAGTTAAAATCGCCCATGATTATTGCATTACCTTTTTAACAAGCTCCCATTATTTCTTGATTTATATTTTTTCCTACAGTGTAGCTACTGTTAGAGGACCTATAGACTACTCCCACCTATGTGTGGAGGCGGAAGATGTGGGTATGGTTCTTAATAAATACTTTGCATCTGTCTTCACAAAAGAGGGGGACTATGGAGACATTGTAGTTAAGGAGGAGAAGTGTGAAATATTGGATGGGATAAACATAGTGAGAGAGGAAATATTAAGGGATTTAGCATCCTTGATAGTATATAAATTGCCAGGCCCGGGTGAAATGTATGCCTGGCTGTTAAGAGAAGCAAGGGAGGAAATAATGGAGGCTCTGACCATCATTTTCCAATCCTCTCTGGCTACAGGTGTGGTGTCGGAAGATAGGAGGACTGCTAATGTTGTATCATTGTTTAAAAAGGGAGAAAGGGAGAGACCGAGTAATTACAGGCCAGTCAGCCTAATCTCAGTGGTGGGCAAATTATTGGAAACAATTCTAAGGGACAGTATTAATCATCATTTAGAAAGGCACAAATTAATTAAGAACAGTCTGACTAACGTGATTGAATTTTTTGAAGAGTTAACAAGGAGAGTCGATGAGGGTGGCGCTTTTGATGTAGTCTACATGGATTTTAGCTAGGCTTTTGGCGTGGCAGACCGGTCAGAAAAGTAAAAGCCCATGGGATCCAAGGGAAAGTGGCAAGTTGGATCCAGAATTAGCTCAGTGGCAGGAAGCAAAGGGTAATGGTCAATGGGTGTTTTTGTGACTGGAAGGCTGTTCCCAGGGGGGTTCCGCAGGGCTCAGTGCTAGGTCCCTTGCTATTTGTGGCAGATATCAACGATTTAGACTTAAATGTAGGGGGCATGATTAAGAAGTTTGCAGATGATACAAAAGTTGGCCGTGTAGTTGCCAGTGAGGAAGAAAGCTGAAGACTGCAGGGAGATATCAATGGACTGGTCAGGTGAGCAGAAAATTGGCAAACGGAATTCAATCCGGAGATGTGAGGTAATGCATTTGGAGAGGGCAAACAAGGCAAGGGAATACACTATAAATGGTAGGATACTGAGAAGTGTAGAGGAACAGAGGGACCTTGGAGTCCATATCCACAGATCCCTGAAGGTAGCAGGATAGGTAGATAAGGTGGTTAAGAAGGCATATGGGATACCTTCCTTTACTAGCATAGGCATAGAATATAAGAGCTGGGAGGTTATGTTAGAACTGTATAAAACATTAGTTAGGCCACAGTTAGTGTACTGTGTACAGTTCTAGTCGCTACATTCCAGGAAAGATGTGATTGCACTCGAGAGGGTGCAGAGGAGATTTACGAGGATGTTGCCTCCCAGAGGGTGGTGGGGGTCTGGAACTCGCTGCCTGAAATGGTGGTAGAGTCAGAAACCCTCATCACATTTAAAAAGCACTTGGATATGCACTTGACGTGCCACAGCCTACAAGGCTGTAGACTAAGAGCTGGAAAGTAGGATTAGACTGGATAGCTTTTTTCGGCCGGTACAGACACAATGGGCTGAATGGCCTCCTTCTATCCCATAAATTTCTATAATTCTATGAGTAGGAATAACTGAAACATGGCTACATAAAGAACAGGACTGACAACTATATATTGCAGATTATAACATAATCAGAAAGGATTGGGAGGGGAGAAAGGGGTGGAGTAGCAGTACTAATTAGAGATAAAATAATGGCAGTAGAAAAAAGGGATATAACTAATGGAAGGATAGAAACAGAATCCATGTGGATTGAAATAAAAGATAAGAAGGGATCAATCAGGCTAATAGGAATATACTATAGACCACCTAATAGTGGAAGAAGAAATACGAAAGCAAATATGTGAAATGAATAAAGGACATAGAATAATAATCATGGAAGGTTTTAACTATCCCCAAATAAACTGGCAAGAAGAGGTAGTTAAAAGGGTACAGGGAATGGAGCTTTCACAATGTGTGCAGGACTCCTTTCTTATCCAGTATGTAAAACACCCAATAAGAGAGGAAGCACAGCTGGATGTAGTAATAGGAAATGAACCAGAACAAATAAGAGAAGTAAACATAGGGGAACATCTAGGCAATAATGATCACAATATAATAAGGTTTAAGATAAAGATTGAGAAGGGCATAAGTAAGACAAAGACCAAATTAATAAATTGTAAAAAAAAATACCTGATTTTAAGGGGTTAAGAATGGAACTAGTGAAAATAAACTGGAAAAAATTACTGCTAAATAAAGAAATAGAACATCAGTGAGAAACATTTAAAATGGTGATCAATAGAGTCCAGGAGAAATATATCCCACTAAAAAGCAAGAACAAACTAGCCAGTAATGACACACCGTGGATGAATAAAGAAATAAGGGCAAAATTGAAACTAAAGAAAAAGGCATACACTAAGTATATAGACAACAAAGGAAAGGATGACAAAGGGGAATACAAGAAGGTTAGGAAAGAAGTTTAAAAACACAATTAGAAAGGCAAAGAGAGACTACAAAATTAAATTATCAAGGAATATAAAAATAAATAGTAAAGTATTCTACAGACACAAAAATAACAAAAGAAAAATCAGAATAGGGATAGGGCCACTAAGGGACACATGGGATAAACTCACAGTTGATGACAGTGAAATGACAGAAATATTAAATAATTACTTTGCCTCAGTATTTACCAGAGAGACTAACATGGGGATATGATATCAGAAGAAGAGATCAAAAAGATATAAAGACATTTATGATAAAAAGAGGGGAGATAATTGATAAATTAATCAAATGTAGAGAGAATAAAACCCCTGGTCTGGATGGATTGCATCCACGCATATTAAAAGAAGTTAGGGAAGAGACAGCAGTGACACTATTACATATATATAAAAATGCATTAGAAAAGGGAATAGTGCCTGAGGACTGGCGGACAGCTAATGTGATTCCTATATTTAAAATGGGAGGTAGAACAAGTCCAAGGAACTATAGACCAATTAGCTTAATATCGGTGGTAGGAAAGATAACGGAATCCTTACTTAAAGATGTAATAGAAAAACATCTACAAAACAAAAATATAATAAAGAATAGCAAGCACGGATTTCAAAAGGGAAGGTCATGCTTCACCAGCCTTATTGAACTCTTTGAAGAAGTAACAGAAAGGGTAGACAAGGGCAATGTAGTAGATGGAATATATTTGGATTTTCAAAAGCCCTCCCATAGGTACCACATAGTAGACTCATGACTGAGGTCAGAGCATGTGAAGTCAGGGGACAGGTAGCAGAATGGATAGCAAGCTGGCTACAAAACAGAAAACAGAGAGTAAGGGTTAAAGGTAGTTAGTCAGACTTTCAAAAGATTAGAAGTGGTGTTCCACAAGGATTGGTGACAGGACCACTGTTGTTCACCATTTATATAAACGATTTGGACTCGGGAATCGGAAGTACAATTTCAAAATTTGCAGACGACAACAAATTGGGGGGTATAGTTATTACTGAGCAGGACTGCGAGTGTGAGGTGGTGCATTTTGGTTGGAAGAATAAGGAGGCCTCATACTCCTTGGAAAATAAGAGTCTAAGTGGGATAGAGGAGCAGAGGGATCTGGGGGTACAGATACACAAATCACTAAAAGTAGCGATGCAGGTTAATACGCCCATAAAAAAAGCAAAGCACTGGGTTCATTTCTAAAGTGGTAGAATTCAAAAGCAAGGAAGTTATGTTAAACTTGTGGAACCTTGGTTAGACCACACTTGGAGTACAGTTCTGGTGTCCGTATTATAAAAGGATATAGAGGCACTGGAGAATGTGCAAGGATAGTACCAGAACTGAGAAAGATTGAATGGGCTGGGGCTCTTTTCTCTAGAAAAGAGAAGACTGAGGGGTGACCCAACAGAAGTCTTTAAGATTATGAAAGGCTTTGATAGGGTAGATGTAGAGAAGATGTTTCCATTTGCGAGGTCGACCAGAACTAGGGGCCATAAATATAAGATAGTCGCTAATAATTCCAATAGGAATTCAGGAGAAACTTCTTTACCCAGAGAGTGGATAGAATGTGGAACTCGCTCCCACAAGGAATAGTTGAAGCGACTAGCGTAGATGCATTCAAAGGGAAGCTAGATAAACACATGAGGGACAAAGGAATAGAACGACATTTTGAAGGGGATTAGCTGAAGAAGGGTGGGAGGAAGCTCATGTGGAGCATAAACACTGGCATGGACCTGTTGGGCCGAACGGCCTGTTTCTGTGCTGTACATTCTATCTAACAGTGTATATTTCAGTTGAAGTAGATTGGGAGCTGCGACATATCAAAGTGTGTCTAGCTTTAATACACATCTTCAATGCCTGGCCCATCAACACCTCAACCCCCACATCCACTGCTTCCCCATCTCAATGCCTGGAGCCTGCGTCTTTTAAAACTTGTGCCAATACACTTTGTTTTAAAATGCAACACTTAAACATAACTCATTCCCAAATCCTTTCCATGAAAAGAAAAAGATCAAAAATCTTGAACCATCACAATTCAATGCAGGGACCTCGAGACATAGAGACAGCCAGCTGGGACTGAGAAAGGGAGAGACATAAGTGTGGAAGTTACTGTTCATGAAGTTTATGAAGGGTTTTTAATAGAGTAAGTCAGGAAAAACTGCTTTCACTGGCAGCTGGGTCAGTAACCAGAGGACACAGATTTAATGTAATTGGCAAAAGAACCACAGGGGAGATGCAAAGAAATATTTTTATGCAGCAAGTTGATATGATCTGGAATGTACTGCCTGAAAGGGTGGTGGAAGCAGATTCAATAGTAACTTTTAAAATGGAATTGGATAAATATTTGAAAAGGCAAAATTTGCAGGGCTTTGGAGAAAGAGCAGGGGAGAGGGACTAATTGGATAGCTCTTTCAAAATGCCGGCACAGACACGATGGGCCGAATGGTTCTATGATACCAGCCAACACCTAATTTGTTCCTACAACATTCTTCTGCCAGCTATTTTAACACAGGCATTAACCCATGTATTTCAAATTGATTAATTCCACTGATAAAATAGTAGAATGTCATGTGAGTGCAATACAGGTTCATTGGCTGATTTCACAAAGAATAATTTCTAAGCTGTAACAAACTCAAACAGAGAGATGTAAGGGAAAATTCAGCAAAGTTGCTCTCACAGAGCAGTCTCTCGCTAGACATGAGTCAGAGACATGTCTCTAATGCCTTGATTGTCCAACCCATGCTCTCATCTAGTGAAGCTCCACTCCAGGAGCACAGCCTTACTGAATTTGTCCAGTAGATACAAGGTGAGCCAGGACAGGAAGACGAAGCCAATTGCAACTAAGGAACAAAGAGATATGGCACTCCTCAAAGAGAAATAGATATACAACCAGCCAAGGCTGAGACAGAGATATGGCCAGCTTAAATGGTGAGACTGAAAGAGATAAACAGACATGACCAATTGGAAAATATAAAAGCTCCATGGGTATCTGGCATAGAAAATACATAGAAATACAGCCAACTGGGACAAAGAAACATTGAACCCGATCAGACAGGGAAATATAAAGGCATAATCATGTAGGACTGAGATACAGAGTAATTGCAGGTGGCACTAATAAACGGATACATACCCATGTGGGATTAAAGGGACTAGAACACTGAAATACCCAAGCAGGAAGAAACAAAGAACAGAGGGAGATGCTAGATTGGTCAACTAGACTCAGGATTTGAGAAGACATGGCTGAGAGAGAAAAAGAACAAACGAGCCTCTGATACCCGAGTAATACTGACAACTGGAAACCAAATCAAAATGCAATCTGGATTCCAATTACTACCAAAGCTAATAGTGAATAATTCTGGATTCAGGTGGACGTAGCTTGGTAGTGGTCCATTCTTGAACTCTTGAGAAACGGGTTGCAGATTTCTCCAGTCTGGTTCCACAATTGATTTTGGTCAAGGTTGGTCCAGGATGGAACTGGAATGATCTTGGATCACCCATTCTTAGTCTCAGTACAAACCCTCTCACACATCTGAAGTAAAACTCAAGTTAATTTTTCATGGCGTGCTTCATTCATTGAGTAGGAAAAAATTCAGTACTCATGAATTTTGATAATCAGCACTCAACTGTTAAAAGAACAGAGGGAAATTTTGCAATGGCTAGCCACAATAAGAGTTTGATAAATTAATTTTAAGCTGTTCATTGCTTCCTCAGCAAATGCTTTTAAAAATGTTCATTCAGTGCATTTTGTACTTGAATGAAATTAATGAGCTGCTGATCATCCGACAAGCTACATTTATTGGCAATGTTGCTCACAATGCGCAAATGCTGCAATCCTAGTCCTTACAACATCTGTATCGACAATCAATAGTCAATCAATCGGACTGACTGTTCCAGATACCTCTCTCTATAGTTAGCATAATAAACAACTAGAAGTGTGTCACAAGGCAGTGACATATCGAGGGGTTCAGACCATATCAAAAGCCAAGACAGCAGAGCTTGTGAACATCACCTGACCCCAGTAATGTACGGCGACCTTGACACACATTCCAGTGGACATTAAAGAGTGAAACACTTTAACATCTTATTTGGTTAGCACCTACATCAGATGCCAAAAATATTTTATGCAGTGACTGTTAACAAATCTGTAACGGAAGTGATGTTTAATAAAATAAATGAAGAGCTAAACACGTGGCATTTGACAAATTGGTCTGTGATGTTCCTTTGCCTCTCTCCCACCAACTGTGCCTGTGTCATGAATTTTAGGGATAATTTGGGAGAAAGTTACTGAATCCAAATTGGACCAATTCACATTCATTTAAATTTTATACGATTTGAAATTCTATTTGAAATACCAAAAATTCTCGTGTCACAAATTAAAGCCAAATTCGTCCTAACTTTAAGAAAGCATTTGGTGTCTGCAGCACTGAATTGTGATTGACAGTGATACTTGGGTTGGTGATGTTATATGTATGTGACATTTGTACAGTTGCAACATACTGTTCAGTATTTCTAATAAAGATCAGTGACCCTTTGGGTCAATAGGATTTGTTATCTTTGAATGGGCAATGAGTGTGACAGATGAGAAAGCATTTATAGAGGGTATTGATTACCACTGCTGTCCATCTCTCTTTCTCTTTATTCTCCTTCATTTTTAACGTCCACACTATGCTCTATCCTACTTTATTCTATCATTCTCTCTTTTTCACTCTGAGTTCAAGATATTGTCATCTATCACCCCTCACCTCCCACTGCCTGTTTAGTAATGGAATCATGATGCTGAGGAAATGGCATCCTCCAGACGTCCAGGGTGGATTTAAGACATAATGCAACTTAATTGCTAATAGGCAGCCCTGGTAGCACAGGTGGTGGGCTGCCATCTTCAATATCATATGGGTTGTTGGTTACAGTCCCAGAGCTCCCTGTCATTCAAGCTTGTTTACCACATTGTAATAATGGCATTCATTTCTAGGCAGGCTGTTTGACAGTGCTTTGCTCCACTCGAGAGACAGAGCAGCTTTACCCCATTTATCTTATTCTATTGTTTTATAAATATACAGCAGAGATAAAAAGAAAATTCTGACGGAGGGTCATGCCTGGACCCTTAACATTTCTTTCTCTTCCAGATGCCAATTGATTTGCATTTCCACGCATCTTCTGGTTTCTTTAATTATTAATATCTATGGTGTTCAATTCGAAGCTTCCCCTTATTCCAGAAATGTAAATTTCCAGCTTTAGCATTCCTGGCGCACAGGAAATTCCATACCCTTAGCCGATGGTTTTCCATCCATTAAAATGAACAGATGGAAAATCATGGACTGGGATGTGCAATCACAAGCTGGGGAAGCAAGAATTGCTCCCTATAGTAACACATAAATACCCCGTCTTCCTTTGTTCTCTTGTTATTAATAGAACATTCCACTATAAGGCCCTGTCGGCTGCTGTATTTTGGCTGAAAAATACAGGTGGTTTTTAACTGAAAATAATTGTGTTTTTAAACACTCCCTCAAGGCCTGGTTGGTGCTGCTGCCTTGCCTGTATTCCCAAAGGCAGGTGCAGGAGCCTGGCCTGCATTTGCCTCTAATTTCCACATCTGCCACTGCTCCAATGCAAGCAGAAAGCTTTGAGGTGGGGAGGAGTGCTCGGAGTCTAGGGTCAGCAAAGACGCATCTGTCTTTCAATGCAAAGCCTCGGACATGCAGCAATAATGATGGCCCTGAGCGGGAGGTCAGCCACCTCATGGTAACTATCAACAACCAATTGTTTTGTCTCATTTTTTTAATTAAATATTTTAAAATTTGCAGGGCTATGGGGAAAGAGCAGGGGAGTGGGACTAATTGGATAGCTCTTTCAAAGAGCCGGCAAGAGCACAATGGGCCGAATGGCCTCCTTCTGTGCTATATGATTCTATTTGCATGTAGAGGCTTATCTTCTAGTATGCTTAAACAATGCTGTTCAACTTTGTCTAACTCTGACTGCATATATTACACGGAATAGCACAGGCTGAAATGTACTGTTCAAGGATATGACACATCTCAGTTTCAGGTGACATTAACAAGCTGTGCTTCACTCTCACGGTTTATGACGCCATTTGAACATTTCAACGTGTTCCTGTTTCGTAGAACACTCCACCCTGTGAGTTAACCCTTAGACGATTTAAGGGTACAATTTCCATAATGTATGCTCCCAGGGCAGGAGCAATATGAAGCAGAATATCCAGTTAATGTGTATGTTCATTCCTGCCAGCTCTTCCACTTTGACCCCTAATTAACTATGCACATCAAGTTCATGCCCCTGAGAACTCGCAAGTATGAAGGCAGGATTTCAAAGTGCTGCTGCAATGCTTTAAAGGGCTGCAGCAGTGGAATGTACAAGGGTTTCTTTTTCTTCCCCCCCCCCCTCCCGCCATACTGCACTTACTGATATTATGGATTTAGATGTAATAAAACTACAGCTGGAAAAGCATACCACTTGATAAAAAGTGTACAAACAAGGAAATATTTTAACCAACATTAAACAGAGTGACCAGTCACAAGGTTATGAACATCGAGAACTTAGGCAATTAGCCTTGCATATTTCAACATACTTCAGTTGCTTTAATTTGCTTGTTTGCCTTTTGTACTGAGAAGCAGAATCTATTTAGCTCTGAAATTTGAAAGACAGTGAGATTTTATTACAAATTAGTCTCAGTAGGTTGCAAAAGCAGTGGTGAGCAAACTGCATAAGAAGTCTTACTTAAAGCTTTCCCTCATGACCTCCAAATAAAATACATTGATTAAAGAAATGAAAGAACCAGTTTGAAATTCAAGTCAGTAAGTACTCTGAATTAAATTTCTATTTCATAGAACTGAAAACAAGGGGGGTCATTTTGACTTTTTGTGCGATAGTATTAAATGGGCGAAAGTGAGTCGGCAGCCAATTTTACATCTCTCCCGATTTTTATTTCCATTGACTTTAACGGAAATAAAATTCAGAAGAGATGTAAATCAGACTCCAGATTCACTATCACCCGTTTGACACTATCGCACAAAGTCAAAATTACCCCCAAGGAAAGTGAAGGTTCACACTATTTCTCACCAATGGAAGGTTCCTGAAAGCACATGGACATGTTTGTAGATAGTGTCCTTGAGGTACTGAGGCAAAAAAGGTTGCCAATCAAGGGAACCCTCCTCTCTGTGAAAGAGCTAAGAATGCCAGCTGCTAAGTCAGAAATTAGCACAGTGGATGTTATGAGCAGGGACCCAACGAGATCAGCAAGTCGTGAGGTTAAAATGAATCCCTGGAAATTCAGCAATGGCACCATTGAGCCTTGCGCCCAATTCCCCTGTTAAGCTAAGCTCTGCACCAGGATCTCTGCATTGCAAATTTTACCCTATAGCCTCAGTTCTATTTCAGCTCCTGGAACCAGTAACATCAATTCCTAAACAGCACTCTCAGTGGAAGTGAACATGATCACTGCACTCAACTTCTAAGACACTGTCAATTATCTTACCCTACTATATATGGCTACGACTATCAATGATTTTATATTGCTGTATATGGGTATACATTGCAATTATCTTACTGTTTAAAGATACTGTTTAAAGTTTCCACTTGTGGCTTTCAGTGTAATTATCTGCGTCTTGATCAGACGACTTGTGTATGTTTAAAATGCTTTTATCAACACTTTAATGACTGATACTTCCTTATATTTCCCAGAGGAACTTGACTAGTGCAACTTTATTTAAGATGCTTCCAGGTGTCAACAGGAGACATCACACAGATCAATCAATGTGTGGTTCACCATTGCATCACTGAACTAACAGTTCTCTTCATATGCTAAGCATCTACATACATCAAGTTCAACAATGGCTTTGAGCACCTGCTTGCAAATCCAACTTTTCCAGTTGTGTGATATTCCCCAAACACAAGGCACCATTGATTGGACTCCCATTGCCATTTGTGCACAAAGGGTTACTGCTCCTGAGTGTTCAGATGGTTTGCAACCACCAGCAATGAATGACACTGGGTCAAAATCCTGAAATTCCCAACCTAACACCATTGTGGGAGTACCATCAGCATGAGGACTGTAGCAAGAAAAAGGCCCACAACCACCTTCTCAGGACAATTAGGAATGGGCAATAAGTGTGCCCCTGTCAGCACTGCCCACATCTCAAGAACAGATATATATTTTTTAAAAGCTCATTTTCCAGTATGTGCTCATGACACAAACAGCTGGAGAGAATCAATAGTTCCCCAACTGTGTAAGGGGAACACAAGAAGGCAAAGGTTATCAGCTGCTTACACCTCTGCAGAAGTACCTGAACCCATAAGAAAGGCCCTAGAGCAACACACTTTTATGTGGCAGAAATATAATAGAGCAGACCTTAAAATGTTTCTAATGTTTGGACCACTCCAAGGTGGTGCCTTGCAGCGTAAGCCAGAAGATGTTGACAGAACTATGCTGTATGCTGCACAATATTGCAAATGAAAGAAGCATATGCCTGCTAGGCAAAAAGAAAGGAATTGCTGCACAGATATAACAAAAGTTTTCACTTTGCTTTTCAATCTTTATCTAGCCAGGTTTCTCACAGTTTATCCTTTAGATTTAAATGTAAAACAGATCTGAAAAAAAAATCACTCAAATGGTGACAAATATTTGGAATGATCTATCAGGTAAGGTAGTAGCATTAGGTTGGATAAGCTGAAATATTAGCAGGATGGGCTTGATGAATGTCTTGTCTCATCCTTGACTATTTGCCTGATTTCCTTTCGCCCCACCATTGGCGGCCATGCCTTCAGCTGCCTTGGCCCTAAGCTCTGAAATTCCCTCCCTAAACTTCTCCGCCTCTCTACCTCTCTCTCCTCCTTTAAGAAGCTCCTTAAAACCTACCTCTTTGACTAAGCTTTGGGTCACCTGTCCTAATATCTCCTTACATGGCTCAGGGTCAAATTTTGTTTGATAACGCTCCGTGAAGTGCCTTGGGATGTTTTACTACATTATAAGTGCTATATAAATGCAAGTTGTTGTTGTTTTATAACCTGTTGCAATGCTTCTGAAATATCCTCATTACCTCTCTTTTGTGTTCCATTTATAGCAAGATAGTGACAAATTTAGGTTAACAATACTGTGCAGGCAATCATGGCTAACGTCTACAACTTCCTTGATTGTCCTTCCTACCAATGGAAGATAATTGCCATGTATACCCATATACAGCAATATAAAATCATTGATAGTCGTAGCCATATATAGTAGGGTAAGATAATTGACAGTGATCATTGCTTACCCAAGCATTCTAAAGGCACATTGCACAGCAGACGGAGATTACAAGCCAAGACCTTAACATCAGGAAAAACAATCAGCGGTTGAACCTAAATTCCTTACATGACATTTTAAGAGCATCTCCATACTGTTTAAAGTTTCCACTTGTGCCTTTCAGTGTAATTATCTGCGTCTTGATCAGACGACTTGTGTATGTTTAAAATGCTTTTATCAACACTTTAATGACTGATACTTCCTTATATTTCCCAGAGGAACTTGACTAGTGCAACTTTATTTAAGGGACAAACATTTCAATGGTGTAATTCCTTTACCCCTAACTGAATGGAATGACTCTCACATTATAGTCAAATCATCACCTGCTTTATTGCAACAATCTAAACCATAATCCTTTGTTGCTAATTCCATTACGAGCAATTTCTCCAAGGTCGAAGGAAGCAAGTGGCTCTCGTCATAAAGCATCTCATCTCTGTCTGCTTTGTGACTCATTCCCTTAATTATTTTTAGAAGCAGTCGTCACAGAATAGAGTCGGTTTCAGGATTAAAATCCATTTTGAAAAGTACTCAGCTATTTTGAAGTCAAGCTGATAATCTCAAGAAGCAGAGAATGCAGCAACTTCTTTGGATTAAAAAGCCCGAGTCACTCTTTGAATCAATATCGAAGACGAACAGATTTCAAGTTGAGCCAAATCCTTACTGAAACTGAACGTGAAATTACTGCTTTCTCTGTTTTGTCAAATTGTCGATCAGCAATACTCAGTCAGCCAACCCTAGATTAGTGAAACTCCTGATAAGCCCTAAATATTCCTGATTTTTTACCTGGCACCAATAAATGTCGGCAGATGCAATGAGTTTCCCCCTTCTGCTAATACTGATAGCAGTGAGCTACCCACAGATGGCAGAAGCAGGGATGAGTGGTTCGAAGTGCCAGTCTGTCACTCACTTTGCTTTCTTAAACGCCGCAGAGACAAGGTCAGAAGAGGTTAGTACCTGACATTTGTTGAATAAAGTACTCCCAACCTCCTTCCAGACACTACTGGAGTCCTGTCCTCAGCAGGTCATGATTCCTACCGTGTTTATACCAGAAACCAGAATGAATGGGTATGGTAGCATAGTGGTTATGTTACTGGGCTAGTAATTCCAGAGAATGCAAGTTAAAATCCCACTGTGATAGTTTGAGAATCTGAATTCAGTTTACACAATCTGGAAATACAAAGTAACCATAAAGCTGTCAGATTGTCATTAAAAGCCCAACTAATTCCCCTTTGAGGAAGGAAACTGGCCACCTTTACGTGGTCTGCCTTGGTTGACTCTTAACTGCCCTCTGAAGTGGCCCAGCAAGCCACTCGGTTATAGCAAACTACTACAAACATGGAGTGGCTCAAGAAGAAGGCCCACCACCGCCTTCTCAGGGCAACTAGGGAAAGGCAATAAACAACGGCCTTGCCAGCAACGCCCACATCCCGAGAATTAATATCTAAAAACTATGAAGATACTTCACTTCTTGCAGCCTCCTCCCTACTTACAGCTGAAGTAGGCTATGCGTCACCTGCTTTCAACCACCAACGGGTTCATATAAAGTGGTAGCCACACTCCTGTAGTACCTCCGGGAAAATGTTTGTATTCTCTGAGCAAAAAGTTATCATCAACTGAGGGAAATACTAAAAATGGGGAAAAGCAGATTTATTTTTTGCCCGAAGTAATACCAAAACAATAGCAACAGATTTTTTTTATGACAAAGGTTTCACCATCAAAAGGTTCCATTATATCTCCGATATATTTCAGACTGTATGAGTCACCATTCTGGAAGACCTAATATTTATCTATGTGGGTACACTTGTATTTACCTATGGTAATTGAGGATCAGTAAATAGCATTTGAAAGATTTTTCTTCCTTTTTTTAAACAGATACCTTGTGGAGTCTATAAAATTGGCTAAAAAGAGTGGAATATCATTGACATGGTCATATGGCACATGACCTCGAGAAACACCCCCCTCAACACCAAAGTGGCCAGCAGTTAAAATTAGAGCTAGGCCATTCAGAGGTGATGTCAGGAAGCACTTCTTCACACAAAGGGTAGTGGAAATCTGGAACTCGCTCCCCCAAAAAGCTGTTGAGGCTGGGGGTCAATTGAAAATTTTAAAACTGAGATTGACAGATTTTTGTTAGGCAAGGGTATTAAGGGTCATGGAACCAACGTGGGTAGATGGAGTTAAGATACAGAGCAGCCATGATCTAATTGAATGGCGGAACAGGCTTGAGAGGCTAAATGGCCCATTCCTGTTCCTATCTTCCTATATAACAGTGAAAGAGAGCAGCCCTCCCAAGTACCACACTTAAATGGAAGACATGATATTCCTTTCTGTCATTATAACCCTGGCTGCTGCGCATAGGATATAGGTCCACCAAGAAAAGATGGCTCAAAATTCATACCACAGATACAGCCATCCTATCTGTCCAAAGGCTTTTTTGTCATCCTGCAATACCACTACCATTAAAATCTTGAGGTAGCCTTTATGAGTTAGCACTCCCGGTGCCTGAAGCTCTGTGTTGCAATTGAGATAATGGTTTTGAAGGTCAATGTGCCTCGCACAACTTTCTGTAAAATAATTAATGAAATGAAAGCGGTGAGCAGCACACTGAACTCCTTCCATGAAGTCAATGGAAAGGAAAATCAGGCAGAGTGTAAAACATCATGTCTTGCTCTACCACCCAAGATCAATTTTCACCCGGTAGAAAGAGAGAATTGACCCAATGCAGTCTGTATAGGGAGCCGTAACTTTATCTTAATCTTTCTAACCTGCATTGGTTTCCTTAGTTGTCCTCATAAGTATTCCAACGCACAAGGTCGCTCCACACCAAACAAGGCATCTAATACTCTGATGCATTTTTCACATTTTTATTAATTTAGTTTCATTGGGAGAGAACATAACGGATACATTATAAATATTTCATTTAATCAACTACAGCTGTAGTTATTATGGCTCATTAGCCACAAAGTAATTGTTCCCCGAGCTTTTGCCTACAATGTAAAATAATCACTTTGCTAATCCACTACTTAATGCAAATTAGCATTGCCATAATATATATGAATAATAAATATTGTAGGTCTTGAGTACAGAATTTAAAGCTGCAGTAAACCTATAAGACTGACTCAAAGGGGTGATACCAGCCTGGCCTAGCAGTGAAAGCATTCTGTTTAGAATTATAGCATGCCTGCTTTCTATCCCAGGGGCAGATTCTGGCTTAAGTGATGGGCAGGGCTGAAATGCTTATTGCAACTTTGGACACAAGCTGCTCATAATATCCCTTCCAAACGAATAGGCGTCGCTGCAACTCTGGCCGATGACGCCTCTACCCAAACCGCATACCCGAGCAGAGCACGGATACAATGATACACAGGATATTCATAGAGTAGATGTTTTGCATTCTCATGCAAAGCTTCAGAAGATTGGACCACTCGTGGGATGGGTTGGGATGGGTTGGGGGAGGTCATGTCCTGCATGCTGCATAATATAGCAGTGGAAAGAGGCCTTACCACGGAAGATGCTGAGGCACGACATGAGAAAAGTAAGGCCATGGTGCACCAGAACCACTAGCAGCAGAGTAGCCAGTGCAGTAAGGGAGACTGCTGCTTCATGTTCTTATTACCAATGATTTCAGTTGAGGCCTACACATGGACCTTTCAACATTCACCTCAAAACTGTCCTAACCTGGACTTCCTTATTGGCTTTGCAATACCAAGGCCTGACATCGTTATATGCAGCCTTATCATTTGTAGTGGTGTTGTGTGCCTTTCTGACCAGCACAATAAAAGGAGTTACTCAAAAGTACAAGTGAAGTGAAGTTGTGTGGCTAACATGATGTACTGACCCTTGTGACCTGTGAACTTACATGGCATGACCTATCTCTTGAGCCATTCCTACTGGAAGGTGAGAAAGGAAAGGGAAGCAATGGTAACATAACCACTTTCCTTCAGGTTCAGGTACAGCAGGTCCCTCTGGAAACAGTAACAGGCAACCATCAGAACGGGATTCCAAGACCTCATGGATGCCAGTGGTCCAAAAAGACTTGCATTTATAAAGCACCTTTCACAACCTCAGGACACCCCAAAGCGCTTTGCAGCCAATGAAGTATTTTTGAAGTGTAGTCACTGTTGTAATGTAGGGAAATACGGCAGCCAATTTGCACCCAGTATGGTCCCACAAACAGCAATGAGATTAATGACTAGATAATCTGTTTTTTAGTGATGTTGGTTGAGGGACAGATATTGGCCAGGACAGCAGGGATAACTTTTCTACTTTTCTTCGAAATAGTGCCACGGGATCTTTTACTTCCACCCGAGAGGGCAGACGGGCCTCATAGTAGCTATGTTGCTCCCCTGACCCATTGTGGAACTCTACCAGCTCATTCCAATGGGGTAGCCCCAGCTTTAAATGTGCGTCATAGAAACACAAAATTTGGGAACTTGAAGGCTTAGGATTTTTGTGCAAAATAAACTTAATCGCCATTTAACAAGGATTTGATAAATTACTAACAGAATATCTATTTACTAATCCTGACACCTGCTCCAAAAAGGGAGGACTTGTGAGGAAAGTACAAAAAGCAGATAAACGTTTCACATACACAAATCACAAATTCCTCTATATTAACATTTAATTTACCTATGAAGTAAATGTAACAAATGGAGCAATTCAATTTGGAGCGAACCAACACGAGGGAAAAACTTACTTGACCTCGTCCTCACCAATCTACCTGTCGCAAATGCATCTGTCCATGACAGTATTGGTAGGAGTGACCACCGCACAGTCCTCGTCGAGACGAAGTCCCGTCTTCGCACTGACAACACCATCCAACATGTTGTGTGGCACTACCACCGTGCAAAATGGGATAGATTCAGAACAGATCTAGCAGCTCAAAACTGGGCATCCATGAGGCGCTGTGGGCCATCAGCAGCAGCAGAATTATATTCCAGCACAACCTGTAACCTCATGACCCGGCATATTCCTCACTCTACCATTACCAACAAGCCAGGGGATCAACCCTGGTTCAATGAGGAGTGTAGAAGAGCATGCCAGGAGCAGCACCAGGCCAACCTAAAAATGAGGTGCCAACCTGGTGAAGCTACAACTCAGGACTACTTGCATGCTAAACAGCGGAAGCAACATGCTATAGACGGAGCTAAGCGATTCCACAACCAACGGATCAGATCAAAGCTCTGCAGTCCTGCCACATCCAGTCGTAAATGGCGGTGGACAATTAAACAACTAACAGGAGGAGGAGGCTCTGCAAACATCCCCATCCTCAATGATGGCGGAGCCAAGCACGTGAGTGCGAAAGACAAGGCTGAAGCGTTTGCAACCATCTTCAGCCAGATGTGCCGAGTAGATGATCCATCTCGGCCTCCTCCCGATATCCCCACCATCACAGAAGCCAGTCTTCAGCCAATTCGATTCACTCCACGTGATATCAAGAAACGGCTGAGTGCACTGGATACAGCAAAGGCTATGGGCCCCGACAACATCCCGGCTGTAGTGCTGAAGACTTGTGCTCCAGAATTAGCTGTGCCTCTAGCCAAGCTGTTCCACTACAGCTACAACACTGGCATCTACCCGACAATATGGAAAATTGCCCAGGTATGTCCTGTCCACAAAAAGCAGGACAAATCCAATCCGGCCAATTACCGCCCCATCAGTCTACTCTCAATCATCAGCAAAGTGATGGAAGGTGTCGTCGACAGTGCTATCAAGCGGCACTTACTCACCAATAACCTGCTCACCGATGCTCAGTTTGGGTTCCGCCAGGACCACTCGGCTCCAGACCTCATTACAGCCTTGGCCCAAACAGGGACAAAAGAGCTGAATTCCAGAGGTGAGGTGAGAGTGACTGCCCTTGACATCAAGGCAGCATTTGACCAGTGTGGCACCAAGGAGCCCTAGTAAAAGTGAAGTCAATGGGAATCAGGGAAAACTCTCCAGTGGCTGGAGTCATACCTAGCACAAAGGAAGATCTCAGCCCCAGGGCATTGCTGCAGGAGTTCCTCAGGGCAGTGTCCTCGGCCCAACCATCTTCAGCTGCTTCATCAATGACCTTCCCTCCATCATAAGGCCTGAAATGGGGATGTTCGCTGATGATTGCACAGTGTTCAGTTCCATTCGCAACCCCTCAGATAATGAAGCAGTCCGAGCCCGCATGCAGCAAGACCTGGACAACATCCAGGCTTGGGCTGATAAGTGGCAAGTGACATTTGCACCAGACAAGTGCCAGGCAATGACCATCTCCAACAAGAGAGAGTCTAACCACCTCCCCTTGACATTCAACGGCATTACCATCGCCGAATCCCCCACCATCAACATCCTGGGGGTTACCATTGACCAGAAACTTAACTGGACCAGCCATATAAATACTGTGGCTACAAGAGCAGGTCAAAGGCTGGGTATTCTGCAGTGAGTAACTCACCTCCTGACTCCCCAAAGCCTTTCCACCATCTACAAGGCACAAGTCAGGAATGTGACGGAATACTCTCCAATTGCCTGGATGAGTGCAGCTCCAACAACACTCAAGAAGCTCGACACCATCCAGGACAAAGCAGCCCGCTTGATTGGCACCCCATCCACCACCCTAAACATTCACTCCCTTCACCATCGGCGCACTGCAGCAACTCGCCAAGGCTTCTACGACAGCACCTCCCAAACCCGCGACCTCTACCACCTAGAAGGACAAGAGCAGCAGGCACATGGGAAGAACACCACCTGCAAGTTCCCCTCCAAGTCACACACCACCCGACTTGGAAATATATCGCCGTTCCTTCATCGTTGCTGGGTCAAAATTCTGGAACTCCCTTCCTAACAGCACTGTGGGAGAATCTTCACCACACGGACTGCAGTGGTTCAAGGAGGCGGCTCACCACCACCTTCTCAAGGGCAATTGGGGATGGGCAATAAATGCCGGCCGCGCCAGCGACACCCACATCCCATGAACGAATAATTAAAAAATGAAAAAAATTCCTATGTCTGAGCCTTTTGGCTACTTTCATGATCAACATGCAACTCATGTAACGCAACTAATTGATTGTTGTCAACTTCCCAGAGGATAGTTTGCGTCCTAAACTGCATTACATGGACGGAACCCTGAAGCTCCCTTTGCCAGTTCTCCTGGCTGAATGAAAAAATGTTGAAAGCACAGCCCTGAAGGAGAGTGAGAGCAAAGGAACTGGTGAGATTTAATAAAGCAGATGGCCTAGTAAGATGTTTTCGAAGTTAAGTTCCAAAACTTCAGAAAGCCCTTCAAATCCTGTTTCACAACATTAAATCCCAAATAGAAACTCAAATCAGTTGAATATAATGAAATTTTAATCATCTTTATTTTTATTCTTGCTGCATATTTTTCAGTTTCTCTTCTTTTCATTTTCCCAGTTTCCACAGAGAAATAAGAGCAATTGTCTGTAATATCAAAATACACTATATTAAATATTTATTTTTAAAGACACAACAAAACAAAGTTTCAAGGAAAAGAGCCTGAAGTGCATTTCTTCCATTTTTGTTTTGATTTCTAGATCGATTCATTTTTACATTGAATTACTTTGAATTAACAGCACAGAAACAGGCCATTCAGCCCAACTGGTCTATGCCAGTGTTTGTGCTCCACATGAGCCTCCTCCCACCATCTAACCCTATCAGCATAACCTTCCATTCCTTTCTCCTTCATGTAGTTATCTAGCTTCCCCTTAAAGGCATCTATGTAATTCGTCTCAACTATTCCATGTGGTAGCAAGTTCCAAGCTAGTGGACAGGTACAAAACATAATTTAAAAGGCTAATGGAATGTTGGCCTTTATCTCAAGGGGGCTGGAATACAAAGGGGTGGAAGTTATCTTACAGTTGTATAAAGCTCTGGTTTGACTCCATTTAGAGTATTGCATTCAGTTCCGGGCACTGCTCCTCAGGAAGGATATACTGGACTTGGAGGGGGTGCAGTGCAGATTCACCAGAATGATACCGGGGCAAAAAGGGTTAAATTACAAGGACAGCTTACATAGACTGGGCTTGTATTCCATTGAGTATAAAAGATTAAGGGGTGATCTAATTCAGGTATTTAAGGTGATTAAAGGAGTTGATAGGGTAGATAGAGATAAACCATTTCCTTTGGTGGGGGGAAGTCCAAAACAAGGGGGCATAGACTTAAAATTAGAACTAGGCTGTTCAGGGATGATGTCAGGAAGCACTTCTTCACTCAAAGGGTAGTGAAAATTTCAAAACTGAAATTGATGGATTTTTGTAAGGCAAGGGTATTAAGAGTTATGGAACCAAGGCGGGTAGATCGAGTTAAGATACAGATCAGCCATGATCTAATTGAATAGTGGAACAGGCTCGAGGGGCTGAATGGCCTCCTCCTGTTCCTATGTTCTTATGTTCCTATGTTCTACATTCTAACCAGATCCCAAGGAATTCCCATCCTAAAGGGGACACTGAATTCCTCTCATCAATTTCTTTAGGAATTCTGAGAGTGAACTATTGGGAATGCATTGATTGCAGTAAAAGACAATGGTAGGGAATGTGCGGGTGAACAGCGTCGCATTTAATTTTCACATGCACTACTTTGGGGATAGATAGGTAAAGGCTGATCACTGTAGCACACCTTTCATTATGTTTGTATTCATTTCCATTTTCTGTAATCAATATTTACCCAGTACCCTTGTGGATGGGTCTTAGATAATGGGAATGACCTGATAAAATTGGGGTGATTCAGCCTCTTACATCGTCCTTGGGGCATAACTTAATTAACAGGCTTCAGGTAAACTTTAAATAAGTCTATATTAATAATAGGACTTTGATTTGAATGAGATTGATTGCAATCTATGTGCTTACGGACATACCTGTTTTAATCACCATTTTGATTGCTGTGGACATGGACATTTCCAGAAGAATTTGCCAGAAGGTGGAATATGGGAATAGCAGCTAGAAGAATAGCCCGCTCCCAAACCCAAGCCAGAGCTAAGTCATCTAGTGCTGGACATAAAATTATCAACCAGCAGCTTGGTATCTGGGGAAGAGGGGCCATCTGGAGCTCAATATTTGACATAAGCTTTCTACCTTCTGCTTACAGTTCAAAACTTCACTATCTCAACTGAAATAACTACATTGGACAAATGGACATCTGTTGTTCTCAGTTTTGAATGCTACTTTTACCACAATTGTACGTTCCAGTTGTTCTTCTGGGAGACAAACGCATTCACTAACTAATAAACAAACTTATAAATCACTGGTTAGACCTCAGCTCGAGTATTGTGTCCAATTCTGGGCACCACACTTCAGTGGCTTGGAAAGGGTGGGGAGGAGATTTACTAGAATGGTACCAGGGATCGGGGGGTTTCAGTTATGTGGAGAGACTAGAGAAGCTGGGATTGCCCTCCATAGAGCAGAGAAGGTTAAAAGGAG
This sequence comes from Heptranchias perlo, assembly GCF_035084215.1. Taxonomy (NCBI): domain Eukaryota; kingdom Metazoa; phylum Chordata; class Chondrichthyes; order Hexanchiformes; family Hexanchidae; genus Heptranchias; species Heptranchias perlo. The sequence continues at coordinate 37,473,303 of NC_090347.1, forward strand.
ATTTAATAGAGGTGTACAAAATTATGAGGGATTTTAATAGCGTAGACAGGGAGAAACTGTTTCCACTGGTAGGAGGATTGGTAACCAGAGGACACAGATTTAAAATAATTGGCAAAAAAGTTAGGGGGGAAATTAGGAAAATTTTTTTTACTCAATGAGTTATTATGATCTGGAATGCACCTCCTGAAAGTGTGATGGAAGCAGATTCATTAGCAACTTTCAAAAGGGAATTGGATAAATATTTAAAAAGGAAAACATTGCAAGGCTATGGGGAAAGAGTGAGAGAGCTGGCACAGGCATTGATGGGCTGAATGGCCTCCTTCTATGCTGTATGATTCTGTGATTCTATAATAGCTCTCTGAAAGAAGGCCAAAGTCAAGGCAGCTCAAGATATGGCCTCCTCCATCTTGAATTTAAAAAGTGGGCTGTTATTTCACGGAATCACGTCCTGTATCCTTGGGACAAATTCAGGAGTCTTCATGTAAAATGGCGCAATTTGGTGCATTTTGAGGTATATTTATGGGATGTTCCTGAGCTTATACACTATGACACATTCACAATTGTCTGTACATTCTCCTTCACATGCTCTCGCCTCTCATTCTCTCACACGCTCAAACCTTTTCTCTCATATTCCCTCACACATACTCACAATCCCCTTCTCTCACATACTCTCTTGCACACTCACTATTCTTCTCCCATATACTCTTACATAATCCCTCTTCCTTATTGTCTCATACATTCACAATCCCTCTCTTGCACATTTTAATACACTTACAAACTTTCTCTGCATATTCTCGCACAATTACAATCCTTCTCTCACATACTCTCTCACACTCTCTTGCACACTCAATCCTTTTTTCACATACTCTCCCACGCACTCAATCTTTCACATACTCTCTCACACAATCACAATCCTTCTCTCACATGCTCGCTCACACACTCACAATCCTTTTCTCACTCTCTTGCACATTCACAATCTTTATCTCACATGCTCTTGCATAATCTTTCTCTCACACGTTCTCTCACACATTCACAATCCTTACCTCACATGTTCTCTTGCACACTCACAATCCTTAGCTCACATACTCACACACTCACAATCCTTCTCTCACATACTCTCTCGCACACTCACAATCCTTCTCTCACATACTCTCTCGCACACACAATCCTTTTCTCACATACTCTTTTCGCGGAGTCTCAGCAGAATCTTTATCCGCCACCAAATATAGCGGCATTAAAATGGGGAATCGGCAGGAACAGAGCGGAAAGGGAGCCGTTCCATTTTAACTGCTTCCCCGCATCGTTCTCACCAATCGACGGGAGTCAAGATTCCACATGATGTCTTTTCTTAAGACTGGGATTTGGATGGTTCTGTGAGGAACCTTCAAATGATGGGGCCTCCCAAAGATCTGCTCTTTGCAAAATAAAGGAGTGAATGCCTCCAATAAGATAGCAGACAGAGGAATTTGATATGAATGTGCTAAATATTTGTTCAATACCTTCAATAAGTTCCCATTCTAGTGTTTAGTTTGACAAGTATTTTTACTTTTGAAATTTATCTAATTCTTCAAAAAAACTTATTTTTGTGGTTCAAATTTTGCTCAGATATTGCAGTAGTTGTAACCGCTGCATTATTTTACTTAATTTAGATAACATTATTTGTTGTTGGTATTTTATATTTATTTTAATGTAAAAAGTAACAGAATGAAATTAATTGCCCTTCATTTATGAAATGAAGCATGATTATTTAATGATAGAATTTGACACGAATGTTTGACTAATTAGCTTGACTCTGAAAATGGGCTGCATATAGTGACACCACAAGCCCCGGCCAGAATGGAGATGATTGAGTAATTTCCCCTGTCAATCAAGCCTGGAGAACCACACTGCTGTAAATTGCTGGGATTGATTTTACACACATAATTTGTATTATGTAACTATCCTCCATTCATTGCGTGTGGCTGGAGAAATAATCCTGCTATACTCGGAAGACTCTGTTTGCTGTAGTTTCGATCATGAGTTCAAAGACTCATGTAAATTAAAACCACAAGTTCCGCCCCCCGTCTCCAACTCACTGCCTGACACAGTGGTGTCTATATTCACTCCGTTTTTTAAAAAAGGTAACCTTGCTTCAGGAGTCCCGGCCTCTGACTCCGCCTCCCCGAAGACATTGGTCTCGTTAAGCAGAGGTTCTGCCCTTTACAAAGAAAGAAAGGAAGAAAGGAAGGAGAGATGGCAGAGACCCGATTCAACCAAGCACTGGCCGTTCTCCGGTGAGTTCTGCCGGTCTCCCACAGCAGAGTTATGTCGAGATACCAGGAGAGTCCCCGTGGATTTTCAGGGCCCTTATTATCAGTTTTTTTGACAGTGCCTTTTTTTTTCTTCCTTCCAACATAAAAGGGAATCCAAAATTCTTCTACAGACAGATAAATAGTAAACGGGTAGTAGGAGGAGGGGTGGGTCCGATTAGGGACCATAAAGGAGATCTACTCATGGAGGCAGAGGGGATGGCTGAGGTACTAAATGAGAACTTTACATCTGCCTTTACCAAGGAAGAATATGCTGCCAGTGTCTCAGTAAAGGAAGATTTAGTTGAGATACTGGATGGGCCAAAAATTGATAGAGGTACTAGAAAGGCTAGCTGTACCTATAGTAGATAAGTCACCCGGTCCGGATGGGATGCATCCTAGTTTGCTGAGGAAAGCAAGGGTGGAAATTGCAGAGGTACTGGCCATAATCTTCCAAACATCCGTAAATACAGGGGTGGTGCCAGAGGACTGGAGAATTGCAAATGTTACATCCTTGTTCAAAGAAAGGGTTTAAGGATAAACCCAGCAACTATAGGCCAAAAGTTTAAACTCAATGTTGGGGAAACTTTTAGAAATGATAATCCGGGACAGAATTAACTTGGACGAGTGCGGATTGATGAGGGAAAGCCAGCACGGATTTGTTAAAGGCAAATCGTGTTCAACTAACCTGATAGAGTTTTTTGATGAGGTAACAGAGAGGATAGATGAGGGCAATGCAGTTGATGTGGTGTATATGGACTTTCAAAAGGCGTTTGATAAAGTGCCACATGGTAGGTTTGTCATCAAGATTGCAGCCCATGGAATAAAGGGGGCAGTAGCAACATGGATACAGAATTGGCTAAGTGACAGGAAACAGAGAGTAGTGGTGAATGGTTGTTTTTCGGACTGGAGGGAGGTGTACAGTAGTGTTCCCCAGGGGTCGGTGCTGGGACCATTGCTTTTCTTGATATATATTAATGACTTGGACTTGGGTGTACAGGGCACAATTTCAAAACTTGCAGATGACACAAAACTTGGAAGGGTAGTAAACAGTGAGGAGGAAAGTGATAGACTTCAAGAGGATATAGACAGGCTGGTGGCATAAGCAGACACGTCGCAGATGAAATTTAATGCAGAAAAATGCGAAGTGATACATTTGGGTAGGAAAAACGAGGAGAGGCAATATAAACTAGAGGGCACAGCTCTAAAAGGGGTACAGGAACAGAGAGATCTGGGGGTTTATGTACACAAATCGTTGAAGGTGGCAGGGCAGGTTGAGAAAGCGGTTAAAAAAGCATACGGGATCCTGGGCTTTATAAATAGAGGCATAGAGTACAAAAGTAAGGAAGTCATGATGAACCTTTATTAGACACTGGTTCGGCCACAACTGGAGTATTGTGTCCAGTTCTGGGCACCACACTTTAGGAAAGATGTGAGGGCCTTAGAGAGGGTGCAGAGAGATTTACTGGAATGATTCCAGGGATGAGGAACTTTAGTTACGTGGATAGACTGGAGAAGCTGGAGTTGTTCTCCTTGGAACAGAGAAGGTTGCGAGGAAATTTGATAGAGGTATTCAAAATCATGAAGAGTCTAGACAGAGTAGATAGAGAGAAACTTTTCCCATTGGCAGAAAGGTCAAGAACCAGAGGGCATAGATTTAAGGTGATTGGCAAAAGAACCAAAGGTGACATGAGGAAAAACTTTTTTACACAGCGAGTGGTTAGGATCTGGAATGCACTGCCCGAGGGGGTGGTGGAGGCAGATTCAATCATGGCTTTCAAAAGGGAACTGGATAAGCACTTGAAAGGAAAACAATTGCAGGGCCACAGGGATAGACCGGGGGAGTGGGACTAGCTGGATTGCTCTTGCATAGAGCCGGCGCGGACTCGATGGGCCGAATGGCCTCCTTCTGTGCTGTAACCTTTCTATGATTCAATGTTTCTATGATTCCGGTTTGTTTTTCATTCCCATTTCATACCCAGAAGAGAAATCCATCGACCTACTGCGTATAGTTCTTGTCGCTTCTGGAACTTTTTAACAAGGCTTGGTGTTCTTTTGTCCTCTGGATTTTGCTTTCACTAACACAGTAATATAGAAGGTGGCTTAGATTGTGACAGGTGAAATATATAAATTATTTTGTCCACAAACAACAACAACTTGCATTTATATAGTGCCTTTAACATAACAAAACATCCCAAGGCGTAACCTTACTGGGTACAGGTACAATAGTGCAGTGGTTCTGTTAGTGGACTTATAATCTGGAGAGCGGTAAGTTCAAATCTCACCATGGCAGTTTGAGAATTTAAATTCAGTTTATAAAACAAAATCTGGAGATAAAGATATCAGTAAAAATAACTATGAAGTTGTTGTAAAAGCCCAACTGGTTCACTAATGTCTGCTGTCCTTCCCCAGTCTAGCCTATATGTGACTCCAGTCCCACACCAACGTGGTTGACTCTTTTTCCTACACTTCTAAAGTACTTCATTGGCTGTAAAGCGCTTTGGGACGTCATGAAAGCCGCTATATAAATGCAAGTCTTTCTTTTCTATCTTAACTGCCCTCTGAAGTGGCCTAGCAAGGCACTCCGTTGTATCCAGGGCAACTGGGGATGCCCACATCCCTTAAGTGAATAAATTTCGTCCACAAAATCATGACAAACACTACTTTTCCCCAAGTGAATCAGTGCATTTATATAATGTAATGCTAATGGACCACACAGCAGTATCAGAAAACATCATTTGTATTGCTTCATGATGAATCAATGCTCCCACTAAGGCTTAAACTCGTTAAATATCACAAATTCCCTCATAAATTGAAAAAAAGTGAGATGAAATGTATTGACTTAAGTCTGTTGGCAGCGATAAAACTCGGCTGGATCATGATTAACAGCAACAGTCACATAAGAGGTTTAAAATATCAAAAAAATGGCAGACTGAAGTTATAAAATCCACCAACCTAATAATAGACCTTTCAGTCCATCAGTAGAAAGCATTTACCATTCTGCTAAACCTATACTGTAAAATGCACAATAACAATGATGGTCTAGAAATGACTCTTCATGTGGGAAAACTGCATTGACTCTCTTCCAAAGTGAGGTCGCTGCTTGCATTCAGAAGCTGTGCCCATTTCCCGCTTCGTTTGAAGTGCTCCGGCACGATCCTTTCCGTTACCAGGCTGGGAATTTTTTTTTTGTGGGGCTCGGAGGAGGCGCTCACAAAAACCTTACACAAAAATAAAACTTACTGGAGAGACCTCCAGTCACCGCTTTAAGGAATGGCCGGTTAAGCTTCTCACCGCCTGTTCTGGCCAGGAGTTCTAGCCGCCCATCTAAAGGCCATGCCTAAAAATTGATTCAGACGGGTAAATGGGTGCACAAGATCCCCACCAGACTTTCCACTGCTGGTTGCCTGTTGTTCAGGTGAGAAACGGGCAGCCAGCAGTCGACCGTCTCTGCCATTGAATGTTACAGCACAGAAAGAGGCCATTCAGCCCATCGAGTCCGTGTCAGTGTTTTTTTTCACCACAAGGCAGCTAGTCTAATCCTAAGCTCATACTCTTTAATATTCCTCTTTTTTGAGCAACTAGCTAGTTCTTTTTTTAAAGTATTAATGTGTTTTGTTTCAACAATGGTTTGCGGCAGAGAATTCCACATTTTAACCATCCTCTGTGTATAGTTTTCTATCTAATCTTCCCTTTAATTCTTTTTGTGATTATTTTAAATCTTTTCCCATTTGTTAAAGTCTTGTTAACCAGTGGAAACAATCTGAAACTATTTACCCCAGTGTAACCCTTCGTCATCTTGAAAACCAGATTAACCCTTCACATTCTCAGCTCTAGTGGAAAAGCCCTAATTTCCCAAATAAAAGGAAACACCCAGCATCTGTGGAGAGAGTAACAGAGTTAACGATTTAGGTCGATGACCTTTCATTAGAACTGGAAGATGAACAGCTTTTAAGCAAATACAAAACCAGGGGGTAAGGCGGGGGCTCAGGGAAAGAACAAAAGGGAAAGGTCTGTGATTGAGTGGATGGCAGGAGTGATTAAATGGCAAAAGTGATGACGGTACAAGGCAAAAGAAGGTAATAATGAGACAAGTATAGAAACAAAAGATGGGTCCAGAGGAGGTGTAAATAGTTACAGCGGAATAACAGAGGAGGAGGGAAGCATGGAAAATCTGGCAAAGAGAAGGCTTCCTTGGCGCAGGAATATGGCAGAAGAATTTCTCATGTCTTTCTTCATCCCTGGTAACATCCTAGTGAATCTGCTCTGCACCTTTTTCATTGCTTTTTTATCCTTCCTATAATGGAGTGCCTAAAATTCTGCCAATACTGCAACTGCGGTCTAATTAAGGCTGAACATTACCTTTTTGCTTTTATATTCTATACCTCTAGATAAAGAAAACAAGGATTTGGTTCGTCTTTTTTATCGGCTTTACCTACTGTTAGACAGCAAATTAAAATTAACCCTGGTGAGTCAATGTTACACCCCCTCTCAACCTTCCTCCCGCATTGTTGAGTTTTCAGTGTACGTTGCCAGTTCAGGTTGGATATATTCCTGGAAGTTTCATCACAAGACCTCCCACCTCCAACTGCCCTGCCCAGTCACACAGCTTTTTTATCCCCATCTCTCATATTTATATAACTAATAAACAAAAACACAATGAAAAACGACACTCAATGTTTTAATGCCTCTACAATGTTTCTCCCGGATTTGCTCGCAGCAGTATTCAGGAGATTAATCTTTAATTCCTGAAGACTCCACGTCAATCCTGGAGGGTTGGCAACATGGCAGGGGCTACACGCCAACCTGCTCAACAGAGAATGTTTTTCAATGGTGGGAAACAAATTGGAAATAAACACTCAGGATGAGAGAAAGATTAGAAAACACGTAATTTTTAAGTTGTGGATAATAATCTGGGCAAAATGTGACTGTTACTAGGTTTGGCTTTCGGGGAAATGGATATCAAAAAGTGTACTAGGTATAGCAGTAATGATAAATGTAGTGTACCTTTAACACACAGACTCTGCTCTTGCCTTAATTGGTAGTCTCAAAGCAGTTTAGTGAATTTTGAGTGGAGCTTAATTGGCCTGTGAATCAGCAATTAATACAGGCTTGCTTAGCAAGTAAAAGTACATTTCTAATCCCCCCCACAACCTTCCTCCCCATGAGAGAGGGACATTACAATGTCACCATAATGACATTTAAATATTTTTTTCTCTCTCTGCTGCTTTTCCTCGGCTCCACAGGCAGCTGATCATAATGAAGCTGGTGCCAAGCAAAGCATTTTACTGATTGGTTTGCCACTGGTTGCAAGTCAACCTGTGGACTGAAATAAAGAGGGTGAAAAATGCATGTATTTGCATAACGCCAATCACATTGTCAAACCACTTCAAAAGCTTTTTCGAACGACAAATTAATCTTTGGAATGCAGTGACTTTTGGTACGTAGGAAAATAGAAATGAAATCAATTGTCCTGGTATCCAGTCACCAGACTTGGACAGAACGTAGCTGCTCTCTCCCTGTATTCCAGTTCCTACATTGGCTGATTAACTGTTTGACTCTGTGAGGGTGGTCCAGTCCTTCTATAATCTCAACACAACTATTAGTCATAGGTAAAGAAAGACCTCAAAATGTCACGTCCAATGAATTACTTTCGGAGTGCAGTCGCTTTCGCTATGCAGGCGAACACGGCGGCCATTTTGCACACAGCAAAGTCACACAAATGGCAATGAGATGAATGAACAATTAATTTTTTGGCAGTGTTGGTTGAGGGATTAATGTTGGCCACAAGATTTTGAGGAAGACTGGTTGGATGCAAGTAAAGATAAAAGGGAAAAACCCTGAAGGCTGGAAATTTAAAATAAAAACAGAAAATGTTGCAAATGCACAGCAGGTCAGTCAGCATATGTGGAGAGAGAAACAGAGTTAACTTTTCAGGTCAATGACCTTTCATCAAAAGGTGTTGGAGATGAACAGCTTTTAAGCAAGTGCAGAGCCAAGGAAAAGGGAGGCAGGGAATTAAATTCTTTAAACAAAAGAGTGGGGGGATGCGACTAATTGGATAGCTTTTTCAAAGAGCTGGCACAGGCACGATGGGCTGAATGACCTCTTTCTGTGCTGTGTGATTCTAGTGATCTGGAGCGGGAAATCAGGTCAACCTTTCCTCTCTAGGTTCTGATGAAAAGTCATCGACCTGAAACGTTAACCCTACCTTTCCCTCTCCACAGATGCTGCCTGATCTGCTGAGTGTTTCCAGCATTTTCTGTTTTTATTTCAGATTTCCAGCATCTGCAGTATTTTTTTTTTTAACTTTTCCTCTCCCTAACCCTGGAGTGCTGAGTTAATTATAAAGCCCCGGCAGACACCAGCTTACTCAGCACCAATCAGGAATCACGCCTGGGAACTTTCCAGTCTGTAAGACTCAGTTCCAAAACCAGGCAGTGCATTTACTGACTGATTTATTCTCGTGGTGATGCATGTAACAGAGATTATAACCATTTGAGGCAGATCCTATATAACATTCCATTAGGTCAACATCCATGTATCTCTAGATATTTTTAAAAGCAGTAGATCTATCACCTCTTTCAGACGATACGTTAAACCAAGGAGCTGTCTGCCCTCTCAGTTGGATGTCAAAGATCCCACAACACTATTTCGAAGAAGACCAGGGGCGTACTCCCTGGTGTTCTAGCCAATATTAATCCCTCAACCAACACCACTAAAAAAACAGGTTATCTGGTCATTGTCTCATTGCTGTTTGTGGGACCTTACTGTGTGCAATTTGGCTTCTGCATCTCCCTACATTTCAGCAGTGACTACACTTCAAAAAGTACTTCATTGGCTGTAAAGCGCTTTGGGGCGTGCTGAGGACGTGAAAGGCGCTATATAAATGCAAGTCTTTCTTTATTTTTAAGGTTTTGTCAAACTGTGATGCAAAGAGTAAGTGTATTTCTACTCATGACAAGCCAGATCCTGCTCTTTATCATACTTCTCCCAGCTAGCTCCCTTAGTGATGCTATCAGTACTCAAGTCACTAAACAAAACTGCTCAAATAAAATGAACTAATGGGACCACCTCAGTATAATGCGTCTGGATGGCTGACACAGAAGATGCCACATCAACATAATCACCCAATCCTCTGTCTGGGATGAGGTAATGACTGTTATTGTTTCAAGTTCAATTGGTATCCGAGAAACAACATTCCACACACTGGTCCATCTAACTTTAATATACATCTTTTCTTCCTTTAATTCAGGCTGCTCTGAGGATTTCAATCCTTTGTGAACTCAATTTGCTTTACTATCATAAGTGTAGTGTACCTACTACTAGCATTTATTTGGCGCCTTTCATGACCTCAGGACATCCCAAAGCGCTTTACAGCTAATGAAGTGTTTTTGAAATGTAATCACTGTTGTAATGCAGGAGATGTGGCAGCCAATTTATGCACAGCAAGATCACACAAACACCAATGTGATAATCTCAAGAAGCTCGACACCATCCAGGACAAAGCAGCCCGCTTGATTGACAGCCCATCCACCACCCTAAACATTCACTCCCTTCACCACCAGCGCACTGTGGGTGCAGTGTGTACCATCCACAGGATGCACGGCAGCAACTCGCCAAGGCTTCTTCGACAGTACCTCCCAAACCCGCGACCTCTACCACCTGGAAGAACAAGGGCAGGAAATATATCGCCGTTCCTTCATCGTCACTGGGTCAAAATCCTGGAACTCTCTCCCTAACAGCACTGTGGGAGAACCTTCACCACATGGACTGCAGCGGTTCAAGATGGCAGCTCACCACCACCTTCTCAAGGGCAATTAGGGATGGGCAATAATTGCCGGCCTCGCCAGCAACGCCCACATCCCATGAACGAATATTAAAAAAAATCTGTTTTTAGTAGTTAGTTGAGGGATAAATTTTGCAGGTAAGAAATTGTAGGGAGAGGACCCTTGCTCTTCTTAAAATAGTGCCACGGGATCTGTTACTAAGAGGGCAGATGGGGCCTCGGTTTAACTTCTCATCCGAAAGACGGCACCTCTGACAGTGCAGCACTCCCTCGGTACTACATTGAAGTTTCAGCCTAGATTTTGTTCTCAAGTCTCTGGAGTGGGACTTGAACCCAAACCTTCTGACTCAATGGCAGGAGTGCTACCACGGCTGCCACCTTAGTATAAATTATACCATACTCCTTTCATGGCCAAACGGACAAAAATACTGAAATTTGGCAGGTGCCCATAATATTACATTGTGTTCATAATTGGATAATGTCAAGTTATTATCTAATTCAAACCGTTTAGATGTTTTCTTCAAGCAATAGAGAATTTACAGTACTTTATTCTTAATATTCACACCTCAGGAAAGGACAGGCAGCATACATAGTTCTGGAACTACCTGGTATCCATAGCCTGATTGCTACCACCATATGTGTGCTTTACAGTAATAGCAGCACCAGTTAGTCCCGCTCCAAAGTGTTGATTTAACCTCTGTCAGCCTGTTATCACAAACACAGCTAAAAGAGGCAGCATTTAATCCGGCTAACCGTGAGCAAGGAGGTGGAGATTCACTAGGTATTTATATAAATGATGATCTATTATGCAGTCTTTAGATTTTTTTTTAAAAAAGCAAACCCAGGAAATTCACAATTTCTAGCTTTCTGGCTCTCAGTCATTTCCTGTACACCTGTCAAGAAAGAAAATGATTAAACAGAATGACATTGTCTCGGGGTGAATGTAATGAGATCACTGCAGCCTGGTTTATTTGACTTGGACTGGTTTCATTCTGCTTTTAGACCTTCCTAAGACGTGCATTTGATTATGATTTGTATCGGGTTTTATAATTAAAACAACACCACCACTTAATTGGACTAACTGCAATCTTTTACTGGACTTTTGTAGGATAAACTAAGATTTGTGTTAGGTTAGCAGCTGGGAAGCACAGCAGGTCACAGCTCCATCCTGTGGTACTATAGGTCGCTAGGATGAAAAGAAAGAACTTGCATTTATATAGCGCCTTTCAAGGCCTCAGGACGACCCAAAGCACTTTACAGCCAATGAAATACTATTGAAGGGTAGTCACTGTTGTAATGTAGGAAACACGGCCAATTTGCGCACAGCAAGCTCCCACAAACAGCAATATGATAATGATCAGATAATCTATTTTCTTTTTACTGATGTTGGTTGAGGAATAAATGTTGGCCAGGACACCAGGGAGAACACCCCTGCTTTTCTTCGAAATGCTGTCAGGAGAGAGCAGACAGGGCCTCGGTTTAATGTCTCATCTGAGAGACGGCACCTGCAACAGTGCAGCACTCCCTCAGTACTGCACTGGAGTGTCAGCCTAGATTTTGTGCTTCAGTCTCTGGAGTGGGACTTGAACCCACAACCTTTTGCCCGCAGAGGTGAGAGTGCTACCACTGAGCCACGGCTAATAAAATACCCTTGCTCACCATCCCCAAACACCATCTCAACCAGGTCATCGAGGGAAGGCTTAGCAGAGCCCAAAGGCCTTCATCATTGAGTGAGAGGCAAACCACTTTGGATCATCCCTGATGACCTCCTACTGGTTACTCACAGCACAGTAACTGCGAGGCATGGAACCAAATCAACTTGCCAGCCTCCCTGGCCAGCACAGAATGATGTCTTGCATAGGGGTCAGGTGGAGGGAAACATAAACTTAAACTGTGAGGTGGAAACAAACCTCCTCAAATATCCCATCAGTAACAGGACTTCCCAACTTTAAACAGCAAATAGGCAGCAGTAATGCGCAATTTGAAGGTCTCTGCTGAATTCAATTCCACCTTTTTGTCACATTTCAGGTTGAAAGGCGCGAATGGAAGCATTCTCAATTAATGACAATTACTCCACAGCTAGTTAAATTAATATTACACTTGGGTAGAAATTCTGGCAAGGCAGAAGTTCCTCCCACCGTTTTAGTCCTTCCATGACTCAGTCCCAAATCCTGGGGACAGAGTCATTGCCATATTAAAGACAGGCACCCAGGCCATGAGCAGCACAACAGGGGCTCTGACCCAATACAAGTGCTGAAATCTCAGAGCAGCGCCCTGTCGCTCTGAGAGGAAGAGCCACAGGCTGATCATGCCAAAGAGGGAAAGATGGGCAAGAATTGTTCCAGGTCGCACTCTCGACGTTAGGCCCAGAATCAAACGGTGATCGATTCTTTCCTGGTGCAGCCCAAGGTGACACTTACATCTGCTTTCTGCAGTTTTTTTACAGCGGCGCATCTGGTGGGATTCATGGACTAGCCTGGGAAGGCCCACCCCAAGTCTCACTCCCAAACTAAGGTCGGCACATTGGTGGGGGGGGGGGTGTTGGGTGGAAGAAGTGGCCCCCCTGAATTTGGTGTTGATGCTCTGAAGGGGCAGGAATCCAGATCCCTTCCCAACTTCTGGTCCCTCCATTCTTCTTACGTCAATACGAGTGGAATTCTGGAGGAACCAACTAGAGAACAGGTGATCCTAGACTGGGTATTGTGCAATGAGAAAGGATTAATTAACAATCTTGTTGTGCGGGGTCCCTTAGGGAAGAGCGACCATAACATGATAGAATTCCTCATTAAGATGGAGAGTGAAGTAATTGAATCCGAAACTAAAGTCCTGAAACTAAATAAAGGAAATTACGAAAGTATGAGGTGCGAGTTGGCTAGGATAGATTGGGGAACTTTACTAAAAGGGATGACGGTGGATAGGCAATGGCTAATATTTAAAGAACGTGTGCAGGAATTACAACAATTATTCATTCTTGTCTGGCACAAAAATAAAACAGGAAAGGTGGCTCAACCATGGCATACAAAAGAAATTAGGGATTGTATTAGATCCAAAGAGGAGACATATAAAATTGTCAGAGAAAGCGGCAAGCCTGAGGATTGGGAGCAGTTTAGAATTCAGCAACGGAGGACAAAGAGATTGATTAAGAGGGGAAAAATAGAGTATGAGAGTAAACCAGCAGGGAACATAAAAACTGACTGTAAAAGCTTCTATAAATATTTCAAGAGAAAAAGATTAGTGAAGACAAATGTAGGTCCCTTACAGTCAGATATGGGGGAAATTATAATGGGGAACAAAGAAATGGCAGAACAATTAAACACATACTTTGGTTCTGTCTTCTCAAAGGAGGACACAAATAACCTCGCAGAAATGTTAGGGAACCAAGGGTCTAGTGAGAGGGAGGAACTGAAGAAAACCAGTATTAGTAAAAAAAATAATGCCAGGGAAATTAATGGGACTAAAGGCTGACAAATCCCCAGGGCCTGATAATCTACATCCCAGAGTACTAAAGGAAGTGGCCCTGGAAATAGTGGATGCATTGGTGATCATCTTCCAAAATTCTATAGACTCTGGAACAGCTCCTACAGATTGGAGGTTGGCAAATGTAACCCCACTATTTAAAAAAGGAGGGAGAGAAAAAACAGGGAATTACAGACCAGTTAGCCTAACATCAGTAGTGGGGAAAATGCTGGAGTCTATTATAAAAGATGTGATAACAGAACACTTGGAAGGCATTAACGGGATTGGACAAAGTCAGCATGGGTTTATGAAAGGGAAATCATGCTTAACAAATATACTGGAGTTTTTTGAGGATGTAACTAGTAGAATAGATAGGGGAGAACCAGTGGATGTGGTGTACTTGGATTTTCAGAAGGCTTTTGATAAGGTCCCACACAAGAGGTTAGTGTGCAAAATTAAAACACATGGGATTGGGGGGAATATACTGGCATGGATTGAGAATTGGTTGACAGACAGGAAACAGAGAGTAGGAATAAACGGGTCTTTTTCCGGGTGGCAGGCAGTGACTAGTGGGTACCGCAGGTATCAGTGCTTGGGCCCCAGATATTCACAATATATATCAATGATTTGGATGAGGGAACTAAATGTAACATTTCCAAGTTTGCAGACGACACTAAGCTGGGGTGGAATGTGAGCTGTGAGGAGGATGCAAAGAGGCTCCAATGTGATTTAGACAAGTTGGGTGAGTGAGCAAGAACATGGCAGATGCAGTATTAAGTGGATAAATGTGAGGTTATCCACTTTGGTTGTAAAAACAGAAAGGCAGATTATTATCTGAATGGTGATAGATTGGGAAAAGGGGAGGTGCATCGAGACCTGGGTGTCCTTGTACACCAGTTGCTGAAAGCGAGCATTCAAGTGCAGCAAGCAGTTAGGAAGGCGAATGGTATGTTGGCCTTCATTGCAAGAGGATTTGAGTGCAGGAGCAGAGATGTCTTACTGCAGTTGTACGGGGCCTTGGTGAGACCACATCTAGAGTATTGTGTGCAATTTTGGTCTCCTTATCTGAGGACGGATGTCCTTGCCATGGAGTGAGTGCAACGAAGGTTTACAAGACTGATTCCTGGGATGGCAGGACTGACGTATGAGGAGAGATTGGGTCGACTAGGCCTATATTCACTAGAGTTTAGAAGAATAAGAGGTGATCTCATCGCAACATATAAAATTCTAACAGGACTAGGCAGACTAGATGCAGGGAGGATGTTCCCGATGGCTGGGGAGTCCAGAACCAGGGGTCACAGTCTCAGGATACGAGGTATGCCATTTAGAACCGAGATGAGGAGAAATTTCTTCACTCAGAGGATGGTGAACCTGTGGAATTCTCTACCACAGAAGGCAGTGGAGGCCAAGTCATTAAATATATTCAAGAAGGAGATAGATATATTTCTTAATGCTAAAGGGATCAATGGATATGGGGAAAAAGCGGGAACGGGGTACCAAGTTAGACGATCAGCCATGATCATTTTGAATGGCGGAGCAGGCCTGAAGGGTCGAATGGCCTACTCTTGCTCCTATTTTCTATGTTTCTATGTTTATGGTCAACTTCATAACCGCTATCCAACTATTAAATAACTCTGGATCAAAATTGTTTGGCAATGCATTTTTCTAACTCACTCTCCTCCAGTATGAATTATAATCCCATCTTCAATGTTAATAGCTTCGTACAAGATTAGTTCAATTTTTTAAAACATAAGCTACTTTTAACAAATCTATTAGTGCTCATGTATATTTATTCCTGTAGCATATAGTTGGGCGGGGGGGGGGAGGTGGCCAACTCCTTGGCTCAGTGGTAGCACTCTCGCCTGAGTCAGAAGGCTGTCAGTTCAAGCCCCACTCTGAAGACTTGAGCACAAAAGTCTAGGCTGACACTTCTATGCAGTACTGAGGGAGTGCTGCACTGTTGCAGGTGCCGTCCTTCAGATGAGATGTTAAACCGAGGCCCCGTCTGCCCTCTCGGGTGGACGTAAAAGATCCCATGGCACTATTTTGAAGAAGAGCAGTGGCATTCTCCGTGTGTCCTGGCCAATATTTATCCCTCAACCAACACCTAAAAACAAATTATTATTATCTCATTGCTGTTTGTGGGACCTTGCTGTGCACAAATTGGCTGCCCCATTTCCTACATTACAACAGTGACTACACTTCAAAAAAAAAGTACCTCATTGGCTGTAGAGTGCTTTTGGACATCCTGATGTCGGGAAAGGTGCAATATAAATGTATGTTTTTCTTTCTTTCTTTCAGAGATGTCAATACCCACATTCTAAAACAACAGCAGTGGGGAGGCTTTGAGGTGGCACGGTGAGACAGCACATTGGTGTTGCAATACATGGAGTCATGGAGTGGTAGGGCGTGGGGGATCCACACCAGCGTTTCCACACATGAACTGTTCACAAACTCTCCGGCTTACCTTCAGAATGGGCTTCGAGATAGAAGGAGGTGCTTCCCCACTTGGGCAAAGTAAATATCAGAGGCCACGCATTGCACCTCCCTGTTGCCAATTTGCATTTATACAGCGTCTTATCACACCTCTCACCGATACCTCATGGGACTTCCCTTACAATGAGCTACTTTGAAGTGCTCCAACTGTCATTATGTCGGCACTTCAGGAATTACTAATAAACATCACATGAATCCAAACATTGTAATTCTACAGTATAATATCCAGGGAATAAAGAGGTTATCATTTTTTTAAATTACATGTAATACCATGTTTTGGAAGCTGATTAAATTTATCACTCAAGGACATACTAAAAAAGAAAGAAGTGAATGTTTGTGCTGATCAAGGTGAGAAAGGTCAATGCTAAGGAAAGGAATACTTTCCTATTTCTTGGCACCCAGTGTCCACATCAAGTGGATCTCAGGTCAGGAGCAGCTGACTCTGCTCCAACAAGGTACCTTAACTCCAAACTGAGAAGGGCACCCCATAATACACCAGTGTGACATTATCCACTTCCCACACCAACATTATGGCCTCCCTTGAGTGACTGCTAATTTCAGGAAAGTCCATGGTTCCACCTGTACTCAGTCTGTACTGAATTAATACATTTTAGTCAGGGTAGCTAGAAAAGCAGTTTAATCGGCTCCAGCACCTCTACATTTGGAGAGGAGAGAAATCAGCCATGCTTCCTGATGACTATTGACTGATTCCTCCTGGAAAGTGTGCCAGTGTGAACACTGGTAATGTCAGATCAGATTCAGCTGTAATGCCTCATCATGGTCCAATAACCGATCAATACTCATTTTACAGGCTCACACATGAAGAGGTGTTTAAGACGATTAAAGGAATTGATAGGGTAGATAGAGAGAAACTATTCTCTCTGGTGGGGGAGTCCAGAACAAGGAGGCATAGCCTTAAAATTACAGCTAGACCATTCAGGAGTGATGTCAGGAAGCACTTCTTCACACAATGGGCAGTGGAAATCTGGAACTCTCTCTCCCAAAAAGCTATTGAGTCTAGGTCAATTGAAAATTTCAAACTAAGATAGATTTTTATTATTTGGCAAGGGTATTAAGGGTTCCAGAGCCATGGCAGATAGATGGAGTTGAGATACAGATCAGCCATGATCCAATTGAATGGCGGAACAGGCTCGAGGGGCTGAATGGCCTACTCCTGTTCCTATGTTCCAACTTGACGTATGAGAGTACAACTAGCCAATTGGAAATGTACCTCAGCATTAGTCAGTGACTTCCTCAGGGGAAAGGAAAGAACAAAGGCTTGCTAATTTAGTGTCATTTAGGAGTAGGAACTGTGTGTGACTGCCCAAACTCATTTCACATAGGGCCTTTACAGCCAACAGAAAGACATGTGTATAATACAATTATATTAAATATTCATGCATTAGCAACACTGATGCTTCATACACTAGGCCATATTAATGAAATGCACAGGTAAAGTAAGATAACAAGAAAATGCAGGGGATTATTTTGACTCTTCCAATTTGATAGATCCACAATAATATTTCAGTGCTATTTCCACTCGGCTCAGTTTTTAGACCATAAATATGAACTTAAGTGTGCATAAATAATTAACAACTCTATTCATTGATTTTTTAAAAAAATTTATATTAAAGGCCTGTTGTCAGTAGTTAAGGCATTCATCAGCCATAACGTTTCTTGTAAATTAGTTGTCATTGAACTGTAGGGGTTTATAAAGTCATATTGCAGTGCTTGAGAGAACCAGTGGACCACTCTACATCACTGAGACCAATTTACAATCCTTCACTAACTTATTATGAAACATTTCATTTATAAAGATGGATCTTAATGCAGGCACTTGTCACAGCATGGAATGCTTTGCCACAGGGAGTAGTCGAGGCAGAGAATATTACATCATTTAAGGAAAGAGTACCTTAACATTTGAAACAGAGGATGACATAGGGTTATGGAGAGAAGGCAGGGCAGTGGGGTTAGATTTGTCTTGCTCTAGCAAAGGCGTGATGGGCCAAATGGCTCTGTCTGCGCTGATAACGTCTATAATTCAATCGGAACGGTGACGAAGGGAAAAATTCAAAATGGACGCCATGAATCAACACTAAATGCCGCCACTCATAATCCGATTTGTAGAATGTTTACGGTGCAAAAACTGAACAGTAAAAAGTAACAGTGTGCGAATAGTCAAAGTCCTACGTGGCAGGGTAACTGAGCCGCGATTTGGTAAGCTACTCCGCTACAGCTGAAACTCGAGGTCTGCATAGAGAGGAGCTTTTTACACAAAGGACCTGTATCATAGACCTAAGGGAGAGAAAAAATCTAACTAAACCTTCTAAATACAATTAGTTTGCCAAAGGAATGTTATCCTTGGATCAAGATTTATTTGGCACATCATCAGAACATTTTGATTCAGTTACAGCCTTGAAACTCACTGGCAGCTGCCTATTAGTCTCTCTGTTACTCAATGCCAACCATTAGTTACACTTTATGAAATTCACTCACACAGCTCTAGAATTCTGTATAAAATTCACTGCCAACCAATAATCCTGTGTATAACTCACTGTCAACAATCTACAAACCTCCGTATAACTCATTGTCAACAATCTACAAACCTCCGTATAACTCACTGTCAACAATCTACAATCCTGTGTATAACTCATTGTCAACAACCTACAATCCTGTGTATAAGTCACTGTCACCAATCTACAGTCCTGTGTATAACTCACTGTCACCAATCTACAGTCCTGTGTATAACTCACTGTCACCAATCTACAGTCCTGTGTATAACTCACTGTCACCAACCTACAGTCCTGTGTATAACTCACTGTCACCAATCTACAGTCCTGTGTATAACTCACTGTCACCAACCTACAGTCCTGTGTATAACTCACTGTCACCAATCTACAGTCCTGTGTATAACTCACTGTCACCAATCTACAATTGTAGGGAAATTTGGTTTTTCCCAGAAATTCGTGGGCCTGGACGATAATTCAGACAAAGAAAGAGACCCTATGCAGTAGTTTCATTAATCAAAGTGATTATTTAATGATTTAAAAACTACATAAGCATGAAGTAACTCAATCAATACGTGGATTACTCTACTCAATTCCTACAAGCAGACCTAAAGCAAAGCAAGCAAGTTACACATACAACCTTTATAAAATATCAAGGCAGCTGTCAAGGCAGATCATTCCGCAGCCGTTGACTCGTGAAGTTTCTTTCACCTTCTCTGATGTTGTCTGTCTAGACTGCTACAATGTCCTATCTTAATATGGTTCTGAGCAGTTATGGTGTGATCCAAGTTACGAGAAGGCCCATTTTGAATTAATGATGGTTGCTTAGACCACTCAAGAACTGTATGAAGTCATTGTATGAAGTCATTGTATAGTCTCTGTGTGATTCCAGGTGCCTTTTAACAAGCTGTTTTGTTTTGAGAACCAGGTTACTTTGGAGCACTGCCCTGAAATAACCTTATTGGAACTTCTCGAAGCTTGTCTCAGCTGACGCCTTTTCAGTTGTTTGTCATCGTTTGTCCTTTGCAATTGTTGTGTAACTTGAAGTTTCTTGAAGCTTGTGGTAGGCGATGTGAGGTTTTGTCTTTCGTGCGTATCAGTTGTTGTTGAAAAGCGCAGCTTGTTGAAGTTTTGCACTGTGCTGCTTTTGCAGCGTTAAACTGATGTCCAAATATCCAGTTTCAACTGACTGCACTTGGGTGTCTTTGCAGCTTTCACTTTATACTGTCCAAATGTAAGGTCAAGGGGCGCGTTAACCCTTGCTTTCACATGTACTGTTCAAGTGAATTTCCAAATCATTAAAGGGACTTATTAACCCTTTACTTTGAGTCGTCCAGTAGATCTTCCGTGTACAACATTTAAATGGGTTTGAACAGCTTTCCTTACACTATCCTCTGTACAACTCACTAATACCAACCAACAAACCTGTGTATAACTCAATATCACCAACCAACAAACCTGTGTATAAGTCACTATCAGCAATCGACAATCTAGTGAAAACTCACACCACCAAGTAACAATCCCATGTATAACTCACTGTCACCAACAAACAACCTGCATATGACACACTGCCACCAATCTACACCCCTGTGTATAACTATCTGTCATCAAACTACAGTCTGGTGTATAACACATTGTCACCAATCCACCAGCCTGTGCAGAACCAACGGTCACCAATCTACAATCCTTTGTATAATCCACTGTCGCCAATCTACCATCCAGTCTTTAACTCACTGTCACCAATCTACTAATGCCCTTTAGGGAAGGAAACCTGCCGTCCTTACCCGGTCTGGCCCAAATGGGACTCCAGATCCACAGCATAGTGGTTGATTCTTAATCCCCTCTGAAATGGCCTAGCAAGCCACTCAGTTGTAAAATCTCGCTAAAAAAGTCATAATAAGAATAAAACCGGACGGACCACCCGGCATCGGACCATTAGGCACCGGACATGACAAAGGCAAACCAAGCCCAGTCGACCCTGCAAAGTCCTCCTCACGAGCATCTGGGGACTTGTGCCAAAATTGGGAGAGCTGTCCCACAGACTAGTCAAGCAACAGCCTGACATAGCCATACTCACAGAATCATACCTTTCAGCCAACGTCCCAGACTCTTCCATCACCATCCCTGGGTATGTCCTGTCACATCGGCAGGACACACCCACCAGAGGTGGCGGTACAGTGATATACAGTCAGGAGGGAGTGGCCCTGGGAGTCCTCAACATTGACTCCGGACCCCATGAAATCTCATGGCATCAGGTCAAACATGGGCAAGGAAACCTCCTGCTGATTACCACCTACCGCCCTCCCTCAGCTGATGAATCAGTCCTCCTCTATGTTGAGCACCACTTGGAGGAAGCACTGAGGGTAGCAAGGGCACAGAATGTATTCTGGGTGGGGGACTTCAATGTCCATCACCAAGAGTGGCTCGGTAGCACCACTACTGACCGAGCTGGCCGAGTCCTGAAGGACATAGCCGCCAGACTGGGCCTGCGGCAGGTGGTGGGCGAACCAACACGAGGGAAAAACCTACTTGATCTCATCCTCACCAATCTACCTGTCGCAGATGCATCTGTCCATGACAGTATTGGTAGGAGTGACCACCGCACAGTCCTCGTGGAGTTGAAGTCCTGTCTTCGCACTGAGGATACCATCCAACGTGTTGTGTGGCACTACCACCATGCTAAATGGGATAGATTCAGAACAGATCTAGCAGCTCAAAACTGGGCATCCATGAGGGGCTGTGGGCCATCAGCAGCAGCAGAATTATATTCCAGCACAATCTGTAACCTCATGGCCCGGCATATTCCTCACTCTACCATTACCAACAAGCCAGGGGATCAACCCTGGTTCAATGAGGAGTGTAGAAGAGCATGCCAGGAGCAGCACCAGGTGTACCTAAAAATGAGGTGCCAATCTGGTGAAGCTACAGCTCAGGACTACATGAATGCTAAACAGTGAAAGCAACATGCTATAGATGGAGCTAAGCGATTCCACAACCAACGGATCAGATCAAAGCTCTGCAGTCCTGCCACATCCAGTCGTGAATGGTGGTGGACAATTAAACAACTAACAGGAGGAGGAGGCTCTGTAAACTTCCCCATCCTCAATGATGGCAGAGTCCAACACGTGAGTGCAAAAGACAAGGCTGAAGAGTGTTTGCAACCATCTTCAGCCAGAAGTGGCGAGTGGATGATCCATCTCGGCCTCCTCCCGATATCCCCACCATCACTGAAGCCAGTCTTCAGCCAATTCAATTCACTCCACGTGATATCAAGAAACGGCTGAGTGCACTGGATACAGCAAAGGCTATAGGCCCCAACAGCATCCCACCTGTAGTGCTGAAGACTTGTGCTCCAGAACTAGCTGCGCCTCTAGCCAAACTGTTCCAGTACATCTACAACACTGGCATCTACCCGACAATGTGGAAAATTGCCCAGGTATGTCCTGTCCCCAATCTACAATCCTCTGTACAACTCACTGTTACCAATCTACAATCGTGTGCATAACTCACTGTCGCCAACCTAAAATCCTGTGTATAACTCAATGCGGCCACCCTACAATACTGCGTATAACTCACTGTTACCAACTAACAACCCTGTGCATAGCTCAATTTCACCAATCTACATCCAGTCTATAACTCACTGTCACCAACTTACAATTCTGTGTATACCTCACCATCAGCAATCTACAAACCTGTGTATAACTCACTGTCCTCAATCTACAAACCTGTGTGTAACTCACCATCAGCAATCTACAAATCTGTGTATAACTCACTGTCCCCAATCTACAAACCTGTGTATAACTCACTGTCCCCAATCTACAAACCTGTGTATAACTCACCGTCAGCAATCTACAATCCTATGTATAACTCACTGTCCCCAATCTACAAACCTGTGTATAACTCACCGTCACCAATCTACAATCCTGTGTATAACTCACCGTCACCAATCTACAATCTTGTATAAAACTCACTTTCCCCAATCTACACATAATTCACTGTCACCAATCTACAAAACATATGTCTAACTCACAGTCACAAATCTATAATCCTGTGTACAACTCACTGTCATTAATTTACAATCCTGTGTATAAACTCACAATCCCTAATCTACAATCCTGTGTATAGCTCACTCTCACCAAACAATATTCTGACAGTCACCAATCGACAATTCTGTGTATAACTTACTGTCCCCGATAGACAATCCTGTGTATAACTCACCGTCCCCAATCTAAAATCTTGTATAAAACTCACTGTCCCCAATCCACAATTGTTTATAATGCACTGTCACCAATCTACAATCCTCTGTATAACTCACTGTCACCAATCTACAATCCTCTGCAAAACTCACTGTCGCCAACCTAAAATCCTGTGTATAACTCACTAGGGCCACCCTACAATACTGTGTATAACTCACTGTCACCAATCTACAATCCTGTGCATAAGTGACTATCGCCAATCTACAATCATTGTAGAACTTTTACTGTCCCCAATCTACAATCCTCTGTTTAACTCATTGTCACCAAGCTACAGTCCTGTATATAACTCACTGTCACCAATCTACAATTCTGTTCACTGCTCACTGTCACCAACCAACAACCACTGTCTCCAAACCACAATCCTGTGTATAACTTATTGTCATCAATCTACAATCCTGTCTATAACTCACCGTCACCAATCTACAATCCTGTCTATGACTCACTGTAACCAATCTACAATCCTGTGTATAAAACACTGTCGCCAGCCTAAAAACCTGTGTATAACTCACTGTCACCAATCTATAATCCTGTGTATATTGTGTTTAACTAACTTGATTGAGTATTTTGATGAGGTAACAGAGAGGGTAGATGAAGGCAAGGCGGTCGATGGGGCCAATTAGGGACCAAAAAGGAGATCTACTCATGGAGGCAGAGGGCATGGCCAAGGTACTAAATGAGTACTTTGCATCTGTCTTTACCAAGGAAGGAGATGCTGCCAGAGTCTCAGTAAAGGAAGATATAGTTGAGATACTGGATGGGCTAAAATTTGATAAAGGAGAGGTACTTGAAAGGCTAGCTGTACTTAAAGTAGATAAGTCACCGGGTCCGGATGGGATGCATCCTAGGTTGCTGAGGAAAGGAAGGGTGGAAATTGCAGAGGTACTGGCCATAATCTTCCAAACATCTGTAAATACGGGGGTGGTGCCAGAGGACTGGAGAATTGCAAATGTTACATCCTTGTTCAAAAAAGGGATTAAGGATAAACCCAGCCAGTCAGTTTAAACTCAGTGGTGCGGAAACTTTTAGAAATGATAATCCGGGACAGAATTAACAGTCACTTGAACAAGTGTGGATTGATTAGGGAAAGCCAGCACTGATTGTTAAAAGCAAATCATGTTTTACTAACCTGATAGAGTTTTTTGATGAGATAACAGAGAGAGTAGATGAGGGCAATGCAGTTGATGTGGTGTATATGGACTTTCAAAAGGCGTTTGATAAAGTGCCGCATGGTAGGCTTATCATTAAGGCTGCGGCCCATGGATTAAAGGGGGCAGTAGCAACATGGATACAGAATTGGCTAAGTGACAGGAAACAGAGAGTAGTGGTGAACGGTTGTTTTTCAGACTGGAGGGAGGTGTACAGTGGTGTTCCCCAGGGGTCGGTGCTGGGACCATTGCGTTTCTTCGTATATTTTAATGACTTGGACTTGGGTGTACAGGGCACAATTTCAAAATTTGCAGATGACACAAAACTTGGAAGGGTAGTAAACAGTGAGGAGGATAGTGGTAGACTTCAAGAGGATATAGACAGGCTGGTGGCATGGGCAGACATGTGACAGATGAAATTTAACGCAGAAAAATGCGAAGTGATACATTTCGGTAGGAAGAATGAGGAGAGGCAATATAAACTAAAGGGCACAACTCTAAAAGGGGTACAGGAACAGAGAAACATGGGGGTATATGTGCACAATTTGTTGAAGGTGGCAGAGCAGGTTGAGAAAGCAGTTAAAAAAGCATACGGGATCCATGGCTTTATAAATAGAGGCACAGAGTACAAAAGTATGGGAGCCATGATGAACCTTTATAAAACACTGGTTCGGCCACAGTTGGAGTATTGTGTCCAGTTCTGGGCACCGCACTTTAGGAAAGATGTGAAAGCCTTAGAGAGGGTGCAGAAGAGATTTACTAGAATGATTCCATGGATGAGGGACTTTAGTTATGTGGATAGACTGAAGAAGCTGGGGTTGTTCTCTCTGGAACAGAGACGTTTGCGAGGAGATTTGATAGAGGCATTCAAAATCATGAAGGATCTAGGCAGAGTAGATAGAGAGAAACAGTTCCCATTGATGGAAGGGTCAAGATCCAGAGGACATAGATTTAAGGTGATTGGCAAAAGAACCAAAGGTGACATGAGGAAAAACTTGTCACACAGCGAGTGGTTAGGGTCTGGAATGCACTGCCCGAGGGGGTGGTGGAGGCAGATTCAATCATGGCCTTCAAAAGGGAACTGGATAAGTACTCGAAGGGAAAAAATTTGCAGGGTTACGGGGATAGGGCGGGGGAGTGGGACTAGCTGGATTGCTCTTGCACAGAGCCGGTGCGGACTCGATGGGCCGAATGGCCTCCTTCCTTGCTGTAACCTTTCTATGATTCTATGATTCCATGTTGTGTTTATGGACTTTTAAAAAGCGTTTGATAAAGTGCCACACGATAGGCTTGTCAGCAAAATTGAAGCCCATGGAACAAAAGGGGCAGTGGCAGCATGGATACAAAATTTGCTAAGTGACAGGAAACAAAGAGTAGTGGTGAACTTTTGTTTTCCGGACTGGAGGAAGGTATACAGTGGTGTTCCCCAGGGGTCACTACTATGACCACAGCATTTTTTTGATATATATATTAATGACTTGGACTTGGGTGTACAGGGCAGAATTTCAAAATTTGCAGATGACACAAAACTTGTGAAGTGTAGTAAACAGTGAGGAGTATAGTAATAGACTTCAAGAGGACATAGACAGGCTGGTGGACTGGGCGGACATATGGCGGATGAAATTTAATGCAGAGAAGTGCGAAGTGATACATTTTGACAGGAAGAATGAGGATAGGCAATATAAACTAAATGGTACAATTCTAAAGTAGGTGCAGGAACAGAGAGATCTGGGGGTATACGTGCACAAATCTTTGAAGGTGGCAGGACAGGTTGAGAAAGCCGTTAAAAAAGCATACCTGGGCTTTATAAATAGAGGCATAGAGTACAAAACCAAGGAGGTTATGTTGAACCTTTATAAAACACTGGTTCGACCACAGCTGGTGTATTGTGGTCCAATTCTGGGCACCGCACTTTAGGAAGGATGTGAAGGCCTTAGACAGGGTGCAGAAAAGATTTACTGGAATGGTTTCAGGGATGAGGGATTTCAGTTACGTGGATACACTGGAGAAGCTGGGGTTGTTCTCCTTAGAGCAGAGAAGGTTAAGAGGAGATTTGATAGAAGCGTTCAAAATCATGAAGGGTTTAGATAAAGTAAATAAAGATAAACTGTTCTCATTGACAGAAGGGTCGAGAACCAGAGGACCCAGATTTAAGGTGATTGGCAAAAGAACCAAAGACGAGTAGTTATGATCTGGAATGCACCGCCTGAAAGGGTGGTGGAAGCAAATTCAATTGTGGCTTTCAAAAAGGAATTGAATAAATACTTGAAGGGAAAAAATTTGCAGGGCTACGGGGAAAGAGCAGAGGAATGGGAATAACTGGATTGCTCTCACAAAGAGCCAGCACGGGCTCGATGGGCCAAATGGCATCCATCTGTGCTGTAATCATTCTATGATTCTGTGATTCTATATCTCACTGTTACCAACATATAATCCTGTGTATACCTCACTGTCACCAATCTACAATCCTGGTTATGGGCAGCATTTTAGCACCCGCTATCGGGTGCGTTCCTGGCAGGGGGGGCCCTGAAAATCGGGAAATCCCGGAGCGGGACCAGAGCCCGCCTCGAACCGGCGCACTTCCGGGTTCCCCGCTGACGCGCCGGCGTGCGCGCGCAGCCCCCGCTGGTGGGAATCCCGCAGGCAATTAAAGCCAGTGGGGTTCCACTTGAAGCTATTTATTTTGCTTGTTCAGGTCATTAACTGACCTGATTAAGGGATTATGTGCGGAGGGGTGGGATTTTAGAGCAAACTGGGACTGTTTCCCACACTGGGGGAAACACTCCCAGTTCAAATGGACTTGTTGCAGCTGTCAGCCTGTGGCAGCTGCAAAGGTCCATTTGACAGGTGGTGGGGGGAGACCCTCACCCATTGCAGGAGGCCACTCTGTCACTTGGGACAAAGTTTGGCCTCCACCACCCTCCTCCTGACAATCAAAGTCACCAACTTGCACACTTACCCCGGGGTCCAGAGACATGTACCTACCTTGCGGACCCCCTCAGATGTACATCTTCCGGATGGGGGCCGCCGTAGCTGCAGTCATGACCTCCTCGGAGGGCGAACAGCCTCGCCAGCCTCGCCATCCACGCCATCCACCTCTGACACGTGGAGCTCCACAACAGAGTGCTGTGACACATCCACCTGTACAGCAGGAGGGAGGGCTACCGCAGAGAGAGATGCGTCACAGAGGGCACTACCCTCGCCACAGGGTCCACAGACCGAGGCTCAGCTTCCTGGACCTCTCTAAGCAACAGTGCACACGGAGGCTCAGAGTCACTCGACATGTAGTCATGGACATCTGCAGCCTCCTTCATGCCGAGCTGCTCCTGGCTGGCCCGAGCACCATCTGCTTACCTGTCGCTGTCAAAGTCACCACTGCCCTCAACAACTTCACCTCCGCATCCTTCCAGGGTGCAACCGGGGACATCACCAACGTCTCTCAGTCGTCTGCGCAAAAGAGCCCTGCAAATACACCTACACCCACTCTGCAGTGACACAATGGGTGGCATCAGTTGTGGGTCTTCATAGTGATCCTCAGGAGAGGGCATTATTGCACAAAGCAGACAAGATTTGCGAAGACATGGCAGTAGTGGTGCCAATATAATATGTAATGTGCGTTGGTCAGAAATTCAATATAAGTAACAACCATGACAAACCCTCAAACACCCTTGTGCATCCCCTTCATGCTCACGACACGTTTGCCTTACGCTGCCTACTGCACATATGTGATGCATGCCCTGTGGCTGCAGCACAGGTAGTGGTAGGTTGAGTGAGGCTGGCCGTGAAAGAGATGCACGAGAGGGTGAGTATGAGATAGAGCCATGAGATTGTATGAGGATTGGGTTGAGTGGTAGTGGCGGGATGAGTACTGGCGAGGTGAGTAGGTGCAGGTAAGATGAGGATGAGGTTTGAGTGGGTATGAGGGGTGATGTGACAGAGTAGTGTTGGCAGTGCAGAAGGAGATGTGAGGTGGGGGCGGTGATGTGGCAGACGGAGTGTAGGGGAAAGAGTAAGTGTACTCACTTTGGCTGACCTACTGAGGTCATTGGAGCGCCTCCTGCACTGTATGCAGGTGGGCGATATGTTGGTGGTGCTGGTGACCTCCTTTGCCACCTCGAGCCAGGCCTTCCTGGTGGCAGAGGCAGGCCGCTTCCTCCCGCCCGCCGGGGGGATGATCTCTGTCATCCCCCTCCTCCTCACCCCATGTATTGATACCTGGAGTGAGGCATCATTAAACTGGGAGCAGCCTTCCCCCTGGGCTGCTCCATGCTGTAATTTTTTCTATTTGTTGCAGCATCTGTCAGTGGAGGACTGCCCCTTTAAATAGAGCTCCTCCAGCTGAC
Source organism: Heptranchias perlo (assembly GCF_035084215.1). Taxonomy (NCBI): domain Eukaryota; kingdom Metazoa; phylum Chordata; class Chondrichthyes; order Hexanchiformes; family Hexanchidae; genus Heptranchias; species Heptranchias perlo. The sequence goes on from NC_090347.1 coordinate 37,501,583, forward strand.
AGACCTTACTGTGCATGCGCAGCCCGCCCGACGCGCAGATCAGCAGTGGGAAACTGGAGGAGAAGGTAAGTGGATTCAATTATGCTGTGATCGCGCAGGTGGCTGACTCATTTCGCCGGGCGCGTTACCCACGCGCCCAATAGCCCCCCCGCCGAGAACCCGCAGCCCTGCTAACATCGGGCCCTATAACTCACAATCCCTAATCTACAATCCTGTGTATAACTCACAGTCACTAATCTACAATCCTGTGTATAACTCACAGTCACTAATCTACAATCCTGTGAATAACTCTCTTCCATCAACCGACAATCCTGTGTATAACTCACAATCCCTAATCTACAATCCTGTTTATAACTCACTGTAACCAAGCTACAATCCTGTGTATAAAGCACTGTCACCAATCTACAATCCTGTGTATATTGTGTTTAACTAACTTGATTGAGTGTTTTGTTGAGGTTACAGAGGAAGTTGATGAGGGCAATGCGGTTGATGTTGTGCATATGGACTTTCAAAAGATGTTTGATAAAGTGCCACATAATAAGCTTGTCAGCAAAATTGAAGCCCATGGAATAAAAGGGGCAGTGGCAGCATGATACAAAATTTGTTAAGTGAAAGGAAACAGAGAGTGGTGATGAACTATTGTTTTTCGGCCTGGAGGAAGGTATACAGTGGTGTTCCCCAGGGGTCAGTATTAGGACTGCAGCTTTTTTTTATATATATTAATGACTTGGACTTGGGTGTACAGGGCACAATTTCAAAATTTGCAGATGACACAAAATGTGTGAAGCGTAGTAAACAGTGAGGCGTATAGTAATAGACTTCAAGAGGACATAGACAGGCTGGTGGAATGGGCAGACATATGGCAGATGAAATTTAACACAAAAGTGCGAAGTGATACATTTTGGCAGGAAGAATGAGGATAGGCAATATAAACTAAATGGTACAATTCTAAAGAAGGTGCAGGAACAGAGAGACCTGGGGGTATATGTGCAGCAACCTTTGAAGGTGGCAGGACAGGTTGAGTAAGCGGTTAAAAAAGCACACGGGATCATGGGCTTTATAAATAGCCAGTTCTTTACCCAGTTCTCGACAACCAGTTCTTTACCCAAACACACGGAACAGCCATGGGGACCAAATTCGCACCCCAATACACCAACATTTTCATGCACAAGTTCGAGCAGGACTTCTTCACTGCACAGGACCTCCAACCAACGCTATACACCAGATACATCGACGACATTTTCTTTCTATGGACCCACGGCGAAGAATCACTAAAGAGCCTACACGATAACATTAACAAGTTCCATCCCACCATCAAGCTCACCATGGACTACTCCTCAGAATCAGTTTCTTTCTTGGACACACGCATCTCCATCAAAGACGGGCACCTCAGCACCTCACTCTACCGCAAGCCCACGGACAACCTCACGATGCTCCACTTTTCCAGCTTCCACCCTAACCACGTCAAAGAGGCCATCCCCTATGGGCAGGCCCTGCGAATACACAGGGTCTGCTCAGACGAGGAGGAACGCGATGGACACCTACAGACGCTGAAAGACACCCTATTAAGAACGGGATATGACGCTCGACTCATCGATCGACAGTTCCGACGGGCCACAGCGAAAAATCGCATAGACCTCCTCAGAAGACTAACACGGCACGCAACCAACAGAGTACCCTTCGTCATCCAGTACTTCCCCAGAGCGGAGAAACTACGCCATATTCTCCGCAGCCTTCAACATGTCATCAATGACGACGAACACCTCGCTATGGCCATCCCCACACCTCCACTACTCGCCTTTAAACAGCCACCCAACCTCAAACAGACCATCGTTCGCAGCAAATTACCCAGCTTTCAGGAGAACAGCGTCCACAACACCACACAACCCTGCCACGGTAACCTCTGCAAGACATGCCAGATACCACCATCACACGAGAGGGCACCACCCACCAGGTGCATGGTTCATACTCCTGTGACTCGGCCAATGTTGTCTACCTCATACGTTGCAGGAAAGGATGCCCCAAAGCATGGTACATTGGCGAGACCATGCAGACGCTGCGACAACGGATGAACGGACACCGCGCAACAATCGCCAGACAGGAGGGTTCCCTCCCAGTCGGGGAACACTTCAGCAGTCAAGGACATTCAGCCACCGACCTTCGGGTAAGCGTACTCCAAGGCGGCCTTCGAGACACACAACACAAAATCGTCGAGCAGAAATTGATAGCCAAGTTCCGCACCCATGAGGACGGCCTCAACCGGGACCTTGGGTTCATGTCACGCTACACGTAACCCCACCAGGGAACAAAAGTTAACTGTTTTTAATATAATGGGTCAATTGCTGTCTTTTCCTTCGGATGTTTCTATGTTTCTGCCTCTCTCTGTTTTTTTTTTGTTCTGGCCATTTGTATATTCGGTGGCCCGGTAGGTAACACCTATCTGTCTGAACACTTTGGTTGCCTTGGCAACGGGCAGTTGAAAAGACTATCTGTAATCACCAGGTATTGTTCTGTGATTTATAAATGCGAGAGGTTAGAGGATTTCTTGACATTCACCTGAGGAAGGAGGAAGCCTCCGAAAGCTTGTGAATTTTAAAATAAAATTGTTTACAATTGTCAACCCCAGTCCATCACCGGCATCTCCACATCATTTATAAATAGAGGCATAGAGTACAAAAGCAAGGAAGTTATGTTGAACCTTTTTTTAAACACTGGTACTACAGAATCTACAATCCTATTTATAACTCACTGTCACCAATCTAAAATTCTGTGTATAACTCACTGTCACCAATCTACAATCCTGTGTATAACACACGGTCACCAATCTACAATCCTGTGTATAACTCATTGTCACCAATCTGCAGTCCTGTCCATAACTCACTATCACCAACCAAAACACCTGTGTATTACTCACTGCCACCAATCTATAATCCTGTGTATAACTCACTGTCCCAAATCTACAATCCTGTGTATAACTCACTGTCACCAATCTACAATCCTATGTATAGCTCACTGTCACCAATCTATAATCCTGTATATAACTCACTGTCCCCAATCTACAATCCTGTGTATAACATCCTGGTCCAGAAGGATTGCATCCACACATATTAAAAGAAGTTAGAAAAGAGATAGCAGAGGCACTATTACATATATATAAAAATTCATTAGAAAAGGGAATAGTGCCAGATGACTGGCGGACAGCTAATGTGATTCCAGTATTTAAAAGGGGAGATAGCGAACTATAGACCAATTAGCTTAACATCGGTGGTAGGAAAGATATTGGAATCCTTACTCAAAGATATAATAGAAAAACATCTAGAAACCGAGAATGTAATTAAGAATAGTCAGCTCGGATTTCAAAAGGGAAGGTCGTGTTTCACCAACCTTATTGAATTCTTTGTAGAAGTAACAGAAAGTGTAGAAAAGGGTAATATAGTAGATGTAATATATTTGGATTTTCAAAAGCCTTTCGATAAGGTACTGCGTAGTAGACTCATGAGTGAGGACAGAGCATGTGGAGTCAGGTGACAAGTAGCAGAATGGATAGCAAGCTGGCTACAAAACAAAAAAGAGAGAGTAGGGGTTAAAGGTAGTTACTCAGACTGGCAAAAGGTGGGAAGTGGTGCTTCACAAAGATCAGTGCTGGGACCACTGTTGTTCACTATTTACATAAACAATTTGGACTCAGGAATCGGAAATACAATTCCAAAATTTGCAGTCGACACCAAATTGGGGGGTATAGTTAATACTGAGGAGGTCTGCGACAAAATACAGGAGGACATTAATAAACTTGCAGAATGGGCGTGTAATTGACAAAAGAATTTCAATATAGATAAGTTTGAGGTGGTACATTTTGGTAGGAAGAATAAGGAGGGCACATAATCCTTGGAAAGTAAGAGTCTAAATGGGGTAGAGGAGCAGTGGGATCTGGGGGTACAGATATACGAATCACTAAGTGTAGCGACGCAGGTTAATAATGCCATTAAAAAAAGCACTGGGTTCATTTCTAAAGGAATAGAATTGAAAAGCAGGGAAGTTATGTTAAACTTGTATAGAACCTTGGTTAGAACACACTTGGTCTAACCAAGGTTCTATACAAGTGAACAGTGAACAGTTCTGGTCTCCATATTATAAAAAGAATGTGGAGACACTGGAGAAGATGCAAAAAAGATTTACTAGGATGATACCAGAACTGAGAGGTTATATCTATCAGGAAAGATTGAACAGTCTGGGGGCTCTTTTCACTAGAAAAGAGAAGACTGAGGGGTCACCTGATAGAGGTCTCTAAGATTATAAAAGGGTTTGATGGGGTAGATGTAGAGAAAATGTTTCCATTTGCAGGGGAGACCAGAACTAGGGGCCATAAATATAAGATAGTCATTAATAAATCCAATACGGAATTCAGGAGAAACTTCTTTACCCAGAGAGTGGTTAGAATGTAGAACTTGCTACCACAAGGTGTAGTTGAGGCGACTAGCATAGATGCATTTAAGGGGAAGCTAGATAAACACATGAGGGTGAAAGCAATAGAAGGAATAAAAACAGAAAATGCTGTAGAAGTTCAGCAAGTCAGGCAGCATCTGTGGAGAAAGAAACAGAGTTAACGTTTCAGGGTGAAGACCTTTCATCAGAACTGGAAAATGTTAAAAGAGTTAAAGTTTTTGAGCAAGTACAGAGCCAGGGAAAGGGAGGGGAGGAAAGAACAAAAGGGGAGATCTGTGTTAGGGCAGAGGGCACAAGTGATTTAATGACAAAAGAGATGATGGTGCAAGGCAAGGAAGGTGGTAATGGGACAGGTTAAGAAACAAAAGATTGATCAGAAGTAGCTGTAAATGGCAGCAGCAGAACCATCACCAGCGCTAGCTGACCGAAAAAATGGGAGCTGTGGTTATGATCCTTTTGTCATTTAATCACTCCTGCCCTCTACCCTATCACAGACCTTCCCTTTTGCTCTTTCCTCCCCTCCCCTCCCTCCTCACCCCTCCACCCTTTCCCCGGCTCTCTACTTGCTAAAAAACCTTAACTGTTTAACATCTTCCAATTCTGACGAAAGGTCTTTGACTCTGTTAACTCTGTTTCTTTCTCCACAGATGCTGCCTGACTTGCTGAGCTTCTCCAGCATTTTCTGTTTTTATTTCAAATTTCCAGCATCCGCAGTATTTTGCTTTTGAAGCAAAAGAAGGATATGTTGATGGGGTTAGATGAAGAAGGGTGGGAGGAGTCTCGTGTGGAGCATAAACACCAGCATGGGCCTGTTGGGCCGAATGGCCTGTTTCTGTGCTGTATATTCTATGTAATTCTATATAACTCAATGTAAGCGATCTACAATTGTGTACATCTCACTGTCATCAATTTACAATCCTGTGTAAAACTTACCGTCACCAATCTACAATCCTGTGTAAAACTTACTGTCACCAATCTACAATCGTGTGTAAAACTTACTGTCACCAATCTACAATCATGTGTAAAACTTACTGTCACCAATGTACAATCCTGTGTAAAACTTACTGTCACCAATCTACAATCGTGTGTAAAACTTACTGTCACCAATCTACAATCCTGTGTAAAACTTACTGTCACCAATCTACAATCGTATGTAAAACTTACTGTCACCAATCTACAATCGTGTGTAAAACTTACTGTCACCAATCTACAATCGTGTGTAAAACTTACTGTCACCAATCTACAATCGTGTGTAAAACTTACTGTCACCAATCTACAATCGTGTGTAAAACTTACTGTCACCAATGTACAATCCTGTGTAAAACTTACTGTCACCAATCTACAATCCTGTGTAAAACTTACTGTCACCAATCTACAATCCTGTGTAAAACTTACTGTCACCAATCTACAATCCTGTGTAAAACTTACTGTCACCAATCTACAATCCTGTGTAAAACTTACTGTTACCAATCTACAATCGTGTGTAAAACTTACTGTCACCAATCTACAATCGTGTGTAAAACTTACTGTTACCAATCTACAATCCTGTGTAAAACTTACTGTCACCAATCTACAGTCCTATTGGCAGAGTGCAGAGCACCACGGAAGCAACCACAAGCATTTAAAGCAGAGTGTGGAAAACACACTCTGAGAACATCTGCAAAAGTGATGTCACAGTCGACGTAGTGGTGGAGCCCATGAAAGTGAAACTCAGGAGAAGCAGCTGAGCAGAGCATGAAGGGAGCCGCGTGAGGAATGAAAAAATCAAGAAAAAGTCAAAAAGTGACGTCACAAGACAAGGAGGAGCGCCGAGGGTAAGTCAGTAAGTATTTAGCTAATTGGTTAGTGTTTTTAATGGATATTGTTCTTCATGGTTAGTGTCTTTAGTGGTTGGCTAGCGTTTTTTAGTGGTTAGTGTTTTAGCGTTAGATAAACAGTAAATTGCTTCAAAGCCAATTAGAGGGTGAGAAGGGTGGTTCTCAAACAAGCGTACTGAGCTTGAATAAAGGAGACCATGATGGTATGAGAGCGGAATTGATTAAAGTGGACTGGGAAAATAGATTAAAGGGTAAGACAGTACATGAGCAGTGGTGTTCATTCAAGGAGTTATTTTACAACTTCCAAAAAATATATATTCCACTGAGGAAAAAAGGGTGTAAAAGAAATGACAGCCATCCGTGGCTAAGTAAAGAAATCAAGGATAGTATCCGACTAAAAACAAGGACATATAAGGTAGCCAAACTTAGTGGGAGGATAGAAGATTGGGAAGTCTTCAAAAGACAGCAAAAAGTAACTAAAGGATTGATTAAGAAAGGGAAGATAGATTATGAAAAGAAATTAGCAAAAAATATAAAAACAGATAGCAAGAGTTTCTACAGTTATATAAAAAGAAAAAGGGTGGCTAAGGCAAACGTAGGTCCCTTAGAGGATGAGACCGGGAAATTAATGGTGGGAAACATGGAGATGGCAAAAATGCTGAACAAATATTTTGTTTCAGTCTTTACGGTAGAGGACACTAAGAATATCCCAACACTGGACAAACAGGGGGCTCTAGTGGGGAGGAGCTAAATACGATTAAAATCACTAAGGAATTGGTACTCAGTAAATTAATGGGACTCAAGGCGGATAAATCCCCTGGACCTGATGGCTTACATCCTAGGGTCTTGAGGGAAGTGGCAGTCGGGATTGTGGATGCTTTGGTAATAATTTTCCAAAATTCTCTGGACTCGGCAAAGGTCCCGGCAGATTGGAAAACTGCTAATGTAACACCCTTATTTAAAAAGGGTAGTAGGCAGAAGGCTGGAAATTATAGACCAGTTAGCCTGACATCTGTGGTGGGTAAAATTTTGGAGTCTATTATTAAGGAGACAGTAGCAGAACATTTGGATAAACATAATTTAATAGGACAAAGTCAGCATGGCTTTACGAAGGTGAAGTCATGTCTGACAAATTTGCTTGAGTTCTTTGAGGACATAACGTACAGGGTGGATAAAGGGGAACCAGTGGACGTAGTGTATTTGGACTTCCAGAAGGCATTCGACAAGGTGCCACATAAAAGATTATTGCTCAAGATTAAGAATCACTGGATTGGGGTTAATATTCTGGCATGGGTGGAGGATTGGTTATCTAACAGGAAGCAGAGAGTTGGGATAAATGGTTCATTCTCGGACTGGCAACCTGTAGCCAGTGGTGTTCCGCAGGGGTCGGTGCTGGGTCCCCAACTCTTTACAATCTATATTAACGATTTGGAGGAGGGGACCGAGTGTAACATATCAAAGTTTGCAGATGATACAAAGATGGGAGGGAAAGTGGAGAGTGAGGAGGACATAAAAAACCTACAGGGGGATATAGACAGGCTGGGTGAGTGGGTGGAGATTTGGCAGATGCAATACAATATTGGAAAATGTGAGGTTATGCACTTTGGCAGGAAAAATCAGAGAGCAAGTTATTATCTTAATGGCGTGAAACTGGAAAGTACTGCAGTACGAAGGGATCTGGGGGTCCTAGTGCAAGAAAATCAAAAAGTTAGTATACAGGTGCAGCAGGTGATCAAGAAGGCCAACAGAATGTTGGCATTTATTGCTAGGGGGATAGAATATAAAAACAGGGAGGTATTGCTGCAGTTATATAAGGTATTGGTGAGACCGCACCTGGAATACTGCATACAGTTTTGGTGTCCATACTTAAGAAAAGACATACTTGCTCTCGAGGCAGTACAAAGAAGGTTCACTCAGTTAATCCTGGGGATGAGGGGGTGGACATATGAGGAGAGTTGAGTAGATTGGGACTCTACTCATTGGAGTTCAGAAGAATGAGAGGCGATCTTATTGAAACAAAAAAGATTGTGAAGGGGCTTGATCGGGTGGATGCGGTAAGGATGTTCCCAAGGATGGGTGAAACTAGAACGAGGGGGCATAATCTTAGAATAAGGGGCTGCTCTTTCAAAACTGAGATGAGGAGAAACTTCTTCACTCAGAGGGTAGTAGGTCTGTGGAATTTGCTGCCCCAGGAAGCTGTGGAAGCTACATCATTAAATAAATTTAAAACAGAAATCGACAGTTTCCTAGAAGTAAAGGGAATTAGGGGTTACGGGGAGCGGGCAGGAAATTGGACATGAATTTAGATTTGAGGTTAGGATCAGATCAGCCATGATCTTATTGAATGGCGGAGCAGGCTCGAGGGGCCGATTGGCCTACTCCTGCTCCTATTTCTTATGTTCTTATGTAAACAGTTTAAGTAACCGTTAGTTAACACAGCAGGACAACTAGAGCATGTCGCATGCACATCCTGTGCCATGTGGGAACTCCAGAACACTTTGTGTGTCCTGGAAAACCACATGTGCAGGAAGTGCCTCTAACTACTCGAGCTCAGAGTTTCTGAACTTGAGGGGCGGCTGGCGTCACTACGGTGCATATGGGAAGCCAAGAATTTCGTGGATAGCACGCTTCAGGAGATGGTCACCCCGCAGCTACAGAGTTTTCAAGCAGAGAGGGAGTGGGTGACCACCATACAGACTAGGAGGAACAGGCAGGCAGTGCAGGAGTCCCCTAGGTGTGTGGCACTCACAAACTGGTATTCAGTATTGAATACCAGTGAGGGTGTTGACACCTCGGGCGAGTGCGGGGGTGGGGGGCAATAGAAATGCAGTTGTTTTAAGGGATTCGATAGTCAGGGGCATAGACAGGCATTTCTGCAACAGCCGATGAGAGTCCCACATGATGTGTTGCCTCATTGGTGCCAGGGTAAAGGACGTCACTGAGAGGGTGCAGAACATTTTGAGGGGGGATGGGAAACAGCCAGAAGTCGTGGTCCATGTGGGAACCAATGACATAGGGAGGAAAGGGTTGAGGTCCTGCAGTCAGAGTTTCAGGAGCTAGGGAGCTAGGGAGGAAGTTAAAAAGCAGGATCTCAAAGGTAGTAATCTCTGGATTACTCCCACTGCCACATGCTAGTAAGCATAGGAATAGTAGGATAAGACAAGTAAACGCATGGCTGGAGAAATGGCGCAGGAGGGAGGGCTTCAGATTCTTGGGGCATTGGGACCTGTTCTGGAGCAGGAGGGATCTATTCAAGATGGACAGGTTGCACCAGATTGATTCCCGGGATAGCAGCACTGTCGTATGAGGAGAGTTTGGGTCGACTAGGCCTGTATTCACTAAGAGTTTAGAAGAATAAGAGGTGATCTCATTGAAACGTATAAAATTCTGACAGGGCTAGACAGACTAGATGCAGGGAGGATGTTTCCCCTGGCTGAGGAGTCCAGAACGAGGGGTCACAGTCTCAGGATACGGGGTAGGACATTTAGGACTGAGATGAGGAGAAATGTCTTCACTCAGAGGGCGGTGAACCTGTGGAATTCTCTACCACAGAAGGCTGCGGAGGCCAAGTCACTTTTTAAGAAGGAGCTAGATAGATTTCTAGACACAAAAGGCATCAAGGGGTATGGGGAGAGAGCGGTAATATGGTATTGAGATAGAGGATCAGCCATGATCATATTGAATGGCGCAGCAGGCTCGAAGGGCTGAATGGCCTACTCCCGCTCCTATTTTCTATGTTTCTATGTTAACAGAGCTGGGACCAATGTTCTCTTGGGATGATTAACTAGTGCTGTGGGGGAGGGTTTAAACTAATTTGGCAGCGGGATGGGCATCAGGATGAAACATTAGAAAGGAGAAATAAGGTGCACAGAGGACTGGGAGGGACAAATAGCACTAGAATAAAGAAAAATTCAGAAATAGGAGGGATCGGACAGGGGGCAAATGTGAGGCAGACTAAGATGAGTTTGGAGTGCATGTGTGTAAATGTACGTAGCGTGGTAAATAAGGTTGGTGAGCTGCAGGCTCAAGTCGCCAAATGGGGCTATGATATAATGGCAATAACAGAGACCTGGCTCAAAGAAAGGGAGGATTGGGTGCTTAATATTCCTGGCTACAAGGTATTCAGGAAAGATAGGGCAGGAAATAAAGGAGGGGGTGGCAGTATTGATCAAAGAAACTATAATGCACTGGAAATGGATGAAGTAATTGAGGGGTCAAAGACAGAATCTATTTGGTTAGAATTAAGAAACAATAGAGGAGCTATTACACTACTGGGTGTATAATATAGGCCACCAAATAGCGGGAAGGAGATAGAGGAGCAAATTTGCAGGCAAATTACAGAAAGATGCAAGAACTATAGAGTAGTGATAATGGGGGACTTCAATTAGCCCAATATAGACTGGAATAGTAACATTGTAAATGGGAAAGAGGGGGAGGAATTCCTGACATGTGTACAAGAGAACTTTCTGGAACAGTGTGATTCCAGCACAATGAGAAAGGAAATAGTGCTGGATCTAATTCTGGGGAATGAAGTGGGGCAAGTGGAGCATGTTTCTGTGGGGGGGCATTTGGGGAACAATAATCTTGATTTCATTAGGTTTAGAATAGTTATGGAAAAGGACAAGGAACAATCAAGCATAAAAATACTTAACTGGAGGAGGGCTAATTTCAGTGAGCTAAAAAGGGATCTTGCCCAGGTGGATTGGAATCATAAATTGGTAGGCAAAACATACTTGAACAATGGGAGGCCTTCAAGGAAGAGATGGTTCAAGTACAGAGTAGACAAATCCCTACAAGGGGGAAAGGAAGGGCATCCAAAGCTAGAGCTCCCTGGATGACTAACGATATAGAGATTAAAATGAAACAGAAAACAGAGGCTTATGACGAATGTAAGGTTCATGATACAGTAGAGAACCAGGCTGAATACAGAAAGTACAGAGGAGATCTAAAAAAGGGAATAAGAGGGGCAAAGAGGGAATGAGAATAGATTAGCGGCTATCATGAAAGGGAACCCAAAAGGCTTTTATAAACGTATAAATAGTAAAAGGGTAGTCAAAGGAAGCGTGGGACCGAGTAGGGACAAAAAAGGAGATCTTCTTGTGGAGCCAGAAAGCATGTCTGAGGTACGAAATGAATACGTCACATCGGTCTTCACTAGAGAAGAGGATGCTGCCATTGTAGTAGTAAAGGAGGAGGTAGTAGTGATGAAGAGGAGGTACTTAAAAGATTGGCAGTGCTCAAAGTAGAAAAGTCACCCGGTCCAGATGGGATGCATCTTAGGTTACTAAGGGAAGTACTGGTGAAAATTGGTGGAAATTGTGGAGGCTCTGGCCACAATCTTCCAATCCTCCTTAGATATGGGGATGGTGCGGAGGACTGGAGGATTGTAAATGTTACACCCCTGTTCAAAAAGGGGGCGAGGGTTAAACGCAGCAATTACAGGCCAGTCAGCTTAACGTCAGTGGTGGGAAAACTTTTAGAGCCAGTAATCCAGGACAAAATTAATTGGCACTTGGAAAAGTATGGGTTAATAAATGAAAGTCAGCTTGGATTTGTTAATGGAAAATCATGTTTGACTAACTTGATTCAGTTCTTTGATGAAGTAACGGAGAGGGTTGATGGGGGTAATGCGGTTGATGTTGTGTATATGGACTTTCAAGAGGTATTTGATAAAATGCCACTTAATAGCAAAATTAAAGCCCATGGGATTAAAGGGACAGTGGATACAAAATTGGCTGAGGGACAAAAAGCAGAAAGTAGTGGTGAACGGTTGTTTTTCAGACTAGAGGGAAGTATACAGTGGGGTTCCCCAGGGGTCAGTATTAGGACCACTGCTCTTTTTGATGTTTATTAATGACCTGGACTTGGATATAGAGGGTATAATTTCAAAGTTTGCAGATGACACAAAACTTGGAAGGGTAGTAAACAGTGAGGAGGATAGTGATAGACTTCAAGAGGATATAGACAGGCTGCTGGCATGGGCAGACATGTGGCAGATGAAATTTAACGCAGCAAAATGTGAAGTGATACATTTTGGTAGGAAGAATGAAGGAGCGGCAATATAAACTAAATGGTATAATTTTAAAGGGGGTGCAGGAACAGAGAAATTTGGGGGTGAATGTACACAAATCTTTGAAGGTGGCAGGACAAGTTGAAAAGGCTGTATAAAAAGCATATGGGATCCTGGGCTTTATTAATAGAGGCATAGAGTACAAAATCAAGGAAGTTATGCTAAACCTTTATACAACACCTCAGCTGGAGTATTGTGTTCAATTCTGGGCACCAAACTTTAGGAAGGATGTCAAGGCCTTAGAGAGGGTACAGAAGAGGTTTACTAGAATGGTACCAGGGATGAGGGACTTCAGTTATGTGGAGAGACTGTAGAAGCTGAGGTTGTTCTCCTTAGAGCAGAGAAGGTTAAAAGGAGATTTGATAGAGGCGTTCAAAATCATGAACAGTTTTGACAGAGTAAATAAGGAGAAACTGTTTCCAGTGGCAGAAGGGTCGGAACCAGAGGACACAGATTTAAGGTGATCGGCAAAAGAATCAGAGGCGACATGAGGAAACATTTCTTTACACAGAGAGTTGTTATGATCTGGAATTCACCGAAAGGGTGGTGGAAGTAGATTCAATAGTAACTTTCAAAAGGGAATTGGATAAATACTTGAAGGGAAAAATTTTCCAGGGCTATGGGGAAAGAGCAGGGGAATGGGATTAATTGGTCTTTCAAAGAGCTGGTACAAGCATGATGGGCCGAATGGCCTCCTCCTGTGCTATACCTGCTGTGATACTATGATTCTCACTGTCCCTAATCTACAATCCTGTGTGTAACTCATTGTCCCCAATCTCGAAACCTGTGTATAAATCATATTACATCGAGGAAAATATTTTAAAGTAGCTAATTCCTAACATTGAAGTAAACTAATACAAATCAGGGCACATTCTGATCTTTCTGAATTAAGTAAGATTTTGAAATTTCACTGTATTTACAATAGGTGCAGATGTACTGCTGTACTCCAGAATGATTCATTGCCCACTTTAAACATTTGATTGTGACAAACAAATAACTTTTTGTGCAGATAAAAGTAAAGCAGCAAATACTGGAAATTCGGATCTAAAATAAATTGTGAATATACACTACAGCTTAGTCGGGATGTGAGAGAAAGTGGGGAAAGACTGGTATTTGTATATCACTTTTATCAGCTTCTGCAAGGGCTTCACACACAAGGGGTTAATATGAATTTAGGAACATAGGAACAGGAGTAGGCCATTCAGCCCCTCGTGCCTGCTCTGCCATTTGATAAGATCATGGCTGATCTGTGATCCAGCTCCATATACCTGCCTTTGGCTCAAATCCCTTAATACCTTTGGTTGCCAAAAAGCTATCTATCTCACATTTAAATTTAGCAATTGAGCGAGTATCAATTGCCGTTTGTGGAAGAGAGTTCCAAACTTCTACCACCCTTTGTGTGTAGAAATGTTTTCTAATCTCACTCCTGAAAGGTCTGGCTCTAATTTTTAGACTGTGCCCCCTACTCCTAGAATCCCCAACCAGCGGAAATAGTTTCTCTCCATCCACCCTATCTGTTCCCCTTAAAATCTTATAAACTTCGATCAGATCACCCCTTAACCTTCTAAACTCGAGAGAATACAACCCCAATTTGTGTAATCTCTCCTCGTAACTTAACCCTTGAAGTCCGGGTATTATTCTAGTAAACCTACGCTGCACTCCCTCCAAGGCCAATATGTCCTTCCGAAGGTGCGGTGCCCAGAACTGCTCACAGTACTCCCGGTGCGATCTAAGCAGGGTTTTGTATAGCTGCAGCATAATTCTGCTCCCTTGTACTCCAGTCCTCTAGATATAAAGGCCAGCATTCCATTAGCCTTCTTGATTATTTTCTGTACTTGTTCATGAAACTTCAATGATCTATGTACCTGAACCCCTAAGTCCCTTTGGACATCCACTGTTTTTAACTTTTTACCATTTAGAAAGTACCCTGTTCTATCCTTTTTTGATCCAAAGTGGATGACCTCACATTTGTCTACATTGAATTCCATTTTCCACAGTTTTGCCCATTCACCTAATCTATCAATATCGCTTTGTAATTTTATGTTTTCATCTACACTGCTTACAATGCCACCAATCTTTGTGTCATCGGCAAACTTAGATATGAGACTTTCTATGCCTTCATCTACGTTGTTAATAAATATTGTGAATAATTGAGGCCCCAAGACAGATCCCTGCGGGACTCCACTAGTCACATCCTGCCAATGTGAGTACCTACCTATTATCCCTACTCTCTGTCGCCTTTCGCTCAGCCAATTTCCTAACCAAGTCCGTACTTTTCCCTCAATTCTATGGCTTCTATCTTAGCTAACCGTCTCTTATGTGGAACTTTATCAAATGCCTTCTGGAAGTCCATATAAATAACATCCATTGATATTCCCCTGTCCACTACTTTAGTCATCTCTTCAAAAAATTCAATCAGGTTTGTCAGGCATGGCCTACCTTTCACAAATCCATGCTGGCTCTCTCTGATTAACTGAAAATTCTCGAGGTGTTCAGTCACCCTATCCTTAATTATAGACTCCAGCATTTTCCCCACAACAGATGTTAGGCTAACTGGTCTATAATTCCTCGGTTTCCCTCCCTCTCCTTTCTTAAAAAGCAGAGTGACATGTGCAATTTTCCAATCTAGAGGGACAGTTCCTGAATCTAGAAAACATTGAAAGATTATGGTTAGGGCAACTGCAATCTGCTCACTTACTTCCTTTAAAACCCTGGGATGGAAACCATCTGGTCCTGGGGATTTGTCACTCTTTAGTGCTATTATTTTCTTCATTACTATTGCTTTACTTATGTTAATTTTATTGAGTCCCTGTCCCCAATTCAATAATAGTTTTCTTGGGATTCCCGGCATGCTATCCTCTTTTTCTACTGTAAATACTGACGCAAAGTAATTGTTCAACACGTCCATCATTTCCCCATTGTCGACGACAATATCCCCACTTTCAGTTTTTAAGGGGCCAACACTGCTCCTGACCACCCTCTTTTTCCTAATATAACTATAAAAGTTCTTCATATTGGTTTTGATATCCCTTGCATGTTTCTTTTCATACACTCTTTTTGTAGCTCTTACTATCTGTTTTGTGACCCTTTGTTGATCTTTGTATCTTTCCCATTCGCCAGGATCTGTGCCATTTTTTGCCTTTTTGTATGCCCTTTCCTTAACTCTTATACTGTCCCTTACCTCTTTAGTTGTCCATGGCTGTTTTTTTTGGCAAGTAGAGTTCTTGCCCCTTAGGGGTATAAACCGGTTCTGTATCTCGTTAAATGTTTCTTTAAACATTTCCCACTGATCATCAGTCGTTTTACCCATTAACAGATTTGCCCAGTTTACTGTGGACAGTCTCTGTCTCATCCCATTGAAGTCGGCCTTACCCAAGTCTAGAATCTTAGCAGCTGATTCACTTTTTTCCCTTTCAAACACTACATTGAACTCGATCATGTTATGATCGCTATTGGATAGATGGTCACGCACAGTTAAGCTATTAACTAAATCTGGTTCATTACTCATTACTAAATCTAGTATGGCTTGCCCCCTTGTTGCCTCTAGGACATACTGCTGTAGAAAACTATCCCAGACACACTCAAGAAATTCACTACCTTTCTGACAGTTGCTAGTCTGCTTTTCCAAATTTATGTGAAGGTTAAAGTCCCCCATTAAGACCACTATGCCGTTGCTACACGCTTGTCTAATCTCTGCATTTATACAATCTAGCACTTCAGAGCTGCTGCCAGGGGTCCTATACACAACTCCCACTATAGTCTTAGATCCTTTCCCAATTCTCAATTCAACCCATAAGGTCTCTGTTGGCTGCTTACATCTTGTTATATCCTCCTTTATCATTGAAGTGATTTCATCTCTAATCATTAAGGCTACTCCTCCCCCTCTTCCATTTTCCCTATCTCTCCTGTAGACCTTATAACCCGGTTATCCTGACCATCCTACAGGTTCATAGCTCCTTGAAAGTGGAGTCACAGGTGGATAGGGTGGTGAAGAAGGCATTCAGCATGCTTGGTTTCATTGGTCAGAACATTGAATATAGGAGTTGGGATGTCTTGTTGAAGTTGTACAAGACATTAGTAAGGCCACACTTGGAATACTGTGTACAGTTCTGGTCACCCTATTATAGAAAGGATATTATTAAACTAGAAAGAGTGCAGAAAAGATTTACCAGGATGCTACCGGGACTTGATGGTTTGACTTATCGGGAGAGGTTGGATAGACTGAGACTTTTTTCCCTGGAGAGTAGGAGGTTTAGGGGTGATCTTATAGAAGTCTATAAAATAATGAGGGGCATAGATAAGGTAGATAGTCAAAATCTTTTCCCAAAGGTCGGGGAGTCTATAACGAGGGGACATAGATTTAAGGTGAGAGGGGAGAGATACAAAAGGGTCCAGAGGGGCAATTTTTTCACTCAAAGGGTGGTGAGTGTCTGGAACGAGCTGCCAGAGGCAGTAGTAGAGGCGGGTACAATTTTGTCTTTTAAAAAGCATTTGGACAGTTACATGAGTAAGATGGGTATCGAGGGATATGGGCCAAGTGCAGGCAATTGGGACTAGCTTAGTGGTATAAACTGGGCGACATGGACATGTTGGGCCGAAGGGCCTGTTTCCATGTTGTAAACTTCTATGATTCTATGATTCTATGTCTCAGTAATAGCTATCATGTCATACCCTCCAATTTGAATTTGAACCTGTAGTTCATTTAATTTATTCCTTATACTCCGTGCATTTGTATATAGAACTCTTAGTTGGGCCACACACCCTAGCCTGACCTTCAGCTTTGACGCTGGGTTAATCGCCTTACACCTTCAAGTTTTCACTATATCTGTATTGCCTAAAGTACACTTTCTTTCTGCTGCTCTACGCTTTTCCCTTTCATTTGTTCTTGAACAACTGTTTGTACTATTTGTATTGTAGATTTCCCCTGGGTCTTCCCCTCTCTTGCTGCTCTCAACTTTACTCCCTTCTGACTCCCCGTTCAGGTTCCCATCCCCCTGCCACTCTAGTTTAAACCTTCCCCAACAGCACTACCAAACACCCCCGCGAGGACATTCGTCCCGGTCCTGCTCGGGTGTAACCCGTCTCGCTTGTACAGGTCCCACCTTCCCCAGAACCAGTCCCAAAGTCCCAAGAATCTAAATCCCTCCCTCCTACACCATCCCTGCAGCCACGCATTCATCCGGTCTATTCTCCTGTTCCTATACTCACTAGCACGTGGCACTGGTAGTAATCCTGAGATCACTACCTTTGAGGTCCTGCTTTTTAATTTATCTCCTAACTCCTTGAATTCACCTTGCAGGACCTCATCCCTTTTTTTACCTATGTCGTTGGTACCGATATGGACCACGACTACTGGCTGTTCCACTAAGAACTGTACGGCCCTTCAGAATGATCCCTTCAGAATGCAGTCGAAAACCAAAGAAAGTTGAACTAAAATTAACACACATGATGTGAAATTCAAAGTGCATGGTTTCTAAGAACTGTAATGTAATGTGTCCAGGATAGATTTAGCCAGAAACTTCACTATAACGCACACTCTACGATGACATGATGCTCCTGTCTAACCTCCCCTGAGTGACTGTCCTCATCTGCGTCAAGCATGGTATTGCCTATTGAACCAGTCCAAACTGCACACTGTCACCCAATTGCTCTCCTCTGCTTCAACATCTGAACCTCCGATCATGACCCTCTCAATCTGTGTGATGACCATTTCCCAAAAGGTACATTTCTGTGCAGGATACTCAGCTGTTCCTGTGCCTCATTGCTCCCCTTACTCAAACAACACAAGCCTTTGATGCCTCGTACACACACAATCTTTATCAGAATATACTGCAGGTCCTGAACAGTTTAAATGATGTATGCTAAACAGATCAGGGGTTCTGCCTCTGATCCCACCATTCTTACGCTCTCTTGCTTTCCACTGTCTTTGTTGATTATTTCACAGTTGTGGCCAATGTTTGACATTGGGGGGGTCTCAAGTGGCTATTGCCTAGTATGTGACTGCTCCCAGTGTCTCAACTGATTATCACCGGATGTCTCACTCAGCTCCTAGGATCCTGGCTACTTTAGTTTATTTTGTTCACAGGGATGTGGGCAAGGCTGCATTTATTGTCTATCCCTACTTGCCCTGAGAAAGTGGTAGTGGTAAGCCTTCTACTGGAACGATTATCTGTACAACTGAGTGGCTTGCTAGGGTACTTCGGAGGGCCTTAAGAGTCAAGCATGTAGTGTGGGACTGGAGTCATGTGTAGGCCAGACTGGGTACGGGTAGTAGGCTGCTTCCCTGAAGGACTTTAATGAAGCAAAAGTCCAGCATTGTCATTTTTTTAAATGTTGGCTTATAAAGTATCAGATTTAATAATTTCAGTTTCATAACTTGTCATGGTAGGATTTGAGCTCACAATCTCTAGGGAATTAGGGGTTAAGGGGAGCGGGCAGGAAATTGGACATGAATTTAGATTTGAGATTAGGATCAGATCAGCCATGATCTTATTGAATGGCGGAGCAGGCTCGAGGGGCTGATTGGCCTACTCCTGCTCCTATTTCTTATGTTCTTATTCATTCAAGACCATAACCACCTTACTTGTAGCCAGCCTAGATTATGTGTTCAAAGTCTCTGGAGAGGGACTTGAACCCACAACTATCTAACTCAGAGGCAAGAGTGCTACCACTGAGCCAAGGCTGACACAGTTACCCAGGGCAACTTTGATTGGCAACAGGCCTAAGAACGGCTCCATACCAGCACACTCCTATTAGCTGCTGCTCTCGGCAGCTCCTTCACTCCACTCCTCCAACACTGCAATATTTAAGTGGAAATTTTCGCTCACCACTCCCGGCTTCGGTCCAATCTCCCACTGCTGACTTAAAATAAGAGACGATCCAACAGGATAGAGACAGGGAGAAGAAATTTAAAATCAGCAGCTGGAGCCAAGACTGAAATCAAGAGGGAGAAATATCATTTAAATACCACAGCGGAGCAGAGTAACCAGATGCCTGGAGTGCACCGGCTGGAATAAGAAACAATAGAGGGAAAATGCATTGGCTGACACCTGCGGGTGTGAAAAGGAGAATATTGATGAATCAGCATTGCAATGTCACGCTTTGTGTTATGCAAGAGTTAGAGATTTTTTTGGAGGGTTTTGTGCAAATATTGGGTGTTGTCCTACATGTAGTTAATAGATGCAGGCACGATGGGCCGAATGGCCTCCTTCTGTGCTGTATCATTCTATGATTATCCAGAATGCATTTGTTAAATCACAGGCTGTAATTACTCTGCTAAATTTAGTAGTTTTTTTTGCATGGTTTCAGACCATGAGGTACATTGAGTGCTGCCCCTGGTCCCAGTGAGGAGCCACGCTCGAAAGGAATGCTAGTCGAAGATAGGGTCACAACACCATAGCGCTGATCCTCCAACCCAAACTCTTTTCCTGCCACGAGCAGGGGATTGCTGAACTTAGCTCATTTCACTGATCATCCAAAAGCCTGGACTATCCTGACGCACACCTTGATGAAACATGCAAAATATTTTGTTTCCTCAGAACCGTGTTACAAGAAGATGAGAGGGCGTTTGTAAAGTTAGAGCTAACTCTGGCAACAGAATAACCATAGTTGCACAAAATTTTTGTGATCACTTTTAATATAGCTCAAGTGCAAATCCCTTTAAGACCATTTTGTCTATTTTGGGCACATTTAGATTGATTTCACAAAGGCTCACTCATAATGTATGTGTCATCCTTCTGTGGCATGTCCGTATGAGTTTTTATCATATCCTCACAACTTGAATTCGATTAACTTAGTCATTATTCATTGGTAGAGTGGCTGTTTCAGTGCATTAGAAGAACGTTATTCATAAAGAAATGTGAATAAAAAACCCAAGGAATAGCTGGATGTTCTAACTCTATGGTCTAACTCTAAAATAACTTTTACAACTTATTGATTGTATTGCTAACAGGTTTCTTTAGCATCTTCTTATTTTGTAAGGGTCACGGAGGAAGGGGAGAGGAACCCCTACAAAAGAAGGGAATCATTTGGATGGTTGTGGAGAAATTATTTTTGAGGAACCAGAGAAAGTGAGTCGGATGACAAGCTAAGGAGACCCAGCAGTTAGATATGAGTGAAGGATTAACGACTTCGTGGTTTGAGTTGTTAACTTACAGGATAGAGTGCCACCCAGTGTCCTGAATGTAAACTTCAGCTAGACAATTTTTTTAAATATTCGTTCATGGGATGTGGGCGTCGCTGGCGAATCCAGCATTTATTGCCCATCCCTAATTTCCCTTGAGAAGGTGGTGGTGAGCCGCCTTCTTGAACCACTGCAGTCCATGTGGTGAAGGTTCTCCCACAGTGCTGTTAAGAAGGGAGTTCCAGGATTTTGACCCAGCGACGATAAAGGAACGGCGATATATTTCCAAGTCGGGATGGTGTGTGAGTTTGAAGGGAACGTGCAGGTGGTGTTGTTCCCATGTGCCTGCTGCTCTTGTCCTTCTAGGTGGTAGAGGTCGCGGGTTTGGGAGGTGCTCTTGAAGAAGCCTTGGCGAGTTGCTGCAGTGCATCCTGTGGATGGTACACACTGCAGCCACTGTGTGCCGGTGGTGAAGGGAGTGAATGTTTAGGGTGGTGGATGAGGTGCCAATCAAGCGGGCTGCTTTGTCCTGGATGGTGTCGAGCTTCTTGAGTGTTGTTGGAGCTGCACTCATCCAGGCAAGTGGAGAGTATTCCATCACACTCCTGACTTGTGCCTTGTAGATGGTGGAAAGGCTTTGGGGAGTCAGGAGGTGAGTCACTCGCCGCAGAATCCCCGGCCTCTGACCTGCTCTTGTAGCTACAGTATTTATGTGGCTGGTCCAGTTAGGTTTCTGGTCAATGGTGATTCCCCAGGATGTTGATGGTGGGGGATCCGGCGATGGTAATGCCATTGAATGTCAAGGGGAGGTGGTTAGACTCTGTCTTGTCGGAGATGGTCATTGCCCGACACTTGTCTGGAGCGAATGTTACTTGCCACTTATGAGCCCAAGCCTGGATGTTGTCCAGGTCTTGCTGCATGCGGATATGGACTGCTTCTTTATCTGAGGGGTTGGGAATGGAACTGAACACTGTGCAATCATCAGCGAACATCCCCATTTCTGACCTTATGATGGAAGGAAGGTCATTGATGAAGCAGCTGAGGATGGTTGGGCCTAGGACACTGCCCTGAGGAACTCCTGCAGCAATGTCTAGGGCTGAGATGATTGGCCTCCAACAACCATTACCATCTTCCTTTGTGCTAGGTATGACTCCAGCCACTGAAGAGTTTTTCCCCGGATTCCCATTGACTTCAATTTTACGAGGGCTCCTTGGTGCCACACTCGGTCAAATGCTGCCTTGATATCAAGGGCAGTCACTCTCACCTCACCTCTGAAATTCAGCTCTGTTGTCCATGTTTGGACCAAGGCTGTAATGAAGTCTGGAGCTGAGCAGTCCTGGCGATATCCAAACTGAGCATCGGTGAGCAGGTTATTAGTAAGTGCCGCTTGATAGCACTGTCGTCGACACCTTCCATCACTTTGCTGATGATTGAGAGTAGACTGATGGGGCGGTTATTGGCCGGATTGGATTTGTCCTGCTTTTTGTGGACAGGACATACCTGGGCAATTTTCTACTTTGTCGGATAGATGCCAGTGTTGTTGCTATACTGGAACAGCTTGGCTAGATGCACGGCTAGTTCTGAAGCACAAGTCTTCAGCACTACAGCCGGGATGTTGTCGGGCCCATAACCTTTGCTGTATCCAGTGCACTCAGCCATTTCTTGATATCACGTGGAGTGAATCGAATTGGCTGAAGATTGACTTCTGTGACGGTGGGGATATCAGGAGGAGGCCGAGATGTATCATTCACTCGGCACTTCTGGCTGAAGATGTTGCAAATGCTTCAGCCTTGTCTTCTGCACTCACATGCTGGACTCCGCCATCATTGAGGATGGGGATGTTCACGGAGCCTCCTCCTCCCCTTAGTTATTTAATTGTCCACCACCATTCACGACTGGATGTGGCAGGACTGCAGAGCTTTGATCTTGATAGAGGGAAGCAAGATGGATTCAGCGTAAACTCAGTGCCCACATTAAGACAGTCTGTGTGTAAATAACAGGAGGACCTTTTCTCATTCATACTTTCTTAACAAGTAAATTCTAACTTTACTACCCAGTGAGATTATTATTATTTAGCGTCTGCAGGAGTGAGATAATAATAATTCAACACTGAATATCAAACTCACACATTAACACTTGAAATTGTGAGGTTTCGTCCAGATAGGAGAATTAATTTGCAAAGCCACACTAGCAATTGATTGCCTCATGGCTTGGTAGGTAAGTGACTAGGAAGGTCCCAGATGTGATCCCCAGTCTGGGCTAATTTAGCTGGTCTCAGCTGGGGTGACAGTGGGGTGGGGGGAGGCGAGAGGATGCTTCATTTGGTGTCGATGCCCTGGGGCTAGCGAGGGAAAAAAAGATTAGCCAAGTTTTCCACTCCTATACTGCGGTTACTGATGGCCCCATGCTAGAAAGCGCATGAATGTGGATGTCAGATGAAGACGGAATTAGGCTGAGCTGTGATGCCATCTGTGGTCAAATAGCCGGCCAACAAACAAGGAATAGGTAAACGGGGGGGGGGGGGGGGGGGGGGGTGGTTGGCGGGGTGTGCCCGAGACAACCTCAGGGGTGAGGGTGGAAAATAATTGTGGGGGGCGGGGAGGGAGGAAGTAACATTAAAGTTACTTCTCACCCATTCTGTAATCAGAATATTTCTGCCGTGGGAAGAAGCTCTGGATAGGTCAGGAGTTGTTTCACTTATCCAGGGGTCACTTATCTAGGTAAATATTAACCCTAAGATAATCTCGAGTTAGCCTGAGTTCTTTGTCTCTTTTTTTTTGGCACTCAACATTTCAAAGTTACTGAATATCATTGTCTATCATTATCTAAGGGTGAGGAAAATTCATTACTTAAAAGGATTTACGAGCTCTCCTTCTAAAAGATCATAAACGGCAAGTTGCCGCAGATGAAAATGACTTACACAAATCACGTTCGAGTGAGACATCATCCATTTCTTCTTTGACCCCCCCCCCCCCATCTCCCTGATTCCCTGGAGCCGTTGGCGGCTTGGTGAAGCAGAACAGGAGGGGCGAGTTCATCTTCCCTCAAACCTGCTGAGGTGGAAGGAGATTCTTCTCAGCTCAACTGTTTACATAACTGTAACATTTTAACCAATAGAACAGACATTTCTTACCAATGGAGCCACTCAGTGCAAGGAGACTCCCTTTAGTTGGCACTGTTTCACACTTCAGGCACCTGCTACCATTAGTACTTATGTACAGAAGCCTACTGGCTAGCAGGCTTCTACAGGCCAATCAGGAAAGTGAAAAATATTAGCGTCTATGTTTTATTTTAAAATGACAAGTATTGCACAGATGGCCTGGTATTTTGAGGACTAAAACATTTGACTCCTTTGATGTGTATTCAAATCCCTCCATGGCCTCGCCACTCCCTATCTCTACAACGTCCTCTAGTCCTGCAACCCTCCGAGAACTCTACATTCTTCCCGTTCTTGCCTCTTTTGCATCCCTGACTTCTTTCGCCCCACCATTGGCGGCCGTACCTTCAGCCGTCTAGGCCCTAAGCTCTGGAATTCCCTCTCTAAATCTCTCCACCTCTCTCTCCTCCTTTAAGACACTCCTTAAAACCGACCCGTTTGGTCACCTGTCCTAATATCTCCTTATGTGGCTCGGTGCCAAATTTTGTTTGATAACGCTCCTGCAAAGCGCCTTGGGACGTTTTACTACATGAAAGGCACAATATAAATGCAAGTTGTTGTTGTAGATATGAAATCAGTCTTCAGTGGTATTCACCCTTGCCTTTCTTGTAGAGAGTGTGTTTCACTGTTTCTTGAACAGGTCATTTTGAGAGAGGCAGAGCCAAGGGTCAGCAGGGATCCCCTGCCCACACAGCTAGTCAGTCGAACACAGAGCAGTACTGATGTCCCTACAGATGCAGCTGTGCCCTGTTCGTATTCCCACCCATTGGATCGAGGAGGATGGTGCGAATTTTTTCGGGGGAGGGGCAGGAATGACCTCTGGAGGACAACGGAAAAGATGTAAGGAGAAAGTGCAACTATAACACAATAAAATTAAAAGCAAATTAGATCATTGTTATTAATAGTAAATTAATGCAAATTTGCAGCTGTCCTGCAATGCTCCTCTGGAACATCCGATAAGGAGCCCAGAAAAGCTTTTAGTGAAACGCAGTTCTAACGAAATGACGGTTCCACGGGGTTAAAGGTCTTATGTTGATCTAACAGAGCTGGACTGGGTTAACTAGATAAATTTGAAATAAAAATAAAATGATTTCTTGGCCAATCCAGATTTGCAGAGGACTGTTTATTGCTGTTTACGTTATATATAGTAACTCAAAACTGAAATATCTTTTTATTGTTAACCATAAGGAAGAACAGTCGAGATTGTGCCACAAGTAAGCATTTAAACAATGAAAAAACTCTGACGTTTCCAGCATTAATATGCGATAGATAAGCTCCTTTAATGGTACCGTTGGTAAATTCATTGTACATTGTGGTACCAAGCAGCACAGTCCATAAAAGTCACAAGTTCCATTCCCAGTCTGTGGCTGAGACAACTGGGCCTAGAAATCAGATTGCGCAGCAAAGCTAAAAGGGTTAAATTATGAGGACAGGTTGCATAGACTGGGCTTATATTCCCTCGAGTATAGAAGATTAAGGGGTGATCTAATTGAGGTGTTTAAGATGATTAAAGGATTTGATCGGGAAGATAGAGATAAACTATTTCCTCTGGTGAGGGTATCCAGAACAACGGGGCATAACCTTAAAATTAGAGCAAGGCCATTCAGGGGTGATGTCAGGAAGCACTTCTTCACACAAAGGGGAGTGGAAATCTGGAACTCTCTCCCCCAAAAAGCTGTTGAGGCTGGGGGTCAATTGAAAATTTTAAAACTGAGATTGATAGATTTTTGTTAGGCAAGGATATTATGGGCTACGAAAACAAGGCGGGTAGATGGAGTTAAGATACAGATCAGCCATGATCTAATTGAATGGTGGAAAAGGCTCGAGGGGCTGAATGGCCTCATCCCATGCCTTTATTCCCATGTTCCTTCCTATGTTCCTATTTTTCAGGTGAAAAACGTGCACTGAAGGGTCCAATATGTCGTCCGCGCACTTATTCCGCGCCGGGCATCTGCCGCTTGCCATATTGGTTAGGGTGCCCTGTAGTCATCCAGGGCGCCCACCTGAAAAAAGCGCACGGCCCACTGTTTATGCAGATCGAGGGCCTAACGCCTATTTTAGGCCCATTCCCGAAATTGGTTGGCGCCTGACCACGGCGTGCGCCGTGCGTGCTGCAGTCAGTTCTCTCCGGCGCCAGGCAGCCAACCAAGCGGTCCTTGAAAGAAAGAAAGAATTTGTCTTTATTGTCTGGAGGCGGCCACCAAAAAGCTAAGCGAAAAGATTTTTTACTTACCTGAATGTGGAGCCAGAAGGAGCAGTAAAGTTGCCGCCCACTGCTCTCCACCCCCGCCTCCGATCCCCCCATCCCGGACTCACAGTTGCTCCAGTAGCAGCATCCCTGCTGGTTGATCTTCATCTTCTCCACGACTGGCGCACACTGCCTCTCGTGCGGCGACACTAGAGGGCCAATTTTGCGTGATCCTCCTGCTCATCGGTTTCAGTGCAGCGGTTCGCGTTTGCTGCTGGGTTGGCACCCGAGGTCAGGCCCAAACCAATTTCCAGGCCCTGATCTCTGTCAGGCTGATGGTGGGGGTGCCTCAATCTGTCTGAGGGCCCCTGGAGTAAATATGGAAAGGGAAAATCTGCCAACATTTCCAAGCCTTTAGGAGAGAAGAAAATTGGATGGCCCAAAAAAAAAATATAAGCCTGGAAATAGGCTGTGCAATATTATCATATGATCGATTAATGTGTCTGTATCAAATTTCTTTGTCTGCTATTTTGATATTAATTTTACAAGTAATAAGGAAACAATAAACAGTAAGTGTGAGAAATTACAGGTTCAATTTTACAAATGCCTGCTCCCAACACAGAGCCTCACTTGCTGGAAATCACACGTGCACTTCCTCCAATTTGGGCTGTGGATAGAGACCAGGTCCGTAATAGGCACTCACAGCAGGCAAAGCTCTCTGAAGGATTATCAGTCATGGCTCAGCACTCTTGCATCTAAGGCAGAAGGTTGTGGGTTCAAAACCCACTCTAGAGATTTTAAGCATAAAATCTATACTGATACTCCAGTGTGGTACTGAGGAAATGCTGCACTGTTGGAGGTGCTTTCTTTTGGATGAGAGGGTAATCTGAGGCCCTGTCTGCCTTCTCAGGCAGACGTAAAAGATCCCACAGCACTATTTCAAAGAAGAGCAGGGAAGATTGCCCAGTGTCCTGGCCAATATTTATCCCTTAGCCAACATCACTGAAAAACAGATTATCTGGTCATTATCTCATTGCTGTTTGTAGGACCTTGCTGTGCGCAAATTGTCTGCCACATTTCCTACATTACAACAGTGACTATACTTCAAAAGTGCGGCTGTAAAGTGCTTTGAGATATCCTGCAGATGTAAAAGGTGTAAAATAAAAGCAAATTATTTCTTTCTTGCATAAAATCAGCCCTGGTAAGTGGTCATAATCTGCTACCCACATTCTATTTCAAGAACTTTTCATATGACAGTTGTGAGTGAGCAGTCTCAGTGACAGATATACGATAGCATAGAATGTGGTGTTAATAGGCTGTAACAGATTGAGTAGTTCAGAAGCACCAGAAGCCACAATAACATAGCCCGAGCAGTTTATGAATGTTAGCTGAATCCTTCAATGTTGCTGCACTTGTTTCAATGTGATACATAAAATGTATTCACAACAGGGAGCTGAGTGCGAGTGAGCACAAGCAGCAGGGAGCAATTCAGCTGTTGTATCACAGTGCTCTATGTTAAAGCGTTTTCTGATCTCGCAGCTCACACTAGGATATTGCCCACTCTCATTTTGCACTTTTTATTGCAGTTGTTCTTTCATTTGAACACACTGTGTTGGGTTTATATAGGATATTGTCATATATCCCTATTGCCCTTATATGGAGGTATTACATGCGTGGTATACCAGATACACTGTAAATGTCACAGAGTGATAGCAAAGGGGCCTTACAACAGTGGCTTACAAATGACCTCAGACTGATTCTGGGGAGTGGCAGTGGTATTGGGGTGTCCTGCTGCACTTGCCTGTTGAGTCAATGTCTGACAGTTTTTGCTTGAGCTGCCTTGGGGTGTCCCTCTTGAGTGGGGCTAGAACTTTGTGTGGATGCACCCAATATGTCACTTTTATACTAACGTATTCGCTGCCTTGAATACATTGTCTTGTCATAATCCCAAGGCAATAACAACGTTTTCTCCCACAGACTGTCATTTGCATAATTTATAACTTCACTTTTTAAACTAATTTTTTTTTCTGATTTAGTTTTTTTTTTACTCATCAGGGCAAAGGACATTGGTACTGGGGAATGGAATGGTTTCTCAATTTGGAGAACCAGTATCAGCATTAAGCACTTCTAGGTCAGGTGCAGCACGGGTTAGATGCAGAGAAGGACTCGGTCTACATTGCCCTGGCAATGTCCCGGTCCCAATCTCAGACCTGCAGCCATTATTCCACTCCAGTGTGAGAGTCTCCATTTCCAACACCAGCCTGCATCCTCTCTGATTGAATTTGCCAATTTGATGTCAGTTGTGGCTGAATGGGTAGCACTCGCCCCACTGGGTCAGATAGGTGATGGGTTCAAGTCCCACTATAGAGACTTTGAGCTCAATATCCAGGCTGACACTCCAGTGCAGTACTGTGGGATTGCTGCACTCTCGGAGGTGCTGTCCCTCAGAGGAGATGTTAAACTGAGGCCCCATCTGCCTTCTCAGATGGACGTTAATGATCCCACAGCACTTTTTCGAAGAAGAGCAGAGGTATCCTGGCCAATGTTTATCCCGCAACCAACATCACTAAAACAGATTATCTGGTCATTATCACATGCTTGCAGGACCTTGCTGTGTGCAAGTTGGCTACTACATTACAATAGTGACTATACTTCATTGGCTGTAAAGCGCTTTGGGATGTTGTGAAAGGTGCTATATAAATGCAAGTCTGTCTTTCTTTAATTTGCTTTGTGCACTATTTTCAGTGCACTATTGTGTTTGCGTCCTACACTATTTTAACAGTTGTCAACCCGAGCAGGGTTGTATAAAAATTATGCGAAGCTGGTGAGTTTCTAAATTACAGAATACTATCAATATTTTTTTTTAATTCATTCTCAGGATGTGGACGTCTCTGACAAGGCCAGCATCTAATTATTGCCCATTCCTGGGTAACCTGACTGAGTGGCTTGATAGGCCACTTCAGAGGGCAGATAAGCGGCCTCATTGGTGTGGGACTCGAGTTATATATCGGCTAGACCAGGTAAGAGTGGCAGGTTTCCTTCCCTAAAGGGCATTAGTGAACCGGTTGGGTTTTTATGACAGTCCGACAGCTTCATGGTCACTTTTACTGATACCAGCCTTTTATTTACAGGTTTTGTTTTTTAAACTGAATTTAAATTCTCAAACTGCCATAGTGGGATTTGAACTCATGTTCTCTGGATTATTAGTTGAGTAAATAACAATCATGAACAGAATTGACATAGTTGGTCAATTGATCACATGACATTTTCCTCTGTTGTGCTTAATAATCTGGGGGAAGGATTTCCTCTGCATCTTTATATGTTACAAAATTTCAAATTCATTTATCAAGCACAAGGTGATGATTTTCCTACACAAATGCATACAGAGGAAATCGCCCCTCCTCCCTCAGTGAATTGTCTTGCAAGGCAATTTACTAGACATCAACGTCACTTTAAATATCAGTCTCTCAATATGTAGCCGGAAACCTGACAAGATGCATGAATGTCTGCGCATATTTTAAATCTTATCTCTAACACATCCATCACTTCAAGTGTCACATAAGCAAAGTGTATGTCACGCACCTTATTGTCTCAAATAACATGTATAATATATTTAAAATCTTACATACCTTTGCACTAACATTATAAAATCCTATGTCTACATTTACAATGGAAACTGCCTATGTAAACTTATCACGTTCTAATTACAGTCGCTCACCAGTGATGGCACTATAGTGTCTCAGTCCCAGCTACACAACCTGTACTGAGGAGAACCTTCAATGTTCAAGAACAACAACAACTTGTATTGATATCGCGCCTTTAACGTAGTAAAATGGCACAAGGCACTTCGAACCAACACCAATTCCCTGGTTTCCAAATTGCTGTAAGTTTTGCTATTTAACCACAAATAATAATATGAAATCAAAGTATACTATAAAAATTAAATCAGAATGTATGAATTTAAAATGGAGGCTGGGTTATGTCTGCCCACTCTACTCAAATTACACCCCTCCCTCTAACCTGCTTCACCTGAAGACTACACTTGTTCATCACTCTCTCTGTGCCATGTCACAGGAGATTGACTAGTATTCATAAAACAGCAACAAAATCATAACTGAAGAATTTTGATAAAGGATTAAGAAAGGAGAAAGCAAGCCAGTCATTTCCTGATGTTTTTTTTTCTGACCATTATTAGTCACCTCCTTTTCCTCATTTACATTAGGCAACATTTTCTGTAGACATGCAGTCAGGTTCCATACTTATGCTGAAAATACCCAGCTCTACCTCTCCACCCTCCAATGCACAACCACCTCTATCAGAAATTCTTCCAACTGAACATTGAGAAGTCCAAAGCCAAATCTTATTCAGCTCTCGCCAAAATCTCTGTACACTTGCCCCTGATTCCATCCCCTCCTCAGCTGCTCACTCAGGCTGAAGCAGATGGTGCAAAACCTATTTGATCCTGAGCTAAGTCTGAAACCCGTACCCTTCTACCAAGACTGCTTACTTCCACCACCACAATATCGGCCACTTCCTGTGTTATCTAGTTCAGCTCTCCTCCAACCACACCCCCCGCCTCCACCTGCTAAAACTTTGTCCAAATTTTCGTTATATGCAGACTCTTCGATGGCCCCCTCGATGGTAACCCCAGCTCCACCCTACACAATCTTCAACTTCTCTAAAGCTCTACTACCCATATCCTGTCCCACATGAGTCCCACTTGCCCATCGTTCCCATCCTCGTTGACCTCCATTGGCCCCTATCCCCCATCACATCCAAATATAAAATCCCTCTATGGCCTCGCCCTCACCTCTGCAATCCCCTCCAGCCCATCCCATGCTCTTCAGTCTCCTGATTCTGACCTATGCACCCCCTCCCCCCACCGCATCTCTGTCCATCATTGGTGATAGAGCCTTAAGCCTTCAAGGCTCTACTGTTTGTAACTCCTCTCCCTGAACCACTCTACTTTGCTACTTCTCTACCCCCCCCTTCAAAGGTTTCCTCAAACCCCATATAATTTTGATCTTCCTTTCGGTCATCTCTTCCAACTCTTCTATTACCATTCAATTTTTCCTCCGTCCGGGTGAGACATTTTCTACGATAAAGGCGCTATCTAAATGCAAGTGGCAGCAGCATGAAAACTGGCTTAAATGCAGGTAAATCGTGATCACCATTGATTTTAATGGGAGCGGAGCTATGGTAATTACCTTCTAAATTTTAGCGAGCGTAATGACAGGGCAGCACAAAAGTCCCAGGAAAGTGGCACAATTAATGGCGTACGTCACTTACTCCATAATTTCTTCTTTCTATTGTGCCGTTCGAGGGTCCCTACAATGTAGATGGGCCTTTACAATGGCACAAGTCCCCAGGAAAACGTGCCCTTGGAAAAATAGAGAGGTGAGCCGTAAGGGTGATTCTCAGTATCAGAAATTTAAGTAACTAGGAAAGGTTACAAAGGTCAAACATTGAGCCAGGCAAGTTCTTCAGTACGACACGAGATAAACTTTAGGAAAATAGGAATAAAGGTCAGGTGGAATTATTTTACACAAAGGATAATAGATTTGAGGAATTATTTAACAGGGAAGGCAATTGAAGCGGATTGTACAAATGGGTTCGAGAGATAATAAGATGCATTTCTGAGAAGAAAGCATCGGTGAGAATGTGAGGTGAAATCTACAAAAGAGGGAAAGGCTGGTTGAACCTAGTGGCCTTCCACTGGTCCTAAAGATTCTTGCTGTATCTACTTGTGTATGATACTAAACATTTAAGTCACCTTTGGGGTTGAAAGTAGAGAGATTGTTTTACACCCAAGCCATTGTGGTGGATGGTCCTGTACAGAAAGAAATAACTTTTACAGCATCTTTCACGACCTTAGGATGTCCCAAAGCACATCACAGCCAAAAAAGTACTTTTGAGGTGTAGTCACTGTTGTAATTTAGGGAAACGCAGCAGACAATTTCAACAACAAGGTGCCACAAACAGCAATGAAATAGGTGTCCAGATAATCAGTTTTAGTGATGTTGGTTTAGGGTTAAATGTTAACCAGGATTCTAACCTCTTTGCTTGCTCATGTGTGCTGTGGACTCACAGAGTCATTGGAGGATTCCTTTGTAACAAATTAGCATAGATGTAACAGAAGGAATACTGAACCCGAGTGCTATAAATAGGTTCAAAATGTGCTACGACAGCTAATGCATGGGTGATGTGCAAACCTGTGCAATCTGGAGCCTGTCCCAGTGCCAGTCATTATGGAACTATAGCCGCAGAGTCCGTGTTTAAAAATCAGGCCACAAAAAAATAAATAAAAAGATATTGTCCCTGAAATGATGCCTTGCAAAAC
Organism: Heptranchias perlo; assembly: GCF_035084215.1. Lineage (NCBI taxonomy): Eukaryota > Metazoa > Chordata > Chondrichthyes > Hexanchiformes > Hexanchidae > Heptranchias > Heptranchias perlo. The sequence continues at coordinate 37,533,720 of NC_090347.1, forward strand.
TTGCAGGCAAACACTTATTTCTCTCTTGGCTAGTTTAGCGGCAGTGTTAACCCATTTAGAATACCAGAGGGGCTTCATGTGTTAACGTGTTTGTATGTGAAAATGACACAGCACAATTTCACCCTAGAAATGTTATTCTTTCGGTGATCTTGATATCGAAAGGCTAGTAGTGTTATAGGTCATTTATAATATGGATCCTTAATAAAATATAATTCTGATGAGATATTGTCCTTGAAGTTACACTGTGCATATTTTTAAACTAAATGGTTCAACATTTCCATGAAAATAGCAGACGGAGGAATTTCAGGTGAGTTTTTTAAGCATTTGCTTGCTATTATTCCATGGGGTAATTTAAGCACCAATGTCTTATCTTGTTTTCTTAAAGAGGAGTGAAAATGTGGGCCCCTTTGCTTATGGAAGAAATAGTGTTAATAAAAGGGTTTTAACCATTGAAGCAGCACCCTATTTTGACTTATTACAGTTCCTTCCTCACAGTACCACCCTTGTGTTCAAATCCCTCCATGGCTCCACCCATCCCTATCTCTGTAACCTCCTCCAGCCCTACAGCACTCCAATTCTGGCCTCTTGTGCATCCCCAATTTCTTTCGCCCCACGGCCGTGCCTTCAACCGTCTAGGCCCTATGCTCTGGAATTCCCTCCCTAAAACTCTCCACCTCTCTCTCCTCGTTTAAGACGCTCCTTAAAACCTACCTCTTTGACCAAGCTTTTGGTCATCTGGCCTAATATATCCTTATGTTGCTCAGTGTCAAATTTTTTTCTGATAATGTTTCTGTGAAGTGCCTTGGGACATTTTACTATGTTAAAAGCACTATAATAATGCAAGTTGTTGTTGTTACACTGAACAGATTGGTTCAGTGGAGAAATACACAATATGTTGCCAAGGAACGTCCATGGTTCAATCCCCAAATGGTGCTAATCTCAGGCGCAATGGCAGCTGGCTGCTATTATTATTCTCATCACCCTTGGGACAGTGAAGGAGAAAATCAGGCAGGGTTTCTGCTTCTGATCAATAATACCTCCTGCTTAAAAGTACGTGTGTGGATTGACATGGAGTAAGGATAGAAATGGGCTCTGCTGTGATGCCCTCCACAGTCAAATAGCCATTAACACTAGGCTTGCATATAAAGAAAAGGTATCGGACACTTGCCAGGGCATGTTGAAATGTAGCCCAGTGCTTTCCCATGATAGGTTTGAATAAAGAAAGCCCTTTCTTCCAGAATACCAAGCTTCTTCCCATAACATCTGTTTGTTAAATGAGTCCAGTCTCCTGGTTTCCATCACCTGCTGCAGCTGATGACCGCGCTCTTTGTAAAGAAATACTTCCTGGCATCTGTCTTACACTGACCCTTCATAACCCTGAAGCTGGCTCTCTTGTCATCCAGTATTGTTCTGGGTTGCCCATCTCTATCCCATTAAGTATCTCATAGACTGTAAGGAGTAATGGGGATATAAACTAGGAGGGGGGAGAGCAACAATCTGTAAGTAGAGGTGAAGGAGCTAACCATGAAATCAACTCAGTACTCTTGCATCCTTTTAAGTCTCTATGGCTAGGAATTTCCTCGGAACTGCTCCTGTTCCACCACCGCAACTTCACCGATAGTTCAGCAGAAACTTGCGTATACAGGGTTTACACCACACTTCCGGCGAAGTTAAGTTGGTGGAACAGGAGCAACTCAGGCTTGGACGAATGGAAACATTCTTTAAGACACCTGGATTGTATTGTAATATACTCATTAACTGAAACTGTTATTGCAGTAAATACTGCAACCCAAGTAGCAGCCAACTGCTATCAGTTAACACATCAAAGGTCATGGGTTGAACCAACGACAACAACTTGCATTTATATATCGCCTTTAACGTAGTAAAATGTCCCAATTTGCTCATAACCTTCTGGTCTCTGTGACTCAGGACAACAATAAGCTGTGCATTTACATAGGAACCAGCTGGGAGGTACTATGGGGAAAAGGTTTAATAGTTCCCCACCATCTGGACCTCTTTTAATTCACACTGCTGATTAAAAGAAGCAAGAGTGGGGTGAAATCACACTGTGTAATACTCATATACAAACTCATCCCTTTGTTATTTTAAACAGGTTAACATGCTTGTATGTGAATGTCACACAGCTCTTCAGAAGACCTCTGTCCATTTCTATGTTGCGCAGCATCCCACAGTAATTTTGGAGACACTATAAAGGCACCCTTGAGTGATCTAAACATTGGAATCACTGCCTGAGCAGGCCAAATGTCTGCTTAGTGTTTTATCCAGCATGCCCATTTCAATAAGGGATGTTGAAGAAGTGTTTAAGAGCCACAGCTCCAGTCCATTCCAAGTCTCTAGGGAGCCATCCTTCATGCACCTTCTTAGCTCTGGCACATATGAATTATGGAGAGTGTACAAGTCATGCACGCTACCCAGAAACATGCATTGATGTACATAATTTTAATTCGGCGGCGACAGACCGCTTAAACATTGATGGAGTTTAATCACTTTTGTTACTATCCGGTCTTGATCGTCACACTCGTTACATGTACTTACTGTATAAAGTAAACTTCCAGAAGCGGGTCTACAAACCAAAACTAATCTTATTTGTATAGTGAATGCGATGTAACATTCCTCAGGTCAAATGATCTACTCTTTTACAGAGGGGTTAAACTGCTAACAAATGTATAATCGATTGCCCGCCATATACTCCTGATCTCTCTGATTGCAGGAAAACACACTGCCAACATACGTTGTATTTTACACTAAACTACGAATTGTTTATTGCATGAAAGAAAGAAGCAGATTAAAACATTAGATAAACTATATCAGTATAGAACTTAACTTTCATCAGTACATCCATTATATTCTGAGTCCAACATAACAAATCGATCTGAGATGGAGTTCAACAACATGTAATTACGTAGCACAGGTGGTGGTGGTGGTTGTTGGAGGCCAATCATCTCAGCCCCAGAATTTTGCTGCAGGAGTTCCTCAGGGCAGTGTCCTCGGCCCAACCATCTTCAGCTGCTTCATCAATGACCTTCCCTCCATCATAAGGTCAGAAATGGGGATGTTCGCTGATGATTGCACAGTGTTCAGTTCCATTCGCAACCCCTCAGATAATCAAGCAGTCCGTGCCCGCATGCAGCAAGACCTGGACAACATCCAGGCTTGGGCTCATAAGTGGCAAGTGACATTTGCGCCAGACAAGTGCCAGGCAATGACCATCTCCAACAAGAGAGCGTCTAACCACCTCCCCTTGACATTCAACGGCATTACCATCGCCGAATCCCCCACCATCAACATCCTGGGGGTCACCATTGACCAGAAACTTAACTGGACCAGCCATATAAATACTGTGGCTACAAGAGCAGGTCAAAGGCTGGGGATTCTGCAGTGAGTAACTCAACTACTGACTCCCCAAAGCCTTTCCACCATCTACAAGGCACAAGTCAGGAGTGTGATGGAATACTCTCCACTTGCTTGGATGAGTGCAGCTCCAACAACACTCAAGAAGCTCGACACCATCCAGGACAAAGCAGCCCGCTTGATTGGCATCCCATCCACCACCCTAAACATTCACTCCTTTCACCACCGGCACACTGTGGCTGCAGTGTGTACTATCCACAGGATGCACTGCAGCAACTCACCAAGGCTTCTTCGACAGCAGCTCCCAAACCCGCGACCTCTACCACCTAGAAGGACAAGAGCAGCAGGCACATGGGAACAACATCACCTGCACGTTCCCCTCCAAGTCACACACCATCCCAACTTGGAAATATATCGCCGTTCCTTCATCGTCGCTGGGTCAAAGTCCTGGAACTCCCTACTTAACAGCACAATGGGAGAACCTTCACCACATGGACTGCAGCGGTCCAAGGCGGCGGCTCACCACCACCTTCTCAAGGGCAATTAGGGATGGGCAATAAATGCTGGCCTTGCCAGCGATGCCTACATCCCATGAACGAATAAAAAAAACCAAGCAAGATCGTAGGTTACACATTAAAAGGCAAAGCGCTTGAGCTAACAGAGCAATGAAAGAGATTTGGGGGCTTTGGTGGGAAAGTTGTTAAAATCATCAGTTCATTGTTCCCAAGTGATGAAGAAAGCAAATAATATTGGCCAAAAATTTACTGTAAAAATAACGGCGTGTGAATGAACCATGCCACTATTAACGTGCAAACCGGCCAGCAACTTGTGGCGAGGAAGAAATACCCCATGAATTTCGAATCACCACATTGCTGGACGCTTTGTGAAAACGACATCTCGTCTTGAACCTCCTGGTGTTTCATGAAGTTGCTACATTTATACATTAATTGCCCATTAAACTCCCCACAGAAAGTTAAGTCCAGTAATCAATAGCGCAAGTACCCTTTTAACGACTTGATAATTGTTAATGACTGTCAATCAACTTCTCTGACCCAGAAAGTGAACAATTAAAAGTCCGGATTCTCATTCTTTCAGATTGTGAATTGTTTGTGGAGATATTAAAAATGTTAATTTTTTTTTCTTACTTTTCCTTTCTGTCTCTTTTTCTCTCTCTTAACCCAATCTTTCTTTCCCTCTCTTTATTTCTCTTTCTGTCCCTGATGTGACTCTAATTCACCTCCTTCTCAGTCCTTCCACTGTTTCTTTCTCAATCCTTAAATCTCATTAGTTAAGGTGATAGACTGTTGGTCCCATCGTTCACCAATGTCCCAGCTCCTGTAGATCTCGCCGTTATCAGTTCACACTTCCAGCAACTTACAGGGCAAAAAAATTTTAAGCTGAAGGATGCAGGAAAATGTCTAACTAACCAGTTAGGCAAGATGCCCTACTACAGCAAATTCTGGCCTATTAATATGTTGGGATATATAGCTTAAAAGCTAAGAGTATCACTTATAAATCATGGGAGGTGATATTGAGGTTGTATTTTGTCATGGTGAGGTTGTTTTGGGAGTGCTGTGTTAAGTCTTGGCCCGTGTATCACAGAAGAGATGTAGAATGAATTGGCAGAGTCCAGGGAAGAGCTACAAAGCTGCTTCCTGAACTTAAGTGGCTGAGTTATGAGGAAGATTGTCTACCCTGGGACCCTACTCTCTGGAAAAGAGGATGAGGGGAGATTTAATGAAAAACTTTAAGAATTTGCACATGTATGGAGAATTTGGACCTTGCAAAGCTTTTCTGTCAGGCACAGGATTGAAGGACTAGGGGACACAATTTTAAAGATAAGGGCCCCGATATTTACGGGGAGGTGGGGAGGTAGCTGGGCGACTGTCAGTGGCCAGGAAACCTGGAAATGCAGGAAACGCGGATATCTTGCTGAATTTAATGGCAGGACCTCATTTGAATTTTTTCTCCGTTTCCCGTCCAACTGCCAGCCAGATTGAGAGGCTGGCTGGCTGTCGGGCAGGGAGGCCTGCGGGTAAAGGCCACAGCTGGGAATCGGACAGGAAAGAGGGGGAGATTGCAGGCGGGGGGGGGAGGGAGAAAGAACCCAGTGGGGTCGAGATCGCGGGAAGGGGGCATCGGATCGTGGGGGGGTCGGCCGATCATAGGGAGAGGGTCTGGAGATCACAAGGAGGGCATCTGTAGATCGTGGGGAGGGGGTGTGGAGATCGCAGAGTGTCTGGAGATCGCGGGATGAGGCTCTGGAGATCGCGGGATGGGGCTCTGGAGATCGCAAGGAGGGCATGTAGAGATCACGGGGAGTGTGTCTGGAGATCGCGGGATGGGAGTCTGGAGATCGCGGGGATGGGATCTGAGGATCACGGGGAGGGGGTCGGCCTATCGGAGGGAGGCAGATCACGGTAGGTTAGCTTGGAGGGCCGGGGTAGGGGGGGAAGCATTCCTGCTCCTCCTGGCCCACAAGCAGTGCTGGAAAAGCACTTACTTGCTGGATCCGGCAAATGGCTGCTAAAATCTGAGGCACGCTGCCTCATTAACATATTCTAATTACCAATCCGCCTCTCGAGAGTGGGTTAGTCGCCCAACCTCAACCCATCCCAGTTAAACCTGAAGTAGGCATGTTTGCAGCAGATTGGGGTCAGGTTTCCCATTTTTAAGAATTTAATCTCCGCCCCCCCCCTCTCCCCGCCCCTTTCCCGCCCATCCTAAGGGGTTAAAATTCCCCCCAAGGTGTCAAAATTAAATAGGATATTTAGGCAATTTTTTGTTGTAAGACAGTGATAGAATTTTGGAACATATTACAAATGAGTGATTGAACAAAAAATAACTGATAGGGCTATAAAAGGAATTTGTTTTGAAAACACTAAGCAGATCACAAGGTGGATAAGTCAGCAGGCCCTGGTGGCCACATCCTAGGCTGTTGAAAGAAGTCAGAGTGCAGACAGCAGAGGCTCTAGTCACAATTTTTCATTCCTCCTTAAATATGCAAATTGTTCCATGGGACTAGAAAGTAACTGATGTAATAACCTTGTTCAAGAACAGAGTGAAGGATAAACCAGGTAACTGTAGACCAGTTAGTCTAATGTCAGTTAAGGGCAAACTCTTAGAATCCACAGTTTGAAATAAAATTAATGAGCATTTAACAGCTGGCAAGGATTTATTAAAGGCAAGTTGTGTTTGGAAAACTTAAGAGTTTTTTGAAGAAGTGGCCAATTGCATAGATGAAGGGAATTCAGTAAATATAGTGTAAATGGATTTACAGAAGGGATTTGATAAGGTGTCTGATAAGAGGCTTGTTAGAAAAATTCAGGTGTGTAGTATAAGAAATATAGCAGCATGGATAGAAAGTTGATTGGTGGTCAGGAAACTAAGCGGGTAATTTTGACTTTGGGCAATAGTGTAAAACAGGTGATATTGACTCAGTCGCCCATTACACATCCCTCCCGATTTACATATCCGTTGACCTCCCTGGCCATCCTCTACTTTGCGTTTTGCTCCTCCTCTTCCAGGATTTCTAACAATGATGCGCATTGAATAAAGAGAACAGGGTCCTATCATGCAGTTTTCTCTCTCCTCAGGTAGCTTGCTTCACAACTCATCATGGTCCAACACCAAGCATCATTAGGATAAAGTAAATGTCTGTGTAAAATTGCTCATGGGAGCTTAATTGACTTTAAAACAGGACTTCACAAGCTAACCCCAACTTACGCATGAGATTTACAGCTAAGAGACAATAGCCAGATGAGTTGTTTTTGGTGGCTCATAAGAACATAAGAAATAGGAGCAGGAGTAGGCCAATCGGCCCCTCGAGCCTGCTCCGCCATTCAATAAGATCATGGCTGATCTGATCCTAACCTCAAATCTAAATTCATGTCCAATTTCCTGCCCGCTCCCCGTAACCCCTAATTCCCTTTACTTCTAGGAAACTGTCGATTTCTGTTTTAAATTTATTTAATGATGCAGCTTCCACAGCTTCCTGGGGCAGCAAATTCCACAGACCTACTACCCTCTGAGTGAAGAAGTTTCTCCTCATCTCAGTTTTGAAAAAGCAGCACCTTATTCTAAGATTATGCCCCCTAGTTCTAGTTTCACCCATCCTTGGGAACATCCTTACCGCATCCACCCGATCAAGCCCCTTCACAATTTTATATGTTTCAATAAGATCGCCTTCTGAACTCCAATGAGTAGAGTCCCAATCTACTCAACCTCTCCTCATATGTCCGCCCCCTCATTGGTAGCTCTCTTGCCTCTGAGTCACAAGGTTGTGGGTTCAAGCCCCACTCCAGAGACTTGAGCATGTAATCTTGGCTGATATTTCAGTGCAGTACTGAGGGAGTGCTGCATTTTTAAAGGGAGGTTTTTCAAATGAGACATTAAACAAAGTGGACATAAAAGATCCCATAGCACTATTTGAAGAAGAGCAGGGAAGTTCTCCCAGTGTCCTTTCCAACATTTATCCCTCAACCAACATCATTAAAACACGTTATCTGGTCATTTATCTCATTGCTGTTATGGGACTCTGCTGTGCGCAACAAGTTGGCTGCCGTGTTTCCCTACAGCAGTGATTACACTTCAAAAAGTATGTCATTAGCTGCGAAGCACTTTTGGATGTCCTAAGAATATGAAAGGCACTACATAAATGCAAGTTCTTCCTTTCTTTACAGTAATGTGCATAAAAGTAACACCAGGGAGTTATATTGTAATGCATGAGCACTACTCAACTCAAACATTAAAAAATGACTCAGCATTAATAGTAATGCTCTAACTCTATTGGGACAATGAAGAGGGAATTGTACTAGGCAGTCACTATGGTACAATTAACCTCAAAGTACTTGATGCTGACATTGTATACACAACAAATCACCAAAATTATATATATTTAAAGATTGAACAACCCAATCTTTCCTTTTGCAAAATAGTGCTTTGAAGTAGTATCCTTTAAATCTGTTCTCATATTGAAAATAAACAACCTTAAATTACAGAAAGTCTTTGCTATTGTGCTTTCATTACCAGGTGTGTTGTACAAATGATATAAATATAAAAATAATATAAACAGCATAATAAAACCTCAGAAGGAAATTCTCATTTTGCATTCTAATAGGCCACATCCCTGGCAATAATCAGGCCCAACTGGAAGGCAGGATTTGTATTAAAAAAACAAAGCAGAATGAGATGTTAATCAATATCTCAGGTAAACTGATATGCTGTTAGTATCAATCAGAATCAAATGAAATACTATTAAATTGGATTTAGATTAAGCATTACCTTGTTGTAAGAAGTATACAGACCAGGTAAACAAAGAGATTAATATCATTATATACACAGCTGAAATCCAATTAAATATGTAACTGGTTTCATATCAGTGGTATCTGCCATGGCTCAGTTGGTAGCACTCTTGCCTTTGAGTCAGAAGATTGTGAATTCATAGTCCCACTCCAGAGACTTGAGTACAAAATCTAGGCTGATATTCCAGTGCAGTACTAAGGGAATGCTGTATTGATGGAGGTACTGTCTTTTGAATGAGACATTAAACTGAGGCCTCGGGTGGATATAAAAGATCCCATGCCACTATTTTGAAGTATAGCACGGGAGTTTTCCCCGGTGGCCTGGTCAACATTTTTCCTTCAACCAACAGCACTAAAACAGATTATCTGGTCATTATCACATTACTGTTTGTGGGACCTTGCTGTGCGCAAATTGGCTGCCACATTTCCTACGTTACAACAGTGACTACGCTTCAAAAGTACTTCATAGGCTGTAAAGTGCTGTGGGATGTCCGGAGGTCATAAAAGGCACTCTTTCTTTCTTTGGTTTGACGATACATTTTGTGCTTGTTAGCTCAAGTTTTGAGGGGAAAAAAATCATTTAATCTTTTGATTTGGCAATTCACAGAAACAAAAATCACTTAACAACAAAGCAAATATTTTACACCAAAATGATTTGATTTCTAAAATGTACTACAATGCTCAGATGAAATGTGGCAATGAATGAATTGTAGTCAGTGTGATGGGCCTAAAAAAACAGAATTGGGGAACATTTTAGAATTAAATCGGGTTTTGTATTTAAATGTCATGCTTGGATTGGGAATTCCATACAACGGGAGTCAATTGTTGTTGGATGTTGTAAAGCACATTAGAATTCTATGCTTGAATCAGAATTATGTTTGAAGGGCTCATTCCAGTGGCCTTGTTGGTAAGTGCATTGCACAATGTGTAAACTGAGCCAAATGTAAGGAATCTTACACCACCAGGTTATAGTCACCTGACGAAGGGGATAATCTCCGAAAGCTTGTGATTTTAAAATAAAATTGTTGGACTATAACCTGGTGTTGTAAGATTCTTTACATTTGTCCACCCCAGTCCATCACCGGCATCTCCACATCAAAAACTGAGCCATGAAGACGAAGAAGCTCCTAAATTCAATCCCTGATTTGTTTCAGCTTCAATGCCCTTGGGTTAAGGAGTGACAAAATCAGTAGGGTCCCTGCTCCTTATTGCTATCCTGAGAGTCTTGCTGGAAAGCAAGCATGTGTTGACATCAGGCGAGAATACGATTGGGTTCAGCTGTAATAATCCCTCAGTCAAACATAGGCGCTAACTGCTCCTCCTAATCTGAAATTACTCCATTTGCTTTGCTCGTGGTAGGCTCATTGCTGCTCAGCACACTGCTGTCCAATGAGGACAGTCAGCAATTGGACCCATTTGTGCGAATTTAAATGGGGATGGGGCACAAAATTCAAGTAGAGCAGCCCAATTTGAATTTCACGCACAAACCCAATTTGAATTAGGAAATGGAATAGGCTATTCATCCCTTCAAATCTGAGCCATTATTTCTGTCGGCCATGGTGGCTCCATCATTTTATCCAATTACCCTTACTTCCCAAATAAATATTTACCTCTCTTTTAAACATCTCAATTGACTTTGCATCTCCAGCCTTCTGGGACACTGCATTCCATGTTCACACAATCCTTGATGTGAAGACATTTCTCCTGGATCTGCTTTGACTGACTTAGTTCTTAGTTTAAGATTATGGTGCTCAATGTTCTGGATTTCTCACTACAGGGAAGCGTCGTTCTTTATCTACCCATCATTATTTTAAACACCTTCATCTCCAGGAAGCAACCTGTTCACCCAGTCATAATCCAGTCCCTTCACCCCACCAAATGTGCGGTGATGGTGCTCCCACAATACTGACGGATAGGGAAATCCAAGATTTTGACTCAGCGACGATGAAGGAACGACAATATATGTCCAAGTCAGATGGCATGTGACTTGGGGGGGAACTTGGAGATGATGTGTTCCCATGCACCCACTGCCCTTGTCCTTCTAGATGGTGATGGTCGTGGGTTTGGGAGGTGCAGCTGAAGAAGAATTGTCGACTCGCTCCAGTGCATCCTGTAGATAGTACACACTGCAGCTATGCTGCACCGGTGGTAGAGGGAATGGATGTTTAAGCTGCTGGATGAGATGCCGATCAAGTGGACTGCTTTGTCCTGGAAGGTGTTGACCTTCCTGAGTGCTGATGCTGCTGCATCCATCCAGACAATTGGAGAGTATTCCATCACACTCCTGACTTGAGCCTTACAGGTGGTGGAGGCACTTTGGGAAGTTAGGAGGTGAACCACTCACCACAGAATACTCAACTTCTGACCTGCTCTTATTGTCGTGGCATTTATGTGGCTGGTTCAGTTGAGTTTCTAGTCTATGGTGACCCTCCAGCGGTGGTAATGCCATAGATGGTCATGGGGACATAGTAAGACTCTCTTGTTGGAGATGGTCATGCCTGGCACTTGTGTGGCATGAATGTCACTTGTTGCTCATCAGCCCAAGACTGGATGTTGTCCAGGTCTTGCTGCATTTGTAGTTCTTCATTATCTGAAGAACTACAAATGGAGCTGAACACTGTGCAATCATCAACCAACAGCCCCACTTAGAGTATAGCTCCATCTACTCTGCTCCAATATGTCACAGTTACAAAAGCATCCACCACTTCACCAGTGTAACATTTTTTTCCATTTCCGGTGGCCACTATGGTGCGATTGCCAATTATGCCAAATTAAGGACAGTTTTGTGCTCGAGGCTCATGCCCACTGGGAACTGGATTGAGAATGTCAAAACTTATTTCACATAGGATATTTACAATCAGCAAACTGAAGGGATTTTCATCCCATCAGTCTGGATTGGATTTGAACCAGTTCCTGGAGATGAAAAGCCAGAATCTAACCCACTGCACGAGCCAATTCCCCACCTCTCTTGGCTTGCCACATGCTGCCCATTCGCTCCACAGCTCAAATGAAAGGTTTTATCATGTGTCCAGTTTTGGTCTCCTCACATGTTGGGTGATATTGAGGCTTTAGAAAGGATGCAGGGAAGGGCCACTAGATTAATTCGCAATTTGAAGCATCTTAGTTATCAAGATAGGCTCAAAGAGCTGGGTCTCTACACTTTAGAGAAGCGTAGACTTAAGGATGATTTGGTCGAGGTTTATAAGATGATTAAGGGAATAGATTGTGTTCGCATAGATAGCTTGTTTCAACTAAATAGGTTAGGGAGGATCAGGTTATCTCAAGTTATATAAGACCAGAACTAGGTTAGATGTCAGGAGGTGGTTCTTTTCCCAGAGAACAGGCTGCCGACTCGTGCGGTGGACGCCGATTCACTGATTCCTTCGAGCGAGAGTTGGACCTGTTTCTAGCTTGGTCGGAGATCACCTCATACAAGAGGTAAATAACGTATACCATTAATCAGGACCAGAGTGATCGCCTGGACTAGTTTTGATCGCCTAAGGGAGTCGGAGAGGAATTATTCAGAATTTCTTCCCCCCCAAATTGGCCTGGGTTTTTATCTGAAACAAAAGCAAAATACTGTGGATGCTGGAAATCTGAAATAAAAACAGAAAATGCTGGAAAACACTCAGCAGGTCAGGCAGCATCTGTGGAGAGAGAATCAGAGTTAACATTTCAGGTCAATGACCTTCATTTATCTGGTTTTTCGCCTCTCCCAGGAGTTCACATGGCTTTCAAGTGAGGTTGGGAGTACATGTATTATGATGCAAAAGGCATCACAGTTGTGTGGTACAGGCTGGATGGACCAGAGGGTCTGTTCCTGTCCGTCACTGTTCGTATGTTCGGATGATATAAGCTCAGTAGTGGGGATGTTAAAAATTGAGCAATAATGCTAAAAACGCTTTTAATTGTCTTTTATTGTGGACTAAAGCCAAAGCCAGCTTTGCACTCAGAAACTGTACCAATCTGCATAACAGTTAGGAATGCCCCAGAGTGACTTTCTGGAAGGTTTTATGCAGAGGGCATTGGGAGCTTTTACACAAGTGCACCGCAGCTACATTAACTCACATGTTAACTCAATATATATGAGCTTTAACTGAAACAGGCTGAGGAATTTCAACTCCCGTGTTGGTTGCCTTAGATAGAAAAAAAAACGCAGGATCCTAATTGTAAGTGACAAGAGTCACAATAATTGACAGGAATCTGCTGCATAAGTGACATGGTAAACAGCACAAAGTAATGCTGACTGGCATTATCCATCAGGAATGTGTAATTTATCTTATCACACGCAGGCTTAAGAGAATGTCCAACCTCAGCTAAATAAAGTTGACACGTACATACATGTCAATGATATTTTATGATTATTAGGCCACAATGAAGCATATAGATATTGATTGGTTTTGAGAGCTACAATCCTAAAATATTGTCCTTTGGGTGTTAGAATGGCTGAAGTAGAAACCATTACCATCTGCAAGCAACTTCTGCAACCTGATGGGCTGCATTTTAGCACTTATAGCCAGGAAACTGAAGTCAATATTTGTTTTACTTTTTCCCATGGCTACCCTTAGCAGTACTTCAACCAAGTCAGAGTACACCTCAGTCACCAGCTGTTATATTTACCTGAGTGCTCTTATTTGGGAGGTGTGGGCACTGCTGTGTGGCGAGGGGAAGTGTATACTTCTTTAAAAATACTAGCGGGGGGTGGGGGGGGGGGGGGGGGAGGAGGAGGAGATTTTCATAAAAATGATGTACCGGCCAGGGAGTGACCATCAAAAAAAAAGTTAAAAGGTAAGATAATTTTTAAAAATAAAGATGACTTTATAGTGTGTTGTTGTTTCATAGGAAAAGCAGGATCTCCTATTGTGTTGCTGAGAGGCAAAAAATAATGACTGTACCTCACTCTTCCTATAACACTTGGGGTGGAAATCCGTCAATGCCCGGTTTCAGGCGCGAAGGCAGTGATGTAGGCGCGAAGTGTGCCCAATCCAGAAGGCCCGAAATTGGGCCTCAGGCCTAATCCAAATAATCTGGCCGAGCTGCTGCCGCCTGTCACACCTCCACAGGCAGCTCGTCCTTGTGTAGGAATGAATTTCAGGCAGTCTGTCTCACTGGCATCAGCTCTCAGGTAAGTGCCGGTAAGTGGGGGGAGGGTGGGAAGAGGACAGCGGGAGGAATGCTGTGGAGCTAGGAGCGCACCTGCTCTGCCTGCCTCCACGTAAATTTTTAAAAATATATCAAAATTTACCTTTTCAATGGCACCTGCTTCCTAGGCCGCATCCACGCCAGGAAAACCTGAGTGAACCAGAGGAGTCCTTAAAATAGGCATTAGGCCCCTCATTAGCATACACGAGGGACCTAACGGCTGCCCCGGACACCTAGAAATCATCCACGGCCAATATGGCGTTGGATGTTTCTCAGGCATCCTTGGGCCACATGGAATAGCGCTGCGAAATTGGTCATTTTTGCCCCGTTTTCTTGATGGAACGATGAGCAATTTTTACCCCCTCACACCTCTCCCACTCTCTGTCTCGTCATCTCTGTACCTTTCTGTTTGTCTCCAGCTCTTTTTCTCCTTCTTTCTGTAAGTTTGTCCTTAAGTGTCTTCTCTCTTCATTCATACTCTGCCTGAATCCCAAAAGGCTCCTTTTGTCAACTGTGGCTCAATGGCAGCACTCTCGCCTCACTATTATACCCTCACTGTTATACATTACACTTGAAGTATACAGTACACACTGTAAAGATGTAACTCAGTGTTAGTGCTCTCGCCTCTAAGTCAGAAGGTTGTAGGTTCAAGCCTCACTCCAGAGACTTGAGCACAAAATCTAGTCAGAGGTGCTGTCTTTCAGATGATATGTTAAACTGAGGCCTTGTCTGCCCTTTCAGGTGGAGGTAAAAGATCCCAAGGCACTATTTGAAGAAGAGCAGTGGAGTTCGTCCTGGTCAATATTTATCCCTCAACTAACATCAATAAAACAGATTATCACATTGCCGTTTGAGGGACCTTGCTGTGTGAAAATTGGCTCCTATGTTTCCTACATTACAACATTGGTGTTTGAAGGAAGATTTTATAAAAAGACTTGCATTTATATAGCGCCTTTCACAACCTCAGGATGTCCCAAAGCGCTTTACAGCCAATGAAGTACTTTTGAAGTCACTGTTGTAATGTAGGAATTGTATGCAATATGATTGATGAATTACAAAAGTAGAAAATAGCCAATTACAAAGGAGAAAGACACACAGACTTAACCAACAAGGGAGAAGAAAATTTGAGCGGTGTTCAAAATAAAAATTGACAGACTTTCGTAACAGATATTACAGTCACAAAACTTCTTATTGTAAACCTGCAGATCTCCCAGACCATTGCTCATTGGAAGTAGGCTGAATCTCCTGTTCTATAAAGAGAGGACTGTTATGTTTTTAGGCTTTATACTCAGATGTTTCTCTCATGCTCAGCACCAAAGACCACACTTATAACCGAACCCTTGCTCCCTACAAACCAGAGTATCATTCTACATTCACAACTTCTGGTAATGTAGCATTGCCCAGAAGTCAAGCAGTAACCTTTGTTACTGTAATTAGCTCACTGAATTGACGTAAGCTCACTCATGTTCTCCTACAGGATATAAGAAGAATAATTGCTCTATCAGACTGTGTGACTTAGGCTATAAACTACAAATTGGGTTTATTAAAAACAAATGTTAAGTAGTAGCATAAAACCAATAGAGCAGATTTCACTTGATTTACAGAACATTTAACCCACACCTCAGAAAAACAAAAATAACAAAGATCCAACAGCAAAACTCTTTAACTGGATCAGTGTCCATAACATAAAGTTCAGCTGTGAGTTTTCATCTATACACCACAGAATCTTTAAGTATTTGTCTCTTATCTCGTTGAACCCAAAAGATTTGAGGAATTGTTAGTATGTTGCCTGAGATATACCTCTGAGACACTTTAAAGTTCAAAACTGGGATACAGGAAATCAAACTGTGCCTTCCACAGCTGAACAAAGCTTATCAGATTAAAATGGTTCCCCTTTTGACCCCCTTACAAAAGGGTGCCTTAAAATATTTATTTCTAAAAACGTGAGATTTTTTCCAGCGGTCCAGGTCACAATCTGGATGTGCCCCACTTCTGCCGTTTGTCAGCTAAGTACACCTGGTCTCACCCGGGTCCCTTCATAGGCTGAAGACATGAGAACTCCTGAAAGAGGGAGTCCTCACCCCCACTTGGGCCCATAGTATTATTTGGGGTTTCATCAGAGGCTCTTCCCCCTCAATGCCAATTGGACACGGCCTAATTTGTGACAATTCCGGCGGAGTACCGCCAAAGTTACAGCAGGGAAAGTCACAGGAAGGGGCATGGATTTACAGGGTCCTAATATATTATTCTGTTCCTAAACAAGCAGAGCTGTGGCATATTCCTTTAAAAGCCACAAGATCCATGTCCTGCATATAGGCAAATAAGTTTAATTACACAGTTATTGCCGTTAGCCACATCTTGAAGAGTGGCAAGAAAGAAAGAAATAAAAAGGAAGGAATGAGGGAGGGTGGGAGGGAGGGATGAAGGAATCGATCAATCTGGTCTACTGCTTGTTCTCCCTCCTTCCATCCAATCATCGGTCTCAGAGCTTTCGGCCACCTCGTCCTCACTCTGAAACACCCTCACTAAATCCCTCGACACCTTCGAAAGCCTCTTTAAAACCCACCTGCCCGACAGTGCCTTCAGCCACTTCCCTCCTGCTTCTGCTCAGGTCTGACTCCCCTCCAAACTTGCCTGAAAGGGTGGTGGAAGCAGATTCAATCATGGCTTTCAAAAAGGAATTGGATAAATATGTGAAGGTAAAAAATTTGCAAGGCTGCAGGAAAAGAGCGGGGGAATGGGACTAACTGGATTACTCTTACAAAGGGCTGGCAAAGGCTCGATGGGCCGAATGGCCTCTTTCTTTGCTGTAACGATTCTAACTGTGGAAAAATTTGGAGCATTTTGTTATGTTAAAGGCACTATATAAATGTAAGTATTTGTTGCAATTAAATAAAAACAAGATTAAAAGATATTCATTGCGAATATAATGTTTGTAACCGTAGTATTTAAATTAGATCATTCAAGGAGACACATACCATACAATATATAAAGAAGTGCAGCTTGTTTTAAAATATATTAAATCTTTGAATTAATATGGATCTAAAATACATTTAGCCAAAGAAAGGCCAGAGCAAAAGGGTAACATGGAAGGAAAACATGCTGGAATCTTCTGACTACTTAAAATATGTTAAGGGGTTTAATTCCCTCAGTGCCCTATTTTTAGTAGCCCTGAGATTTTCAATTCTCCGCGGGTGCTATTTTTACTTTGCCTTTAGCGCACATACATATATTCCTGTTTGTAAATGATAATCCATTTAACGTGTGCTCAGAATAATTAAAACTATAAAGGGATTTTTTTTGCTTTTTTTTGTATAATGCTAAGTTGGAGACCTTTGTTCCAAACCAATGTAAAGGGAACCGATGATCTATGCTGTCAGTTCACTATCCGTTCCTCGTACTGAGGCAGTGGATGCTTCTCCAGGTATTTCTTTATAAACCAGCAGCTGATGTGCGCTTTGAGGTCCTCCTCTACCACAAAATTCAAGGCAGCCTGTGGACAAAGTGCAGTTTAACAAAACTTAAATGAAAAACGCAAATAACAATTGTCTATATCGTTCTGTGCCTTTCAGCAGTATAAAGTATCATATCTTCTACGTGGCTCAGTGGAGCTCTCCGGCCTCAGAGTGAGATGGTCATGGGTTCAAGTCCCACTTCAGAGACTTGAGCATAAAATCTAGGCTGACACTCCAGTGCCGCACTGTCAGAGGTGCCGTCTTTCAGATGAGATGTTAAACTGAGGCCCCATCTGCTCTCTCTGGTGGACGTAAAAGATCCCGTAAAAACAAGATGGGAAGAGTAAAGAAAGAAAGACTTGCATTTATATAGCACCTTTCATGACCTCAGGACATCCCAAAGTGTTTTACAGCCAATGAAGTACTTTTGAAGTGTAGTCACTGTTATAATGTAGGAAACAGGGCAGCCAATTTGTGCACAGCAAGGTCCCACAAACAACAATGTGATAATGACCAGATAATCTGTTTTTAGTGATGTTGGATGAGGATGAATATTGGTCAGGGCACCAGGGAGAACTCCCCTGCCCTGGGATCTTTTATGTTCACCTGAGAGGGCAGATGGGGCCTCGGTTTAACATCTCATCCGAAAGACAGGACCTCCAACATAAGAACAAGAAATAGGAGCAGGAGTAGACTATACAACCCCTCGAGCCTGCTCCACCATTCAATAAGGTCATGGCTGATCTTCGACTCAACTCCACTTTCCCACCCGATTCCCATATCCCTTGATTCTTTTAGAGTCCAAAATTCTATCCATCTCAGCCTTGAATATACTCAACAACTGAGCATCCACAGCCCTCTGGGGTAGAGAATTCCAAAGATTCACAACCCGGTGAGTGAAGAAATTTCTCCTCATCGCAGTCCCAAATGGCCTACCCCTTATACTGAGATTTTGCCCCCTAGTTCTAGACTCACCAGCCAGGGGAAACAACCTCTCAGTATCTACCCTGTCAAGCCCTCTCAGAATCTTATCTGTTTCAATGAGATTACCTCTCATTCTTCTAAACTCCAGAGACTATAAGTCCATTCTACTCAATCTCTCCTCATAGGAGAACCCTCTCATCTCACTGTCAATCTCGACAGTGCAGCACTCCCTCAGTACTGCACTGGAGTGTCAGCCTAGATTTTGTGCTCAAAACTCTGGAATGGGTCTTGAACCCACAACCTTCAGATTCAGAGATGAGAGTTCCACCCACTGATCCACGGCGGACACAAGACTGTAGTTCCTCATCCTTGATCAGCCCAGAAGTGTAAGTCATTGCATGTTTTAAAGACAATCAAGACACATTATGGCAACATTCAATACCTGTGCTAGCAGTGTGCCAACTCCTTGTCCCCTGAACACAGCTGGCACTACTGTGCTCCGCAGATCAACTGTTCCCTTTCCAACGTAATCGTACAGCAAAACAGCTTCTTCTGAAGACTCTGTCAATACACAACTGGCATTACTTCGTTGCTAGGGGCTTTCAGGACTGTGACAACTGTGTGTAAAACACTATTGAGGATCTAATGGCACAACTGTCTTAGACAGTGTTATAGCACAAGCTTAACTGGTATCTGCTTAAAGCAATACAGGGCTGGCAGACCTGAGTTATACAGCCAGCTCTGTGTCACTCTATGGCCAGAGACTTATGTGCATACATTTAATTTTAATATTAACGAGCAGCTATCAGGACGGTCGACTTTCTGTTAACATTATTAGAAAGATGATTAAAAATGAAGTTCCCTTGGACCCAACTGGGAACTCTTTACGGTTCATTTCGCAATTGTGCGGCCAAATGTGTCAAATACAAAGGAATTAACTCACTGTGGGAGAGCCATATCTGAACCCACTTGATAGCAACAGGGGAACTGAAATTCCTTCATTGAGTCTGCAGCACAGAAACAGGCCATTCGGCCCAACTGGTCCGTGCTGATGTTTATGCTCCACTCGAGCCTCCTCCCGCCCTACTTCATCTAATCCTATCAGCCTATTCTAGGAAAAGGAGGAGGCCATTCAGCCCCTCAAGCCTGTTCCGCCATTCAATCAGATCATGGCTGATCTGTATTCTAACTACATCCATCCGCCTTGCTCCATATCCCTTAATACCCTTGGCTGGCAAAAATCTATCGATCCCAGATTTAAAATTATTAATTGATCTAGCATTTACTGCTTTTTGTGGGAGGGAGTTCCACACTTCTACTACCCTTTGTGTGGGTACGGTAGCATAATGGTTATGTTACTGGACGAGTAATCCAGAGTCATCAGTTCAACTCCTACCACGGCAACATGGGAATTTAAATTCAACTAATTAAATTTTTAAAATAGTATCAGTAATGGCAGCCATAAAACAACCGGATTTAGGAAAGGAAACCTGCCGTCCTTACCCGGTCTGGCCTTTATGTGACTCCAGACCCACAGCAATGTGGTTGATTCTTAATCGCCCTCTGAAATGGCCTAGCAAGCCATTCAGTTGTACAATCTCGCTACATAAGTCATAATAAGAATAAAACCGGACGGACTACCTGGCATCGGACCACTAGGCACCGGACACGACAACGGCAAACCAAGCCCAGTCGACCCTGCAAAGTCCTCCTCACTAACATCTGGGGACTTGTGCCAAAATTGGGAGAGCTATCCCACAGACTAGTCAAGCAACAGCCTGACATAGCCATACTCAGAACCAGACCTTTCAGCCAACATACCAGACCCTTCCAACACCATCCCTGTCCCACCGGCAGGACAGACCCACCAGAGGTGGCGGTGCAGTGATTATACAGTCAGGAGGGAGTGGCTATGGGAGTCCTCAACTATCGCTCGGGCCCCATGAAATCTCATGGCATCAGGTCACGGGCAAGGAAAACTCCGGCTGATTACCACCAATGCCCTCCCTCAGCTGATGAATCAGTCCTCCTCCATGTCGAGCACCACTTGGAGGAAGCACTGAGGGTAGCAAGGGCACAGAATGCACTCTGGGTGGAGGACTTCAATCGCCATCACCAAGAGTGGCACCACTACTGACCGAGCTGGCTGAGTCCTGAAGGCCATAGCTGCCAGACTGGGCCTACGGCAGGTGGTGAGCGAACCAACAGGAGGGAAAAATCTACTTGACCTCGTCCTCACCAATCTACCTGTCGCAGATGCATCTATCCACGACAGTATTGGTAGGAGTGACCACCGCACAGTCCTTGTGGAGATGAAGTCCCGTCCTCGCTCTGAGGACACCATCCAAAGTGTTGTGTGGCACTATCATCGTGCTAAATGGGATAGATTCAGAACAGATCTAGCAGCTCAAAACTGGGCATCCATGAGGCGCTATGGGCCATCAGCAGCAGCAGAATTGTATTCCAGCACAATCAGTAACCTCATGGCCTGGCATATTCCTCACTCTACCATTACCAACAAGCCAGGGGATCAACCCTGGTTCAATAAGGAGTGTAGAAGAGCATGCCAGGAGCAGCACCAGGTGTAGCTAAAAATGAGGTGCCAACCTGGTGAAGCTACAACACAGGACGTCATGCATGCTAAACAGCAGAAGCAACATGCTACACACAGAGCTAAGCGATTCCAACAACCAACCTATCAGATCAAAGCTCTGCAGTCCTGCCACATCCAGTCGTGAACGGTGGTGGACAATTAAACAATTAACGGGAGGAGGAGACTCTGTACACATTCCCATCCTCAATGATGGCGGAGTCCAGCACGTGAGTGCAAAAGACAAGGCTGAAGCATTTGTAACCATCTTCAGCCAGAAGTGCCGAGTGGATGATTCATCTCGGCCTCCTCCCGATATCCCCAGCATCACAGAAGCCAGTCTTCAGCCAATTCGATTCACTCCACGTGATATCAAGAAACAGCTGAGTGCACTGGATACAGCAAAGGCTATGGGCCCCGACAGCATCCCGGCTGTAGTGCTGAAGACTTGTGCTCCAGAACTAGCCAAACTGTTCCAGTACAGCTACAACACTAGCATTTACCCGACAATGTGGAAAATTGCCCAGGCATGTCCTGTCCACAAAAAGCAGGACAAATCCAGTATGGCCAATTACCGCCCCATCAGTCTACTCTCAATCATCAGCAAAGTGATGGAAGGTGTCGTCGACAGTGCTATCAAGCGGCACTTACTCACCAATAACCTGCTCACCGATGCTCAGTTTGGGTTCCGCCAGGACCACTGGGCTCCAGACCTCATTACAGCCTTGGTCCAAACATGGACAAAAGAGCTGAATTCCAGAGGTGAGGTGAGAGTGACTGCCCTTGACATCAAGGCAGCATTTGACCGAGTGTGGCACCAAGGGGTCCTAGTAAAATTGAAGTCAATGGGAATCAGGGAGAAAACTCTCCAGTGGCTAGAGTCATATATAGCACAAAGGAAGATGGTAGTGGTTGTTGGAGGCTTATAATCTCAGCCCCAGGACATTGCTGCAGGAGTTCCTCGGGGCAGTGTCCTACGCCCAACCATCTTCAGCTGCTTCATCAATGACCATCCCTCCATCATAAGATCAGAAATGGGGATGTTCGCTGATGATTGCAGAGTGTTCAGTTCCATTCGCAACCCATCAGATAATGAAGCAGTCTGTGCCCGCATGCAGCAAGACCTGGACAACATCCAGGCTTGGGCTGATAAGTGGCAAGTAACATTCGTGCCAGACAAGTGCCAGGCAATAACCTTCTCCAAGAAGAGAGAGTCTAACCAACTCCCCTTGACATTCAATGGCATTATCATCGCCGAATCCCCCACCATCAACATCCTGGGGGTCACCATTGACCAGAAACTTAACTGGACCAGCCACATAAATAGAGTGGCTGGTCAAGAGCAGGTCAGCGGCTAGGTATTCTGCAGCGAGTGACTCACCTCCTGACTTCCCAAAGCCTTTCCACCATCTACAAGGCACAAGTCAGGAGTGTGATGGAATACTCTCCACTTGCCTGGATGAGTGCAGCTTAAACAACACTCCAGAAACTCAACAGCATCCAGGACAAAGCAGCCCGCTTGATTGGCACCCTATCCACCACTCTAAACATTCACTCCCCTCACCAGCAGCCCACAGTGGCTGCAGTGTGTACCATCCACAGGACGCACTACAGCAACTCACCAATGCTTCTTCGACAGCACCTCCCAATCCCAAGACCTCTATCACCTAGAAGGACAAGGGCAGCAGGCACATGGGAACAACACTCCTCCAAGTCACACACCATCCCAACTTGGAAATATATTGCTTCATCTTCGCTGGGTCAAAATCCTGGAACTCCCTACCTAACAGCACTGTGGGAGAACCTTCACCACACGGGCTGCAGTGGTTCAAGAAGGCGGCTCACCACCACCTTTTCAAGGGCAATTAGTGATGGGCAATAAATGCGCGACGCCCACATCCCATGAACGAATAAAAAAGAGTTTCCTAACTTCTCTCCTGAACGGCCTGGCTCTGATTTTAAGGTTATGTCCCCTTGTCCAAGACTCCTCCACCAGCGGAAAAAGTTTCTCTCTATCTACCCTATCAAATCCTAAAAAAATTCCATTGCTAATTTTAGACAAGAACTTCAACTACTAAATGTCTTTTCTTTGTGCTAGACACTCTGAATCACTAGACAGTCCTATTGTGTACAGTTGTTGTAATATTGCAAAACATAATTTTACAACTAGATTTTTTAACCAATATGCAGTAATTTTATTGGTTATAGAATCATAGCATCGTACAGCACAGAAGGGGGTCATTCAGCCCATCATGACTGTGCCGGCTCTCTGAAAGTGCAATCCAATTAGTCCCACTCCCCTGCTCTTTCCCCATAGCCCTGCAAATTTTTCTTTTTTAAGTAGTGATCCAATTCCCTTTTGAAAGTTACTGTTGAATCTGCTTCCACCACCATTTCAGGCAGTGCATTCCAGATCATAATAATTCAATGAGTAAAAAAAATTCTCTCATCTCCCCCCCTCACCCCCACCCCCTTTCCTGGATTTTGCCAATTACCTTAATCCATGTCCTCTAGTTAACGACCCTCCTGCCAGTGAGAAACCGGTTGTGAAACACTTTGGGATATACTGAGGATGTGATAAGGCATTATATAAATGCAAGTTCTTTCTTCTTTCTCTACAAGTTAATGTATTTGTGTAAAATTCCTTTTTGCCCATTTTTAATCACAGCCATTTACTTGCTTATTTTAAATTGGCTGTATTAAAATAGTGCAAAAAGGAATTTTATGCACACATTAATTCCTTTTGCAAATGCACTGGTTAAACACCTAGACGTTCTTGGTTGAATGGGGAGGTAAAATATTGAAACAATTTGACAAATATTAAGTATTTTTGTCTGGTTTTGATGTCTAGTCAAAGTATATAAGCAGTTTAAAACCGACCGCAGTTTAGATTCTTGTACCAAGCTTTCTCGATTAAAGGCTGGAGAGTGGAATAATTCAACCCTAAACAGTACTCTGTGATTGGTTCAATTTGTATGTCACGGACAGCTTTTTCTTTAAACTTATATAGTCAGATATTCAGAATCCAGGATGTCCCAGTAACTCCAAGATATAATAAATGGGTTGCTCTGTTTAAATTCTAGAGTCAACTCGGAGATTCTTTGAAAGACAGAATGAGTCAGTTTGAAACTCTTGAAACAGAGAAAAATCCAAGAAGCAGTTTAGATTATTATAGGCTCTGACAGTGATAAAAAATTCAAAGAGAAAAAACAAAAGGTCTTCAATAAGGTACTGCATTGTAGACTCATGACTAAGATCAGAGCATATGGAGTCAGGGGACCCACAGCAGAATGGATACCAAGTTAGCTGCAAAGCAGAAAAGAGAATAGAGGGTAAGGGTACCTACTCAGACTAACAAAAGGTGGGAAATGGTGTTCCACAGGGATCGGTGGTGGGACCACTGTTGTTCACAATTTACATTAACGATTTGGATTCGGGAATTGGAAGTACACCACACCAAATTGGGGGGTGTAGTTAATACAATGGAAGAATGTGTCAAAATGCAAGAGGACATTAATAAACTTGCAGAACGGCTGTGTAATTGGCAACTGAATTTCAATATAAGTGTGAGGTGGTGCATTTTGGTAGGAAGAATAAGGGGGCCACATACTGTTGGATAAGAAGAGTCTAAAGGGATAGAGGAGCAAAGGGATCTGGGGTAGAGATACACAAATCATTAAAAGTAGCGACGCAGGTTAATAAGGCCATAAAAGCGGCAAATCAAGCACTGGGGTTCATTTCTAGAGGAATAGAATTGAAAAGCAGAGAAATTATGTTAAACTTGTAAGGAACCTTGGTTAGACCACACTTGGGGTACTGTGCAGTTCTGGTCTCCATATTATAGAAAGGATATAGATGCATTGGAGAGGGTGTATAAAAGATGCACAAGGATGATACCAGAACCGAGAGGATATAATTATCAGGAAAGGCTGAACAGGCTGGGGCTCTTCTCTCTAGGAAAGAGAAGTCTGAGGGGTGACCTGATAGAGGTCTTTAATGTAATGAAAGGGTTTGATAGGGTAGACATGGAGAAAATGTTTCCACTTGTGGGCGAGTCCAAGACTAGAGGTCATAAATTAAGGATACTCACTAATAAATCCAATACGGAGTTCAGGAGGAACTTCTTTACCCAAAGAGTGGTAAGAATGTGGAATTCGCTACCACAAGGAATAGTTGAGGCAACGAGCATAGATGCATTTAAGGGAAAGCAAGATAAGCACGGGAGGGAAAAGGGAATAGACGGGTATGCTGATAGAGTTAGGTGAAATAGGGTGGGAGGAGGCTCGTGTGGAGCATAAACACAGGCATAAACCAGTTGAGCCGAATGACCTGTTTCTGTGCTGTAGTTTCGATGTAACTCGACGTAACACTGTATTTGAAAATTATTTGTAAAGGATTAGCTTAGTTCTTAGAGTTGCAATCTTTTTATTATTTTATTCACTCAAGGAGTCAGATAATATACCTTCTACTGTAAATATATAACTATTATATGACTGTTCATTTTTTAAATAAATCTGCTTAATGGTTCTAAACTTTTTTTTTTAATTCATTCTCAGGATGTGGGCATTGCTAGCAAGGCCGGCATTTATTGCCCATCCCTTGTTACCCATGAGAAGCTGGTGGTGGGCCTTCTTCTTGAACCGCTGCAGTCCGTGTGGTGAAGGTTCTACCACAGTGCTGTTAGGTAGGGAGTTCCAGGATTTTGACCCAGTGATGATGAAGGAGCAGCGATATATGTCCAAGTCGGGATGGTGCGTGACTTGGAGGAAAACCTGGAGGTGATGGTGCACCTGCTGCCCTTAAAACAAGGTTTGAGGATGGAATACTCTATTCGCTCATCAAAGATAAGAGAGATCTTAGGATAACTCCAGCAGCTAACAACAATTAACTGACAGGGCTTTCTGCTTTATAATCCAGGGCATGATATCAAAGCTTTCCTAGATTTTGAGGCTAAGATAGACATTCTCTAAGGTATGGGGAGTTGGGACTTGCTCAAAGTAATTTAAGAGACAAAATGATCTGGAGTGAGGTAGTTGGAAAATGTAACAAATATATTTTCTAAAACAGCTACAAAAAGTGAAAGGTTTCAATATCATTAGTTTTCGAGTGATGTTACATTAAGTTCCTATACAGATAGTTTCTCAGTGTTTGACACAGTGAAGTAAGATACATTTATAAAATTCAAAAGTAAAACTATTGGTCACCACCGATAAGAAAAATGTATTAACTCTGTATTACGTAATGGGAATTTACAATACTTCAAAATGGTCTTGCTGTTGTTGTAATAATCTATTGGCTGTAATCACTCGTCATTTTACTTTGCAATGGACCAGATCTCGCTGGAAAAATAACGGCGTGTTAATGACGCACACGTTATTAATGTGAAAATCGGCCAGCATGTTCAGGGGATTAAGAGATAAGCCGTGAGTTGCAAATCTCCAGAACTTGCTGGTCGATTTACGCCGCTCCACCGTTTGCTTCACACAAACGGCATCTCACCCTGAGCCTCCCCATTAATTTTAAGAACTTGCTGGATTTGCACATTAGTTGCCCATTAAACTCGCCACCAAAAGTTAAGACTAGTAATTAAGAGCGTAAGTACCTTTATAACAAAGTGATCATTATTATTGCGATGCCAATCAACCTCTCTGGCCCAGAATGGGAACAATTTAAAGTGTTCAATCTCATTCCTGCAGGTAGTCAATTGTGGTTAGATTTTAAAAATGTCAAATTTTAAATTTTAAAATTATTTTCTTACTTTTCCTTTCAGTCTCTATTTTTGTCTCTCTTAACCCAATCTTTCTTTCCCTCTCTCTATTTCTCTTTCTGTACCTGATTTGACTCGAATTCACCCTTCTTCTCTGTCATTCCTCTGTTTCTTTCTCAATCCTTAAATCTCACTGGTTAAGGAGACAGTCTGTTAGTCCCACGGTACACTAAGGTCCCAGATGCCCCATTGCCCTAGCCGCGCCTCAGCTCGCACTTCCAGCAAGTTACGGCCTGAAAAATTTTCGAGCTGAAGGGTGCAGAAGAAAGTCTAACTAACGGGGCATGTTGCCCCACATCAGCAGGAATGTAATATTTCCAAGTTTGCTGATGACACAAAACTAGGTGGGATTGTGAGTTGTGAGGAGGACGCAAAGAGGCTTCAAGGCAATTTAGACAAGTTGAGTGCGTGGGAAAATACATGGCAGATGCAGTATAATGTAGATAAATATGAAGTTATCCACTTCAGAAGGAAAAACAGAAAGGCAGAGTATTATTTAAATGGTGATAGATTGGGAAATGTTGATGGACAAAAGGACCTGGGTGTCCTTGTACACCAGTCACTGAAAGCAAACATGCAGGTGCAGCAAGCAGTTAGGAAGACAAATGGTATGTTGTGCTTCATTGCAAGATGATTTGAATACAGGAGCAAGGATGTCTTACTGCAGTTATACAGGGCCTTGGTGAGACCACACCTGGAGTACTGTGTGCAGTTTTGGTCTCCTTAACTAAGAAAGGATATAATTACCATAAAGGGAGTGCAGCGAAGGTTCACCAGACTGATTCCTGGGATGGCAGGACTGTCGTATGAGGAGAGATTGGGTCGACTCGGCCTGTATTCACTCGAGTTTAGAAGAATGAAACGTATAAAATTCTGACAGGGCTAGACAGACTGGATGCAGGGTGAATGTTTCCCCTGGCTTGGGGGTCCAGAACGAGGGGTCACAGTCTCAGGATACGGGGTAGGACATTTAGGACTGAGATGAGGAGAAATGTCTTCACTCAGAGGGTGGTGAACCTGTGGAATTCTCTACCGCAGAAGGCTGTGGAGGCCAAGTCACTGAATATATTTAAGAAGAAGCTAGACAGATTTCTAGACACAAAAGGCATCAAGGGGTATGGGGAGAGAGTGGGAATATGGTACTGAGATAGAGGATCAGCCATGATCATACTGAATGGTGGAACAGGCTCGAAGGGTCGAATGGCCTACTCCTGCTCCTATTTTCTACGTTTCTATGTGCAATAGTGTAAAACGGGTGATAGCGAGTCAGCAGTCCGTTTTACATCTCTCCCGATTTTTATCTTTCATTTGAATCCAAAAAATTCTGAGCACAAATTTTAAGCTGTGAGTCAGCATCCCTGTAACACAATATCTGTGAGCACCAGCTTAAGATAAATGCAAATTTATTCCCTTAAGTTTTATACATAGCCCATGGAGTTCCATGGTACATCCACAAATGAAGTTTGGACATTCTTGTGTGAAGTGAACGTATACTGCAGTACCAGTCTTCTGCCACAGGGGGGTATTTTTTTTACATAGTGCACTGAGGGCCTCCACTGGCACAGACTCAGAGTTGCAGATTACTCAGGCCATTCAAAGATATTGGAAGCAATTTTCATCTTAAGTGTAAAACATTCTAGTTCACACTTCTTTAAAACCCACCTGAATCCCAAGTGCGAATGGCTCTCAATTATCGAGTCTAATTTTATTTGCATAATAATTCACAATTTCAGGTGAAAACTCTAGTACGTCAACTGGTAGGAGGTGAAAAGTCACACTTAAAGGGATCGAGACAATTAAAAGGGAGTGTCACGGGGAGGGAGAACAAAAATTTAGAAAGCTTTTGGAGAGCATTAAAAGGCATCTCAACCCGTCAGCAACCTTTTTCAAGTCTGAAGAAGTATGGGATTAAGAAGAGACAGGCCAGGATGAAGGAGAAAAGACCTGCAGGTGCAGGCGTGAGTCTGCAGACAAGTGACGGTGCAGCTCACCTCCTCTGATGGTTTCTGAAGTCGAGGTGGGGCTGCGTGAGAGCAGGATTTTTCTTTGTGCCATTTTGCAGCACCATCCCATAGGTCAGCACTGCAGCAGGCCTGCAGCCGAGTTTCAGGCCACAGCCGTCCGTTACTGTCCCTGCACACGTGCAAGGTCCATGCTGTGTGGTGGCCACTGGTGTCCTTGCAGCAGATGGCAGAGCTTAGCATCTTCCCTTGTGCTGATCCAAAGCCGAGGAGGCAGGTCACCATTGTCATTCCCAGGTGGGTTTGCCTGGGTCTGCGGGAATGGCTGGTGGCATCTTGGCAGCTGCGGCCAGAGAGGCAACGCTGGCTCCTGATCATTCTCACATGCAATACCATGTAAAGCATAACATACTGCCATTCGGATGCTTCTGAAGAACCTTTCAGCACAAGGTTTAGGCGGGCACTCACATCTTATTCTCATGCCACAGGGGACTGCTGATGCAGCTGTCATTGAGAAGAGGAGCCTCCATCAACGACATCTGCCAAAACAAAGTTTGCTGCCTCTCTCTGCAACTATTGGGGTGCAGGTGCAAGTGCGGGAGGGAGTATCTAAATACTGCGCGTCGCCTTTCCCCACCTCCTTTTCCTTATAGTTAATGAAACTCCTACCTACTTCAGGCAGGAACTTCAGACGCCTGCCCAAGGCTCAACCTGAAGATCGAGCAGAGCCGTAAACTGATTTCCAACTGATTTCCGGACCTCTACTGTCCCGTTAGTGCCACAAATTGGGGCGAGGGTGAGAGCAAAAAAGCCCACATTCCAACTTGTTTATGCTCGAATCAGCATTAGGGACAAGAATGCTGGTGAATAGACATTCATCATCCGGGGTCAGCATCAAACACGCTATCAGTCACAGCATAGCCAGCTGTGAAGTGAATGTTACATCTTCTTTAGCCCTTAATTCCAACATCAAATCATCCCTACTGCATCAGTAAATCTTTCTGCTTCCTACACCGGCCATCCAGCCACGTGGCCTAAGTTAGACTGCCCCAATTTTTTATACCACACTGTGCTGAATTGTGGGCATTTTATGCTCTCAGGCCATATCTACTATTAACTAAGGTTGCGACTATCGCAACTTATTTGATGCAGGCTCATTACATCCGCCAGAGAAAGGAGACCTTCATTTTGCCAGCGTGGGCTAGATTTAGCTCAGATTCCAAAGATGAAAGGGCATTCCAGTGATGCAATTACCGAACTATGTCAAATGGTAGCAGAGGACTTGGGGGGGCCTCCTCCCTGAAATACCTCCTCCCTAAAATACCTGCAACCTTTCTACATTTTATGCGGACAGTGAGAGGTTCAGACTTAGTATCCACTTGTCCTTGTTAGCTGACAAAAATTCTCCTCTCGCCCCAACCTGAAGACAGGGAACTGAAGTTCTGCTCCACACTGTGGGGCGTGATTTCCTGACCTCACAATCATTTTGCGAGATCAGCAGTTCCCGCCCACTGCATGTAGCAATCCAGCTCATATCCAGCAGACAAATTTGTTCAGGCAAATCACATCAATGTGACATCCATAGGAACTATTACCCAAGCTTGTACTTAAAGATCACGGGATACAATTCTGAACACCTGCTCTGAAACTAGTCTAAAGAATAGGTAAAAGAGACAAAAGGAAATATTGAGATTTTAAAATATTTATAGTATTTTTTTTCAATGTGCCCACTGTGTTTACTAGGGGGGGTCTTGCCCTCACCCCCACCCGATGAAATAAGTGTGGGTATGTGCCCCGTATGTTTCCCCTTCTGCTAGCTGTACCATTTGCAGAAAATGGTTTTTCCAACTTTTGGCTTTAAGAGTGGATTGTAAGAGGGGATCAATGGTACTCCCTAATGATGGGAGTATCAGTGTTAATTGTATCTAAGTGATTTATATCAATTAGTGTTAACTGTATTTATGTAGCAGGTATCAACTGGGAACACTCTTGTATCCATTTATAGGAGAGAGCTTATCTAGGGGGTGCACGATGTGTAAGGGAGAGCTCTCATAGAATCATAGAATCATAGAAGTTACAACATGGAAACAGGCCCTTCGGCCCAACATGTCCATGTCGCCCAGTTTATACCACTAAGCTAGTCCCAATTGCCTGCACTTGGCCCATATCCCTCGATACCCATCTTCCCCATGTAACTGTCCAAATGCTTTTTAAAAGACAAAATTGTACCCGCCTCTACTACTGCCTCTGGCAGCTCGTTCCAGACACTCACCACCCTTTGAGTGAAAAAATTGCCCCTCTGGATCCTTTTGTATCTCTCCCCTCTCACCTTAAATCTGTGCCCCCTCGTTATAGACTCCCCTACCTTTGGGAAAAGATTTTGACTATCGACCTTATCTATGCCCCTCATTATTTTATAGACTTCTATAAGATCACCCCTTAACCTCCTACTCTCCAGGGAATAAAGTCCCAGTCTGTCTAACCTCTCCCTGTAAGTCAAACCATCAAGTCCCGGTAGCATCCTAGTAAATCTTTTCTGCACTCTTTCTAGTTTAATAATATCCTTTCTATAATAGGGTGACCAGAACTGTACACAGTACTCCAAGTGTGGCCTCACCAATGCCCTGTACAACTTCAACAAGACATCCCAACTCCTGCATTCAATGTTCTGACCAATGAAACCAAGCATGCTGAATGCCTTCTTCACCACCCTATCCACCTGTGACTCCACTTTCAAGGAGCTATGAATCTGTACTCCTAGATCTCTTTGTTCTATAACTCTCCCCAACGCCCTACCATTAACGGAGTAGGTCCTGGCCCGATTCGATCTACCAAAATGCATCACCTCACATTTATCTAAATTAAACTCCATCTGCCATTCATCGGCCCACTGGCCCAATTTATCAAGATCCCGTTGCAATCCTAGATAACCTTCTTCACTGTCCACAATGCCACCAATCTTGGTGTCATCTGCAAACTTACTAACCATGCCTCCTAAATTCTCATCCAAATCATTAATATAAATAACAAATAACAGCGGACCCAGCACCGATCCCTGAGGCACACCGCTGGACACAGGCCTCCAGTTTGAAAAACAACCCTCTACAACCACCCTCTGTCTTCTGTCATCAAGCCAATTTTGTATCCAATTGGCTACCTCACCTTGGATCCCATGAGATTTAACCTTATGTAACAATCTACCATGCGGTACCTTGTCAAATGCTTTGCTGAAGTCCATGTAGACCACGTCTACTGCACAGCCCTCATCTATCTTCTTGGTTACCCCTTCAAAAAACTCAATCAAATTCGTGAGACATGATTTTCCTCTCACAAAACCATGCTGACTGTTCCTAATTAGTCCCTGCCTCTCCAAATGCCTGTAGATCCTGTCCCTCAGAATACCCTCTAACAACTTACCCACTACAGATGTCAGGCTCACTGGTCTGTAGTTCCCAGGCTTTTCCCTGCCGCCCTTCTTAAACAAAGGCACAACATTTGCTACCCTCCAATCTTCAGGCACCTCACCTGTAGCGGTGGATGATTCAAATATCTCTGCTAGGGGACCCGCAATTTCCTCCCTAACCTCCCATAACGTCCTGGGATACATTTCATCAGGTCCCGGAGATTTATCTACCTTGATGCGCGTTAAGACTTCCAGCACCTCCCTCTCTGTAATATGTACACTCCTCAAGACATCACTATTTATTTCCCCAAGTTCCCTAACATCCATGCCTTTCTCAACCGTAAATACCGATGTGAAATATTCATTCAGGATCTCACCCATCTCTTGTGGTTCCGCACATAGATGACCTTGTTGATCCTTAAGAGGCCCTACTCTCTCCCTAGTTACCCTTTTGCCCTTTATGTATTTGTAGAAGCTCTTTGGATTCACCTTTGCCTGATCTGTGAATAAAGGATTGGAAGCAACTGAAGACTAGGCTCTAGTATTCTATCCTTCACCACCTGGCTATCCAATTTATAACAATCAGGGGGAGAAGTGCTTCTAGCACGGTCTGTGGGGCACTAGAAGAAATGTGGCCAAAGCAGCATGACATTATGGAGAGGCTGCCATTCGGAGTTCCAAGCTCCTGCCTCTGTGGTGTCCGACCTAAGTCCCTGGCGGTGTGCATCTCCTCATGGCTGCCACAAATCTGTCTAAGTACAAAATAATATGTATCTGTAAAGCTAGAGAAACCCTCCCACATAATTGACTATATATTATTCTCTAATACTATCGATCCTTGATTGTAGGTCCCCTTGAATATTAGTTCCTATGTCAGGCATAGCAGCAGTCAGGGCATTATGCAGCATACCTCTTAGTCCTTGGGTCATTGAGATTTCCACAGCAGCCACTGTCCTGGTTGACACTGTCACCTAAGCTAACTGTGAGTCTAGCACCTCATGGACATTGAAGATAGGGGTGACCAGCTTGTTGCCCATACAACAAATATATCACGCCCATTACATTCTGTATAAGGCACTGGTTATCCACTCCCCTCAGTTTGAAAGCAGTCCCACTGGTCTCCATACATACCACTCCTTCTGTTTGGCTCCAACCTTCATTAGCCTCCCTAAAAATAACTTCAGCCAGTGGAGGGTCTGCCTTTTTCTGTGGCCAGTGAGTGTTCTCATGCTGGTGCCTCGCTCATTTTTGGAGGTCACAAAAAAATCACAATGATAAGCCGAGGGAAGCCATTCAGCCTATCTTTCCATAGAAACGTATAGTGCCCTCTCACAGCATCTAATTGCCTTTCGAATGATTACGGACGTATTGACTTCATTATCCTAACAGAAGGATCATTCTAGGGGAAGATGTACTTCCTGACCTCAGCCCTGAATCTGCCCTTGACCAGTTTGCACTTACGTCCCTTTGTCCCACAGTTTTCATTTAACTTGAAATGGTGCCCTCGGGTTAACTTTTTCTACTCCATTTAGAATCTTACATATCTTTATTCATAGAATGATAGAAATCTACGGCACAAAAGGAGGCCATTCAGCCCATCGTGTCAGTGCCGGCCAAAAAAGAGCTATCCCGCCTAATCTCACTTTCCAGCTCTTGGTCTGTAGCCTTGTCGGTCACAGCACTTCAAGTGCATATCCAGGTACTTTTCAAATGTGATGAGGGTTTCTGCCTCAACCACACTTTCAGGCAGTGAGTTCCAGACCCCTAACACTGGGTGAAAAAATTTCTCCTCCACTCCCCTGTAATCCTTCTACCAATTACTTTAACTCTATGCCCCCTGGTTATTGACCTCTCTGTTAAGGGAAATAGGTCCTTCCTATCCACTCTATCTAGGCCCCTCATAATTTTATACACCTCAATTAAATCTCCCCTCAGCCTCCTCTGTTCCAAAGAAAACAACCCCAGCCTATCCAATCTTTCCTCATAGCTAAAATTCTCCAGTCCTGGCAACATCCTCGTTAATCTCCTCTGTACCTTCTTTAGTGCAATCACAACTTTCCTGTGATGTGGTGACCCGAACTGTACGCAGTACTCTAGCTGTGGCCTAACTAGTGTTTTATACAGTTCTAGCATAACCTCCCTGTCCTTATATTCTATGCCTCGGCTAATAAAGGAAAATATCCTGTATGCCTTTTTAACCACCTTATCTACCTGTCCTGCTACCTTCAGGGATCTGTGGACATGCACTCCAAGGTCCCTCTGTTCCTCTACACTTCTCAGTATCCTACCATTTATTGTGTATTCCTTTGCCTTGTTTGCCCTCCCCAAATGCATTACCTCACACTTCTCCGGATTGAATTCCATTTGCCACTTTTCTGCCCACCTGACCAGTCCATTGATATCTTCCTGCAGTCTACAGCTTTCTTCCTCACTATCAACCACACGGCCAATTCTTGTATCATCCGCCAACTTCTTAATCATGCCCCCTACATTTAAGTCTAAATCATTGATATACACCGCAAAAAGCAAAGGAACCTACTAGTGAGCCCTGTGGAACCCCACTGGAAACAGCCTTCCAGTCACAAAAACACCCATCAACCATTACCTTTTGCTTCCTGCCATTGAGCCAATTTTGGATGCAACTTGACACTTCCCCTTGGATCCCATGGGCTTTTACTTTTCTGACCAGTCTGCCATGTGGGACCTTGTCAAAAGCCTTGCTAAAATCCATGCAGACTATATCAAATGCGCTACCCTCATCGACACTCCTTGTTGCCTCCTCAAAAAATTCAATCAAGTTAGTCCTTCCCTTAACAAATCCATGCTGACTGTCCTTGATTAACCCATGCCTTTCTAAATAACGATTAATATTGTTTCTCAGAATTTTTTCCAATAATTTGCCCACCACCAAGGTTAGGCTGACTGGTCTGTAATTACTCGGTCTATCCCTTTCTCCCTTTTTAAACAATGGTACAGCATTAGCAGTCCTCCAGCACCACACCTATAGCTAGAGAGGATTGGAAAATGATGGTCAGAGCCTCCGCTATTTCCTCCCTTTCTTCTAACAGCCTGGGGTACATTTCATCCAGGCCTGGTGATTAATCTACTTTCAAAGATGCTAATCCCCCTAATATTTCCTCTCTCACTATGTTTATACCATCCAATATTTCACACTCCTCCTCTTTTGTGAAGACAGACGCAAAGTATTCATTAAGGACCATATCCATGTCTACCGCCTCCATACCTTTTTGGTCTCTAATAGGCCTTAGTTTTCTACTACTCTTTCCTTAGTTATCCTCTTGCTCTTTATGTATTTATAAAACGTCTTTGGGTTATCCTTGATTTTACTTCACAATATTTTTTCATGCCCTCTCTTTGCTTTCCCAATTTCCTTTTTAATTTCACCCCTGCACTTTTTTTACTCCTCTAGGCTTTCTGCAGTATTGAGTTCTCAGTATCTGACATAAGCTTCCCGTTTTACCCTTATCCTACCCTCTATGCTCCTTGACATCCAGGGGGCTCTAGATTTGGGAGTCCCATCCTTTTTCTTTTTTTTATTCGTTCATGGGATGTGGGCATCGCTGGCAAGGCCAGCATTTATTGCCCATCCCTAATTGCCCTTGAGAAGGTGGTGGTGAGCCGCCTTCTTGAACCGCCACAATCCGTGTGGTGAAGGATCTCCCACAGTGCTGTTAGGAAGGGAGTTCCAGGATTTTGACCCAGTGACGGTGAAGGAACGGCGATATATTTCCAAGTCAGGATGGTGTGTGACTTGGAGGGGAACGTGCAGGTGGTGTTGTTCCCATGTACCTGCTGCTCTTGTCCTTCGAGGTAGTAGAAGTCGCGGGTTTGGGAGGTGCTGTCGAAGAAGCCTTGGCGAGTTGCTGCAGTGCATCCTGTGGATAGTACACACTGCAGCCACTGTGCGCCGGTGGTGAAAGGAGTGAATGTTTAGGGTGGTGGACGGGGTGCCAATCAAGCGGGCTGCTTTGTTCTGGATGGTGTCGAGCTTCTTGAGTGTTGTTAGAGCTGCACTCATCCAGGCAAGTGGAGAGTATTCCATCACACTCCTGACTTGTGCCTTGTAGATGGTGGAAAGGCTTTGGGGAGTCAGGAGGCTCTTGTAGCCACAGTATTTATATGGCTGGTCCAGTTAGGTTTCTGGTCAATGGTGACCCCCAGGATGTTGATGGTGGGGGATTAGACGATGGTAGTGCTGTTGAATGTCAAGGGGAGGTGGTTAGACTCTCTCTTGTTGGAGATGGTCATTGCCTGGCACTTGTCTGGCGCGAATGTTACTTGCCACTTATCAGCCCAAGCCTGGATGTTGTCCAGGTCTTGCTGCATGCGGGCTCGGACTGCTTCACTATCTGAGGGGTTGCGAATGGAACTGAACACTGTGCAATCATCAGCGAACATCCCCATTTCTGACCTTATGATGGAGGGAAGGTCATTGATGAAGCAGCTGAAGATGATTGGGCCTAGGACACTGCCTTGAGGAACTCCTGCAGCAGTGGGAACATAATTGCTATGAACCCTCCCACTAGTTTGCTCTGAATGCCTCCCACTGCTCTGACATTGATTTACCTTCAAATAGCTATTTCCAGTCCACTTTTGCTAAATCACATCTCAGTTTAGCAAAATTGGCCTTTCCCCAATTGAGAACTTTTACTCCTGTTCTATCTTTGTCCTTTTCCGTAACTACGCTAAATCTATCTGAATTATGATCACTACCACCAAAATGCTCTCCCACTGATGCCCCTTCCACCTGCCCAGCTTCATTCCCTAAAACTAAGTTCAGAACTGCCCCCTCTCTTGTTGGGCTTGCTACGTACTGGCTAAAAAAGTTCTCCTGAGTGCAATTTAAGAATTCTGCGTCCTCCATACCTTTTACACTGATTCGATCCCAGTTAATATTAGGGTAGTTGAAATCTCCTACTATTACTGCCCTATTGTTTTTGTACTTCTCAGAAATTTGCCAACATATTTGCTCTTCTATCTCCCACTGACAGTTTGGGGGTCTATAGTATACCCCCAGCAATGTGACTGCCCCTTTTTTGTTCTTCAGTTCAACCCACATGGCCTCATTTGATGATCCTTCTAACATATCATTCCTCCTCACGGCTGTAATTGTTTCTTTAACCAATGTTGCGACCCACCCCCCCTCCACCTTTTTTATCCCCCTCTCTGTCTCAACTGAAAACCAGGAATGTTGAGCTGCCATTTTGCCCCTGTTTAAGCCATGTATCAGTAATAGCTAAGATATCGTACTTCCACGTGTCTATCTGTGCCCTCAGCTCATTTGCCTTAATCACTAGGTTCCTTGCATTGAGGTATATACCATTAAGGACTTCCAAACTCTTTTGTTGTCTATTTTCTAGTCCTTGTTTCTACTGCCTTCCAAACTCGCTTACTAATTTTCTGCCTTCCATTTCCAGCTCTGCTTCTCTCCCTTCTGAATCCAGACTCAGGTTCCCATCCCCCTGCCAAGCTAGTTTAAACCCTTCCCAAAAGCACTAGCAAACCTCCCTGCAATGGTATTGGTCCCGACCTTGTTGAGGTTCCACCTCCCCCAGAACCGGTTCCAATGAATCTAAAGCCCTCCCTCATGCACCATCTCTCCAGCCATGCATTCATCTGCACTATCCTCCTATTTCTATACTCACTAGCGCGTGGCACCAGGAGTAATCCGGAGATTACTACCTTTGAGGTCCTGCTTATTCATTTCTTTCCTAGCTCCCTAAAATCTGCCTGTAGGGCCTCATCCCTCTTTCTACCTATGTCACTGATATCGATATGGACCATGACCTCTGGCTGTTCACCCTCCCCCCTCAGAATGTTCTGCCGCTGCCAGTGACATCCTTGACCCTGGCACCAGGGAGGCAACATAGCGTCCTGGAATCACGACTGCAGCCGCAGAAAAGCCTGTCTGTTCCCTTAACTATTACGTTCCCTATCACTATTGCTTTCCTGACCTTTCTCCTCCCCCCCCCCGTACAGCTGAACCACCCATGGTGGTGCCATGGTCTTGGCTCTGGCTGGAGGAACCGTTGCCCTCACCAGTACTGAATACTGGTTAGAGAAAGAGATGCACTCAGGGGACTGCTGCACTACATGCTTCGTCCTCCTTGTCTGACTGGCAGTGACCCATTCCCTCTCTGCCTGCAAACTTTTAAGTTGAGGGGTGACCATCTCCTGAAACATGCTATCTATGTAGCCCTCAGCCTCGCGGATGCACTGCAGTGACGCCAGCCGCTGCTCAAGCTCCAAAACCCGGAGCTCGAGCTCCTCCAGCTGACGACACTTCCTGCACATGTGGTTGTCCAGGACAGGAGAAGCGTCCTGGAGTTCCCACATGGCACAGGACGTGCATTCGACAGGACTGAAGTATCCTGCCATGCCTCTATATATTAGACTACTAATCAAACTTCTTAGTTTAACCCACTGCGCTAACTTAAAGAGAAAAAAGACAACAGTAATACTCACCAAACAATCACCTACCTGTTGTCCTGTGACGTCACTTTCAAGTTTCTGCCTCTGCTCTGCTCTCCTGCTCTTGGACCCTCCTTTATCCACCTCCGATCTCGCTCAGCTCAGCTCTCCCGCTCTCAGGCCCTCCTTTACCTGCCTCCGATCTCACTTAGCTCCTTTATAAGGACCACTCTCATGGTGTCAGCTGTGGCTCAGTGGTAGAATTCTCACCTCTGAGTCAGAAGGTTGTAGGTTCAAACCCCAGAGACTTGAGCACAAAATCTAGGCTGACACTTCAATGCAGTACCGAGGGAGTCCTGCACTGTCGGAGGTGCCGTCCTTCGGATAAGCCATTAATCCGAGGCCCCATCTGCCCACTCAGAAAGATGTAAAAGATCCCATGGCACTATTTGAAGTAGAGCAGGGGAGTTCTCCCTGGTGTCCTGGCCAATATTTATCCCTCAACATCACTAAAACAGATTATCTGGTCATTATCACATTGCTGTTTGTGGGATCTTGCTGTGTGCAAATCAGCTGTCCCATTTCCTATATTACAACAGTGACTTATACTTCAAAAATATAAATATTGGCTGTAAAGTGCTTTTCGGACATCCTGAGGTCATGAAAGGTGCTATATTAATGCAAGTCTTTCACACTCAGTCACCTCCTTTCAAGGTTAAATAATCTGAGTATCTCCTTCCTCTGGATCAGCCTTGTAGCCATGCCCTGCACCACATCTAGGGCTTGAACATTTCCCTTGTACCTCAGTGACTAGACCTGAACACAGCAGATGCAGCCTGACCAAATGATTATATAGCTTCAGCATATTAGCCTCACACTTAAACTGTATTTATAATGGCAACAAATCCCAGCATTCTTTGATTGTTGCTTCCAAATAGAATGCCAAGTTATATTCCAAAAACAGTAAAGTATTAGTCGGGGCTGTCGTGCTGAAGCTGTATGTGCAGGTAATTGCGGAACACGGGAAACATCCCTTATGCAGGTAGCTTTGTCTCTGAACAGATACCTGGTACAGTAGAGCTGGTTTTGTGAGTGCCTTCTGGTGCAATGGTGCTCTGTAGGATGGTTCGGGTTATTCTGTGGAGAAAACACAAGAATAAACATTAT
The DNA here is from genome assembly GCF_035084215.1 of Heptranchias perlo. NCBI lineage: Eukaryota > Metazoa > Chordata > Chondrichthyes > Hexanchiformes > Hexanchidae > Heptranchias > Heptranchias perlo. Next base: position 37,573,236 of record NC_090347.1, read on the forward strand.
TGAGTCACTAGAGCGAGGTAGTTATGTTAGAGTCCATGGTATCGTCTGCAAATAAGCACCATAAGGTAGGTAATGATATCTGCAAAGCAAGCCAGGATTCCAACTCTTGTTGCAGACTACACTTAGGAACATAGCAACAGGAGTAGGCCATTCAGTCCCTCAAACCAGCTCCGTCATTCAATTAGATCATGGCTGATCTGTACCTCAGCTCCATTTACCCGCCTTTGCTCCATATCCCTTGATACTCTTACCTAACAAAAATCTATCGATCTCAGTCTTGAAGGCTCCAATTGTCCCAGCATCCACAACCTTTTGGAGGAAGAGAATTCCAGATTTCTACTACCCTTTGTGTGAAAAGGTGTTTCGTGATTTCCCTCCTAAATGAGCGAGCTCTATTTTTAAGATTATGTCCCCCTCGTTCTTGATTCCCCACCAAAGGATATAATTTCTCCATCCCTATACTATCGAATCCTTTTAACATTTTAAACACGGGGGCTAATGAGAGTGAGGAACTTAAAGTAATTATTATCAGTAGAGAAAAACTACTTTAGAAACTAATGGGACTAAAAGCCAATAAATCCCCTGGACCTGATGGCCTACACCCGAGGGTTCTAAAAGAGGAGGCTGCAGAGATAGTGGATACATTGGTTATGATCGTCCAGAATTCCCTAGATTCTAAAATGGTCCCAGCGGATTAGAAGGTAGCAAATGTAACCCCGCTATTCAAGAAAGGAGTGAGAGAAAATAGGGAACTACAGACCAGTTAACCTGACATCAGTCATCAGGAAAATGCTGGAATCCATTATTAAGGAAGTGGTAACAGGGCACTTAGAATATCATACTATGATTAGGCAGAGCCAACATGGTTTTATGAAAGGGAAATCATGTTTGACAAATTTATTAGAGTTTTTTGAGGATGTAACTAGCAGGATATATAAAGGGGAACCAGTGGATGTAGTATATTTGGATTTTCAAAAGGCATTCGATAAGGTGCCACATAAAAGGATGTTACGCAAGATATGGGCTCATGGGGTTGCGGAAAACATATTAGCGTGGTTGGATGATTGGTTAAAGGATAGAAAACAGAGAGTAGGGATAAACGGGTCATTCTCAGGTTAGCTGGCTGTTACTAGTGGGGTACCACAAGGATCGGTGCTTGGGCCTCAGCTATTTACAATCTATATTAGTGACTTGGATGAAGGGACCGAGAATAATGTATCCAAGTTTGCTGATGATACAAAGCTAGGTGGGAAAGTAAGCTGTGAGGAGGACACAGAGTCTGCAAAGGGATATAGACAGGTTAAGGGAGTGGGCAAGAAGGTGGCAGAAGGAGTATAATGTGGGAGAATGTGAGGATATTCACTTTGGGTCGGCCATTTAAGACTGAGATGAAGAGGAATTTCTTCACCCATAGGAACATAGGAACAGGAGTAGGCCATTCAGCCCCTCGTGCCTGCTCCGCCATTTGATAAGATCATGGCTGATCTGTGATCGAACTCCATATACCTGCCTTTGGCCCATATCCCTTAATACCTTTGGTTGTCAAAAAGCTATCTATCTCAGATTTAAATTTAGCAATTGAGCTAGTATCAATTGCCGTTTGCGGAAGAGAGTTCCAAACTTCTACCACCCTTTGTGTGTAGAAATATTTTCTAATCTCGCTCCTGAAAGGTCTGGCTCTAATTTTTAGACTGTGCCCCCTACTCCTAAAATCCCCAGCCAGCGGAAATAGTTTCTCTCTATCCACCCTATCTGTTCCCCTTAATATCTTATAAACTTCAATCAGATCACTCCTTAACCTTCGAAACTCCAGAGAATACAACCCCAATTTGTGTAATCTCTCCTCGTAACTTAACCCTTGAAGTCCAGGTATCATTCTTGTAAACCTACGCTGCACTCCCTCCAAGGCCATTATGTCCTTCCGAAGGTGCGGTGCCCAGAACTGCTCACAGTACTCCAGGTGCAGTCTAACTAGGGTTTTGTATAGCTGCAGCATAACTTTTGTCCCCTTGTACTCTAGTCCTCTAGATATAAAGGCCAGCATTCCATTAGCCTTCTTGATTATTTTCTGCACCTGTTTATGACACTTCAATGGTCTATGTACCTGAACCCCTAAGTCCCTTTGGACATCCACTGTTTTTAACTTTTTACCATTTCGAAAGTACCCTGTTCTATCCTTTTTTGATCCAAAGTGAATGACCTCACATTTGTGAATCTTTGGAATTCTCTACCCCAGGGGACTGTGGATGCTGAGTCATTGAGGACATTCAAGGCTGAGATAGATAAATTTTTGGACTCTATGGGAATTGGGCAAGAAATTGGAGTTGAGGTTGAAGATCAGCCATAATCTGATTGAATGGCGGAGGGGCCATATGGCCTACTCCTGCTCCCATTTCTTATGCTCTTAAACGCCTCGATCAGATCACCCCTCAATCTTCTATACTCAAGGGAATACAGGCTAAGGTTAGGCAACCTATCCTCATAATTTAACCCTCTAAGTCATCCTGTAAGGTGCATGGGTAAGCATAGTATAGGAGGGAAGACACTTACTGGACTCACTGGCAGACAACCCATATCACCATCTGTCACTCCTTTCAAAGTCAGTACTTTGATGTCTGTGGTTCGCCATCCAGTCTTGTGAACCTGGCAACATTTCTTGACATGGAACCTTGTCCTTGTCTCCCGTCATGTTCCTTCAGTGGTCACCAAGCTGGTGATCCCATCCCCAGATTTGCTTTTTTGCACTTGAGGTAAGGGGAAGGGGGCAGCAGAACGTGTCTGCCCTCCTGGCAGGTAATTCTTCCATCATCAGTGTCCACGGATCCCTCAATGCAAGTTTATTCAACCATTGCTTCTTAAGTATCTGATGAATGAACAAATGGTTTAATCCTTAGAGCAGGTAGGTCAACTGACTGAGCTGCTGGTTTATTAAGATGCTGCGGTGTGATGTGTCAGTCCGCAGTGACTGGTTCCATATTGTTGACTAAACTTCACAAATTGGGTTGCACAGACCTGCAGAGAGAGAGAGGAAGATCTTTGTACAACAAATATGTTATTTAAAGAGCCACCAATACCTAGAAGTTCATCCCTATGATAAGTGACAGACGAAGAACGGTTCAATCCCATCACCTCTCGTAACTGAGTTTCATGTAATTGTGAAGATGAAAATAAGCCCATTAACATCATTAACATCAGCCAGGGGTGGGGGCCGAGGCCGAGTCCGAGTCTGGGGCTGGGTCAGTGGTGGTTTTACGCTTTATTCAGTAGCTCGTAAAGGTTTGAATGTTTCACGGAGGAGGCGGGCCTGCCGACCGTGGGGCCCCCGGCTCTCCACACTACTTACCGTTCAGAGTAATTGAGAATTTGTGTTTTTCCCTGTCGTGTTTGACGAGCAGCAGATCGACGGCGGTGTTTTCGCTAAGCCTGGGCCCCGCTGCCGATGGCGGGGAGGCGACCCTGTGCCTGGGCCACAGCAGCGACAACACGTCAGAGAGAAACTTCCGAGCCATCGCCGCCTGGAACCTTCGACCGCGCGAGGAGAGGTTGGGGCAGAATGTATCCCCTCCCCCTCCCCCTCCCACCCACCCACCAACCCCGACCCACCGTCCCTCCGACCACCCTCCTTCCGACCCTACTCCCCTCCCCCTCCCCCACCCACCAACCCCGACCCACCGTCCCTCCGACCACCCTCCTTCCGACCCTACTCCCCTCCCCCTCCCCCACCCACCAACCCCGACCCACCGTCCCTCCGACCACCCTCCTTCCGACCCTACTCCCCTCCCCCACCCACCCACCCACCGTCCCTCCGACCACCCTCCTTCCGACCCTACTCCCCTCCCCCCCCCTCCTTCCGACCACCCCCCCTCCTCCCCCCCTCCTTCCGACCACCCCCCCTTCTCCCCCCCCTCCCTCCCTCCCCTCTCCCTCCCTCCCCTCTCCCCCGCCCCTCTCCCCCTCTTCCCCGCCCCTCTCCCCCTCTTCCCCGCCCCTCTCCCCCTCTTCCCCGCCCCGCCCCGCCCCAACCTCCCTCCTCTTCTCCGCCCCGCCCCAACCTCCCTCCTCTTCTCCAACCTCCCACCTCCCCCCTCCCCTCCTGGACCCCAGCGGTCAGGCACAGCGTCCCTCCTCCACCCTATTCCCACCTCAAACTCCAACCCAAACCTGACGCCAGCCCCCAAACCCCAACTCTAACCTAACCCCAACCCAATCCCTTTCTCAGTTGACAGCACTTTTGCCACTGAGTCAGAAGGTTGTGGGCTCAAGTACCACTGCAGAGACTAGAGCACAAAATCTAGGCTGACATTCCAGCGCTGCACTGTGGGAAGACCCGTCCTTCGGATGAGACGTTAAACCGAGGCCTTGTCTGCCCTCTCAAGGGGACGTTAAAGATCCCGTGGCACTATATGAAGAAGAGCAGGGGAGTTCTCCCCAGTGTCCTGGTCAATATTTATCCCTCAACCGTCATCACTAAAACAGATTATCCGGTCATTATCATATTGCTGTTTGTGGGACGTTGCTGTACACAAATTGGCTACTGCGTTTCCTACATTACAACAATGACTTAAAAAGTACTGTAAAGCGCTTTGGGACGTCCTGAGGTTGTAAACGACGCAATATAAATGCAAGTCTTTCTTACCGTAAACAACCCAAACCTAACCCCAATCCAATCCTAACCCTAAACCTCCTCCTACAAATGAGGTCACCTTAAACTAACTCTTTAACCCTTAATTCCTACCCTAACCTCGGCATGGCACAGAGTCTCCCTCCTCCTCCTAAACCCCAACTAAAACCTAATCTTAAACATTCTAGACTAATTCTAACCCTTAAATCCAATCCTAACTCTGACCCTACCTTAACATTGGTTTTCCACAGATCCTCCCTCCACCCCCTGAAACCCAACTCCAACCCAAACCTTAACCCTCCTCCATATAAAGTCACCTAAACTAATTTTAACCCCTAAATCCAACCCTATCCCAATATTGTTCCATGCATAGAGCCTCCCTCCGCAACCCAACCCAATCATCCGAAACTAATTTTAACCCCTAAATCTTACCCTACCTTAACATCGGTCCAGGCATAGAGCCTCTCTCCAAAACCCATTTCCAACCCAAACTGTAACCCTCCTCCTCCAAATAAAGTCACCCTAGCCAGAACCCTAACCCTCTTCCAAATAAAGTCACCCTAAACCCAACCCCAACCTTATCCTATGCCAACATCAGTCTTGGCAAACAGTCTCCTTCCTGCACCAAAACCCTAAACCTAACCCTAAACCTTCTCCTCCAATAAGTCACCCTTAACTAACCAAAATCCCAACCCCCCCTCCAAATAAAGTCACCCTAAACTAACTCCAACCCTAACCTAGCATCCATCCAGGCAGAGCCTCCCTTCTTCACCCAAACCCAACCATAAACCAACGTAACCATAGCCCTCTTCCAAATAAAGTCACCCTAAACCTAACCAAGCCCAATCCTAACCCTCCTTCAAATAAAGTCACTTTAAACCTAACTTTAACCTCAATCCTAAACCTAACCCAAACCCTAATCCAATTTTAAACCTAACTCTAAACCAGTGCTAAATATTGGGAAGACCGAAGCCATTCGCAACCTTGGTGTCCTGTTTGACCCTGAGATGAGCTCCCGACCATGTAACTGCTCAATCACCAAGACCGCCCCTGCCTCAGCTCATCTGCTGCTGAAACCCTCATCCATGCCTTTGTTATCTCTAGACTAGACTATTCCAATGCGCTCCTGGCTGGCCTCCCATCTTCCGTCCTCCATAAGCTTGAGCTCATCCAAAACTCAGCTGCCCATATCCTAACTTGCACCAAGTGCTGTTCACCCATCACCCCTGTGCTCGCTGACCTACATTGGTTCCCGGTGCGGGAACGCCTCAATTTTAACATTCTCATCCTTATTTTCAAATCCCTCCATGGCCTTGCACCTCCCTATTTCTGTAACCTCCTCCAGCCCTACAACCTTCTGAGATCTCTGCACTCCTCCAATTCTTGCCTCTTGTGCATCCCAGATTTTAATTGCTCCACCATTGGCAGCCATGCCTTCAGCTGCCTAGGCCCTAAGCTCTGGAATTCCATCCCTAAGCATCTCTACCTCTCTCTCCTCCTTTAAGGTGTTCCTTAAAACCTCCCTCTTTGACCAATCTTTTGCTCACCTGTCCTAACATCTCCTTACGTGGCTCGGTGTCAAATTTTGTTTGATCCTGTGAAGCGCCTTGGGACGTTTTACTACGTTAAAGGCGCTATATAAATGCAAGTTGTTGTTGCATATCTAATCCAACCCCAGTTCTCAGGTTGAACCAAACTGCTAACAACCTGTGTGTCCAATTTGTCCCCAAGCTGAATCTCAACATTAGCATATATATATATGCAGAGGTACCTGTTAAAGGTAGCAAAGCAAGAAAGAGACTGAGGAAATAGCTGATAACCCATTAAATGTGCACAAGCAGTGTGAGGTGGCTATAAGGCAAATAGGGTGTTAGGTTGTATAGCTCGGACTATCACGTTTAGTACAAAGAGCATTATATTTGACTCTAAGGCTTTGGTACATCCACACTTGGGGTATTGTTTCTAGTTTTGATCCCCGCACATGGCAAAAGATGCTAGTTATCAGGAAAAGCTCCAAGGTTAGGGCTATTTACTTTAGGGAAACAAAGGGTTAGAGGGAACATAATTGAGATATTTAAAATAGTGAAGGGGTTGGATACAGTCCAGTTGAATAGGTTATTTGAGATGGATAGGGTGGCAAGACTGGAAGTTGTGCATTTTAAATCCTTAGGCAAAGAGTTAGGTTTTTGTAAGGGGTGTGGGGTCTGCTTTTGGGAGGGAATTCTGTTGATGCTGACCCCAAGAAAACGTAACGGTGTCAACTTACATTCAACATTGGCAGAGCAGTTCTGAGGCACAGTGTGCATGTGCAGTCAGACTTAACACTGCCAACAGCTGATAATTTTACTCTGGCGACCAGGATTAGCAGTGATCAGTAGAAGCGGGTAATGTGCTCCCAAAAACAATTTCTTCAAGACGTCACGTAAGCAAAAAGCATTGGAGTTATTAAGGAATCCCTGAGGTAGCACACAAACCACACCCCCACCCCATCAAACATAAAACAGGCAAAGGATATGATTTATCCACAAATTAGTTTAATGCTAAAACAAATTAATAGCATAAGGCTCGAGCAATGGGCATCTCTCATTTCTGCTTATGTCACGCTGAATGCATTAGGGAGTAAACACAAAACTGGAATAATTATTCCACAAATGACTGTACAATGTAATTACCATTTACAATATTAATTAGTACAGTACCTCCATTTTTGAAACGCAAATCCATTTGGATAATGATAGCCCATTAAACATAAATGAGGAAAATAAATATTTCAGTAACTCGCCTGAGGTAATGTAGTTTTCGCAAATTGCAACTAACAATTTGTTCATATTAACTATAACGAATACAGTATCAAGTTAATGAACACATTGTTAGTGAAAATCAATAATACCTGTAATATATTACTGTATGGGATTCCAGTGTTCTATTAACAAAGGGATATTTTTAATATGAGATTGATTTTGTCACTATGTTTAATGATTTACTATTTGTTTTCTTTGCTATCTTGCTTTAATATTGCGTTAATGTTTCACGTACAGGCTCGAAGGGCTGAATGGCCAACTCCTGTTTCTATGTAGCTCCTGGAAATCACAAAATCTTCACACAAACAGACATTGCATGTAACCATTTAACACGCAAACATTTTCATCATTGAAAAATAATTTTGCACACCTTCCATCAACATAAGATTATTATTCTTCACTGAAGGTACTTTGTGTTGCAGAGAGTCGAATCATGCCTGTCTTTGTAATAATCCCCAGCAGATGCAACTGTTTTTACACAGAATCATGAATAAATAATTAGCTTTTCTAGTAATCTCGTATGTACACTACATGGTTAAATTTGACATTGCCAGAAGAGAAAGAACAAAATCATCGCAACAATGCTACCTAATTGGAGATACGAGCAATCAGATGGGATGATATTCAAAATACCAAGCAGATTGATTTCAAAGGGAGCTCACTTGCTTTATTAGCTATATTAATTATCTCCCGTGACAATGCACACAAACAAAATTAAACAATGGGCTCGATATTAGCACCCGCGATCGGGTGCATTCCTGGCGGGGGGGGGGCTCCGAAAATCGGGGAATCCCGGAGCGGGCCGGGAGCCCGGCTCCAACCCACCCACTTCCGGCTTCCCCACAGACGCGCTGACGTGCGCGCGCAGCCCCCGCATGTGGGACACCTGCAGGCAATTAAAGCCGGCGGGGTGCCACTTAAAAGTATTTATACTGGTATTTCAGGTCGTTAACAGACCTGATTAAGGAGATATTTTACATGGGGTGGGATTTTACAAACAACTGGGACTGTTTCCAGTACTGGGGGAAACACTCCCAGTTGAAATGGACGTGTTGCAGCCATCAGCCTGTGGCAGCTGCAAAGGTCCATTTGACGGGTGGGGGGGGAGACCCTCACTCATTGCAGGAGGCCACTCTGTTATTTGAGACAAAGTTTGGCCTCCACCACCCTCCCCCCTAACAATCAAAGTCACCAACTTGCACACTTACCCCGGGGTCCAGAGACATGTACCTACCTTGCGGACCCCCTCAGATGTACATCTTCCGGATGGGGGCCGCCGTAGCTGCAGTCATGACCTCCTCGGAGGATGAACAGCATCACCAGCCTCGCCGGCCACGCCGTCCACCTCTGACACGTGGAGCCCCACAACACAGTGCTGTGACACATCCACCTGCACAGCAGGAGGGAGGGCAACCGCAGAGAGAGATGCGTCGCAGAGGGCACTACCCTCGCCACAGGGTCCACAGACCGAGGCTCAGCTTCCTGGACCTCTCTGAGCAGCAGTGCACACGGAGGCTCAGAGTCACTCGACATGTAGTCGTGGACATCTGCAGCCTCCTTCATGCCGAGCTGCTCCCGGCTGGCCTGAGCACCATCTTCTTACCTGTCGCTCTCAAAGTCACCACTGCCCTCAACAACTTCTCCTCTGCATCCTTCCAGGGTGCAACCGGGGACATCGCCGACGTCTCTGAGTCATCTGCACAAAAGAGCCCTGCAAATACACCTACACCCACTCTGCAGTGACACAATGGGTGGCATCAGTTGTGGGTCTTCATTGTGATCCTCAGGAAAGGGCATTATTGCACAAACCAGACCAGATTCGCAAAGACGTGGCAGTAGTGGTGCCAATATAATATGTGATGTGAGTTGGTCAGAAATTAAATATAAGTAAAAATCATGACAAACCCTCAAACACCCTTGTGCATCCCCTTCATGCTTATTCCCCGTGCCCATTCTGCCGATGTCAAGTTACTCGAGCTCGTAGGTCGAGCTCGAACTCATTAGCATACGCCCGAATGTAAAATGGCCGTAAGTCAGCGTGAGTGGCCAGCATGGTTTAACGTTTTTTGAACATAATCAATGGGGCCTCAAGTTGTTAGGGTGCACACTATAAAAGTTGGGGGGGGGGGGATTTCCTTCAGAGTGAGGCTGGAGGGTACAAGGTAAGCATCGAGGGAGTAGGGGGAATTTCTCTTTCTCCTCGTTTGTCAGGAAGGGAGGAAGCTGCCTGGTTGGAAGATTGTGAGGGTCACTGTCATCTCCCGTTTGTCCGATGACGACCTTGTTTTTGAATTAAGAACATAAGAAATAGGAGCAAGAGTAGGCCACATGGCCCCTCGAACCTGATCCACTGTTCAATCAGATCATGGCTGATCTTCAACCTCAACTCCACTTTCCTGCCCGATCCCCATAATCCCTTGACTCCCCTAGAGTCCAGAACTCTGTCTCAGCCTTGAATATATTCACGACTCAGCATTCACAGCCCTCTGGGGTAGAGAATTCCAAAGATTCACAACCGTCTGAGTGAAGAAATTCCTCCTCATCTCAGACTTAAATGGCAACCCCTTATCCTGCAACTGTGCCCTCTAGTTCTAGACTCTCCAGCCAGGGGAAACAACCTCTCAGCATCTCACCCTGTCAAGCCCCCTGATAATCTTATATGTTTCAATTAGATCACCTCTCATTCTTCTGAACTCCAGAGAGTATAGGCCCTTTCTACTCAACCTCGCCTCATAGGACAACCCTCTCATCCCAGGAATTAATCTTGTGAACCTGCACTGCACCCCCTCTAAGGCAAGTATATCCTTCCTTAGATAAGGAGACCAAAACTATACACAGTACTCCAGGTGAGGTCTCACCAAAGCCCTGTAGAGTTGTAGTAAGACTGCCTTACTTTTGTGCTCCAACCCCCTTGCAATAAAGGCCAACATGCCATTTTCTTTCCTAATTGCTTGCTGTACCTGCATGCTGACTTTCTGTGTTTCTTGTACAAGGACACCCAAGTCTCTCTGGACACCAACATTTAATAGTTTCTCACCATTTAAAAAATATTCTGTTTTTCTGTTCTTCCTACCAAAATGAATAACCTCACATTTCCCCATATTATACTCCATCTGCCACCTTTTTGCCCACTCACTGTCTATATCCCTTTGCAGACGCTTTGTGTCCTCCTCACAGCTTACTTTCCCACCTAGCTTTGTACCGTCAGCAAACTTGGATACATTACACTCGGTCCCTTCATCTAAGTCATTAACATAGATTGTAATTAGCTGAGGCCCAAGCACTGATCCTTGCGGTACCCCACTAGTTACAGCCTGCCAGCCTGAGAATGACCCGTTTAGCACTACTCTCTGTTTTCTGTCCGTTAACCAACCTCAATCCATGTTAATATGTTACCCCTAACCCCATGAGCCCTTATCTTGTGTAACAACCTTTTATGTGGCACCTTATCGAATGCCTGTTGAAAATCCAAATATACAACATCCACTGGTTCCCCTTTATATATCCTGTTAGTTACATCCTCAAAAAACTCTAATAGGTTTGTCAAACATGATTTCCCTTTCATAAAACCATGCTGACTCTGTCTAATCATATTATGATTTTCTAAGAGCCCTGTTACCACTTCCTTAATAATGGATTCCAGCATTTTCCCGATAACTAATGTCAGGCTAACTGGCCTGTAGTTCCCTGTTTTCTCTCTCACTCCTTTCTTGAATAGTGGGGTCACATTTGCTACCTTCCAATTCTCTGGGACCGTTCTAGAATCTAGGGAATTTTGGAAGATAATAACCAATGTACCCACTAACTCTCAGCCACCTCTTTTAGAACCCTCGGATGTAGGCATCAGGTCCAGGGGATTTATCAGCTTTTAGTCCCATTAGTTTCTCAAGTACTTTTTCTCCACTGATATTAATTACTTTAAGTTCCTCACTCTCATTAGACCCTTGGTTCCCCATTATTACTGGTATATTTTTTATGTCTATACTGTGACGACAGATACTAAATATTTGTTTAACGCATCTGCCATTTTCTCATTCCCCATTATAATTTCTCCTGTCTCAGCCTCTAAAGGACCAACGTTTACGTTTACTTTCATATTCTATTTTCTCTCTTTTTATCAATTTTTTGGTCATCCTTTGATGGTTTCCAAAACTCTCCCAATCCTCAGGCTTACTACTCTTATTGGCAATATTATAGGCCTCTTCTTTTAATCTAATACTATCCTTAACTTCTTTAGTTAGCCACAGATGTATCACTTTTCCCGTGGAGTTTTTATTTCTCAATGGAATGTATATTTGTTGAGAATGTTGAAATATTTCTTTAAATGTTTGTCATTGCTTTTCAACCGTCAAACCCTTTAATTTAATTTCCCAATCTACCTTAGCCAACTTGCTCCTCATCCCTATGTAATTGGCTTTATTTAAGTTTAAGACTCTAGTTTCTGACTTAAGTACGTCACTCTCAAACTCAATGTAAAATTCTATCATATTATGATCACTCTTCCCCAGAGGATCTCTTACTGTGAGATTACTAGTTAACCCTGTCTCATTACATAATACAAGATCTAAAATAGCCCGTTCCCTGGTTGGCTCCATTAAGTATTGCTCTAGGAAACTGTCTTGAATGCATTCCATGAACTCAAGCTCCAAACGACCTTTGCCAATTTAATTTGCCCAGTCTGTATGAAGATTAAAGTCCCCCATGATGACTGCATTACCTTTGTTACAAGCTCCTATTATTTCACGATTCATACTCTGTCTAACGGTATTGCTACTATTAGGGGGCCTATAAACTACTCCCACCAGTGTTTTCTGCCCCTTGTTATTTCTTATTTCCACCCATATTGATTCTACTTCCTGATCTTCCGAGCCAAGATCCTTTCTCACCACTGTCCTTATATCATCTTTTATTATTAGGGCTACACCCCATCTCTTTCCATTCTACCTGTCTTTTCTAAACGTCATGTACCCTGGAATATTTAGTTCCCAACCTTTGCAACCATGTCTCTGTAATGGCGATTAGATCAAACTCATTTTTCTCTACTTGTGCAACTAATTCATCTATCTTGTTACGAATGCTCCGTGCATTCAAGTAATTCAGGAAATTTTATTGCTGCTAAGCAAAGAACATTTTTGATTCAAAGAGGTTAAATCTTTATTTAATTTTGTGAAAGTTTGCCAAAGTAACATTTGCCAAAGTTTACATTAGTTTAATTCAGGTTTCTGACAGTTCCTAACATTGATTAATGTTCATTGAAGGTTTTTACTTTGTGAGTAGTTGTTCAGCTTTCTAAAAAGCGTTTAGCTTTGTCATAAAGCACTGTTTGTAATTAAAATACATTTCTCAGGGTCTAGTTGAGGCTTCTTGGAGTTCCTGTAAGAATTGGTTGAAATATCTAAGTATAGTTTAACATTTCAGGCAACATTTATAGCTATTTGTAAAAATTTACAGGTAAAATTTACTAATCATATGAAACATTTTTTGTAATTAAATAATCTTACGTTTAAGAGAGTCGTGTCTGACTCTTCTGGTTGCGATTTCTGAGAGGGCGCTCATTGGGTAAAGGCCTGGGTCACAAGCCGCGCTCTGACCACCCTGCCCTCTCGAAGCGACACCTCCTGCGGACGCTCCATCTCCCTTGGCTCCCGCAGTCGTTGGAGGGGGGGGTGGGGGCAAGGGCGAGTCCGTTATCATGAGCAGCGATGCGTTCAGGGGAAGGGATGGATAGAAGATCGAGGAAATTTGGTCGTAAAATCATCATAGAATGGTTACAGCACAGAAGGAGGCCATTCAGCCCATCGAGCCCGGGCCGGCTCTTTATAAGAGCAATCCAGTTATTCCCATTCCCCTGTTCTTTCCCAGTAGCCCTGCAAGTTTTTTCCCTTCAAGTATTTATCCAATTCCTTTTTGAAAGCCACGATTGAATCTGCTTCCACCACCCTTTCAGGCAGCACATTCCAGATTATAACTACTAGCTGTGTAAAAAAGTTTTTCCTCATGTCGCCTTTGGTTCTTTTGCCAATCACATTAAATCTGTGTCCTCTGGTTCTCGATCCTTCCGTCAATGGGAACAGTTTCTCTCTATTTACTTTATGTAAACCCTACATGATATTTAACACTTCTATCAAATCTCCTATCAACCCCAGCTTCCCCAGTCTAACCATGTAACTGAAGTCCCTCATCCCTGGAACCATTCTAGTAAATCTTTTCTGCGCCCTCTCTAAGGCCTTCACATCCTTCATAAAGTGCGGTGCCCGGAATTGGACACAATACTCCAGTTGTGGCTGCCAAGCAAGTGTTTTATAAAGGTTCAACATAACTTCTTTGCTTTTGTACTCTATGCCTCTATTAATAAAGTCCAGGATGCTATATGCTTTTTTAACCACTCAAAGATAACAAACAAAGATTTGTGTACATATACCCCCAGGTCCCTCTGTTCCTGAACCCCCTTTAGAATTGTATCATTTAATTTATATTGCTTCTCCTCGTTCTTCCTGCCAAAATGTATCACTTCGCACTTCTCTACGTTAAATTTCATCTGCCATGTGTCCACCCATTCCACCAGCCTGTCTATGTCCTCTTGAAGTCTATTACTATCCCCCTCACTGTTTACTACACTTCCAAGTTTTGTATTATCTGCCAATTTTGAAATTGTGCTCTGTACACCCAAGTCCAAGTCATTAATATACATCAAAAAAAGCAGTGGTCCTCATACCAACCACTGGGGAACACCACTGTATACCTTCCTCCAGTCCGAAAAACAACTGTCCACATGTATTATAATTATGCGTGTAAATCATTTGTGTCCAATTTTCCAAAATCTTTTAGGCCACCTATTTGCTTTGCGTCCCAATTGCGCGCGACTCGGGGTGCAGATATGCAGGAAATTACAGGCCAGGGTACTTTGGGTTATCTTACCCTTCAGGCTACACTGATTTTCATTCCACATTTTTTTTAGGATGTCATTGTGCCATTTCTTTCCTTTTTTGGCTATTATTACAAAATTCTAATAAAAGGAGGTTTCTAATAGCTCAATTCAGAGAAGCTATTTTGGAGAAGATTTTGCATGGACTGACCTTAGTCTGTAGAAAGGCAAGAATCTATCATTAGATCTATTGCTTCTATCATAGCTTCAAGCCATAGTGCAACCAGCTGACGCAGCACAGATAGACAGGGAGCTAGTGGAAGTAGTATTTCAAGGTGGCAGATTCTATTAAGATTACTGTCATACTGTGCACCAAACTCTTTTAAAAATATCACATTGAGAGGTAGTTTAGGACTTCTTCAGAAAACTTAAGGGCAAATGCCAATGTTTTGCACAACCTTTCCAAATGATTCTTTTGACTTTCCTTCTGAAGGTTTTTTCATAACTGCAGACTCAGTGGGCTTTGGCTTTTAACCCCCCATGGTGGGCGGGAGAGGGATGTGAGGAGCAGGAGTGCTTCCTCCTCGGCCCCTCAAGTAAATCTTATGCCCTGATCTTTTTCTTCACTGCGATTGTCCAACAACCCCCCCCTCGCGATCTCTCCCTCCCCGCGATCAGCCGACCCCCGCTCGACCTCCAGACCCTCTGCGATCTCTCCATGCGATCGGCCAACCCCCCTCCCCCACCACGACCTTTCCCTCGCTCCTCACTGCCACGTTTCGGGACCCCCCAACCTTGCCCCGATCTTCTCCGGTCACCGGTGACCGTCCCTTCTACTGCTGGCTTTCCCGTCTGGCAGCTGGCCAGCCTCTCAATCTGGCCGGCTGCCGGGCAGGAAACAGAGTAAAAAATTGCTAATGAGGTCCTGCCATTAAATTTGGCAGGACCTCCACATTCCTGAGATTTCCGGGTTTCCCAGCCACGAACACAGCCCTTGCTCCCTCCCCGTAAATATCGGGGCCAGTAAGATTGTTTCTGCAGTTTTTAATGAGAGGCTAGCCCTGTGGATGGGTAATGAACAGAGGCCTGGTCTACACCTAAATAACACAGCGGGGGCTTAATGGTGGCATTTGAGTGCAGTGAAATGTCGGGTAGGGAACAGTCTTAATCTGGAGCAGTGGAAGGAGTTACAGTCTGCAGTCAGGGCAATTGCAACATTTTTTTTTGCTAGTGGTCACATACTATTTACAGGTTGATGGAATCGTAGCCCTTCCTATTCCAGGATACAATAGGATTGTTGGTAGATGCACAAATGACTTCATTGGGTAGTCAATCACGCTCTGTCCCTTCGGACAGCCAGAAATTTTGGGAAAACTTTAAACTTGATGTCTGTATTAACCATTCTAAATGCTCTCTTTTCCTCTGTTTGATTCCGTTGACTTTAATAGTTCCTCTCTCCATTTCAACTCATTTGTCTCCTTTCCAGATCTTTTATATAGTTCCATTTGCTTCTTTACCTCATCCGGAACAATCTCATTCCTTCTGCTGTGCCTAAAAGTTGCTAGAGCAATGCAGAGGGAGCTTTCCCCTGCATCCAACCCGTGCTGTACCTGAACTGAGGGTGTTTGATGCTGGTTTGGGTGCAACGAGTGGGAAATTGACCCATTCAAATATGACGACTTTTGAAAAATTCAGTACCTTCCTCCATCCGTAAAAACAATCTGAACTAATTTAGAGGGCCAGTTCTGAAGGTGCGTATAATTGTTCTGTGGAAGAGATCAATTCTATACACGTCAGACAACTCATATATACTCACTGATACATCATAGTTGCTGGTAGCAGCGTAAAAACACCATCTACTGATAAAAACAATAGTGGTGGAATTTTTTTTAAAATTCCCACCGAGGCACAGTTGCCAAGTGCCTGCAGTACTGATTCACTGCCACTGGAGGGCAAAAGTACGTCTTATCTGGTTGTGATCTGGTACCACTCAGTGGGAGGAGCCGTGCTACTGCCACGAATGAACACAATGTATTATTTAACATGTAGATTTTAGCTACATTGTCCACTCCACTCTATTTTACTTTATCACTGCTCCCAACTGGGTGTTTTTTTTTTATTCGTTCATGGGATGTGGGCGTCGCTGGCGAGGCCAGCATTTATTGCCCATCCCTAATTGCCCTCGAGAAGGTGGTGGTGAGCCGCCTTCTTGAACCGCTGCAGTCCATGTGATGACGGTTCTCCCACAGTGCTGTTAGGAAGGGACTTCCAGGATTTTGACCCAGCGACGATGAAGGAACGGCGATATATTTCCAAGTCGGGATGGTGTGTGACTTGGAGGGGAACGTGCAGGTGGTGTTGTTCCCATGTACCTGCTGCTCTTGTCCTTCTAGGTGGTAGAGGTCGCGGGTTTGGGAGGTGCTGTCGAAGAAGCCTTGGCGAGTTGCTGCAGTGCATTCTGTGGATGGTGCACACTGCAGCCACAGTGCGCCGGTGGTGAAGGGAGTGAATGTTTAGGGTGGTGGATGGGGTGCCAATCAAGCGGGCTGCTTTATCTTGGATGGTGTCGAGCATCTTGAGTGTTGTTGGAGCTGCACTCATCCAGGCAAGTGGAGAGTATTCCATCACACTCCTGACTTGTGCCTTGTAGATGGTGGAAAGGCTTTGGGGAGTCAGGAGGTGAGTCACTCGCCGCAGAATACCCAGCCTCTGACCTGCTCTCGTAGCCACAGTATTTATATGGCTGGTCCAGTTAAGTTTCTGGTCAATGGTGACCCCCAGGATGTTGATGGTGGGGGATTCGGCGATGGTAATGCCGTTGAATGTCAAGGGGAGGTGAATAGACTCTCTCTTGTTGGAGATGGTCATTGCCTGGCACTTGTCTGGCGCGAATGTTACTTGCCACTTATGAGCCCAAGCCTGGATGTTGTCCAGGTCTTGCTGCATGCGGGCTCGGACTGCTTCATTATTTGAGGGGTTGCGAATGGAACTGAACACTGTGCAGTCATCAGCGAACATCCCCATTCCTGACCTTATGATGGAGGGAAGGTCATTGATGAAGCAGCTGAAGATGGTTGGGCCTAGGACACTGCCCTGAGGAACTCCTGCAGCAATGTCCTGGGGCTGAGATGATTGGCCTCCAACAACCACTACCATCTTCCTTTGTGCTAGGTATGACTCCAGCCACTGGAGAGTTTTCCCCCTGATTCCCATTGACTTCAATTTTACTAGGGCTCCTTGGTGCCACACTCAGTCAAATGCTGCCTTGATGTCAAGGGCAGTCACTCTCACCTCACTTCTGGAATTCAGCTCTTTTGTCCATGTTTGGACCAGGGCTGTAATGAGGACTGGAGCCGAGTGGTCCTGGCGGAACCCAAACTGAGCATCGGTGAGCAGGTTATTGGTGAGTAAGTGCCGCTTGATAGCACTGTCGACGACACCTTCCATCACTTTGCTGATGATTGAGAGTAGACTGATGGGGCGGTAATTGGCCGGATTGGATTTTTCCTGCTTTTTGTGGACAGGACATACCTGGGCAATTTTCCACATTGTCGGGTAGATGCCAGTGTTGTAGCTGTACTGGAACAGTTTGGCTAGAGGCGCAGCTAGTTCTGGAGCACAAGTCTTCAGCACTACAGCTGGGATGTTGTCGGGGCCCATAGCCTTTGCTGTATCCAGTGCACTCAGCCTTTTCTTGATATCACGTGGAGTCAATCGAATTGGCCGAAGACTGGCTTCCGTGATGGTGGGGATATCGGGAGGAGGCCAAGATGGATCATCCACTCCGCACTTCTGGCTGAAGATGGTTGCAAATGCTTCAGCCTTGTCTTTTGCACTCACGTGCTGGACTCCGCCATCATTGAGGATGGGGATGTTTGCAGAGCCTCCTCCTCCCGTTAGTTGTTTAATTGTCCACCACCATTCACGACTGGATGTGGCAGGACTGCAGAGCTTTGATCTGATCCGTTGGTTGTGGAATCGCTTAGCTCTGTCTATAGCATGTTGCTTCCGCTGTTTAGCATGCATGTAGTCCTGAGTTGTACCTTCACCAGGTTGGCACCTCATTTTTAGGTAGGCCTGGTGCTGCTCTTGGCATGCTCTTCTACACTCCTCATTGAACCAGGGTTGATCCCCTGGCTTGTTGGTAATGGTAGAGTGAGGAATATGCCGGGCCATGAGGTTACTGATTGTGCTGGAATACAATTCTGCTGCTGCTGATGGCCCACAGCGCCTCATGGATGCCCAGTTGTGAGCTGCTAGATCTGTTCTGAATCTATCCCATTTAGCACGGTGGTAGTGCCACACAACACGTTGGATGGTGTCCTCAGTGCGAAGACGGGACTTCATCTCCACGAGGACTGTACGGTGGTCACTCCTACCAATACTGTCATGGACAGATGCATTTGTGACAGGTAGATTGGTGAGGACGAGGTCAAGTAAGTTTTTCCCTCGTGTTGGTTCGCTCACCACCTGCCGCAGGCCCAGTCTCGCAGCTATGTCCTTCAGGACTCGGCCAGCTCGGTCAGTAGTGGTGCTACCGAGCCACTCTTGGTGATGGACATTGAAGTCCCCCACCCAGAGTACATTTTGTGCCCTTGCTACCCTCAGTGCTTCCTCCAAGTGGTGCTCAACATGGAGGAGGACTGATTCATCAGCTGAGGGAGGACGGTTGGTGGTAATCAGCAGGAGGTTTCCTTGCCCATGTTTGACCTGATGCCATGAGATTTCATGGGGTCCAGAGTCAATGTTGAGGACTCCCAGGGCCACTCCCTCCTGACTGTATATCACTGTACCGCCACCTCTGGTGGGTCTGTCCTGCCGGTGGGACAGGACATACCCAGGGATGGTGATGGAAGAGTCTGGGACGTTGGCTGAAAGGTATGATTATGTCAGGCTGTTGCTTGACTAGTCTGTGGGACAACTCTCCCAATTTTGGCACAAGTCCCCATATGTTAGTAAGGAGGACCTTGCAGGGTCGACTGGGCTTGGTGTTTTGCCGTTGTCGTGTCCGGTGCCTAGTGGTCCGATGCCGGGTGGTCCGTCCGGTTTTATTCTTATTATGACTTTTCGTAGCGAGATTTTACAACTGAGTGGCTTGCTGGGCCATTTCAGAGGGCAATTAAGAATCAACCACATTGCTGTGGGTCTGGAGTCACATATAGGCCAGACCGGGTAAGGACGGCAGGTTTCCTTCCCTAAAGTGCATTAGTGAACCAGATGGGTTTTTACGACAATCCGGTAGTTTCATGGCCATCATTACTGATACTAGTATTTTAATTCCAGATTTTTATTTAATTAATTGAATTTAATTAATTAATTGAATTTAAATTCGCCAGCTGCCGTGGCGGGATTTGAACTCATGACTCTGGATTTTTAGTCCAGGTCTCTGGATTACTAGTCCAGTAACATAACCACTATGCTACCATACCCAAGTGTTTGAGAGCTTTAAATTTCTCTCAGTTAAAAGTGAAGCTTTTACTCGCCTTTTATAAAATATACGAATTAAGAGCAGGAGTAGGCCATTCGGCCCCTCGAGCCTGCTCTGCCATTCGATAAGATCATGGCTGATCTGATTGCGACCTCAACCCTACTTTCCCGTCTACCTACTATAACCTTTGACTCCCTTGTTAATCAGGAATCTATCTCACTCAGCCTTAATAATATTCAGTGACCCTGCCTCCACCGCTCTCTGGGGAAGGGAGTTCCACAGACTCACGACCCTCTGAGAGAAAAAATTTCTCCTCATCTCCGTCTTAAATGGGAGACCCCTTATTTTTAAACTGTGGCCCCTAGTTCTAGTCTCTCCCACAAGGGGAAACATCCTCAGCATCTTCCCCTCCTAGTCCCCTCAAGATCTTATATGTTCCAATAAGATCACCTCTCATTCTTCTAAACTCCAGTGTATACAGGCCCAACTTGTCCAACCTTTCCTCATAAGATAACCCCCTCATCCCAGGAATCAGTCGAGTGAACCTTCTCTGAACCGCCTCCAAAGCAATTATGTCCTTTCTTAAATAAGGAGACCAAAATTGTACACAGTATTCTAGATGTGGTCTCACCAATGCCCTGTACAACTGTAGCAAAACATCTTTACTTTTAAATGACAACATATCTTACTTTTGTCCTAAATGAATTTAAATTGATGATACAGATGGAAACATTTTCTCATTTTGTGTGTGTGGGGCATTGTAGAGAGTTAGTTCAGGTTATTAAAGGGGGCAGCATCTTCAGGAAAGGCAGTTAACGTGGGTTTTTTTTGGGAAGAGAAGAAGCAGAAGAGCCAGATGCCACTTTCATCCCAGTGTCATGTGCAGGTGATGTAATGATGTATGTCACTCTGATTTTGTATCATTAGCTTGTAAAGAAGTAAAGAACAGCCTGGTCTGAAAACGGCATCTTAGAGCCAACTTAGACACTATAGGAAGTCTGCTGTAAAACATCTTAAATATAGTTGTCATTTTTTAAAGCATTTTCTTCTTGTTAATTAATGAGATGACAAGAAAGGCCTAGGCAGTTTATTATAAGACTAGTGCCAACTAAGCCCATGTAAACCTTGGTCTGTTTCAATGCTTAAAGCAAGTATTAGTCAGTCTATTAACCCAGGCAAAGCAGCATGGTTTATCATTTTTGTTATTCACGAGGAAGGGTTTGAAGTTAAGCAAAGTGAGTCTATGACATCTGTCGGTTCGTCTCTGGACATTAAAGAGTTAACTGGCATTTGCACGTCAGTGAGCAGAGCTCGGTACAAATGCATACAATCTCAGAGCTTCGTGCTCAGACCGCAGCTTTGCCTGAACAAAGAGCTATGCACCCCTTTAGTATAACTAGATGCTGCCAATTCACACCACTCTAAGGCAGGTACTAGCAACAAGCCTGTACCTGCAGTTTAAGAAGTCCAGTCGTCATTTCAGGAATTATTATATTCTTAGTAAAAATTCTTATTAAGAACCCTGCCATGTAATTCACAGAGAAGGTCATCGAGAACAGACGCAGAGGGGAGAATGAAATATATTGTTTTATTAGTGGAAACCCCCACAGGGTAGTAAGAGATTGCATGTTAAAGTTGTAACATTGAAGAGTTCACAAGCAAGTTGTATATTTTTTTCTTGCATTAAACAATATTTCATATAAACCTGTTCAGTCTACATTACGGACTAGAAATCACAGTTGGCAGAACTAGTAGATGAATACTGAATATGTCCTCCATTTCTCTGTCAGCTTTTTAAATGCAGGCATTAACCCATTTATTTTAAGTGGCTTAATCCTTCCACTAAATTAGCAAACAGAGGAATGTCATACAATGCACTGTGTCCGTTCTCTAATATCGTCAATTGTAATTTCATCAGTGCAGAATTAACTGAATTCAGGGCATGTTTCTCAAGTTCCTACATTAAAAAAACAATAAGGATGGGGCTCCCTTAATCACATAGTGGGTGAATGCACTGCATGGTGTGGAACTAAACTACACAGGTTCAGGTTCAATCCCCAATCAATACTGAGTTGGCTAATCTCAGTAGGGAGTACCGCAATTATACCTCAGTGCATCTAAGGCATAGGAGCAGAAAATCCAGCCAGGGTTCCTGCTTTACATATGTTGGAACATGCACGTGCGTGGGACGTCAGTGAGAATAGGATCATGACTTAGCCGCGGCACCTTTCAAAAATCGAATAACACTCACCATCTACACTCACAACCAGGGGAGTGCTGGTACCACGTCGAACCATATGTTAGGATGTGCCAGCATCATCAGGAGAGGACAGGAGAAAATGGGGTGGGAGGGGGGGGTGCAAAAAACCCAAGTAATTATTTTTATTTATGATTGCAGAAATACTAAATCATTATCTGGGTATGGTGTCACAGCGATAATTGCATCAAGTGATTTTTTTTTACAAATATGAAAATAGCTATTAAAATGTAGTCTTCAGGTATAAATGAACAAATGATACAAACCGAAATGCATCATGAAACAGCACCGTGATGCAGTGAGTATCTAAACTCACAAGGTGCATTGTGTGTGCTTGTGAGAGTTGAAGTGTTTTTTTTGTTGATTGGTTTGTTTTTTGGTGACTATGAAATGATAGTCGGTCAACAAGCTTTATACCCTACAGAGATATCAGATATGTAGCAAATAGAAAGTGTGTTTAATTATACAGATAGATATTCATAGAATCATAATAATGACAGCACAGAAGGAGGTCATTCAGCACATTACGAACGTGCTGGTGCTAACTCGTCTGCTCTAATCCCACTTTCCTGCCTTTCATCCAAAACAAACCTTATTGTTATTTATAAAATAAATTTAAATAATGGCAAACTGATTTCATTTCAATTAGGGGCCATTATGTGTGGTGCACATTTGCTTCCTTGCACTATGGTTACATATCTTTGCATCATTAAAAAAAAATCAAATTTAGAGCAGTATGTCCCTCAAGACAAACCATTTACTCTACCTAAAGCTTCATTGTTTTGTTGTTGCTGAAAACTGAATCCTCTACAGAAACATGTTAAGGGGTTAAGATTGTCGCACAAACAAATGATTTCAACCACGAGTTGAAGGAAAATAGGAACATAGGAACAGGAGTAGGCCATTCAGCCCCTCGAGCCTTTTCCACCATTCAATCATGACGGATCTGTATCTTAACTCCATTTACCCGCCTTGACTCCGTAACCCTTAATACCCTTACCTAGCAAAAACCTATCAATCTCAGTTTTGAAATTTTCAATTGACCCCAGCCTCAACTGCTTTTTGGGGAAGAGAATTCCAGATTTCCACTACTCCTTGCGTGAAGAAGTAATGGAGAGGGTTGATGAGGATATTGCGGTTGATGTGTATATGGACTTTAAAAAGGCGTTTGATAAAGTACTACATAATAGACTTGTTAGCAAAATTGAAGCCCATGGGATTAAAGGGACAGTGGCTTCATGGATACAAAATTGGCTAAGGGACAGAAAGCAGAGAGTAGTGGTGAACGGTTGTTTTTCAGACTGGAGTCTGCAGTGGTGTCCCCCGGGGTTGATGTTGGGACCACTGCTCTTTTTGATATATGTTAATGACCTGGACTTGGATATACAGGGCATAATTTCATAGTTTGCAGATTACATGAAACTCAGAAATGTAGTAAACAGTGAGGGGGATAGTGATAGACTTCAGGAGGACATAGACAGACTAATGAAATGGGCATGGCAGATGAAATTTAATGCAGAGAAGTGTGAAGTGATACATTTTGGTAGGAAGAATGCGGAGAGGCAATATAAACTAAATGGTACAATTTTAAAGAGGGTACAGGAACAGATAGACATGGCGGTGTATGTACACAAATCTTTGAAGGTGGCAGGACAAGTTGAGAAGGCTGTTAAAAAGGCATATGGAATCCTGGGCTTTATTAATAGAGGCATAGAGTACAAAAGCATGGAAGTTATTCTAAACCTTTATAAAACACTGGTTAGGCCTCAGCTGGAGTATTGTGTTCAATTCTGGGCGCCACACTTTAGGAAAGATGTCAAGGCCTTAAAGAGGGTGTAGAGGAGATTTACTGGAATGGTACCAGGGATGAAAGACTTCAGTTACGTGGTGAGACCATAGAAACTGGGGTTACTCTCCTTATAGCAGAGATGGATAAAGGGAGATTTGATAGACGTGTTCAAAATCATGAAGGGTTTTGATAGGGTAAATAAGGAGAAACTGTTTCCAGTGGCAGAAGGGTCGGTAACCAGAGGACACAGATTTAAGTTCTTTTGCCAATTACCCAGATGTACTTCCTAAAAGGGTGGTGGAAGCAGTTTCAGTAATAACTTTCAAAAGGGAATTGGATAAATACTCGAAGGGGAAAAATTTGCAGGGCTATGGGGAAAGAGCAGGGGAGTGGGACTATTTGGATAGCTCTTTCAAAGAGCCGGCACAGGCACAATGGGCTGAATGGCCTCCTTCTATGCTGTATCATTCTATGATTCCTGACAGCACCCCTGAATGGCCCAGCTCTAATTTTAAGATTATGCCTCTTGTTCTAGACTCCCCCACCAGAAGAAATAGTTTCTATCTAAATGTGGCAAAAGTTGCAAAATTCATAAGCAAGTTAGAAACCTGATCAATGTAATTTTTGCCTAAACACTTTAGTCCTATCAGTATGCACACTTTCCCTGTGTGCCTTTCTTTTGCTGTAACCCAGTTCATCCTCTCTGACCTGGAGGGCCAGACTGTCCAGCCTGACTCCAAAGATACAACATCAGTGCTGCTCCTGGCCCAAGTGCTTTGAGGTGCTGTGGTATAAGGCTGATTAATTGTCTCAGTGTATGATCCAGTAGAATTAATTGGATGCAGCTTGTCTCCTACTGGCTCCAACTGATGTCATAGAGAGACAAAGGATAAAAGTGAGAGAAAATCGGCAGAAAAGAAAACAAAAGGTAGAACATTAGAAACAGGAGTAGGCCATTCGGCCCCTCCATTCTATCAGATTGTGGCTGATCCGCACCTCAACTCCACTTACTCGCCTTTGCTCCATATCCCTCGATACCCTTACCCAACAACAATCTATCAATCTCAGTCTAGCATCCGCAGCCTTTTGGGAGAGAGAGTTCCAGATTTCTACTACCCATTGTGTGAAAAAGTGCTTCCTGAATTCCCAGCTCTAATTTTTAAGATTATGTCCCCTCGTTCTTGATTCCCCCACCAGAGGCAAGGCTGCTCCAAGGTTCTCAGACTCCTCACTCCAGGTGCTGCTCGATGGGGTCAGGAGGAGGAGGGAAACGTTTTTCCCAGCGGACGGGAGGAAGTGGCCTGCCTCTGCCACCAAGAAGGCCTGGCTGGAGGTGGCAGAGGAGGTCAGCAGCAGCAGTAACATCTCCCGAACCTGGGTCCAGTGCAGGAAGCGCTTTAATGGCCTAACCAGGTCAGCCAAAATGAGTATACTTACGCATTCTCCCACATTCCGTCTTCCACATCACCTCCACCACCACACACCTCCTTCTGCACTGCCACCACAACGCTCTCGCATCACTCCTCACATCCACTCAACTATCATCCTCACCTTGCCTGCACTTACTCACCGCCCCAATTCCCATCTAAACACTACCACGCAACCCAATCCTCATACAATCTCATGGCCATGTCTCACACTCACCCTCCCACGCATCTCCCTCACGGTCACCCCCACCCACACCAATGCATGCAGCGGGTCACCATGCAACCATCACTCAATCACACCTCTCTGTGTTTTGCCTTGATAGGAGAAGAGATGCCAGAAGGCCCAGGAGAGGGATGATGGCAAAAGGGGACATGGAAGTGCGGACGCCACTCAAAGCGCTTCCATGTCTCACCCGTTGCCCCCCTCAACCAGTACCCGCAATGCTGCCTCCTCTCCAGGTGGCCGAGTCTGCCCCTGCACAGGTGCAGGTGGAGCAGTCTTTGGAGGGGCCCTCATGGGCACCGAAATCCAGAGGGCGTCCGCGCAAAGCATCTAATCGGTCAGGGCATGGACAAGAGCAACCTGCCACTACACCTCTGCTCCAGCCACAGGGGAGGCACCACGTAGGAGTAGTAGGAAGCGTAAGCCAAAGGTTTTGTGAGCACAAAGGGGATGCACAAGGGTGTTTGACGGTTTGTCATGTTTTTTATTTGTATTTGTTTTCTTTCACATTCACAATAAATCTTATTATCACCACTACTGCCACGTCTTGCCCATTCTTGACTGGCTTGTGATATAGGTCCCTTTCATGAGGTTCACCATGAACACGCACACTTGATGCCACCCATTGGGTCATTCTACAGTGGGTGTAGGTGTAGTTGCACCACTGTTTTGTGCAGGGGGCAGGGGAGGAGGGTGGTGTGGCCGCTCCTCTGTCCAGGTGATGAGGACTGGACTCTTCACAATGTCTGATGTCAGGAGAACCGTTCACATATCAGTGACTCCCTGGCCTCACGAGCAGCCTGGTAAGCCGTTGTTCTGCCCATGGGTTGCTTGTCCTCCTCGGCCTCCTCCTCCTCCTCAATGTGGGTGGCAGATGTGGATGGGGCCTCCTCAAGTGGCACCCCTCTCTGTTGTGCCGTGTTGTGAAGGGCACAACAGACGACTATAATGCGTCCCACTCTGTGTGGCGCGTATTGAAGCGCTCCCCCAGAATGATCAAGGCACCTGAAGCGCATCTTGAGCAGCCCTATAGCCTGCTCAATTGTAGACCTGGCAGCGATGTGGCTGTCATTATATCGACGCTGTGGCTCAGTCGTGGCATTCCTCAGAGGTGTCATAAGCCACGTGTGCAGGGGATATCGCTTGTCCCCGAGGAGCCATTCCTTGCAGGTGTTGGGTACGTGGAAGAGGGGCGGGACAGTGGACTCCCTGAGGATGAAGGAATTGTGGCAGCTGCCAGGTTATCTGGCGCACACGTGAAGGAATCTCTTGCGGTGGTCACAGATGAGCTGAATGTTCATGGAGTGATAGCCCTTCCTGTTGATGAACAGTCCTGGCTCGTGTGGAGGTGCTCGTATTGCTATATGGGTACAATCGATTACACCCTGCACCCTTGGGAAGCCAGCCACAGCGTGGAATCAAACTGCCCTCTCCGTCTGGCTGAGGTCATCCATGGGGAAGTTGATATAATGCAAGGTCCTGCAGAACAAGCCGTCGGTGACCTGCCTTATGCACTTGTGTGCAGACAACTGAGAGACCCCGGCGATGTCCCCGGTGGCACCCTGGAAGGATCCGGAGCCGAAGAAGTTGAGGGCAGTGGTGACTTTGACAGCAACAGGTAAGAAGATGCTGCTCGGTCCATCCAGGAGCAGCTCGTCATGAAGGAGGCTGCAGATGTCCGCGACTGCCTGGCGACTGACTCTGAGCCTCCGTGTGCACTGCTCCTCACAGAGGTCCAGGAAGCTGAGCCTCAGTCTGTTGACCCCATGGCGAGGGTAGTGCCCTCTGCGACGCATCTCTCTCTGCAGTTGCCCTCCCTTCTGCTGTGCAGGTGGATGTGTCACAGCACTGTGTTGTGGAGCTCCACGTGTCTGAGGTGGACAGTGTGGCCGGCGAGGCTGGTGATGCTGTTCGTCCTCCGAGGAGGTCATGACTTCAGCTATGGTGGCCCCCATCCAGAAGATGTACGTTTGAGGGGGTCCACAAGGTAGGTAAATGTGTCTGCACACTGGGGTTGAGGTTCCAAGTTGGTGAATTTGATTGTTAGGAGGAGGGTGGTGGAGGCCAAACTTTGTCTAAAGTGACAGAGTGACCTCCTGCAATGAATGAGGGTCTCCCCCCCCCAACACCTGTCAAATGGACCTTTGCAGCTCCCACTGGCTGGTGGCTGCAACACGTCTGTTTCAACTGGGAGTGTTTCCCCCAGTATGGGAAATACACTCAGTTGACATGAAAATCCCATCCCTCCTAAAATATCCTCCCAATCAGGTCTGCAAACGACCTGAACTACGTAATTAATTGTTTTAAATGGGATCCCACCGGCTTTAATTGCTGGTGGGAGCCCCGCATGCGGGGGGCTGCGTGCGCATGTAAGCGCGTCATTGGGGAACCCGGAAGTGGGTGGGTTGGAGCCGGGCTCCGGACCCGCCCCGGGAATCCCCAATTTTAGCAGCCCCCCCCCCGCCATGAACGCACCCGCTCTGCCATCCGAAAATTGACCCCAAAGTCTCTAAAAGTGAAACATGATAGAACTCACTTGCCAGAATAGAAAGATGAAATATGTGGGAAAGTGGACTGATGATTATGTAAGAAGCAATTCTAAAAATGTAGACAAATTAAGAGAGATGAGTGGATCAGAAAGAAAGATTAAGCATAAGACGTGGAAGAGGCAGAAGGAGATATGGAGCAGTAACAATGTCGAAACAGTGAGGTACAAGCAAAGAAAATTATTACTCTTCCTCCGCTGTGGGTTGGGTTGAGATTCCAGCAGCAACAATTGCAAAAAAGATCTCAGGGAAGAATGTTCTTAAATAGATAAATGCCTTGGGCACAGGGTTTCCAATCATCACCTCCTTGCTGCCTCTGTTCACTGTGTACAGCACTTCCTCGGCTACTTCCACTGGGTGAACACCATAGGCCAACTTCCTGAAAAAAACTAAATAGCACAAAACAATGAAAGAAAGAATATAACTAACATGTCTCCCAACCCCATTTCCTCTGATTTACCTATTGCCACTTTAATTATTCTCGGATCATTGTCCTTCAACCAAGGTCTCATTTGTCTGTTCTGTTGGTTCAGGTGAACATTTAAGATCGCGTGGCACTATCCAAAGAAGAGCAAAGGACTCTGGCCAATATTCTTGGTCAACAAACTGATAGCACAAAAAAACAATTAGCTGGTTATTCATAATGGGGCATAACTTACTCAGCTCGCGCGCCATTCCTCGATGGCGTCCTGTCCAACTGCCGTCAAATCCATCGGAGCAAGTTCGCGAATGTGCGCGTGCGCATTAAAACACCAAAATCGCGAACTTGCTCCGATTGGTTTACCGGAGTTTTGACAATCAATACAATCAGCAAACGTCCGTAAACTTACCCATCTGCCCAGCTGGAACGAAGATACTTACGCCACGAGAAGGTACGCTTGAAAATACCAGCCCTACACTACTTTTTAAAAGCACAGAGACTTATGATGACTGCAAAATAACAAAAAATTTAATTTTAAAAGTGTGGAATGTCTAATTATTCTTATTTTAATATTTTTTGATCTTTAAAAAAAATGATTAAAAAAAATAAATTAACTTTTAATTTTTGTATGTTTCAGTACATTATAAATCATTTCCTTGCCTTTTTATAATAAGGCATGTTATAATGTTAAATTTTTATTTAGACTAACATAGGGAATGTCACTTTAAATGAATGAGTATTACTGCCTGCTTTTGGGCGGGGCTCGCATTCTCACAGTTTTTGCATGCGCACATGGCCTGCGCTGATCTCGGAGCGCGCCACTGGAGAAGGTTACAAAATTAAGCAAGTGGACGTCGTGGCCTACGCAGTGGGTACTTTTTATCTGCAGAATGTGCGGAGAGCCTCGCCACGCCGGTTGGAGCAAGTTCCAGCCCATTATTGGATGTTACTGTACGCAAAAAGCCTGCTGTATTTGCTTACATAACAACAGTTATGGTATTTCAAAGTAATTCGTTGTAATTGAAGTGCTTTGAGATGTTTCTGACAGACATGATATGGCGCTAAATAAATGCAAGTCTTTCTTTCTGGTTGGGAGGGTTGATCTGCTAGCATTGCAATCAACAGCCAAGAAGTGTGGGACTTCTTTAACTGTTACAACACCAAATTTCCCAAAATGTGAATGCATTGAAAATCCAGGGTTCTGCTAATCAGAACGGTTGGTTCTGAAAGTTTCTAAATTTCATATGAAATAAAGAGGCAAATTCTCCTCAGGTTTTCAAAGAGTAAAATGTTAGACTAGCATATAACAGGAATAGTTATAGCGAAGTTAGGAATAGAATAATAAGGATTTGTTTATACAATGCATGCTGAGTAAAAGATAACATTTAATGAATCTCAGATAGGTGTCAGGTCACAACACCAGTTCCTAGATGTAAATGCTGATTTGCTTAAAAATCAATGTCAAGATAAAGATTTGCTACTTTTTTTTTGCTGAATTTAGGGATGACCCCAAGGAATTTGACCTCGGCTTCAGTGAAATTTAGGTCGTCTAATTCCAAAAGCAAATTAAAACTCAGGTTTTCTCAATCAAAAATAAATTGGTTTCAACCTTCCGAAGACTCAGACACATCTGTGGACTCGGGATACATTTCAATTATAGAAATGCTCATACTGATAGATTTTTTTTTTCTTTTTCTTTTTCAAGATCTTTAGGGCCTCTTTTAAAAATGGTGAATAAATATAGTGATCCTTACATTTCCAAATGGACGCCTCCCAATTCCCAGCCTCCGGCATTTGGTGATAAGAGCGAATGAAAGTTGGGCTCACGGTGCTCACGGTGACCCCGAACTCTGCAACTTCAGCCCTCAGGCAGTCGATAAAGGCTTGTATCGCATGTTTAGAAGCCGCATCTACAAGGGGAACAGATGCACGGTAAGAATATAAATTTGTGGTTTATTGTTTATTTTAACAGAATACTGTTATTGTGTCTGTAAGTGAAACATTCTGCCATAAATAGGACCTTATTTTTTTGGTGAGTTGCTTCTTTCTTATAGAATCATAGAATCATAGACGTTTACAACATGGAAACAAGCCCTTCGGCCCAACATGTCCATGTCGCCCAGTTTATACCACTAAGCTAGTCCCAATTGCCTGCACTTGGCCCATATCCCTCTATACCCATCTTACCCATGTAACTATCCAAATGCTTTTTAAAAGACAAAATTGTACCTGCCTCTACTACTACCTCTGGCAGCTCGTTCCAGACACTCACCACCCTTTGAGTGAAAAAATTGCCCCTCTGGAGCCTTTTGTATCTCTCCCCTCTCACCTTAAATCTATGTCCCCTCGTTATAGACTCCCCTACCTTTGGGAAAAGATTTTGACTATCTACCTTATCTATGCCCCTCATTATTTTATAGACTTCTATAAGATCACCCCTAAACCTCCTACTCTCCAGGGAAAAAAGTCTCAGTCTATCCAACCTCTCCCGATAAGTCAAACCATCAAGTCCCAGTAGCATCCTGGTAAATCTTTTCTGCACTCTTTCTAGTTTAATAATATCCTTTCTATAATAGGGTGACCAGAACTGTACACAGTATTCCAAGTGTGGCCTTACTAATGTCTTGTACAACTTCAACAAGACATCCCAACTCCTGTATTCAATGTTCTGACCAATGAAACCAAGCAAGCTGAATGCCTTCTTCACCACCCTATCCACCTGTGACTCCACTTTCAAGGAGCTGTGAACCTGTATTCCTAGATCTCTTTGTTCTATAACTCTCCCCAACGCCCTACCATTAACGGAGTAGGTCCTGGCCCGATTCGATCTCCCAAAATGCATCACCTCACATTTATCTAAATTAAACTCCATCTGCCATTCATCGGCCCACTGGCCCAATTCATCAAGATCCCGTTGCAATCCTAGATAACCTTCTTCACTGTCCACGATGCCACCAATCTTGGTGTCATCTGCAAACTTACTAACCATGCCTCCTAAATTCTCATCCAAATCATTAATATAAATAACAAATAACAGCGGACCCAGCACCGATCCCTGAGGCATACCGCTGGTCACAGGCCTCCAATTTGAAAAACAACCCTCTACA
Source organism: Heptranchias perlo (assembly GCF_035084215.1). NCBI lineage: Eukaryota > Metazoa > Chordata > Chondrichthyes > Hexanchiformes > Hexanchidae > Heptranchias > Heptranchias perlo. Next base: position 37,604,721 of record NC_090347.1, read on the forward strand.
CCCACCCTCTGTCTTCTGTCGTCAAGCCAATGTTGTATCCCATTGGCTACCTCACCTTGGATCCCGTGAGATTTAACCTTATGTAACAACCTACCATGCGGTACCTTGTCAAAGGCTTTGCTAAAGTCCATGTAGACCACGTCTACTGCACAGCCCTCATCTATCTTCTTGGTTACCCCTTCAAAAAACTCAATCAAATTCGTGAGACATGATTTTCCTCTCACAAAACCATGCTGACTGTTCCTAATCAGTCCCTGCCTCTCCAAATGCCCGTAGATCCTGTCTCTCAGAATGCCCTCTAACAACTTACCCACTACAGATGTCAGGCTCACCGGTCTGTAGTTCCCAGGCTTTTCCCTGCCGCCCTTCTTAAACAAAGGCACAACATTTGCTACCCTCCAATCTTCAGGCACCTCACCTGTAGCGGTGGATGATTCAAATATCTCTGCTAGGGGACCCGCAATTTCCTCCCTAACCTCCCATAACGTCCTGGGATACATTTCATCAGGTCCCGGAGATTTATCTACCTTGATGCGCGTTAAGACTTCCAGCACCTCCCTCTCTGTAATATGTACACTCCTCAAGACATCACTGTTTATTTCCCCAAGTTCCCCAACATCCATGCCTTTCTCAACCGTAAATACCGATGCGAAATATTCATTTAGGATCTCACCCATCTCTTGTGGTTCCGCACATAGATGACCTTGTTGATCCTTCAGAGGCTCTACTTTCTCCCTAGTTACTCTTTTGCCCTTTATGTATTTGTAGAAGCTCTTTGGATTCACCTTTGCCTTATCTGCCAAAGCAATCTCATGTCCCCTTTTTGCCCTCCTGATTTCTCTCTTAACTCTACTCCGGCAATCTCTATACTCTTCAAGGGATCCACTTGATCCCAGCTGCCTATGCATGTCATATGCCTCCTTCTTCTTTCTGACTAGGGCCTCAATCTCCCGAGTCATCCAAGGTTCCCTACTTCTACCAGCCTTGCCCTTTACTTTATAAGGAATGTGCTTACCCTGAACCCTGGTTAACACATTTTTGAAGGACTCCCACTTACCAGACGTCCCTTTGCCTGCCAACAGACTCTCCCAATCAACTTCTGAAAGTTCCTGTCTAATACCTTCAAAATTGGCCTTTCCCCAATTTAGAATTTTAACTTTTGGGCCAGACCTATCCTTCTCCATAGCTATCTTAAAACTAATGGAATTATGATCATTGGTCCCAAAGTGATCCCTCACTAACACTTCTGTCACCTGCCCTTCCTTATTTCCCAAGAGGAGGTCAAGTTTTGCCCCCTCTCTAGTCGGGCCATCCACATACTGAATGAGAAATTCCTCCTGAATACACTCAACAAATTTCTCTCCATCCAAGCCCCTAATGCTATGGCTGTCCCAGTCAATGTTGGGAAAGTTAAAGTCCCCTACTATTACCACCCTATTTTTCTTGCAGCTGTCTGTAATCTCCTTACATATTTGCTCCTCAATTTCCCGTTGACTATTTGGGGGTCTGTAGTACAATCCTATCAACGTGATCTCTCCCTTCTTATTTTTCAGTTCTACCCATATCGACTCCGTGGGCGAACCCTCGGATATATCCTCTCTCACTACTGCCGTGATGTTCTCCCTAATCAAGAACGCAACTCCCCCTCCTCTCTTACCTCCTGCTCTATCTTTCCTATAGCATCTGTACCCTGGAATATTTAGCTGCCAGTCCTGCCCCTCCCTTAGCCATGTTTCAGTAATAGCTATAACATCCCAGTCCCATGTACCCATCCATGCCCTGAGTTCATCTGCCTTGCCCATCAGACTTCTTGCATTGAAATAAATGCAGTTTAATCTAGACTTCCCTTGGTCTTTGCCGTGCTTTCTCAGACCATTTGTCCGGTCATGTTTTGTACACTCTCCCTTACTGCATTTTGTTTCTGTCACCACTTTACTTCCCACTGACTTCCTGCATCGATTCCCATCCCCCTGCCACTTTAGTTTAAACCCTCCCCAACAGCACTAGCAAACACTCCTCCTAGGACATTGGTTCCAGTCCTGCCCAGATGCAGACCGTCCAATTTGTACTGGTCCCACTTCCCCCAGAACCGGTTCCAATGTCCCAGGAATTTGAATCCCTCCCTCTTGCACCATCTCTCAAGCCACGTATTCATCCTAGCTATCCTGTCATTCCTACTCTGACTAGCCCGTGGCACTGGTAGCAATCCTGAGATTACTACCTTTGAGGTCCTACTTTTTAGTTTAACTCCTAACTCCCTAAATTCAGCTTGTAGGACCTCATCCCGTTTTTTACCTATATCGTTGGTACCTATATGCACCACGACAACTGGCTGTTCACCCTCCCCCTCCAGAATGTTCTGCAGCCGCTCCGAGACATCCCTGACCCTTGCACCAGGGAGGCAACATACCATCCTGGAGTCTCGGTTGCGTCCGCAGAAACGCCTGTCTATTCCCCTTACAATCGAGTCCCCTATCACTATAGCTCTGCCACTCTTTTTCCTGCCCTCCTGTGCAGCAGAGCCAGCCATGGTGCCATGAACCTGGCCGCTGCCACCTTCCCCTGGTGAGCCATCTCCCACAACAGTATCCAAAACGGTATACCTGTTTGAGAGGGGGATGGCCACAGGGGACCCCTGCACTACCTGCCTGCACCTCTTACTCTTCCTGGTGGTCACCCATTCACTTCCTGCCTGTACTGCCTTTACCTGCGGTGTGACCAACTCGCTAAACGTGCTATCCACGAGTTTCTCTGCATCGCGGATGCTCCACAGTGAGTCCACCCGCAGCTCCAGCTCCGAGATACGATCGGTCAGTAGCTGCAGGTGGACACACTTCCTGTGAGAATCCCTACGTGGTCAGTTTTCGGTAAAATATTAAGATGCCTACGTGGCAAAGAAGCAGAATGCAAAATGGTTAGAAAGGGTTAATTAGTTAGTAACTGAGATTGGTACAGGTGGCCTGGCCCTCCTGCTGGGCCATATGTTTGCGTAGTCAGCAGGCCTGCATTGTCTTATCAATGATAGGTCTTTGATGTGAGTCAAGGACTGGTCTGAATGTCTCCATGTTTATGGCAGATCAATATAGGTAACGAGCTTAGCCAAAGTTGAAAGACATTCCAGGTTGGGAGATAAGGAACAGAAGGGACAGGGAAGAACATTCCAAGTTGGAAGATGAGGAAGTATCCCCTTTGATGTCTAACAGCAACATGGTCAGCACATGATTATTTATGATTGGCCGGAAATAATGTAACCTCGCATGGCAACCTATGCCCGGCTTATGATTGGTGTTGACCCTCGTTAAGTATGTTCCAACCCTATTGATTTGTATAAAAACGTGTGGATTTCTGTATGTTGTTGTTCTTGCTCTGCCAGCATAGAGGGACTCTATCAGGAGTCCAAATCAATGCTGCAGACTAAGAACCCTGCTATTAAAGTTGTGCTGAACTTTAAAATGTATTCGACTTCAGTTATTACTGAACCAGACTGAGGGGAAAGAATCCAGATCACCACCTGCACACATGGTCGGCAGGGACACTGGTAGTGTCCATGACTTCCCACATCCTGCAGGAGGGGCATATTACGGGTGCGAGGTCTGCTGCCATCAAAGTAAGAGATTGTTTTTTTACGCAGCGAGTTGTTATGATCCGGAATGCACTGCCTGAAAGGGTGGTGGAAGCAGAGTCAGTAGCAACTTTCAAAAGGGAACTGGATATATACTTGAAAAGGAAACATTTGCAGGGCTATGGGGAAAAAGTTGGAGAGTGGGTCTAATTGGATAGTTCTTTCAAAGAGCTGGCAGAGGAATGATGGGCCGAATGTCCTCCTTCTGTGCTGTAGGATTCTATGGTATCACTGTTGGGAATGAGCACTATCCTATTTAGAGCATCCAGTGTCAACATCAAGCATCCTCGGGTAACTTATATTATGACCAGATAAAAATAAAGCTCCCACCATTCTGCTTCAACTATGAAGGTTAACTCCAATCTCAGAGCAGCACCTGCTACTGCACCACTATGAATTTCTAATTCCAATTTCCACACCAGGCATCTTTACAGCCGTTCGGAGTGAGGCTGCAAGTGTAATGCAATCGTTTGATGAAATGTGGGCAGTTTTGTGCTGTGGGGAGCCAGTGCATACTAGGAATTGGTTTGAGACTGCCAGAACTCATGTACGATCTTCAACCTTCTCTCTCGACTGTAGAGCTTGAGCTTCCATAATCGTTCCTCATTGCTCTTTACGCTCGGGATCATTGAATTATATAGAATTACATAGAACGTACAGCACAGAAACAGGCCATTCGGCCCAACAGGTCCATTCTGGTGTTTATACGCCACACGAGCCTCCTCCCTCCCTACTTCATCTAACCCTATCAGCATAACCTTCTATTCCTTTGTCCCTCGTGTGTTTATCTAGCTTCCTCTTGTTCTTGTTGCTCTCCTGCGCACCCTCTGTAATGTTTTTACATTGTTTTTGTGCATTATTTTGGCCATGTTCTATGGAAAGATTATAAGGATGTTGCATGGGGCAGGTTTTGAAGCCGTGATATGCAATCAAAATAGTAAAGAAGTTATAGGATGCAGGTCTTTGAATTGATGTGAACAGGATCATCCCTGCCCCTGTTGATGCCTGTACCTGTTTATTCAATGTAAATGACAATGCTTAAAACCTAATTAAAATCCTACACATGTGGGGACCACCAGTCAAAGAATCATAGGGACAAGGCCCTTCTCTTGTTTAAACATTGAAAATGAATATTAAAATTAATTTTAAAAGATTGGCTAATCCCTGAACATACTGAAGGAGTATTGTCACCTAGGAATTGTCATCTAGAGTTTGCAAGCCAAACATTTCTGCATGGGAAATTGTGATGGATTTTAAATGGCAGTGAACAAAATCAGAGTTATATTATGGCCTTTGTTGAACTATAGGAATTTGTGGCTTAAAAGCCATTAATTCCAAATTACACTGTGCTTTTAGTATCCATCCCCTGTAAAAATCCCAGCAACATTTAAGAAAATATTAGACGGTCTTTCATGATGTTGCTCACAGTAAGTTGGATGATATGCTGCTTTATAAGGGAAAGAGTGTTATACCATGTAATTCATAATGAATTACTCTGCTAAGTTGGAGCTGTGTCCCTTTAAGGCTATTAAGTCTAATTGTAAACACAGCCTCAGGTTATTCAGTAGTTAAATAATGTTGCTTGGTCAGCAACATTGCAGATTGGAATGTATTTCAGGCTGGAGGTTAGAAGCGCTGGACAGAAGCAGCCACCATTTTAAGACTGTTTTGCATGTATAACAAAGTGTGATGTCCAGAGTGTGACGTCCGCATGCACTTACATACCCTTTTTAATATATTAATAGATATGCCAATCGGAGTCTTTGTAAAACTTACAGGCTGCGCGGAATGGAAGTCCTAATTTTCCCTGGATACTGTTGACTAACACAATCTGGCCACTATGTCTGGAGATCATCGAGGGAAGAAGTTCTGTGAAGGGAAAGAAAATGACAGCTGTGATAGTTCGCAGAGACCTCTTCAATATTGTTCGTTTAACTATAAAAATCTGTATTGAAATTATGGTAAACCTATGCATTCCTGTGATGTTGTGCACGGATAAAAATGACTTAAATTAGATTGAATTACTATGAATTGACTCCCTGCGAGCACAGCTCCCCTCCAGGATTGCAGGATCACACAATTACCCCACTTATCTCCTCATGTGCTAAACAACGATCTTTTTCTAACCCGGTGGTCTGTATCATACCCTTGCTGCTAATTTTGCCATTTTCACATTAAAAGTGTCAACCAGAGTAATTCATTCGATGGTTTCCTATACTTCGTGAAATTCAGATTTCCAGCATCCGCGGTATTTTGCTTTCGTTAACCTTTTTAACTTCCCAGGTATCCCTGACATATGGAGTACACCACCTCGTTTCCTGTACACACTGTCTTTCCTGAACACTCTACTCTTGAATGTTGAATATATTACCATCTTCGAGGGTTAACTATGTTTCTGATATCGCTACTACATCATAATTTCTTACTGCAAAAGGCCTAAAGTTTGGGCCCCTCACTTCTAATGCTTCTAGCATTCACGTAAGTACACCGATTATCGATTCTTCTCCTCTAGCTCCTCTTCTAGCCCCGAGTACCTGTCTGTTACAGGAACTGTTTCCAATATTTCTCACTGAATTACTGCGTTCATACCTATCTTTTGGCTAACATCTACTCTGATCAGACTTGTTTGGTGTCCAGTTTCCTCTCTGTCCTCCATCCTCCCATCTAATTTAAATGATACTCAATAGCTACCACAATATTCCATGCATGTTTCATGGTCCCTGCCCGTTATTGGTGTAGCTCGTTTCTATTACAAGTTCTTTTTTTGTCCTGAAAACAATGCATTATTTATGAAAGTCAACTGTGCCACCAAGTCCCCCAACTTTTAAGTATTTCTTTTCATTATATAAGAAAATCGTGCTTGCATCATCCCACTGACTATGGCTATTGGTTACCTTTAGTCAGAGAAATTGGTCCAAAATAGTTTGCATCCATTATCTTCTTGTCCATTTCGAAAGGGACGTTGAGAGCACCTCCTTTAACTTTCAGACTGCTGTTGTTAATTAGCACGTCCACACACCCATAGGATTCAAGGATTTCCTTAGCTATCTCAGAGACGGTTTCTGTTTCACTCAGATCTAGAAGCACTAGCTTTGGACTAAACGTCTGAAAAAAAAAGTCACTAATAAATCCTTCTCATGTCACAGTTACATCCTAGATCCAAACAGTGACTGTATTTCTTTTCTTTAGTCAAAATGGATTGAATGTAAAAATATCATAAAATACAGAAACACATAAGTTGATTTGGATTCCATATTTGCATTCCACACAGGACAAATTACTGCAGCCAGCTGCCATGTTAGCACTGGTTATATCTCGTAAAAATATATTTTATTGCCTTTTTAAAAAAAAATTACCCCTCCAATTATCCTATTACCAGTCTTACCTTATTCCTACAAAAGTAAAAATATTGATCAGGGAACCTCAAGTACCAACACGTTATGCAGATTAGCACCTGCGTTACCATGGTAAATGAGGTTAAGATACAGATCAGCCATGATCTAATTGAATGAAAACGGGCTCGAGGGCCTGAATAGTCTTCTCCTATTCCTATGTTCCTAATACATACAGGAATGTAGTACAAGTGCGTTAAGTATTCGTGCACGACTTTGTTGACCAGAATTTCTACCCTACAAACTTCTAGCTTTTAAAAGGCATACTTCATATCACCGAGCCCTTCTTGATTTACCTAATTTCTCTTCCTACTATTTTCAACCTTGGTGTCCTATGTGATGACCTTTGCCCTTCACCTAGGTTTCTGAATTTTAAAAAAATTAGTCCAAAGTAGGGAAGGTAAGACAGTTCAATTTATGGATATCTCCTCATACCGTGTAAATTATATACTTCAGATCTTCTGCCGATGTACAACAACTTGCATTTATATTGTGCCTTTAACATAGTAAAACATCCCAAGGCTCTTCACAGGAGCGTTATCAAACAAAATTTGACACCGAGCCACATAAAGAGATATTAGGACAGGTGAGGTAGGTTTTAAGGAACATCTTAAAGGAGGAGGAGAGAGAGGCAGAGAGGTTCAGGGAGGGAATTCCAGAGCTTAGGGTCTAGGCAGCTAGTGGAGCGATTAAAATCGGGGATGTGCAAGTGGCCAGAATTGGAGGAGCGCAGAGATCGCGGAAGGTTGTAGGGCTGGAGGAGGGAGGGGCGAGGCCATGGAGGGATTTGAAAACAAGGATGAGAATTTCAAAATCGAGGCATTGCCGGACCGGGAGCCAATGTAGGTCAGTGAGCACAGTGGTGGTGGGCGAATGGGACTTGGTGTGAGTTAGGATACAGGCAGCAGAGTTTTGAATGAGCTCAAGTTTACAGAGAGTACAAGGTGGGAGGTTGGCCAGGAGAGCATTGAAATAGTTGAGTCCAGAGGTAACAAAGAGGGTTTCCAGCAGCAGATAAGCTGAGGCAGGGGTGGAGACGGGAGATGTTACGGAGGTGGAAGTCGACCGTCTTGGTGATGAAGCGGTTATGGGGTCAGAAGCTCATCCCAGGGTCAAATAGGACACCAAGGATACGAACAGTCTGGTTCAGCCTCAGACAGTGGCCAGGGAGAGGGATGGAGTCGGTGACCAAAGAACAGGGTTTGTGGCAGGGACCAAAGACAATGGCTTCAGTCTTCCCAATATTTAGTTGGAGGAAATTTCTGCTCATTCAGCACTGGATATCAGACAAGCAGCACTACAAATGAGAGACAGTGGAAGGGTAGAGAGAGGTGATGGTGAGGTAGAGCTGGGTGTCGTCAGTATAAATGTGGAACTTGACGTTGTGTTTTCAGATGATGTCGTCGAGGGACAGCATGCAGATGAGAAATAAAAGGGGGTCAAGAATAGATCCTTGGGGGACTCCAGAGGTAACAGTGTGGGAGCAGGAAGAGAAGCCATCGCAGGTGATTCTCTGTCTACAACTGGATAGATAGGAATGGAACGAGGCAAGGGCAGTCCCACCCAGCTGGACAACGGAGGAGAGGCTTTGAAGGAGGATGGTGCGGTCAAAGGCTTCGTTTTTCTGTCCCTGTTATAGATATCCTAGCCAAGACTGATAAAGCATGCCTTCGAGGAACAGTCCAAATCAATCGAGCCTGGAGTTCAAACACAAGGCTCCTGGTTGGGAAATCCATTTTTACTGTACTTCATGACTCTACGTAAATATAAGCAAGTTTCTTTCAGTCTTCTACAGTTTTGTGCTTTAAAACCACCACTCCTGATTATACTTATAGATTGACAAAATAACCAGTTACACAATCGCAACGTCAAATAGATAACCAGTAGCTCACATTCACCACACTTAATAATCAATGATAACGAAAGGAGAAACATGACAGGAGAAAATTGTATTATTTTTCAATCCCATCTGCATAATCTTGTTTAAAATAGGTGCTGGAACTGACAGGAAGAAATAGATTTCTATAAAGAAACTCACCCGACTAGGGTCGGCAACATCAATTAAGGCCTCTTGCAGGGCTTCTAACTTTTCCCAGTCATTGCCACACAAGACCATTCGACCTCCTCCACTGTGAAATACCCTGGAACATTCTGTTAAGCATTAAATTAAGCATACGGTAGCATTAAATTGAAGCAGACTTAAGTTCTATTTAAGTTTTCTTAGTCCAATGTAAAGATCCATTTCTATTTGTTGCAATGTAAAATATTTAGGCCTGGAGTTTCCTCCGCACTTGCGCCCAGAGACACCCGTAATCTGGCTGAAAACCAATTACGTGGCTTAAAAGATCGCCGAGTTTTGGGCATGAGTGAGTGATCCATGTAACTATAACCCGCCCAGGTCTCCTCGTTCTTTTATGTCCGTCCTTCAAACACTCTGTCCCAACGAATCTCCGCCCATAAAATTGGCCGTGTCCCCAACTCTCGAATGCCAGTATCCTCCAATTGCGCTTTTTCGGGGATTCCCTCAACATTGCGACCAGATTTTCAGACGCAGCAGGAAACTTTTTGTGCGTTTGAAAAAATTTATCCTCACTGAGACCTGCTCTGTATTACAATAGTGACTACGCTTCAAAAATACTTCAATGACTGTAAAACGCTTTGGGGTGTCCTGAGGTCATGAAAGGTGCTATATAAATGCAAGTCTTTCTTTCTTTTCCTTCATGTGCCCACTCTATTCCCCTATGCCTTTAATCCCCTTTCCTTCTTCCACCTGATTAACCTATTCTGAAATGTTGACATTGTCTCTGCTTCAATCATTAACCCTCATTGTGTAATCCACAACCTCACAACCCCCTGTATAAAAAGGCTTTCTCTCTACTAAATCTTTTACATTCAATCTTACATCTATTACCATTTGTTCTAGACCCCTCAATATAAGTCACTTCCCCTAAACCGCCACCATCTACAGGACATAAAATCAAACAAAAATGCACATATACACCAGAGTTTGCAATAACGTTTGCTTGTTAAACAGGACTTCTGTATCCTTCACTCACAGAATGTCACAGGTTAATTGCCAAGAACAGGAAGAGAGGACTGCATGCCTAAATATAGGCTTTACAACTGTCCTAAAGGCATTTTGATCACCCCCTATATATAACTTTAAACCATTTATGCTGATGAAAGGCTGTGTAGCTGATTCTGATATCAACGGTCAGTGATTTTGGCCATATCGTTTCCAAGGGCATTTTCCCATTTTTTTTTTAAAGAGTATGGTGTATAATAGGGAACAGACTTTCATTAAATGGACCACTGATGTGTTGGAGCTCAAGCAATTTTTTTTGTCTGGGTGTATAGTACTAGGTCAAACCTTGACACTGTCAAAATGTTCAAACCCTGAGATAAGAAAGTTTATTGAATGCTATAGTGCATCTCACTAACTTGCACGCTGTTCATTTGATGTGAATTTTTAAGAGACTGACATGGTACATTAAAAAAACTGCAGTGTTTATTTACAAAACCTACTGGGGGACTGGGTGGTAAAGTGTGTTACATCTCTGGACCTGGGTTTGAATCTAGCTTAGTTTGAATGGATTAATGTCTCCTCTGTCTGCTTACGATAATAGTCCTAGGTGAAATGATTTGGGGTAGTCTTTAATCATTTTTTATTTGGCATCAGCCTATATCTCAGAACTGGCACTAATTAGCATTCTTGACCATTACTAGTTTCTTGTCCTTTTTCTTTTGCATATTTTACATCATCGCTAATTAATTTGCTTACAGTCTGAATGAAATTCCACACAAAGAAAAGATGAGCAGAATAGTTTATCTGTCATTTTGTCTTGTCCAATTCACCATGTAAGAGGGTGTACTTTCAGAGTCTCTGCACCCAGCGCTGACTCTCACTTGATGCCAGCACAGGTTGGAGATTTGGCCATGCAGGTCAGTATGCGCAATTTTTTGATAATTTAAATTAATGCATTTATGATCCATACGAGCAGTAGAATCCAAAACAACCTACTCCAATGTTTCCAGTGCCAATGCTGAAAATCCATTATATAAAAGAAAGAACTTGCATTCATATAGCATCTTTCACGACCTCAGGATGTCCCAAAGTGCTTTACAGCCAATGAAGTACTTTTGAAATATAGTCACTGTTGTAATGTAGCAAACGTGGCAGCCAATTTGTGCACAGCAAGGTTCCACAAACAGCAATGAGATAATGACCAGATCATCTGTTTTTAGTTATTGGTTGAGGGATAAATATTAGCCAGATCACTGGGAGAGCTCCCCTGCTCTTCTTCAAATAGTGCCATTTTACATCCATTGGAGAGGGCAGGCTGAGCCTCGGTTTAACATCTCATCTGAAAGACAGCACCTCCGACAGTGCAGCACTTCCTCAGTACTGTACTGGAGTGTCAGCCTGGATTATGTGTTCAAGTCTCTGGAGTGGGAATAGAACCCACAACCTTCTGACTCAGAGGCGAGAGTGCGACCACTGAGCCAAGGCTGTCTGTAACATATTGTTAGTGTAGTTAATTTCTATCACTGGAAGACGCAACTTCCAAATGCAGAAATCTAGAGTAAGGACCACAGAGGAGATCATGCATGAGTTTTGTTTGCAGATGACTGTGCTCTAGAGGCACAAAATCAGGTGGATCTGCAGCTAATTGCCAATCAGTTTGCCTTTGCAGGAAACAAATGTGACCTTAAGAAAACACAGGTCATGTGTCAGCCAACTCCATGGAAAGCGCTACACCATACCATTGGTGGTACTTAATTAAATATTGTCAACTGGTTCACTTATCTGAGTAGCATGTCTTCAAAGGATGCACTAACATAGATAATAAAGAGCTCTCTTATACTCAAAATGCCAGTTCTGCATTTGGAGTACTGAAATAGAGCGTCTCCAACTTACAAAGCTAAAAGTGTATACAGCTGCTATCATTACTGTCCTTCTACATGGCGTGAGTTCTTCACGTCACTGGCATCAAATTCGGCAGCTCGACAATTTCTACCTCCAATACCCTGGGTCCATCATACACGTTACAAGTAGCACAACAAAATTACCAGCTTGTGAGATCATTGATTCAACCAAGACCAGTGGCATTGAGGTCATACTCATTCAAGTACAACTATTCTGGTCAGCACACATTGGGCCAAATTTTACTGCCTGGCTGTTTAGCATTACCTGGGCAGAGCGTAGGAAGATAAGTCGAGTGGGGAGGTTCGCATACCCATATAGAACCCAGTGGATTCTCCTCCTATTGTAAGGAAAGGGTTAATTAAATTGTCTTGAGGTCTTTATATTAGCTTTAAGCTTTTTAACTGTGACTTTTAGTAATGTTCGGATAGTCTGTGGGAAATAAAAGACTTTTAAGCTGATAAAAATTCAGTTACAAACTTCCTTTGTCCTGGCCCCATAGATCTCTCAGCTGTCCTCCCAGGACAATGCCACATCTGTGCAAGGCAAGTGGTAACATCGCCTGTAGGGGAGCCTTTGTTCATTAATCTCTCTGTGACTGTCTCCAGTTGAATGATTTGATTGACAGTTTAGTCAAAGTAAAGCTAGAACAAAGTTAGGGAGTTATTCTTGTTAAAACTTCAATATTGATAAGGGAGAGCAGCTAATTGAATGAGATAATGCTAGGAAACATGTAGATTTTCACGTAACTGGGTTGAAAAAGAAGGCTTAAAAGAAGGGGTGTTAGGAAAGATAGCTCAGAATTCAAGGAGGCCTAATCAGCAGTGAACCCTTCCCTCAAGCTCGAGAATTGTAACGTGTGAATTCTCCGGTGAACTCACACAGTATCGCTGTAAATATACTCTTAAGTATATGTGTAATTATTATCAAGAACGGTTATCACTGTATGCTTAATACTCTGTGTACACCAACAATAAATGCTTTTGAACGCTATTATTTTGAGGAGTAACTTATAAACTTATATATAAGAACACCCATCCTCTTAATGCTATCAACTTAAATGGAAGTAAAATCTGGCGTGCTCTGTTACTGACGTGCAGTCACTGTTGTTTTATAGGCAAACACAGCAGCCAATTTACACACAGCGAGGTTCCACACAATTAGCAAATGATCTGATGGCCAATTAATGCATTCTTGGTAACGTTGATTGAGAACACGAGGAGAACTCCCTGTTTTCCATCAGATATCCCCCATGGGATCACTTACATCCACCCAAACAACAGACGGTTTAAGGGCCTTCCCTCAGTCTTGCACTAAATTGGCAGCCTAGATCATATGCTCAAGCTCTGGCGAAAACTGCAAAACGATGGAACTGAAGGCACTGTAGTTTGCAGGATTTCAGTCAGTTTAGACCGTCAGAATTCTTTTTTCTTAAGTTAGTTCATGAAAGTGAGGGACGTCAATACTGTGGAATGAACATTTTCACCTTTTTTGTATTTTTCTCCTCCAAATTTCTCCCCCCATCCCCACCCCGAAAATGCTGACTCTTGCTGGGGTACAGTTCTACAGGCGCAGCCACCGTCCAGTACTTCACCCCAATGTCCATTCTTCATGTGCGAGCCTTACAGCTGAGCCTTTTCTTCCCCTCGCCCCGAAGCCCACACACACTCACTGGACAGCAGTTGAAGGGTTATCTAGTTGTGATATAAGGTCATGAGTAAGTTATGTGTAATGTAAAAAAAAAAGGCCAGGTGTGGGGGTTTTATGAGTAAATAGAAGAAAGCCAGTATCGATCAGCATTGGCTATGGGAAGAACACACTGGACTGTGAAGAGAGGCGAAAAGTGTCAGAGATGTACTTGGGAATAAACGTTTGTTGTTTGATCGCATGCCTGAGTGGATTCTAACAGAACCCTAATCTATCAGCCAACATAACTGGAACTCTGCCTGACTTTTTCCCTCTCTAGTCCAGTGGCGCAGAGGTCAATGACAGTGTCTCCACTACAGCACAGACCAAAGGTCTGGGATAAGTCTGTCCCTAACTAGCTTTTCCTTGCTTTCATTCACTGGATAGCAGGAAAGGAGGGAATTGACATTGAATCCCAGCTGTGACAAAATCCCGTGACTGGACAAGAAAGAAGAAAGATAGAAATTGTCTTTGCCATCCTCAGCAGATCCCACAGAGCTTCACGGCCAATGAATTTCTTTTTTTTTTTAAGTGTATTCACTGTTGTTATGTTCATAAACACTGCAGGCAACTTGCACACAGCAAGGTCCCACAAACAGCAAATGAGATAAATTACTAGATAATCTGTTTTGGTGATGTTGGTCGAGGGATAAATGTTGGCCAGAACACTGGGAGAACTTGCTGCTCTTCTCCGAATGTTGCCATGGGATCTTTAAAGTCCACCTTGAGCAGACAGCTTTGCTTTAACATTTCATCTGAAAAACGGCACCTCTGACAATGCAGCACTCTACTAACACAGGCGTGCGTGCTATCAACTGAGCTAAACTGACACAGGCAGACCATAAATGGAGGCCCAGAGATAAATAGAAAGCAGCCTCGATGGCCTCTATCCCAATCTATACATTATTAGCTGTTCTCAGCTGAGAACCAATAATTTCATTGCCGCGGTGTTAAAAGAGGTGAAAAATCCACCAAGAATCCTGGTCCTGATCACTGTTTGGTGACCCATTGGAAAGATCACTCGTGAGGATGCTGGATGATGACAGAGTTGGACTTAATTGTCATGACACATAGCCTGTTGACACTCATTGCCTAAGATCACACATAAGTAATCGTCACTTGGGTAAAGTACCAGAAGGTTGGCAGCACCTTGGCAAGAGTCAACATTTTCAGGAGAGAAAGTTGGAGGAAAAAGTTTCAAAAAGAGATACATTGAAGAGAACCCACAGATGGAGTGGTCTCAGACTGGATTAGGGTTTCATTGCTATATATGGTAGCCTATTATATATGGCGAGCTGGTACAGTCCAAATAAAAGCAGGAACCATTCACAAAAAAAACAAAGAATACTCGATTGCTCACCTTTTCCAAGTCCTGATATAGCATCAGTTATCACGATCACTTTGTTCCGCACAGCTGATTTGGACATCAGTCGCATTATTTTTTTGTAAATGTAAGCAATTCCAGCAATCCCGGCCACCAATAAAGGGAGAATCAATATAGCCAGAGCACCCATCTCTCTGCAATCAGCAAAAACACAGCGATCAGTACCACAAAAGTAGTCATTGGTGCTACAAAAGCACAGTAATCATTACAATAAAAACACAGCGATCATTATTATAAAAACAATGATTAATACCACAAAAACACAGTGATCAGTACTATAAAATCACAGTGGTTAGTACTACAAAACACAGTGATTACTGCCACAAAAAGTAGTAATTGATACTATAAAAACAGTGATCAGTACTATAAAAACACAGTGATTCGTACTATAAAAACAGTGATCAGTACTACAAAATCACAGTGATTAATACCACAAAAACACAATGCTCAGTACTATAAAGTCACAGTGATCAGTACTATAAAAACAGTGATTAGTACTCTAAAAAGTGTTCAGTACTATAAAATTGCAGTGATTAGTACTACAAGAACACAGTGATCAGTACTACAAAAGCACTATAAAAACACAGTGATCAGTACTATAAAATCACAGTGATTAGTACTACAAAAACACAGTGATCAGTATTATAAAAACACGGCAATCAGTGCCACAAAAAGTAATAATTGGTATTACAAATCACAGTGATCAATACTATAAAAACACAGTGATTAGTACTATAAAAACACAGCGATCGGTACTACAAAACAAAGTAATCAGTGTAACTAAAACTTTGATCAGTACTATGAAAACTGATTTTATGACAAAAAATAGTGATCTTTACTTCAAAACATAGTGATAAGTAGTACAAAAAATAGTGATCAGTATCCAAGACATAGAGATCATTGATACAAAATTAGTGATCAGTACAATAAATACCATAGAGATAAGAAGCCAATGTTATTCCTGGAATTTGAAAATAATAAATTTGTCACAGGATTTTTTTAAAATAAAATTCACTGCGTTAATATGGCACACATTGTTATATTTCCTTTAATCTTATATATAGCCTTAAACATTCACTCCCTCCACCACCAGCGCACCGTGGCTACAGTGTGTACCATTTACAGGATGCACTGCAGCAACTCGCCAAGGCTTCTTCGACAGCACTTCCCAAACCCGCGACCTCTACCACTTAGAAGGACAAGGGCAACAGGCACATGGGAACAACACCACCTGCACGTTCCCCTCCCAGTCACACACCATCCTGATTTGGAAATATATCGCCGTTCCTTTATCGTCACTGAGTCAAAATCCTGGAACTCCCTACTTAACAGCACTGTGGGAGAACCTTCACCACACGGACTGCAGCAGTCCAAGAAGACGGCACACCACCACCTTCTCAAGGGCAATTAGGGATGGGCAATAAATTCCGGACTTGCCAGCGACGCCCACATCCCATTAATGAATTTTTTTAAATGTCACAGTTCATCTTGGTCCACAGCTGTAGCCCAAACATTTTCTTTAGTGAACATGAGTTCATGGCACCTGAGAGAAAGATAATTAAATTGTCTTCTACTAAAACTTATTGATACCTGCTGTACTCATTCTTTGCCAGAACCTCGAAACTGTGGAACTCCTTACCTCCCTCAGTCCTCCTTTCCTCTTACATTCTCCCTGCTTTTAAAACCTAAGCTTGACATCATCTAAGCACCATATTGGGATTAATCATGTCTTCTCTCTTGTTTTTTTCACCCTTGGCGGTGTCCTGAATTACAGACATTAGCCTTTTACCTAAATTTCTCAGCTTAAAATAAGTTATGTATTAACTTTCTAACATGTCAGCAAAGACTGACTATAGATTGAAAGTGACTTTACACCTTATGGTCTGGATCAAGGAAATACTCCTGCACAGTGAGTCCTGGAACACCTTGAAAGAAGAAAGAAAGAAAGAACTTGCATTTATATAGCACCTTTCATGACCTCAAGACATCCCAAAGTGCTTTACAGCCAATGAAATACTTTTGAAATGTAGTCACTGTTGTAATGTAGGAAACGCGGCAGCCAATTTGCGCGCAGCAAGATCCCACAAACAGCAATGTGATATTGACCAGATAATCTGTTTTAGCGATGTTAGTTGAGGGATGAATGTTGGTCAGGACACCGGGGAGAACTCCCCTACCCTTCTTTAAAAGAATGCCATGAGATCTTTTACGTCCACCTGAGAGGGCAGACAAGGCTTTGGTTTAACTTCTCATCTGAAAGACGGCACCTCCGACAGTGCAGCACTCCCTAAGTACTGCACTGGAGTGTCAGCTTAGATTTCGTGCTCAAACCTCTGGAGTGAGACTTGAACCCACAACCTTCTGACTCAGAGGCGAGAGGCTAACCACTGAGGCACAGCTGACACTGAGTACTAAAGGAGACATTCAATCCTGGAGTCAACCCAAAACAGAGCTACAAGACTGATCCCTAGCATCAAAAGATTGAGTTCTGAGGAAAGACTGCAGAAACTTGGTCTTTTCCACCTTATGGGAGACCTATAAGTTCATAGTGAAGCAACAAATTTGCACATTCATAGACTCTCACTTCATGTCACATTTCCATTCAGGTGGCAGCATGAGAATGGTCGCTGGAGGGGAAGCAAATGCAGGCACAAAAAAAACAGAGTGGCCCTGTTACAAGAAAAGGCCACCCCGCAGAAACATTTTGATTTTAAAATCAGGCCTTCCTTTCAGTATCCTTTGTTAACAAGTACTGAGCGTCTGGACTGATGTTTAAGCACTCAAGTCAGGGTACGGGGCTTCGGCCCTATTTGAATAAAAGTCAATAACTTTCATTTATATTGCTCCATTAACATAATAAAACATCCCAAGGTGCTTCACACGACCGCAACCAGACAAAAATTAGCACTGAGCCAAAGAAGAAGACATTAAGACTGGTGACCAAAAGCTTGGTCAAAGCGGTAGGTTTTAAGGAGGGTCTTAAAGGAGAAGAGAGATGTGGAGAGGTTTAGGGAGGGAATTCCAGAGCTTAGACAGCTGAATGCACGGCCACCAATGGTGGGGTGAAAGAAGTGGGGAATGCACAAAAGGCCAGAGTTGGAGAGTTGGAGGGCTGGAGGACGTTACAGAGATAGGGAGGGGCGAGGCCATGGATGGATTTGAACACGAGAATGAGAATTTTAAAATCAGGGCGTTGGTGTACTGGGAGCCAATATAGGTCAGTGAGCACAGGGTTGATGGGTGAACAGGATTTGGTGTGATTTTTGGATGAGTTCAAGTTTACGGAGGGTGGAAGATGGAAGGCCGGCAAGAAGAGCATTGGAATAGTTGAGCCTGGAGGTAACAAAAGCATGGATGAGGGTTTCAGCAGCAGATGGGCTGAGGCAGGGCGGAGACGGCCGATATTATGGAGGTGGAAGTAGGCGATCTTGGAGAAGAAATGAGGTTGATGGCCTTAATGAGCCTTACAAGTAGTCATTGCACAGGCTGTTAGCACACTAGGTGATTCCCGGATGCATTGTCCTCCAATGAATGCATTGAGCATGCAGCAAAGCCTAAGGCCAATGCACCCGATAATAAGGAACCCAGCATCTGAAAAGCTGCAGCGTTTCAGGTGCTTTTCACTGTGTTACTGTTCCTAGATCTATTTTGTTCACCACTTCCCTGCTCAGTAATAGACAAACATGAACAGAGACCTGGGAGCAGGTTGTCCGTGTATGTGGCATGTCGTGACTGTAGACTGGGAAAAGAAGAAGATAATAAGTAACTTACAAAATTACAGCTCTATGCCAACAAGAAATATGAAACTTTTTGTGAAAGATCACAAAGTCTTTCACACTCACAGAGAGGAGCCACAGGATGCATGGTTCACTGATAACTCAAGATTGAAGAACCTGTAAATGAATTATATTTAACACCGTGAGTGGCATAAACATGGCATGCCTCGGTTCCACATCATGTATTCTGCTTATACTGCTTGCCCTGGTACATAACTGAAATAATCAAAGTTAAATTTTACCACCGACGCTTAGATTGCCGGCAGGTCCAGAGAAATTCCAAGCCTCCTGAGTTTGCTACTTTCTAAAGTTTTCAACTCTCACACTGTGACATGGAACATACCTTAATATTACAGTAATATTACAGTTTTTCAAATTTCAGAAGTAGATTTATTACTGTAGAAGTAAACTACTGTAACTAAAGTAAGCATTTCAAAAACAAATATCAATTTATGAAGAAAATGTTAACATTTTCCTCCTGCTCACTTCGCATTGTCTTCTTCTCTCTCTTTTCTACTTTTATTTTTTGTATTCGTATCCATAGTGAACTATTCTAGTCACATTTAATACCTAATTATTTTCCCACATTACAAGAGTTACTACACTTCAAAAAGTACTTCATTGGCAGCAAAGCGCTTTAGGCTGTCCTAAGCTCGTGAGAGGCGCTACATAAATGCAAATTCTTTCTGATACCTATTCTAAAAGATAGCTGTGCAGTTATATAGCACCATTGTCCCTCACAAATGTCTCAGAGTGCTTTATACCCAATTAATTATTTTGAAGTGCAATGACATCAGTTATGTAGGCAACATGCAAGTTCCCACGAACAGAAGTGAGAAGAATAACCAGAGAATCTATATTTAGTGGTGTTGATTGAAGGAGGAATATTGGACAGAACACTTGGAGAACTTTGTGTCTTTCTTTAAACAGGCAAATGGGGCTTCAATTTTAACATCCTACCTCTGATAGTGGAGCACACTCTCAGTGCTGCATTGGAGTGTCAGCCTAGATAACATGGTCAAGTGCTGGACTAGAATGTGGGCCCACAACCTTCTGACTGAGAAGCAAGAATGCTACCAATTAAACCAAACACACATTTTTCTACACCTTTTTTTCTTAAAACAAAAATTTAAAAGTGTCTCCATGACTCCTGGATCCTATTGACCATTTGAGATGAAAGCGATATCCAGTAAATTGGCCTCGGCCAGGCAGAGAATCAGCTCCAAAGCCTGTATTATCAGTCAATAAAGGCACTGTAAAAATCAACCTGTTTGCATCAATCAGTCAATCCTTCACCCAAATTTTTCACATCAAACACTCAAGTGCAAATACTAGCCCAAAAAAGTCACATTTGTGGCACCAGTAACACAGTTGAGTCAAATAACATGGCTGTGATGCACTGAGGGTTAAATGAGAACTAAATAGATGCACAGATTGTAGAGTGTTGTGTTATGTCATGTTATTAGAGAGCTTTTTGTACGGTACCAGCTGCTCTCAATTATAAAAGAATAAGGATTTGCATTTAAATAGAACATCATTCAGAATTCACTGAATGTGATGAGTTACTATGCCGTGCAGGGACCGTTGCATGTAGGCAATAAAGGCAGCCATTTTGCATACATCAAGATCCCACAAAAAAATGAACAATTAATCTGTTTCAGTGGTGTTGAAGGATGAAGATTGCTCAGAACACTATAATACCTCCTTGCTCTTCCTTGAATAATGCCATGGGATCTTTAACATCTATTTTAATGGGACCTAAGTTTAACATCTCATCTGATAGACAGCATGTCCAACTATGCAGAACTCCTTTAGTCCTGCAATGTAGTGTCAACCTAGATTACGTTCTGAAGTTCTGAGTGAGGCTCGAACTCACAACCTTCTGTATTAGAGGCAGAATGATACCAACTGAACTAAGCCGAGATTCAAGGAAATTACATTAACTCCATGAAATATCTGTCAAAATGACCTTGCCTACTCACTCCTTTATTACCCTCTTTCTATTAATACCTTCTCTTCATTTAATACCTCTTTTCTTTTCTACTCTCCCTCAATTAATACCCTGTCTCCTATGTTAAGTCCTCTCCATTGTTACTGCACACAATGCTCCTAGAATATAATAACAGGAAAGCAAATAACCGGCTCATGTCAGTGAATTGAGTGTATAATCTCGGCTGACACTTCAATGCAGTACCGAGGGAGTACTGCACTGTCGGAGATGCTGTCTTTCGGACGAAATTCAAACCTCATGATCACGTTAATAGGTATATTCTACAGACCACCTAATAGTGGAAGGGAAGTGGAGGAAGAAATATGTAGGCAAATCTATGAAATGAGTAAAAGGCATAGAATAATAATCATGGGATATTTCAACTACCCCCAAATAAACTGGCAAGAAGGGGTAGGGAAAGGAGAAAAAGGAATGGAGTTTTTACGGTGTATTCTGGACTCCTTTTTTACCCAGTACGTAAGAAGCTCAACAAGAGAGAAATCACGACTGGATCTAGTAATGGGAAATGAACCAGAGTTGATAAGAGAAGTAAGATTTGGGGATCATCTAGGCAATTGCGATCATAACATAATACGGTTTAAAATAATGATTGAGAAAAACATAAGACAAAGACCAAAGTAATAGATTTGAAAAAAAGCTAATTTGAGGGGATGCGAATGGAACTAGGAGAGGTAAACTGGGGAAAAAAATTGACAAAGAGATAGAAAAGCAGTGGGAAATATTTAAAATGGTGATCAATAGAGTTCAGGAAAAATATATTCCTCTAAAAAAAACAAGAACAAACTAGCCAATAATGAAACACCATGGATCAATAATCAGATAAGGGTAAAATTGAAACTAAAAAAAAAGCATACACTAACTACATAGAAAATAAAGGAAAGGATGACAAAGGGGAATACGAAAAGGTTAGAAAAGAAGTCAAAAAAACAATTAGGAGAGCAAAGAGGAACTACAAAACTAAATTATCGCGAAACATCAAAAGAAATAGTAAAGTATTCTACAGACACGAAAATAACAAAAGAATAATCAGGATGGGGATAGGGCCACTAAGGGATGCACAAGATAAACTCACAGGTAATGACAGCAAAATGGCAGAAATATTGAATAGTTACTTTGCCTCAGAATTTACCAGGGAGACTAACGTGGTGGGTGTGACATTAGAAGAAGATATCAAAAAAGATATAAAGACATTTGAGATACAAAGGGGGGAGATAATTGCTAAACTAATCAAGCTTAGGGAGGATAAAACCCCTGGTCCGGATGGATTGTATCCGGGCATATTAAAAGAAGTTAGGGAAGAGATAGCAGAGGCACTATTACATATATGTATAAATTCATTAGAAAAGGGAATAGTGCCAGAGGACTGGCAGACAGCTCATGTTATTCCTATATTTAAAAAAGGAGATAGAACAAGTCCAGGGAACTATAGACCAATTAGCTTAATGTCGGTGGGAAGAAAGATAATGGAATCTTTACTCCAAGTTGTAATAGAAAAACATCTAGAAACCGAAAATATAATAAAGAATAGTCAGTACGGATTTCAAAAGGGAAGGTCATGCTTGACCAACATTATTGAATTCTTTGAAGAAGTGACAGAAAGAGTAGGCAAGGGTAGTGTAGTAGATGTAATATATTTGGATTTTAGAATGGCCTTCGATAAGATATCACATAGTAGACTCATGACTAAGGTCAGAGCATGTGGAGACAGGGAACAAGTAGCAGAATGGATAGCAAGCTGGCTACAAAACAGAAAACAGAGAGTAGGGGTTAAGGGTAGCTACTCAGACTGGCAAAAGATAAGAAGTTGTGTTCCACAGGGATCGATGCTGGGACCATTGTGTTCACAATTTACATTAATGATTTGGGCTCAGGAATCGGAAGTACAATTTCAAAATTTGAGACGACACCAAATTGGTAGTTAACACAAAGGAAGAATGCAACAAAATACAGGACGACATTAATAAACTTGCAGAATGGACTTGTAATTGGCAAATGAATTTCAATATAGATAAATGTGAGGTAGTACATTTTGGTAGGAAGAATAAGAAGGCCTCATACTGTTTGGATAATAAGAGTCTAAATGAGGTAGAGGAGCAGAGAAGCCTGGGATACAGATACAAAAATCACTAAAAATAGCTACGCAGGTTAATAAGACCACAAAAAAAGCAAACCAAAAACTGGGGTTCATTTCTAAAGGGATAGAATAGGAAAGCAGAGAAGTTATGTTAAATTTGTATAGAACCTTGGTTAGACCACACTTGGAATACTGTGCACAATTCTGGTCTCCATATCATGAAAAGAATATAGAGGCATTGAAGAAGGTGCAAAAAAGATTCACAAGGATGGTACAAACTGAGAGGATATATTTATTAGGAAATGCTGAGGCTCTTTTCTCTAGAAAAAGGAAGGCTGAGGGGTGACCTGATAGAGGTCTTTAAGATAATGAAAAGGTTTGATTGGGTAGATGTAGAGAAAATGTTTCCACTTGTGGGGATGTCCAAAACTAGAGGTCATCAATATAAAACAGTCACTAATAAATCCAGTAAGGAATTCAGGAGAAACTTCTTTACCCAAAGACTGCAAAGAATGTGGAACACGCTACCACATGGAGTAGTTGAGACGAATAGCATAGATGCATTTAAAGAGAAGCTAGATAAGCATATGAGGGAGAAAGGAATAGAAGGATACGCTGATAGTGTTAGATGAAGAGGGGTGGGAGGAGGCTCATGTGGAGCATAAGCACCGTCATAGACACGTTGGGTCGAATGGCCTGTTTCTGTGCTGTAGACTCCATGCAACTCTATGTAACTGAGGCCCTGTCTGCCCTCTCAAGTGGATGGAAAAGATCCCATCACACTATTCAAAGAAAAGCAGGGGAGATCTCCCAGTGTCCTAGCCAATATATATCCCTCAATCAACTTCTCTAAAACAGATTATCTGGTTGTTTATCTTGTTGCTGTCTGTGGGACTTTGCTGTGCACAAATTAGCTGCCGATTTTCCCTACATTAAAACATGACTATGCCTCAGAAGTACTTAATTGGCTGGAAAACGCTGTGGGACGTCCTGAGGTCATGAAATGCAAGTTCTTTCTTTATCGTTATGGGCAGATTTCCTCTATGTGGTATGTGCAGCATAAATTTGTTCTTTATCAATGGGTCTCTAACTTTATTACATACAGCTCACAAAGGAAATACCCCCTCTATTCTGCTTCACTGGGAAAAAAGTCTCCAATTGTAATATAAAAGTATGATATCATCTTTTCTTTCAAATAATTTAATCCCTCTGATCTCTATAAAATAAAATAGTTCACAATTTTTCCCCAAACTATGAAGAGAAGATTTTTTTTTTAGAAAGCAGCAAAACAATTTCTAACACTATGTATTCAACAAGTGTTTTTTTAATTGAAATTATTTAAGGTCTGATCAACTCATGCAACAGATTCTCAAATCTACAGGCACATTTTAAAATCACCTTGAATTGAAAGATTCACTTACAGTAATAGCTGGTTCAAAGGTAAAAAGATGGTAATTGACCTTGCGTGTTGTTCCAGAATAAGCTGATGTCCCCAAGTGGGTCAGTTAGAAGCCCTTGTCTATCCACAATCAAAGCCTCACTCTTTTCACCTTCTGGTGAGCTGTGCACCAAAGGGGACCTCAGAAAGTTTTTTAATAGCTAGAAGCTGAGTCAGTTATTTCTACAGTGCTGAGTTGAACCCTCTCCCAAATACCAGCCTTGGTTCTCCCTCTCTGAATGTCATGTGATCCATCTAATGTCATTCTAATAATATACAAGCCAGAAACAGTTACAAGTTGCTTATGAACATGCAAACCTTTGTGCAGTATATCAGCTGCACAAGTGCTTTAACCCAACAACTGTTTATTGGCCAAGATCGCCACAGTACAATAAAATGCCTACAACGATCTGATTCTTCCAATTGATCAGCACTGGCAGTGGAGGTGAAACATTCCCCAAACGGAAGGCAGGGATATATTCCAGTTCAACAGGAAGCACTGGTGCAAACAAGGAAGGGAAGTGAAATGGTCTGATTGAGGATCTATATCAGGTCCATGATGGGGAGGGAGAGGAGTTGGATGGTTCACTCCAAACACCTTTCCATGGGCCACTGAGAATTCTGTTGAAACTTCACTCCCAAATGGAATGCTGCCAAGTTGCTCCAAATCTCCAAGACTGCAGACAATCTCGGAGACTGAGGTCACGGGTTTACTTGTCAATCAGAAAGTTCCCAACGTGTCTTACTTGCTGTACCGTGTGCACCAGCCAACAGTTGCAGTCTCTATTTTTTGGCAAAATAATGCACGGGCTAGAGCGATGTAAGGGCTGAGGTAGCGTCAACTGCACAAGGACACCTACGAAAGGGGAATAATGGAAGGAAAACAAAGTAGAGAAGCAGTATGTATATGATAATTGGTGCTACCAGCTAATATGTAGATGCCTATCTATCAATCTATCTATCTATATGCATTCTCAGATCTGCCATGGTTTTGTCTGTCAGCAACTCTTAAAATCCCAGGGCCAAAATTCTGTAAGTCCTGCTCCACCAGATGTAGAGCACAGCAGGATTCCTGTCTACATTCATCCATCACCAGAGACCCCATCCCAAATCACAGGGATGGGGGTCATTTAAATATTTGGGCTGGGCAGTCCGTGCACAACAGAGGCGCCCGCCCTGGTAGCCGTCAGGAAAGTTAGAGGGGCACTGTGCCACACTGACGGTAGAACTGAGCTGAAGATTTGCTACTGCAAATAAGGTCAGTAATATAATAAAGGCTTAAAAATTATATTTACAAGAAAATTTTTAAATCTATCTATACAATAAGTGCCGCTAAAGACATTTTCTATCAGAGGCCTATGCCTCTCTGCTAAGCCTGAGGCTTGAGTTCATGGCGCTTCCCAGGCCTATGGCTATCTGCTAAAGTAACTTAACAAGGTTGTAGGATGCAGCTCCCAGCATCTAACTGTGCCTACAACTCAAATTTTATTCTGAGTGACGGCAATATTGGACATTCACAGAACATGCCAGGACTTGCTGTTTAAAGCTCACCTCCTCCTCCTCTGATGTAAAATTACTGAAGATAACTTCCCCAAGGAAACCATTTTTAAGAGCAATGAAAGTAACTAGAACTTATTTTTTATATATGTAACATCAAAACAAGGTCAAGCAAGAACTTTTCAACTTTTTCTGAGATAACCTTCTTGAAAAAAAGTACAATGTAGGTTGCTGTATTGAATTGTTTATTTAGAAAATTAATGTTTTTATATGTGTGATGATGAAACCTTGCACTTTGAAATTTGGCCTTTTTTAATGCTTATTTTTTGCACCACCTACATTTCTTTTACTTATGTGGATCTCAAAGAATACTCAAGAACAACCAGCAAACAAAATGGTTAATACAAACAATAGAAATTCTGGAAGGACTATGCCATTATTCAAATTTTGAGGGAGGTTCTGAATAAAAGTCCTGAATTTAAAAGCTGGTTTAAGCAGAACCATTTAGTAACATTAAGTACTGTTGCAGAGGTATTTGGTAAAGAAGCGAATGTGCAAAGTAATTATATTATTTTCTTAAGTTTTATAGATTTCATTATCCAATGGGATTTATTTGATTACAGGAGAATATATCCTGTAGATGTTATAAAATATTCTAACGCGTATGTGCAATAGGAGAGTTCTTTATGAAAACAGATGTAATACTGCATATGCCAGATGACACTGGATCACCAAAGGTCATGCGTATCATCATCCTTTTTCTTAAATTATTTAGTAGATCTACCATGGCAAGGAGTGCAGACAGAGGAGTACTCCTGATAATGTGGTGTGTGTTTGGGTTGTATGTAGGGTAGAAAGTTGTTAGTAAGGAGTGTCATTGGGTTGGATGAGTAGATGCAATTGATGTGGACTGATAGGAAATTAAATAGGCAAGTCTTCTGTAGAAGCGCATGCAGGAGAATGGCGGTGAGTACAGAGAGTGGAAGATTACATAGGCAGAGAGGCCTGAAAGGCAAGGAAGGGAGAAATCAAGTTTGGGGGCGATCAGAAGAACAATAATGAAGGGCAGAGAGTTAGCATGGTAATGAAAGGTAGAAGACTATAAACTCAGGAATAAAGCAGAAGATAAGACAAAGACTGTTAAGAAAGGGGAGATCTGTGGAGGAAAAGATTGGTGGATGTATGGTAAGGCATAATGGATAACTGTATTGGTAACTTTTATATGCATTTTTCAGAATTCTTAAAATTTTGTGATAAATATTATTTGTAGCAGGGTGAATCAGAAAGCAATAAGACCACCTACCAACCTGCCAAATCACACGGTTATTTGAGCCAATCAAAAAAGTGTGACATGATTTTCTTTTGAACCATAGGTACATTTCAAATGGATGACCGCTACACGCAAGAGTTTGTATAGTTAGATTTTTACTTTTAATCATAACCACATTCAGAATAATTGAGTTCATGGATCCAAGAGATCAAATGATTTATCCCATATTCCCACCAATCCTACTTTACATAGAATCACACAGAATTAACAGCACAGAAACAGGCCATTTGGCACAACTGGTCTATGCCAGTGTTTATGCTCCACACGAGACTCCTCCCACCTTACTTCATCCAACCCTATCAGCATATTCTTCTATTCCTATCACCTTCATGCACTTATTTAGCTTTCCCTTAAAAGTATCCATGCCATTTGCCTCAACTACTCCATTTGGTAGAACTCCGAGTTGAGGAGCTGGAGTCCGAGCTGTGGACATTGTGAGACATCAGGGAGGGAGAAAGCTACCTGGACCTTTTGCTCCAGGAGGCAGCCACACCCCTTAGATTAAATACTTTAGAATTGACATGTGGTCAGGGACAGAAGAGTGTGACTGTGAGTGAGACAGGTACGGGGATCCAGGAGGTAGTATTGCAGGAGCCTCAGTCCATGCGCTTGTCCAATAGATTCGAGGTCCTTGCAACTCTTGTGGACAAGTGCGGGGGCTGCAGGGAGGGCGAGTAAACTGACCACGGCACGTGGTACAGGAAGCCGTTCAAGTGGGGGGAGTAAAAAGGAAGGTGGTTGTAGTAGGCGACAGCATCGTTTTTTTTTATTCGTTCACGGGATGTGGGCGTCGCTGGCAAGGCCGGCATTTATTGCCCATCCCTAATTGCCCTCGAGAAGGTGGTGGTGAGCCGCCTTCTTGAACCGCTGCAGTCCGTGTGGTGACGGTTCTCCCACAATGCTGTTAGGGGGATAGACACTGTTCTCTGCAGCCAGGAGCATGAGTCCCGAAGGCTGTGTTGCCTATCCGGTGCCAGGGTTAAGGACATCTCCTCCAGGCTGGAGAAGAACTTGGAGTGGGAGAGGGAGGATCCAGTTGTCGTGGTCCACGTAGGTACCAACGACATAGGTAGGACTAAGAAAAAAGTTCTGCTGAAAGAGTTTGAGCAGCTAGGGACTAAATTAAAAAGCAGAACCATAAAGGTAATAATCTCTGGATTATTACCTGAGTCATGAGCAAATTGGCATAGGGTCAATAGGATCAGCGAGATGAATGCGTGGCTCAAAGATTGGTGTGGGAGAAGTGAGTTTCGATTCGTGGGGCACTGACACCAGTACTGGGGAAAGAGAGAGCTGTTCAGTTGGGACAAACTACACCTGAACCATGCTGGGACCAGAGTTCTAGCGAATCAAATAACTAGGGAGGTAGATAGGGCTTTCAACTAAATAAGGGGGGGGGGGGGAGGGTCCCAGTGGAGAGAAATCTAGAATGCTAAAGAGAAAAGACAAGGAAGCAGTGCAGGAAAGTGATTGGGATAAGGATAACCAGATTGTGTCAGGAAGGGACAGAGCATACAAACAAAAGAGTGCACTAACAAATAGGGTCCGGGTAAGAAAAAATGGTAATAAGACAAATAGGGCCATAGTACAAAAAAAATGTTAAGATGTCTAAAAATGTTAAAAAGACAAATCTAAAGGCACTGTATCTGAATGCACAAAGCATCCATAATAAGGTGGACAAATTAACAGCGCAAATAGATGATACGATATAATTGCAATTACAGAGACGTGGCTGCAGGGTGACCAAGGCTGGGAGCTGAATACCCAAGGGTATTCGATATTTAGGAAGGACAGGCAAAAAGGAAAAGGAGGTGGGGTGGCATTGTTTAGTAAAGGATGAAATCAGAGCAATAGTGAAAAAGGATATTGGCTCAGAAAATCAAGATGTAGAATCAGTCTGGGTGGACTTAAGAAGCACCAAGGGGCAGAAAACACTGGTGGGAGTTGTCTATAGGCCTCCAAACAGTAGTGGTAATGTAGGGGATGGGATCAAACAGGAAATTAGAGATGCATGTAACAAGGGTGCTACAGTAATCATGGGTGACTTTAATCCAAATATAGACTGGCCAAATCAAATTAGCAATAATACTGTGGAGGATGAATTCCTGGAATGTGTACGAGATGGTTTTTTAGACCAGTACGTTGAGGAGCCAACCAGGGAACAGGCTATCCTAGATTGGGTATTGTGCAATGAGAAGGGGTTAATTAATAATCTTGTTGTGCAGGGTCCTTTAGGGAAGAGTGACCATAACATGATAGAATTCTTTATTAAGATGGAAAGTGAAGTAGTCCAATCTGAAACTAGGGTTCTAAATTAAACAAAAGAAACTACAAAGGTATGAGGGGTGAGTTGGCTATGATAGATTAGGAAGCTACATTAAAAGGCATGACGGTGGATAGGCAATAGCTAACATTTAAGGAACGAAATGCATGAATTGCAACAATAATACATTCCTTTCTGATGCAAAAACACAAAAGGAAAAGCAGCCCAACCATGGCTAACAAAAGAAATTAAGGATAGTGTTAGATCCAAAGAGGAGTCATATAAAGTTGCCAAAAAAAGTAGCAAGCCTGAGGCTTGGGAGCAGTTTAAAATTCAGCAAAAAATGACCAAGAGATTGATTAAGAGGGGAAAAATAGAGTATGAGAGTAAACTTGCAATGAACATAAAAGCGGACTGTAAAAGCTTCTACAAGTATGTAAAAAGAAAAAGATTGGTGAAGACAAATGTAGGTCCCTTACAGTCAGAAACGGGAGAATTTATAATGGGGAACAAGGAAATGGCAGAGCAATTAAACAAATACTTTGGTTCTGTCTTTATGGAAGAGGAAACAAATAACTTCCCAGAAATGCTAGGGAACCAAGGGTCGAGTGAGAAGGAGGAATTAAAGGAAATTAGTATTAGTAAAAAAAAGTGCTGGAGAAATTAATTGGACTGAAAACCGATAAATCCCCAGGGCCTGATAATCTGCATCCCAGAGTACTAAAAGAGGTCGCCATGGAAATAGTGGATACATTAGTTGTCATCTTCCAAAATTCTATAGATTATGGAACAGTTCCTGCAGATTGGAAGGTGGCAAATGTAACCCCACTATTTAAAAAAGGAGGCGGAGAGAAAACAAGGAAGTACAGACCGTTTAGCCTAACATCAGTGGTAGGCAAAATGCTAGAGTCTATTATAAAAGATGTGATAACAGGACACTTAGAAAACATCAATGAGATTAGACAAAATCACCATGAATTTATGAAAGGGAAATCGTGTTTGACAAACCTACTGGAGTTTTTTGAGGATGTAACTGGTAGAATAGATAAGGGAGAACCAGTGGATGTGGTGTATTTGGATTGTCAGAAGGCCTTTCATAAAGTCCCACATAAGAGGTTAGTGTGCAAAATTAAAGCACATGGGATTGGCGGTAATATACTGGCATGGATTGAAAATTGGTTAACAGGCAGGAAACAGGGAGTAGGAATAAATGGGTCTTTCTCGGGGTGGCAGGCAGTGACTAGTGGGGTACCGCAGGGATCAGTGCTTGGGCCCCAGCTATTCACAATATATATCAATGATTTGGATCAGGGAACCAAACGTAATATTTCCAAGTTTGCTGATGACACAAAACTAGGTGGAGTGTGAGTTGTGAGGAGGATGCAAAGAGGCTTCAAGGCAATTTAGACAAGTTGAGTGAGTGGGCAAATACATGGCAGATGCAGTATAACGTGGATAAATGTGAAGTTATCCACTTCGGAAGGAACAACAGAAAGGCAGAGTATTATTTAAATAGTGATAGATTGGGAACTGTTGATGTACAAAGGGACCTGGGTGTCTTTGTACTCCAGTCACTGAAAGCAAATATGCAGGTGCAGCAAGCAGTCAGGAAGGCAAATGGTATGTTTGCCTTCATTGCAAGAGGATTTGAGTACAGCAGCAAGGATGTCTTACTGCAGTTATACAGGGCCTTGGTGAGACCACACCTGGAGTATTGTGTGCAGTTTTGGTCTCCTTACCTAAGAAAGGATATACTTACCATAGAGGGAGTGCAGCAAAGATTCACCAGACTGATTCCTGGGATGGAAGGACTGTCGTAAGAGGAGAGACTGGGTCAGCTAGGCCTATATTCACTCGAGTTTAGAAGAATGAGAGGGAATCTTATTGAAACGTATAAAATTCTGACAGGGCTAAACAGACTGGATGCAGGGAGAATGTTTCCCCTGGCTGGGGGGTCCAGGATGAGGGGTCACAGTCTCAGGATACGGGATAGGACATTTCGGACTGAGATGAGGAGAAATGTCTTCACTCAGAGGGTGGTGAACCTGTGGAATTCTCTACCATAGAAGGCTGTGGAGGCCAAGTCACTGAATATAGTTAAGAAGGCTATAGATAGATTTCTAGACACAAAAGGCATCAAGGGGTATGGGGTGAGAGCGGGAATATGGTATAGAGATAGAACGTCAGCCATTATCATATTGAATGGCGGAGCAGGCTTGAAGGGCCGAATGGCTTATTCTTGCTCCTATTTTCTATATTTCTTTGTTTCTATGTAGCAAGTTCCACATTCTAACTACTCTCTGGGCAAAGAAGTTTCTCCTGAATTCCTTATTGAATTTATTAGTGACTTATGTTTATGACCCCTAGTTTTAGACTCCCCGACATGTGCAAACATCTTCTCTACATCTACCCTATCAAACCCCTTCATAATTTGTACCTATTGTTTTATTTATTGAGTGTGTTTCTTGGATTTCCTTAGTGCCCAACAGAACTGTCCAGCCACACAGTATATGCAGTAGAATCCTCCAGGCAACACTTTACAAAGAGGGCTAAGTACATTGGATGTACTGATAAACTTATAATGCAACATCAAAGATTAGCTTTTGAGAACTATTATAAATCATTGCATCACCAGGGCATGTCAGCATGTACATTTCAAACTCGTGAGGTACTTCCTAATTTCATAAAAGCTTAAATTGTGAATACCAAATACAGAAATACATGAGTGGTGAATAACTAGGGGGGGGGGGGGAAGGGCATCAATTACTTGGGGTAACAATTTGTGAATCCAATATTATACAAACAGTACCTACAATTGCAGTTTGTAATGGTAATTATACACTTGGACCGAAATGTTGCATATTAGGAGCTATAACTTATGAGAAAGTAATTTTCATTATTGCCCATTATGAGAAAAATGAAGTTTTTTCTTACCCACTTTTAGCCAGATAGTGGTTCTCTTTAATTCAGTCACAACACATAAGGGGGTAGATTTTGACTTTGGGCTGTGGTGTAAAACGGGTGATAGCGAATCAGTTTTACATCTCTCCCGATTTTTACTTTTAAAAAAAAGCCCACCCCTAAAAGACACATGTAAACATGAATATGAATATCAGGTCAATTACAGATTTAACAGTAAACTCCCTGGTTATCTTCATATAACACTTTCCAAATTGTTTCGTGTATCTTTCTCTTTCAAGCCTGGTCAATGGAAACAACATTTTGAGACAATAAACGCTGCCCATCTGGTTACAAGTGACCTATTAATAGAGAAAAAAAATATTGCATTTATAAAGCAATATATCATAAAGCTGGAAAAAAAAAACCCATAAACCTTCTCCCTTACAGCTGGCTGGGTGCTACTTGGAGGGTGGGATTTTTTGAGGCGTTGTTATCACTGGGTAAATGAGAGAGCAGCTGGGTTTAAATTTGGTGTAAGATGTCGCTTTGTTGCAGGTTGACAGGAGATGCGACGTTTGTCCCTCCGCGTGCACGGTTCCGCCGATCGGCCCCCCCCCTCCTCCTCCCCCGCGCCGCAACCAAACGCGGCCCTACGAAGTCCCGCCTTTGCACCGCGGCCATTGGAGCGCCGAGGAGGAGCGCCGACATGACGCGCGCGTGGATTGGCCGGACGGGGCTGTCACTCAGGAGCTCAAGTTAGGGTGAGGCTGAGCGCAATCCGGGAGCTTGGTGGTGAAGCGGCCATTGTGCGAAGGAGGAGAGCGGGGTTGGGCGCCGCTTTTAACGGTGGATGAAGAGAGGATCGTAGAAGAAATCAGGACTTGTGCTTTTTTTGTTTTATTTCTTTTTAAAAAAAATTTTTTTTTTAAAAATACGTTAAAATTACAACAGACAAATGTCAGATTTTGACGAATTCGAGAAACAGCTGCACGAGAACCGGCAAGGTGAGTGCGTCGGTCGCCTGCCGGACAAGGTTATTCGTTTGCCGGTCTGTCTTTAATCCAGCTCCGCTGCCGCGCAGAGACGGTTGGAGAGGTGTTTCCAGGAGTTTAATTAAAACTCGTGTCCGGGAGACCGAGCGAGAGCGGGTGGGAAGGGGGAGGGGAGCCCAGTGCACTGCGCATGCTCAGTGCGCGGCATTGATCAGCATCAATGGGACAGGTGCCCTGGTGCAGCCAGTGGCACTGATCATAACCTGAGCAATGGGGTGGGTGGGTGGGGGACAAGAGGCAGTGTTAGGCACTGTCATTTACCTCATCATCGTTCCTGGATCTTATTAAATTAATCGTATATTCTAGAAAAAGACGGCTGAAGGGTGACCTAATAGAGATCTTTAAAATTATGAAGGGGTTTGAAAGGGTAGGTGTAGAGCAGATGTTTCCACTTATGTGGGATTCCAAAACTAGGGGTTATAAATATAAGATGGTCACAAATAAATCCAATAAGGAATTCAGGAGAAACTTCTTTACCCGGAGAAGGGTTAGAATGTGGAACTTGCTACCACATGAAGTAGTTGAGGCAAATAGCATAGATACATCTAAGCGGAAGCCAGATAAGTACAGGGGGGAGAAAGGAATAGAAGGATATGCTGATAGGGTTAGACGAAGTAGGATGGGAGGAGGCTCGTGTGGAGCATAAACCACCGCATAGACCAGTTGGGTTGAGTGGCCTGTTTGTGTACTGTAAATTTGATCTAATTCTGTTCAAATGGCTACTTGGCTCTCACTACTGAATGCAACTTTGTCACTTGCTATTGTATTGTAAAACCCTGGTACTGTACATTCACTTGTAATGTTCAACTTTTGGACATGTGTGGCTCAGTCTGTTTAATTTTTAAAAAATTAATCAGCTATTGTGGAATATAATATATTTTGTAGTGACATCACATTGAAATGCCTCAGCTCTTTATACAGTGGATAACTTTGAAGTGCGGTGACTTATTTTTGAGATAACCATTGCAGCCATTCTGTATCTCCTACAGTGAGTTGAATGAGCTGTTGACTTTTTTTAAACCTTTTTGATGTTGATTGAAGGCCGAGTTTTGGTCAGGACTCTAGTGGGGGGGGAAATTATGCTGTTTTCCAAATGATGGTTTGGGATTTTAATATGTATTTGGACCCCCGCCATTGTATCTCATCTGAAGGATAGCACGTGACAACGGAACACACCCTCCGAACTGAATTGGAGTGTGAGCCTAGATTATGAGCTTAACTTTGGTATAGAGCTCAAAGCCACTGCCATCTGACTCAGAAGTGACGGTACTAACAACCGAGTAAGTGTGATGCTGTGGCAAATACATACTTGAAAGACTTTAAGCACGTGTGAATTCGTGCCAGCAATTTTTAGGAGAAAGTGCTGAAACAACTGCGACTGTGGCTTCCTCTCCCAACCCAATATATTTCTACTATCTCACCTGTTATTTTTCAGTTCTATTGAATGGTTAATTCACCATTTGAATGTATTCAATTAAATTGTCATTTTTTTCCATTCAAATTTATAATTGACATTTAATTGGTAGACTTGCTTGTCAACCTACTGTGTATTTTATAACTGTAAAGCCTCAAATTCTCTCAATCTATTTGTCTAGGAATGTTGCAAAATTTGCTCTATCTGGGTTTTTGTGGACAATCAACCTCCTAGTGTTGAGCAGTCGTACTGCTCTGAGGGATAACTTGCTGAGTTTTGCATAGCTAGATGGGACCTGCTGCTGTTGCCCCCTGCTGTTTGAATAGCTGAAAAATACCAACAGGTGCACAAACCCAATAATGCAAAGACTGCAATTAGATCCTTCCCTTGAATTGTCAATTGTCAAAGTAATTTTTGACCAACTTGTGCTTTCTGTGAATAAAGCAATAATAAGATTGAGTATATTACTTAAAGAAGTTGAAAACCCATACAAAAATCCTACCAGGACTTTCCCACAAGCTTCACTGAGCCCCTGCTATACCAAGCAGATGATGAATTTTACGTGGGTACAGCTATTGGACCCATTGATATCAGCCAACTTGTGTTTTCAGCGTATGATGTTGGGGATGTTTAGGGATTAAACGATGTAGTCTCCCCGCTCACTTAGAGCTGTGGCTTGTATTTTTTTTCTTTTTCTCTTACACATTGACGTGTGTGTGTGTGTGTGTGTGTGTGTGTGTGTGTGTATTTGTCCCAGCTGATTTTACCACCTTCACGTTATCCAGAATGCCATAAAACAAGTTTTCATACTTTCCTGTTTGGGGGACCCCTGGAAATATTGACACTTTCCTGTAGATCCCTTGTTCTAAAATTTCTGAATGGATTCAGTCGTGTGCAATTTGCAATCTGATGCCAACTTGATACTGAGATTTCATTACTGTTTTTCTACAGTGAAGTATCTTTTTACATAAGTTTTAAGAGGGTCTGGCACACTCTAGATTTTGTTCAGATGTGATTTGTTATTCTAATCTTTTTAAAACAAATTTATACAAAAAGCAGATTTTTTTTTTTCTCTTGATCTTGAAATAATCTGGAGAGGCTATTGAGATAACAAGGGGAGGAACCCAGCAGCCAATCTAGAGAAATTTCCAACCCCTGCAACAGTACTTAATCTCTAATTTAACCTTGACCTATTTGGACCACTTCCCTACAGTAAATAGCTGAGCATTGGAGTTAAGGGATATGCAAGGTTAGCAACTAAACAATACAACTGTTTCAGACCCCAGGCTATCTGTGAGCAACTCTACAGGAGATCAAGTCAATTAATTGTTCAACATTAATAAGATCAGCAACTGCATTTGTTTCTCCATGTACCCCAGTATGAAAATTATTGATTTATAATGATGCAAAAGTTTTTAAAACTATATTTTTGCCGTAAGAATGCTCATGTCAAAATGTGTTCCTTTGCATCTTTTATTGACCTCCAGAGCTTGAGCATGTAGATCGGAGAGGAGACCATGGGTACTAGAGTGTTCAGTAATTTGAGTAATGGGGCATAAATGGGCAGAACTAAAAATGAGACAAAAGTTAGAACGTAATTGCAACATAAATGTGAAACTTTGAACATAAACATGTAGCTCCCAATTACAACCTTCAGATTACTACTTACTACAGTTCCTACTGCATGATAAGAATCATGTTAACACTGTTCATACCGTTATATTGAAGCCAGAGTCCAAGTTTTTAAAGAAAAAATTAACCCACAATAGCCCTAGCATAAATTTAATCTGAACGTAACAGAACAGTTGAAAGCACATGAAATTTCTTTCTCTCCCCACATTCTTCTGTTTTCTCCCCTGCCCTCTTCCCAACAAAAACTCTATGGTGTGGGGTCTGTAATGGAATAGGTGACATGCAGGATGAGAAATAAAATGAATAAAGACATGTATAATCTACACCATGGTTTTTTATTTGGGGCCTTACTGTTGCTGTAGTAGGACAGGAAATGTGACAGCAGGAGAACAGTGGTTGTTGCTACCATTGTCATCAGGGCTGCAAAATACCCAGATGCTGGTGTTCCAAATAGGCTTTAGCATTATCACCCGTCAGGTCTTTATCTACATACTAAGCTTGCGGCTTAAACAATGAATCATATGCAGAAGCAGATTGGTTGGCCCATCAAGTCTGTGCCAGTGTTTTTATCCACATGGGCCACCTAGTCCAATCCCATACTCCTGCTTTAATATTCCTCGTTTTCAAGCAACTAATTCCCTTTTTTTACGAACTGTTTCGACAATGGTTTGTGGCAGAGAATTGTACATTCTAACCACCCACTGCAAAGAAATGTTTTCTAATCTTTCAATTCTTTTTATGACTCTTAATTTTTTCCCTCTTGTTGCCTTCTCGCAGACTAGTAAAAACAATCTTATCACACTTTCTCTTATAACCCTTCATAACCTTGAAGGCCACTTTCAAATCACCCTTCTCAGTTCTAGTGGGGGGAAAAAAGCCCTAACTTTTCAAGCCTTCATAATTGTTATTCCTCATCCCTAGCAAATTTATTTTGTTTTTTTATTCTTCCTACATTGGGGTAGCCAGTTGCTTTTTTAGTCGTTCATGGGATGTGCCCATCCCTAATTGCCCTTGAAGGTGGTGATGAGCCGCCTTCTTGAACCACTGCAGTCCGTGTGGTGAAGGTTCTCCCACTGTGCTGTTAGGAAGGGAGTTCCAGGATTTTGACCCAGGGACGATGAAGGATCGGCGATATATTTGCAAGTCGGGATGGTGTGTGACTTGGAGGGGAACATGCAGGTGATGTTGTTCCCACGTGCCTGCTGCCCTTGTCCTTCTAGGTGGTAGAGGTGGCGGGTTTGGGAGGTGCTGTCGAAGAAGCCTTGGCGAATTGCTGCAGTGCATCCTGTGGATGGTACACGCTGCAGCCACAGTGCGCCGGTGGTGAAGGGAGTGAATGTTTAGGGTGGTGGATGGGTTGCCAATCAAGCGGGCTGCTTTGTCCTGGGTGGTGTCGAGCTTCTTGAGTGTTCGGAGTTGCACTCATCCAGGCAAGTGGAGAGTATTCCATCACACTTCTGACTTGTGCCTTGTAGATGGTGGAAAGGCTTTGGGGAGTCAGGAGTTGAGTCACTCGCCGCAGAATACCCAGCCTCTGACCTGCTCTTGTAGCCACAATATTTATATGGCTGGTCCAGTTAAGTTTCTGGTCAATGGTGACCCTCAGGATGTTGATGGTGGGGAATTTGACGATGGTAATGCCGTTGGGGAAGCTATACACTTCTGGGGCCTAACTAAGGTCTTAAACAAACTCAATTTTTTTTCTTTTATATTCTATGCCGCTAGATACAAAAACAAAGATTCCACTTGTCTTTTTATGGTCTTGTGCTGCTGCCTCTACTGACCTATGTATCTGCATGCAGTGATCTCTCTGATTCTCTACTCCATTTAACCATTTAAGATGTATTTCCTTTCCCTATTTTTCTGCATTACTGAATCACATTTTACTAGTCTATCCATGTCCTTGTGCAGTCTTTCACAATTGAAAGTGGAGAACTGAGGCCTTTAGTCGAGGACAAAGTGAAAAAGAATAATGGGGAAGATGAGCTAAACTTGCGAAGTAGTCATGAGATGAAAGTCAGGTTTTGAAATCCTAAAAGTGATATTTAAAGAAAATTAGCAGTGTCACCATATTATAACTGGTATCATTAAAGTAACATGTCAAACATGTATAACAAAATGATGTTTAATGTTGCAAAATAAGACTTGCTTTGTCAATAGAATAACCATGGATTTGAATTTAGATTACTTTGCTGCTGTTAAATTAGAAAATCTTAATAGAATTCCGGGGAGCCCTGATTATTTTGAGGAGTGAGACTCTTGGAGGAATCACAACTAATATATTTTCAGGCTCCTTATCATGATTTCACATCCCTAAGGATGTATATTTATACCCTGTGATAATGATGGCTGCATTCACTAAAATGTGGTGAAATGAGTTCTATTTATTTGAGCTGTGTGCTTTATACTCTTATTTTCTAGACAGATTGGAACTTTCAGTCTGGCATTGCATTGCTTTTGAGCTATTTTAAAAGAGTAAAAAATATTTTTGCTGAAAAAGTTTTCATGTGTCAGACCATTTGACTTCTATGGTTGCTCATCCTATATTTTAGCCAAATTATGTTTTCAGCTCTCAGTAACTTCTCAGCACTTTTTATACATGATTTCAGTAGGGTATCTGTCCTTGGCAAAAAAAAGGTAAGGAGATTATGTGGAGGTTTCTGCCAATGCCATTTTTCAGGTAGCC
Organism: Heptranchias perlo; assembly: GCF_035084215.1. Lineage (NCBI taxonomy): Eukaryota > Metazoa > Chordata > Chondrichthyes > Hexanchiformes > Hexanchidae > Heptranchias > Heptranchias perlo. The sequence continues at coordinate 37,643,803 of NC_090347.1, forward strand.
GTTGGCAGGTATGACGAGATTTCCCCCCCCCCCCAAACCCCAAGATAGATGCTGGTACTAGAGAATAGAACTGTGAAACTTTCTTTACACAGCTCCAGCAATTTGTCATAACAATTCTCCTTCCATCTCCTTCAGAAGAATATCTGTGCTACATCAGTGTGATTTATCAATCATCCATTTCGGTGAGAGTGATATTGACAGTTTTAGTACTAAATTTGGGAAGTTTTGTCTTGTGAAGTCTCCCCCCAGTAGAAACGACTGAGAATGTCCGCTTATGGGGGGTAATTTTAACTGGGCGATGGTGTAAAACGAGCGACGTTGAATCAGCGCACCCGGTTTTCCTTTCCACTGAATGCTATAATCACGACTCAATCATGAATTTCATTGCCTTTATTTCTAGAACGGGAAAAAGAACGCCACAAGAAGAAAAGTCGAAGTGTTTCCAGAAGCAGAAGCCGGGATAAAAAACGGAGAAGTCGAAGCAGAGACAAGCGCAGCCGTAGTCCGGAAAAAAGGAGCCGCAGTCGAGGAGGGCGAAGCAGAAGCAGAGATAAGCGAAGCACTTCACGAGAACGGAAGCGTCATAGGTAACTTGCTGTTTCTCAAGCATTCACACCCAGTGTGTAGCATGTCCAAGTATCAGTACTCAGTGCTACTGCAATGCTGATCTTAGCTGTGTCATCTTGAGAGACACTGTACAAAGACCAGGTGGCTCCCACGAAGAAAGGATCAATCATAAGGAGATTCAGATGTTTCCGGCAGCCATCACGGAGCAGCATGGGAGTGGACTGGAAGGAGGTTGGCTGCTGGCAGTACATGGCCCAGAGTTTACAATGGGACGACTTGATAAGGTCACAAAATTTGAAGAAAAATTCAGACTCTAAGAAACTATTTACATTTTAAATTTAGTCCTCTTTAGTTTTGCCATTTAGGGTTAAGATTTTTTTTAAAAATGTCATCCAGTTTTGAATGTTGATCAGTTCAATTCAAGTGATCCAGATGTTGCCTCTCCTACCAGAAACCATACTCGTCTTCCGCTTTTCATTTTCTTCCTCTCTGTCCTGAAGGTGCAGACTTGTGTTGGGAGTACAGTTCCACACCGTAGTGTTTAGGCACTCTGGTTCCATGCCTAAACACCACCGTGAAGAGGCATTACAGCCAAGTCTGATCATTCTCCTCACTCAATACCAGTACAGAGTGCTTCTCCTTATACACCCAGTTTCCATCGCAGCAACACTTGCACACCTAATTAGAAGACTGGCTCATTTGAGCATCTTTTCAAGAAACTGGTCAGCTATTCAAGTTCTCTAGTTTTTGATTACACTTAAAATCTCACCTGGAGCCAAAGCAGAACGTCACACTACAGACGTCCATCTTTGGACAGATCTGGGAACAATCTTCATGCTGTTCGATAGTTTGTTCATCCTTCAGACTGTGTTGCCTTCTTGAAGGAAAGAATCTGATTACTGCTGACCACAATTTTTGGGTTTAAAATCATTAGAATTGTACAGCACTGAAGGAGACTATTCAGCCCATCATGCCTGCATTAGTTCTTTGGAAAAGCTATCTAATTTTCCCAGTACCCTTTAATCATGTTTCTGTCTGGTGGCAACTATATCATCCTAAGATTTAAAGTGGCTCCAGGAACAGAATGTCCTTTTTATGGTTAAGAACCCTGACCAGTTAGGAGGCGTTAGGTTTTTGTCACGTGGCCTTGAGTCCTTCAACAGAATCAAACTGAAACAATTTATGTATCTCCAGGTGGATGACATAATGCTTCTCTGGTACTTAAAGGATTGAAGGAGCTGCTCCTGGGCACTGGTGTCAAAAACAGTCAGTAATCACCTTGCCCAGAAACAATGCGACAGCTGACTCCCAGTCAATCCTTGGTGCCCCCTGATATGTGGTGGTGTACTCGGAGACGTAGGTGACTTGCACAATTTTGAAATCTTGGATTATCCACTGGTGCTTCTGTTAATAGGGCGAGTAATTACCACTTTTGTTTATTACAGGTAAAGGGCAGCCTAGAGGTTGGATAGTTTTTTGTGTAAGTACATGCTTGTGTATGTAGAAAAGTTACAGAAAATACAAACAGAAGAGTCAGATAGTTGCCTTTTCAGCTTTGGCCAGGTAAAGGTCCTGACACCACCGTTATGTTTGATGAGGATGTCTGAGTGGGAACTGAGAGCTATAGCCCAATGGGAGATAGATTTGAGTGATTTAAGCACTAGAGAGAAACTGAGATGACTGATACAATTCTCGTATTGCGGCAGCAGGTCTCATTGAAACAATTGAAAGAAGATGACGGGGAAATGGCTCTTGAGGTATTTGGAAACCTGGAGGTGGGCTATCTGGCTAAAAAGGATGGAAGAACTCAGCAAGATAGCCACTTGGGGCATTTTATTAAAACACCTTTTATTTTTAAAAAAACCTGTTGCCTATGAATTATCTGCAATATGTTCCATCAGCTCCAAATAGCACATTTTGATCAAGACCAGTCAGTTTCCTGAGGTATATGAAGGATATGAGAATGATAAAGTTTACATGCCGCTACCAAGTATGGAAGAATCTACCTTTTTTAAAGTAAAGTATTCTGCATATCAAAGATCCAATGATGCCAACCTACCCTTCCCTCGTCAGGGTGCATTACATTATTCTGTGGTTTGCTGATTCTCATTGGGGGTGGGGTGGGGGGGGGGTGCTGTCTGTACCTTTTTTGTAGGGCTATGTGGGTTACAGCGCTGGATCTAAAATATCCTTTGTAATTTTCCCTTTTTGTTGAATTGGTCTAAGTTCTGTAGTGTATATGAAGGATACTTCAAATTACAGAACGAAGGTAATCCTACCTGGTGAGTGATATAATTTCTGATGTTTCAGTAGCATACGTTTCACTAAGAAAGCATTTGAGTTTGTAAATTTTTTAAAAATTTGTTTTTCTCCCTACAGTCGGTCTCCCCGTCGCTCTCGCAGAAAGAAGCCGTACAGGTACTGGGATGTGCCTCCACCAGGCTTTGAGCACATTACCCCAATGCAGTACAAGGCGATGCAAGGTAGATTCTTCCAGTTTATTGTGTCGTGTTTAATAAGAACTAAGTCAGACCATTACATGATGCTCTGGTTGCTATAGTGCTGCTCATCAGTGAACATGTCCATATCACACTAAGGACAAGACTCTGTGTCTCTTTCTCTCTCTCTCTGCTTTTCTTAGCTGCGGGTCAGATCCCTGCCACAGCACTGCTGGCGACCTCCACAGCGGGTGGTGTGACGATCACACCAACACAAGTTCCAATCATTGGCAGCCAAATGACCAGGCAAGCCAGACGATTGTATGTTGGCAACATACCCTTTGGTGTCACAGAGGCAAGTGCAAAGTTTCTAAATGTATTTTACCCTACTCATGTTGGTTTGATTTATGACTCGACAGCAGCTGGGGTTTTCCACCTGTGTGCTTACCAGCCCACACTTTTTTTCCCCACCATCCATTTTAATGGGTACTAAATTGCGGGATGGCGAGCGCAGAAGTGGAAAACACCAGCATGTGTTGTTCTTGGAGCTGGGACAGAGAATAAAGATTATGCTCCGTGGTTTTCTGATACCCGTCAGGGCATAAGTTAAATCAAACAGCTACAGAAATAGCAACCATTGGAAAGAAAGACAGACTTGCAGTTATATAGCGTCTTTCAATACCTCAGGACACCCCAAAACGCTCTACAGCCAAAGAAGTACTTTTGAAGTGTAGTCACTGTTGTAATGTAGGAAACGCACAGCAAGCTCCCAAAAACAGCAATGTGATTATGACTAGCTAAACTGTTTTTTGGGATGTTGGTTG